>NC_058381.1:59734097-60448130 GCF_018350175.1 Felis catus
GAGTAAACGCCGCTGGACGGACGCTCCGCGTCGTGTTTGTCCATCTGTGGGTGGACGTTTGGCCTGTTTCCACCTTGTGGCTGTTACGAACGATGCTGCTGTGGACATTCGTGTACGGGTTCTTGCACAGACATACGTTTTCAGTTCTTTTGGGTACATGCCTAGGGGAGGAATTGCTGGCTCGTATGTAACTCTGTGTTTACCTTTTCTTTTTTAATGTCTGTTTATTTTTGAGAGAGAGAGAGAGAGAGAGAGAGACAGCGCGCATGTGCGCCCACACGTGGGGGCAGGGCCGAGAGAGGGAGGGACAGAGAATCCCAAGTAGGCTCTGAGCTGTCAGCCTGACGTGGGACTCAGACTCACGACTGTCAGATCATGACCTGAGCCAAAGTCAGATGCTTCACTGACTGAGCCCCCCCAGACGCCCCTCTGTGTTTGCCTTTTGGAGGATTTCCCCGGTCGTTTTCCATCCTACTGGTGACATTTGACAGTTCAGTTTCTCCCCGTCCTCACCAACACTTGTTTTTTTCTGTGCGTTTTGTTTTAAAATTATTATGATGATGGCCATGCCGGTTTTGGTTAGCATTTCCCTAATAACGAAGGATGTTGAGCATCTTTTCACGTACTTATTGGCCATTTATTTGCACATCTTTGGGAAAATGTCTCTTCAAACCCTATACCATTCTTTACTTGGGTTATTTTTCTTTATTGTTGGGTTGTAAGAGTTCATAATGGACATTTTTAATTTTTTTCAATGATTGTTTTTGAGAGAGAGAGAGAGACCGAGAGCAAGTGAGCAGGGGAGGGGTAGAGAGAGGAGAGACAGAATCTGAAACAGGCTCCAGGCTCTGAGCTGTCAGCACCGAGCCCGACATGGGTCTTGAACCCACGAGCAGTGAGATCATGACCTGAGCCAAAGTTGGATGCTTAACCAGCTGAGCCACCCAGGCGCCCCCATAATGGAGATTTTTAAATCAAGTAAGCCATAACTTTAGTCATGAGGACTTGTGTCCTTTCTAAATAATGTATGTGGTATCTCATAATAACGTTATAATAACATTACAACATATATAACATAACACACAACATATATAACATTACCTCATAATAACATTTAGGTCCTAAATAGTCTTTGGCCAGTTTGATTTGTCCCACGTATGAAATTTTTATTAAGAGTCTCTGGTAAGAGCACAGGGGACTTAGGAGGGAGCGGTCTGGGATAGTTAGGTATGGCCAGAGGGTTTTCTGTGCCTTAATAACCCTAAAGAAATTTGTTTCACAAACACTGTCCTTTCATTAGTGCACTTGATGGCCGTGTTCGTCTGGGAGCAGGGAGACCTGTGACCCTGGGGAAATCTCCAGAATGTACTTGAGCTAGACCGCACTAAAGCCAGATCATCCTCTCGGAGGCGAGCAGTTTGGACAGCACGGGTCTGCTGTGTCCAGGGCACAGGACTCGGGAGATGGCGATCATGGTGGGGGGGGGGTCCTCTCTGTGTGTTTATCATTGTGAAAATCGGAGGGGTCTCCGTTTCGCAGCTCTGCCGCTCCTTTTAACGTGCTTATGTTTCTACGTGCCCCGCCGACGAGAGTCCTTCACCTTTTAAGTTGAGGGGAACAGGGCACGGTGTACTGGGGCCTTGGGAGCTCCGCGGGTCCTGGGACACCTGTCCGGGGGGCTTCGGGCTGGTGGGCTCACCCAGGGCCGGGGGCTGCTTTGCCGGCAGGGGCAGGCTCAGTGAAGAGCGGGCTCCAGCTTTGCCGCGTGGACGTCGGCCCCCGGCGGGGGCGGCTGCCTGGCGGGGAGGGCCAGCCAGAGTTTCCAGGTCTTAGGACTGCACGTTCCACCCCTGGGCTCCCCCCTGTCTGTCGGGTCTGGCTTTGGTCGCCAGAGCGGTCGGCCGCCTCGCCTCTGTTCCCCCAGAGCACTGAGGAGGGGCTTAGATGAAGCACAGAGGATGAGAAGGGCTCTTGGTGTACTGGGTGACCTGAGGCCGCCCTGCTCGCCCGTCCGGGGCACGGCCAGGAGCACAGGTGCCAGAGGAGGCCCTGAGCTACAGGCTCCGGGGGCTTCCGTTCACGTGACGGTGGACGCATCTGGGTGTATGTCTGGCTTCTTTTATATCTTAGTTTCGTCTCGTCCGTTTCTACTGCCTTTTCCCTTGCCTTTTATGTTAACCAGGTTTCAGAACATTTTTGCACGTCCCCTTGTGTTAGTGCCGTGTGCTGGTGCGGGGTGACCCCGCAGGTGACTGTGTGCGCGTCCTGTGCACTGTCCTTCAGCTGAGGTCACGCCGGGCAGCATACGCCTCAGCATGTACTTGCCCTGCCCTCCCCTGCGGTCCCACCAGTGGCTCTGCTCCGCGTGCAAGGCTGTGTTATTGTTCTTTTGCCCTCTTTACGCCTTCCTGCATTTCTGTCCCTTCTGGGATCATTTTCCTTCAGTCTGGAAGTTTTAAAATATTTCTTTTAGTGTGAATCTTCTGACGACACATTATTTAGTTTTTGTCTGAAAATGTTTTTATTCTTCCTTCGTTTCGTTTTTGAAAGATCGTTTTGCTGGGTGTGCAATTTTATAGCGATTTTTTTTCTTTTCAGTTTAAGGTCCCCCCGCCCCCGCCATTTAAAGCAGTTGAAAAGTGTGTTTGTCTCATCTCCGGGCGTCTGTCCTGTTGGAAAGTTGGCCGTGAGTCTTCATACTTGTCTTTTCAAGGTGCCCCGTTTTCCCCCTCTGGCTGATTTAAAGCTCTTCTCCTCACTCGCTGAGATGCTCGTAGGTGTGGTTTACGTTGTGTTTATCCTGTTTGGTGCTCTGCCGCGTGGGGCCTGATGGTTTTCATCAGCATCGCCACAGACCCTGCTCCGTGTGTTCCCTCCGATTCGAGGATGTGAGACCTCGTGTCCCCAGTACGTCTTACCTTCTGTTCAGCGTTGTGTTTTTTTCTTTCCGTGCTTTTGTCTGGATGTTTTCCCGGGACTGCTGTGCAGCTCACAAACCCTCTTCTGCTGTAGTGGCCAATCTCCTGTTTAGCCAACCTACCATTTTTTGTCTTTCGTTGTGTTTTTCTGTTCCATCATTTCCATTAGGCTCTCTGTTGATTGCCGGTCTCTGGGGGAAACCTCCACCTTGTTATGTATGATCCTGAACACATGGGCTTTCAGCACTAGGATGCCCGTTCTTCTGACACAATGTCTCCGAGACTGGGAGGCGTGTTTCTGACCACGCTGACTGCTGTGTGTATTGCTGGAGTTGCCCTGTGTGCACGGGGGCGAACTCCGTGGTGTGACTGGGCACGGTCAGTGTTTCGGCCTGCCAGTCGGGGGGCGGGTGTCAGTCGTGATTGTGAAGCGTCTGTGCACGGGGTCTGTGGCCCGGAAGAACGCCACCCACCCTCCGGGCCTGCGGGGCGACGCTGAGTGAACCCATCAAGTCGACTCCGAGAGGACCTCTGAGCGTGCCGAGGAGGTGCTGGGGCACCTAGGCCAGAGCGTGTCGAGTGACGAACTTGTCTGATTGAGCTGACGATGGCTCTGTTACCAAGTATCAGATAAAAATTCCAGCCGGTGAGAAAGCACTGTGTCAGAGCTTAGTTGGCAGCGTTGTTTTCCTTGGTGACGCATGGTGCAATAATGCATCTTACGGTCTGTGGATCTTGGATTTTAGGAAGTAAATAGCATCTATTTTATACAGATTATAGCCATACTTTTTGAGGAGCAGAGCTGGGGACAGAACGATCCTCCTTGGAGTTTAATAATGCAGAGAATCCCATTCTCCACCCCGTGGCCCCCCACCCCTTCCCATTTTGTTTCTGTTCTGATCTCCCTCGGCAAGGGGCTTGCAGGGACCGAGTACACGGAGACAGAGGCGGTCAGTGATTGGTCTGTATTTGCCAGTCTCCTAGTAAGTGACGGGAGATGTTAGTGTCCTGTCGCCCTGAAATCCTGGATGCGGCCGCCCCGTGATCTCCGCTCCCGGGACCGTCTCGGATGCGTCCCCTCCTTCCACTTCCAGGGAAGGAGGCGTAGAAGGTGGGCTTGCCCGTTAGGCACTGGGGGTGGCCCGCCTGGCCTAGGTTAAGCTTCGAGGCGATTGGAAGTGACTTGTCAGAGTCAGTGTGGATGCTGGGGTCTTCCGCGGGACAGACCGAGAGGGCACGGCCATTCCGCCTTACCGCACGAGGGAGATGGCGAGGGCCACACGCAAGGTGGCGTCTTGGAGGCGGAGTTAGACCCCAGCGGGAGCCCCCGGGCCCAGCCTGCTCCCGGCACGGCCCCTCACGTCTGCTTCCTCACCGCCGCTGTGCTGAATTCATCCTTCAGCTTGGGAAGAGCTGGGCGTTTGCAGCCACAGCTCCGGCTTTCCTCTTCACTCCGCGCTCTCTTCCTGGGCCTCAGGGCCCGAGACGCTCCTCGCAGAGATCTGACTTGTCTGTCAAGGTTCTCACGGCTTTCTGTGGCCGTTGCGAAAGAGGCCTTTTCCCTGCGGTCCCTAGTGGGTTTTTAGAACAGGGCTTCCTGCTGCCTGTTGGTTGTTATGCTGTCCCCAGACACCTTACTCTGCGGCCCTGCGCGGGCTGTGACGGCCTGTGACGGTGCTGTGGCGGCCCTGGGGCGGGCCGAGGCGGCGATGTGGTGGCGCTGTGCAGCCTTGGGGCGCCAGGACCGGCCCTCGGCCCCGCCGGAGACTGGCCGCCTGCTGGCCCGGGCCGCCGGCGGCCGGTCCCGTGCACAAACTTGCGGGGGTGCAGGAGGGTCTGCTCTGGTTTCAGTTCTATAGATTTCACGTCTCTTTAAATCTTTAAAAATTTAGAACATCCTTTTCTCTTCATGCCATTGCACAGACGATTTTTACAAGTCATTTTGGACGTCGTTTAGCGAAGTCAGGTGCACGGCCAGATCCAGTCTTGGGGCTGGTGAGCTGTGCGAACGGTGCGCCCCCTTCAGGACGAACCGGAGGTGGGGGCGTCGGTGACCCAGGAAGGTCCCTCACCATCCCCGTCCGTTTCCGTCCACCCCCCGCATTGGTTTTGCCCGACCCTGACACGCAGGACTCACGCTGGGTCATCCTGCCTCCTCTCACACGACGCGGTTTCTGAGACGCGGTCGTGTTGCTGCGCGTGCCCGTGGCTCGTTCCCTCCGTGGCCCAGGCGCGTCTCACCGTGTGTCTGGGCCACGACGCGATCCGTTCACCCGCTGGTGTGCGGTTGGGTAATTTCCAGTTGTGGCCTTGGTGAAGGAGGCCGCCGTGAGTGTGGGCGTAAAAATGTTTGCGTGGGCCCGTGTTTTCATTTCCCTCGGGCGCCTGGGAATGGGCTTGCGGGCCGTGGGGTCCTTGCGTGTTTGCTGTTCTATTTTGCGAGCAGCTCTCAGTTGGCAAGACGACCGAGGTCACCCGTCTCCGTGCAGAGCCAGGCGGTCTGCGGGGGGGCTCTTACTCGCAGTTGGCTCCACGCGCACACGTGAGCTAAGGAGACGGCTGGCTCTGAAGCAGTGCTCAGGCCGCGGACGTTCTCGTCCTCTCCCGCAGTCCCCGTCCCCGGCGGTGGGGCGTGAGCGGGCCGCGTGTGCTGAGAAACACGGCCAGGTTCAGAGGAGAGTCAGGTGAACTGCTTCGCCCGCTGCTGGGCTTGGAAAGAGGAGGTGAGCCCTCGGCAGCCCCTCCTCTCGCAGGGGTGACTCTGTCCCCGCTGCGCCGTGCTTTCCCTTAGTTCTCTCCGGGGTTGACCGCGCAGGTGGGTGCGGGCCAGCAAGACCCCGAGGGGACCCCGGTCAGCCGGCCCTTCCTGACACCCGCGTGCTCCTTCACTCAGCGCTGCTTTGGTGCCTCACTGGGCCGCTTTGGTTGTCAGGACCCCGCTGCTCTGCCTGTTCTGCTAACAACAGACTGGAAATCTGGGTCGTCACAAACAATCCATCCAGGAGAACGGGCCCCACTGTTTCCCTCCTCTCCCCCTTCCTTTCCCCTCTCCTCCCCTCTCTCTTTTTTCTTAATATATATTTTTTAACATTTATTCATTTTTGAGAATGAGAGAGGCAGAGCATGAGTGGGGGAGGGGCAGAGAGAGAGGGAGACACAGAATCGGAAGCAGGTTCCAGGCTCCCAACTGTCAGCACGGAGCCCAATGTGGGGCTCGAACCCACGAACCGTGAGATCATGACCTGAGCTGAAGTCGGACGCCCAACTGGCTGAGCCACCCAGGCGCCCCTCCTCCCCTCTCTTTATCTGCCCTCCTCTCCCCTGCCTTCTTCCCTCCCCTTGTCCCCCTTCCCTACTCTGCCCTCTGCCCCATTTCCCCCTTCTCTCCTCCCCTCCCCTCCCCTCTCCTCTCCTCTCCTCTCCTCTCCTCTCCTCTCCTCTCTTCTCCCTGCTCTCCTCCCTCCTCTTCCCTCCCCTCACCCCTATCTCTCCTCTCCTCTCCTTCCTCTCCTCTTCTCTACTCACCCTTCTCTACTCACCCCTCTGCCCTATCTTCCCCCTCCCCTCCCCTCCCCCTCCCTCCCCCCTTCCCCTGCTTCCCTACTGTCCCTTCTACCTCATCTCCCCTTCTCCTCTCTCTCTCCTCCTCTCCTCCCCTCCCCTCCCTCCCCTCCCCTCTCCTCTCTCCCCTCCCTTTCTTTCTCTTCTCCTCTCCCCTTCCCTCCTCTCCCCTCTGCCCCATCTCTCCCTTCTCCTCCCCTCTGGTCTTCGGAGGAGCACTTAGCGGCGTCACAATCCTCGACCGGCAGGCTGGGGAAGTGCCCTTAACGAAGAGGTAAGAAAGAGCCCAAGTCCTTGCCTTTTCAGAGCTGCTCGATTAGAAGAGGGAACATTCCTAACAACGTGGGCTGTGATAACTGTAAACTGCCTGAGATAAATTTATAGCGTTCATTTCCTTCAGAAGGACCTAGAGTTTTTCTGACAAGGAGAAATATGGTTTTATACATTTTATGTCCGGAATATTGATACGGTTTTAGTCTGCATTACTCCTCAAAAGGAATGAAGTTTTGTCTTTTTTTCGGAGCTATGGAGACCTTCTTGGTTTTTCCTCCTTCTACTTCTTTGTGCTTTTCCTCATTTCTCCCCTTGTGTTCCCTCATTTTCTCTGCCGGTTAAAGTACTTGGAAGGAAATCTCTGAAGTACCTTTGCTGCTGTTGGCCGTGGGGGTGCACGCTCCTGTGGGAGCCTGGCCTGCCTTTCCCTGGGGTTCCTCCTCGTCACCCCAATTAGCCGTGTGCCGGCCGCTCCCCGTCAGAGACCCCCAGGTCTCCCGAGAGACCCCCAGGTCTCCTGTGCAGGAGAACCTCCACGGCCCGGAAGCCACTTGAAGACACTGCCTAATTACTGCCGTGTATCCTGACCACTGCTCTCACTTCTTCTGAGGACTTTCCCTTTGAAAGTGGTGTAAGCGCCAGGAACGCGAGGAAGATCTTCATGGGAAGTCGGGAGGGTGTCTTGCTCGTCTGCTGGCCCCCAGACTGCTCCTTGTCTCCCTCCCCGGCCTGTCTCCGTGAATCCTGTGTCTGTTGTGACGCCGGGACCGTCCTATTCATGGGGATCGCGGGCAGGCGCGGGTTTATTTTTGGTGGTTCTCTCCAGAGAAGAACTGTGTTTTCTGCCTCCTTCAGGAAGACATATTAGAAACGTGGCTCTCTGGCCTTACCTAAAAATTGCCTTTCTCCAAATTGGGCTCTCAAAAATAGAGTATTTCCATTATTTTCTCCTTCTCCCTGGTACGAATTTGAGGACTCTTCCCTCCCCCGCACCCAGCCTCCTGGGGACAAAAAAGATGGACGGTAGAGGAGGTCCTAGGACAGATTGCTGGCATCTTCAGGATAAATGAGAAGGCGTAGGCTCGTAGCAAATGTAAGTGATCCGGAATCGGATCACCACACTGGTCAAGGTACGGGAGAGGCAAGAGCATGAATCATGCCTGCTCAAGTCGGTGCAACAAAATTTTATGGAGTGTGTGCCATATATGGGGCGCTTTGCTAGTTGCTGTGGGTGTGAAAATAAGACGCTTCCTCCTGGCCAAGAGCTCCAAGCCTTGTAGGGAAAGTAGCCATTAATTCATCGATTCATACGTTCATCCGTCGGGATTACACTTGGCTCAGATTCTGAGCAAAACCAGGTATGGTTCCTGCCGTCGTGGAGCGTGGAGTGTCGTGGGGGAACCAGGGAGCGGTCACGCGGTCCTTCCGAGGGACAGACAGCAGCAGACCGCGAGAAGTGCCCGAAACGAGGAGTACGTTCCGTGCACGTGGCTGAGGGCTGTCCTGACCGGAAGTCACACGGCATGCACGTTGTGTTCCTGGCGGAGTGCTTGCCGGGCCAGAGTGCTCCCCGCCGTGTCCCAAAGGAGGGATGCGAGCCGGGCAGCACCTCCCCGTCGCTGTGCGCAGCCAGACTCGGGAGGGGCGGTGCCTGCCACTTGCCCGGCGCCCTCTGTGTCGCCAGGGCACCGACTGGTTGGGGCGCGACGTTCACAGGAACCCGGAAGGTGGGGGTGACCATCCAAATTTACCTTTACCAGGCTGCCTGCCCGGAGAACGTTCTGCCCAGTTCCTCCCTAGGCGCCCGCTGACCTCTCCATACCTGTCGTGGTGCCTCCAGTGTGTGCAGGGGGTGTGGGGCCACCCCGACTTGGAGGGGTTACTTGCCCTCCAGGGGCAGGGAGACGGGCAACTGAGGGAAACCCCGCGGAGTCCGCGGCGTCTGGGCTCGGAGCCCAGGATCTGGGGAGCCGGGGACCCAGACGTGGCCAGGTGGCTGCGGTGCAGGCAGGGCGCTCCCTCCCAGCCTGTGGTTCCTGTGTCCCCGGAGCAGCCCCAGGTCCTGGGAGAGGCAGCAGAGAAGGACGAGGCCGCCGTCCAGCTTCTGCCGCTTCCGAAGGTTTTCCTCTTAGCGCTTCTGACCAAGGCGCGCAGAGGTAACTGCCGGCGTGGGAGAACGCATTCTCCCATTTCAGGGATGTTCTGTGGCAGTTCCGTGCCTGACTTGTTCGTCTGTACGGTGTCCTTCACAAGCTTGTCCCCCTTATCTCCGGGGACAGCAGGTTGTTGACAGCTGCAGACGGTGCTAATGCTCTCTCTGGCTTCGTGGTGAAACACGGGGCCCCTCGATCGGCTCTGCACCCTTCACGGGGCGGCACGAGATCGCAGGACCCGGCGGGTGTCAGAGACAGAACCGGGGACAGAACTGTCACCGTGTGGCTCCGCTCCGTCGGTAGCCTTGTTTGTTTGATTCCCGCCAGGGACCCAATATTCTGAGACAAGAGAACCTTCTCGTGACGCCGATTTAATGGGAGAATCCCGGAGGATCTGCCGTTTTGCCAGCAGCTTGCGTGCCTCGGGCAGAGTGACCCTGGACGGGAATCTGGAACCGAGGGAGCTTTACTGTCAGTGCAGTGTGGAAACCACGCAGCAGAAACGTGTGGTTTTCAAATGGGTGCTCGAACCTGGGGCTGTCCTCGAACGCAGCTTTCCGGCACGGGAGTAGGAGCAGTTCCCGCACTTGCCTGTGATGCAGGTCTGGTCTGGGGAGGCGGGGCCGGGACCGCGGCCCGTCGGGGAGGCTGGCCTCGGCTGCACCGACGCCTTCTGCCTTCCGGGGTGCTCCCCGGCCCTGCTTCACCAGCCGCCGGCCTTTGTGAGCTCAGAGGCAAATTGCTGTCATTCGCGTAAACCCCGAGGCCACTTCCTGAAGACCCTGAGTCCGTAGAGCCGACTGTGAGGTTTTGCCGGCAGGGCGCGGAGCGGAGGCGGCCGTAGGCGTGCGGGCACGACCGGGGACGGTGCCCAGGTGGGCGGTCACCCACGGCACACGCTCGTTCTCCTGGACGGAGCCCGCAGGGGCGTCCTGGCGCACTGCGGGGGAAGGGACTCACAAGGGGGCCGTGTTCGCGGGCCCCTCGGCTCTCCATTGAGTGTCTCACGTCTTTGAACTTGACTCGCGCTGTGCGTGTCATTTGCGCGGTGAGGGTGCCCTGTTTCAGAGGCTTATGATACATTTCACGGCCCCCTTCCTCATTTATTTTGGGAGAGAGGGCCGCGGGTCCGCCGGGCACGGGCTCTGGGGCGGCGGGGTCTCTCTTTGGCGCGGGTGTGCCCGGCGCCTGGCACGGGGCCTGGCACACAGGACGTGCCCATCCGTCCTCGTT
Organism: Felis catus; assembly: GCF_018350175.1. Classification (NCBI taxonomy): domain Eukaryota; kingdom Metazoa; phylum Chordata; class Mammalia; order Carnivora; family Felidae; genus Felis; species Felis catus. Next base: position 59,744,236 of record NC_058381.1, read on the forward strand.
GGCTTTGCTGTGCCCACGGCCTGGCTCTTGGCCTGCATGGTCTGGCCTCGCCCCCTGCTCGTGCCTTCCGTTGCCCCTGAGCACAACCCCCTGCGTGGCCACGAGGGGCTCCTCTGTTGGGGGCGCACGCCATGAGCCCTGCCCAGGCCCTGTCCTCCCGCAGACGCTGTGGGGCCCAGCTCTTGGCCCTTGCCCTCCTCCTCTCTCTCCGCGGGACCGAGTCCCTCCCCGCTCTCCCTCCCCTCCCCTCTCCCCTCCCCTCCCGTCCCCCACTGCCTAGGCTTCCTCCGTACCCAGGCTCCGTGAGGGTCACATTTGCGGGGTGAGAGTGTGTGAGTGTGTGACTGTGCGTGTGATTGTGGGATCGTGTGTGTTGAACGTACGTGACTGCGTGTGTGTGATCACGTCTGTGTGTGAGGCTGTGAGTGTGGCCCGTGCGTCCGCCTGTGGGAGACTGCGGCGGTGTGGGCGTGTCCAGCTGTGCGTGTGTGGGAGCGAGTGTGGGTGTGGGCGTGCGTCCCCTGTGAGGCGTCCGTGACCCCACAGTTCCCTCCAGGTCCAGCTGTCCCCCGTCCTGCCTGTGCTGTGCCTGTCGCGGGGTGGAGCGGTTCACAGTGACTTCGAATGGTTAGGACAGCGTTAGAGAAGGCATTAAGAAAGGGGTGGGGAGGGTCTGGCTGGACGGATGAGGGGGGTGACTTCCGGCCCCTGAAAACAGTGGTAGGAGGCCAGCGCCGCGTGTTTGGGTGACTGTGGCGCCCGCGTGGCTGGCGTTGTCTCAGGCTCTCCGTTTACGGTTTTAATTTGCTTTCCAGGCTTATCCGTGGTCTTCTTTTTGTCCATTAGTCATTCCACTTGGCCACGGAACCCACCTCCTCTGCTTGGAAGACGGTGTAAACGAGGAAGGCCCTGTCCTGTGCAGGGCGCACTGCGCACAGCGGTGACAGTGACTTACGGAGGAGGTGGGAACGGTCGCTGCTTAGCGCTCACCTGCAGGCTTAATTCCAGAGTAGCTGCCGTGACCCCCTCTTCCCTCGCTCCATTCCAGCAGTTCCTCCCGCTGCGCCTTGAACCCACTGCTTCTGGTTAAAACGCCAGGGTTGGTAGAGGGGTTTATCTTGTCTGTAAAAGGGCTGATGTCACAAAATAGGTGTCTGAGCAGACCCTTACTTGACTTAAGAAATCTGTTCTGAGTCAGAAGAGTGGTGGCCCCAGGTGCTCCCCCCACGACTGCCGGCTGCCACGTTACCGTCTCCTTAGGCTCATCGTTTTAGGATTCGGTCGGACTAAGAATTCCAGGGCATGAAAGAAACGGTATTGTAATAAAGTCGACATTTGTTCACTCACAGAAGGCTATTCAGAAGTAGTCCTTCAGGGCTGTGAGGTGCTCCGGAATACCAGGGGCCCTGGCTCCTAGCAAGGATTCTAGGCTTTTGGGTCACCTCATTGTCTAAGACGGCTGCTGGGGTTCCGGCTATTACATCTGCATTTTACCTTGCAGACCGGAAGGGGTAGGGAGGGAGGCCCCCCTCTTTGCCTTTAAGGATGTTTCTTAAAAGTTACACTTAGCATTTTCATGGGGAGACTGGGAATTACCATCTGGGTGGCCCTGTGCCACATAAAAATGGGGTTTCTATTATTCAGGGAAAGGTGGAACGGATATCGGGGAAAACTTGTGGTGCCTGGCATAAGCACCATCCTGGCCGCCGCTTAACACGCCAGGAAGAGCGTGATTTGGCTCCGGGTGTTGGTTAGTCCCTCTGGGTCGGTTCTGAGCACGAACTGTCTCAACCACCATCAAATGTGCCACGGAACAGGAGGATGAATTATCCTGGTGACAAGTGCCTGGGAACCGGGAGGGGGAACGACCCAGTGACCGGCTGGCTGTGTGTGAGGACCCCACACCCCGGCTGTGGCAGGGAAGCCACATGGGAGAGGTGTGGGAGTTTGGGGGCGGCTCGTGGTGATCGCCGGCACAGCGTGGAACCGGGGGCCACGCTCAAAAGCACTCTTCGCTGCTGAGGGGATGTTAGTGTTTCTGATTTAGGTCCCCACAAGATTATTTGTTGCTTGTAGACGTTTTGTATCATAGTGCAAACTTGGGAAAGTTACCCTAAGCCTTGGCCTGACTTCGTTTCTGCGAGGACTCCTCCAGGAGGGAGACTGCCAGCGGCCACCGGGATGCTCCTGGCTGGGGGCGCACAGCCTGCACCCTCCGGGGTGACCGGTCAGGAGTGGCGCTGACGGTCCCTCCCGTGGTAGAAAGACTTCCCTCGGGGTGACCCCGCGGCTCACCTGCGATGGGGCCCCGCGCGGTGTGTTTCCTCATCCTACCCCAGTTTACGCATCTGTAAATGAGGCCAATAACAGAGGCGGTGACGCAGACATTGCTGACGTCGTGTGCGCAGAGCACATTCGTCAGATGTCAGCTCTTAATATCTTGACTTGTGCTCTTCGTGTGTAAGAGCTAGTAGTCTTTTGCATTAATATTTGCTTAGGTTTTTCCAGGGATTAAAAAAAAAAAACCCAACCTGTAAAACAGTAAAATTGAGGCTTAGGTCACGGTAACTTTCCACTTTTGAAATTCAGAAATTTGGAAGTCCTGAGAATGTAAACTTTTCCCATATTTGGTCCCAAGGCTTACTTAGCAGCAAGCCAGACCTGAGAGATACGGACCGGTTTATGGTGGCAAAGGGGAAAAGAGCCCATTCACATGGCCATTTACGGGTTTGTCGGCAGAAGTCGTTGTCTGTTCATTCACTATTACCATCCGTCTAAAACACAGACATTTGGGGGGCGCCTGGGTGGCTCAGTCGGTTCAGCATCCGACTTTGGCTCAGGTCGCGATCTCATAGATGTTGACTTCAAGCCCCGTGTTGGGCTCTCTGTTGTCAGCACAGAGCCCGCTTCGGATGCTCTGTTCCCCCTCCTCTACCCCTCCCCCGCTGGTTCCCTCTCTCTCTCTCTCCCTTTCTCTCTCTCAAAATAATAAACAGACTTAAAAAAAAATACAGGATATGGGGGCACCTGGGTGGCTCAGTTGGTTAAGTGTCTGACTTTGGCTCAGGTCATGATCTCCCAGATCATGGGTTCAAGCCCCGCGTTGGGCTGTGTGCCGAGAGCTCGGAGCCTGGAGTCTGCTTTGGATTCTCTCTCTCTCTCTCTCTCTCTCTGTGCCTCCCCCGCTCATGCTGTCTTTCTCAAAAATAAATGAATCAACGTTAAGAAAAATCATAAAATACAAACGTGGAATTCTAGACCAGGTCTGGCCCCAGGGTTGAGGATAAGAGGCGGTGGCCCCGCGCCCCACGGGCGAGGGTTCCCGCCCCGCTGCGGCTCCGGGAGCGACCCAGCCTCTTGGGGTGTCCAGCAGAGTGGCCTGGCACAGCTCTGTGCCCAGGCAGGCAGTCCCATGGCGGTTAGCAAGGCATCTCACACCATCGTTTCTTTCTCCGTTTGGGGAAAGGAGGGTGAAGCCTCACTTCTGTCCTGGTGGTCTTTTTATTTTTTTTACTTCTTTTTAGATTTTCAGATTTGTGTTACAGGGTTTGCTTGTTTGCTTTAGGCTTTGTCAGGTTCTGTCCCGGATTTTCTTACTGCTGTGGATGTACTCGTAGTTCTGGGACTCATTTGTTTAAAACTTGAAAGGAGCATGATTTACTAAGGAAATGATTTTAGAATTTCTGCTTATTTTTCTTTTTCTTCTTCATATGCCTGTAGTTTATAATCTCTCTGTGGAATTTTCTGTTGAACTTCAGGTTGAATACTGGGGTTCCCAATGGTGAGGCGTAGGTAAGGCAAGCACTTTGGAGACTGTTGAGCACCTTCGAATAGCGCCTTTGACTCTTGGCAAATGCCAGGGAAGCCCAACTGCATTCTTTGGACAATCAGTTCCAGATAACAAACAGTCCAGATAGGATACTCCTCGCCTTGTTTTCTTTTTTACTTCTTTTAAAGTTTATTTATTCTGGTTTCGGGCAGGGGGAGGACAAGCGGGAGGGGGCAGAGAGCGAGGGGGAGAGAGAATCCCAAGCGGGTTCCGCACTGTCAGCACAGAGCCCAGCGCGGGGCTCGATCCCAGGAAACCGTGAGATTATGACCTGAGCCGAGACCAAGAGTCGGCCGCCTCACAGACCGAGCCACCCAGGCACCCCAGCCTTTTTCCTGAGAGCCAGGAGACCGCCACTGCCGGGAGCAGAAAGTTGTTTAAGAGTTTTCTGTTATTTGCTAATTCTGCTGACCTGGCTCTGTATAAATGCTAAGAATTACTTGTTGTCTTTGGATAAAGAATTCCGAAGGCATTTGTTCCCCTTTACCACGGCTGCATAATTGAGTGCCCCAGAACGTGGTGGCTTAAAGCCATAAAGGTTCATTTGCTTACAGTTGTGCAGCGGGGCTGGGCCCAGCTGGACAGTTCTGCTGGTTTCTCCTGAGGTCTTTGGGGTGGCTGCCGACATCTGGAGGCTTGGCTGGGCTGGAAATCCACGGTGGCATCACTTCTGTGCCCGGTGCACCAGCTGAGACGGCTGGGACGCTGCACGTGGGCGTCCACCGCCCCCTCTCCAGCCCTCCAGCTGTTCTCTGCAGCAGGTAGCTGGGTGTCTCTGTGTGTACCTGGTGGCCCGGGCGTGGAGGAGGGCGTGTTCTGGGGGGATGAGCCCCGTGCAAGTGCTTATTAGCATGCCTCTGTTTGCATCGCACTTGCAAGTCACATGGCCAAGGCCAGGGTGCACGCAGGACGGGGATGCAGGAAGGCGTCAAGGTATCGTTGTTATTGAAGCTTGAAGTGTCCCGTTGTTAGCTGGAGGGGCTTCTTTTGATTGGCTGAGCTCTGCCTTGGCGAGGTGATCCGGGCCCATCCTGCACATTGCACGTCCCAGACCTGGAAAAAGCCATTTTTCCAGTGAGTCTGTTTCCTCCAGTGAGAAATCTGACTGTGGAGCCTGTACGCTCGGAGCCTGGGTCTTTATTGTTATTGCATGGTGACGCTTTCTCGGCCTTTTTGGAGGGTATGGCTGGAGTTGAGCGGTTGCACCTGCGTGGTGACAACCCCCCCCCCCACACACACACACACACTCACCAGCTCCTCCGCACCTCACTCCTTTGGCCGTGGTCCCCTCCCCTTTGAAGCTTGTCCTTTAGAGTTTCCTTGTTTCTATTCTCTCTTTTTGGGGTATGCTTTCCCAGTTTCAGTGATCTCAATATATTTGTTTTAGGTATTTTTACCGGGGATAGAGTTGTCTGACCTTGACGCTCTCTCTGTACATCTTTTCGATTCTAGCATTGCTTTCGAGGCACCAGCAGCCGGTCTGAGTGCCTCTCTTTTCGGGTGGTCTGTCTCTCGTCCAACCTGTCTGCTTTGGGGGCTTCCCTTTCCTTAGGGCTTTGCAGATTTATTGATGTGTGCACAATGTAAACATATCATTTTGTCCATTCTTGTCCATATTCAGTGGCCTTCCAAAACTCAGGTGTCCGCATCTTTGTAAGTTCTGGTAGTTTCTCAGCCGTTCTCTGCTCCGAAACTGCCTGAGCCCCAAGTCCCGATCCCTGTTGTTTACAGATCCCGGGACTCCGCACTCTGCATGCTTTCCCCACCGACCCTCTCCCCCCTACACTCCATTCTGTCGGCTCTGTGCTGAGTCTCGGGTCTGTCCCGTTCACACCTCCGTGTTTGTGTCTGTCCAGTCTTCTGTCCAGAAGCCTTTCTGTTTCTACTTTACATTCTAATAGGACAAAAAGTCCCTGTGGTTATTCGTCGTATCTGTTAGTCCTTGGGCCATATTTTCAATTCTGTTTCTCGCAGAGCTTTAAACAAAGCTACTTTATTTTATTTCTAATGATTTTGGTGCCTGAAATCTTTGTGCTTCAGCTGTTTTTTAGTTGACTTTCTGTCTTGGTGCCTGTTTCCCAATGTACCTTAAAACTTTTGACAGTGAACGATTTCCCTTTGAAATTTAACTATGTAAAATCTTTGAAGCTTGAGACGAAGTTGCTTTCTTTTCTTTTCTTTTTAAGTTGCTTGGGTTTGCTTATGTCCAGCACTTAGGGGCCCTGCTGGTCAAGGTTATTTAAAATCCTGGCTGGAAGTTTTTATGTCCCATCGGAGCAGTATGACTTAGCAAGCCCTTGTCAAGTCCAGCTCTTCCCTCTCTCCACTTCCTGTGTCAGGGTTAGAGACGAGTGGGTTTCTTGGCAGTCCCTGGCAGGTGGTTTTACTTTTGGGGTAAAGCTTACCATGAGTCCCAGGCTTCTGCAGCCTGGGGAAGGGACGTTTCTGAAGGGGCACCTTCTCTTGGGCCCCCCACCTGGCCTTGGGCCTTGTCCCCTGCCCCTCCAGCCCGGTGTGTCTGTTCAGGGCTTGGCCGCTGCCGTTCAGATGAAATCTGGCTGCCTTCTGTCCACGTGTGTCAGCTCCTGACTGTAGTGTACAGACTGAGCACTCTTTTACGCCCACTTGTCCTTGTCTTAAAATTTTTTTTAATGTTTTATTTATTTTTGAGAGACGGAGAGAGACAGAGCCTGAGCAGGGGAGGGGCCGAGAGTGAGGGAGACACAGAATCCGAAGCAGGCTCCAGGCTCCGAGCTGTCCGCACAGAGCCTGACGCGGGGCTCTAGCTCACGAACCGCGAGATCATGACCTGAGCTGAAATCGGACGCTCAACTGACTGAGCCACCCAGGTGCCGCCCCCCACCCCGTCCTTGTCGTTAAGAAGGTGCCCTACTTGGGGCCCCTGGGTGGCTCAGTCAGTTGAGCGTCCGACTTCGGCTCAGGTCATGATCTCGCGGTTCATGAGTTCGAGCCCCACGTCGGGCTCTGTGCGGACCGCTCGGAGCCTGGGGCCTGCTTCCGATTCTGTGTCTCCCTCACTCTCGGCCCCTCCCCTGCTCACGCTCTGTCTCTCTCTCTCTCAAAAATAAACAAACATTAAAAAAAACAAAAAAAGGCGCCCTTGCGCAGCAGCGGGGTCCGGGGCCCAGGCCCGCAGGGCATCACCTGTGGCCTTTCCAGCACTGCAGACGCGATGCCCCTTCGTGTTTCCTCAAGGCGCGTAACAGTGCTGGCACCTGATCTTAAAATTGAGCGGTACGATGAAATACTTTGGAGAATGTGAATTGCACTAAATCACCGGGTCTGAATGGCGCAGCCTGACAGTTCTGAAAGAAATAGAAAATGTAGCCGAGCCCCTAACATCAAGTGTAGGCATTTTCAGTGATAAACTACTATACACGGTAGGTGGATGGTCTTAAGTTCACCCAAGAATTGAAGGTAATTCTGGTAATTTACGGGTCAGTGGGGCTTGTGTTGGTGAGAGGCAAGGCGGTTTGTGCTGTGTCTGTGCAAACCTTGCGGTGTCCTGCTTCTGCTTGTTGACGGAAGGTTCCAGCAGGATGAGTGCTACGTACAGGTGAGTGGTGAGTGGAATTGGATGAGATGGAAGTATTTCTGAGGGCAGTGAGTCCTGCGGAGATGGCCTCGCCTCCAGCGTCGATGTAGATGGTAGGAGACGGTGTCGGACGAAAGAGAAGGTGGCCGGTGGGGGACCCGGCAGCTCTCCAGTTCTGTGGGAACAAGCCCGGGCACCCGTAAGGTTTCTGGGGAGCGAGACCCCCGGCCATTGAATCGAAGCGTCAGGAGGGCATCGAGACAGCCGCCTTAGGCGCTGCCTTCTGGGCTGTGCGCCCCTGCGCTGGGCTAGGCTTGACGAGTGGGAGATCAGCAGGGTAGGTGGGGGAGGTTTCAGTAGAGCCGCATCTGGGGGCAGAGCAGTAGCTGGTTAAGTGTGCGAGAACGTGTGGAAGCAGGGGGTGGGGGTGGGGGTGGGGGTGGGGGGCCTCCGGTGGGTGCCTACTCGGCTGCTGGAGTGAGGGGCTCCAGAGTGGCACGGCCGGACGGGCCGCTGGGGCCTCTGGCTTGGTCCCCTCCAGGTCTTAGGAAGACTGGAGGCCCACGAGGTGCAGGGGCAGAGCCAGGACCGGGCGTCCTGGTTTACCGTCGTCGGGGGTCTTCACGTCACGGCACCTCCTGTTATGCGGTTAAAGTCAACACTGCAGGGAAGGCTTTTATCCAATAACGGGTTTAAGGCCGATCTTGAACACCAGACTAGCGGACAGACGGCAGCGCTAGGGGACAGCCCCCCAGGCACCCTCTCAGGTCACAGGGCCGGCCCGTCCGAGGCTGCTCACCCAGCCCTAGGGAGCAAGTTGCCACATGTGTGTTTGCGTGACCAGGCCTTGCCGTGAGAAGCTCTTACTGTGCTAAGAAGATGAGCAGCAGATGTGCCTCAGGTCACCTGAACGTTTGCTTTTTACTTCGTGCCCTTAGAGATATTTAGAAATCCCGTGCCTTTCAAACTATCACAACTTGTGATTGTGACGTGCGAGGAAGGAAGCACGACCCTAACGCTGCACGCTGACTCCCACTCTCGGCACCTACTCTCCACTCTGGGCACATCGTGGGTTTCGTTCCAGAGGGACCTTGGCTCAAAGCATCGTGACGGCTTTTCGTGGCCCCTGTACAAAGTCCGAGCTCGGGGCGCCTGGGTGGCGCAGTCGGTTAAGCGTCCGACTTCAGCCAGGTCACGATCTCGCGGTCCGTGAGTTCGAGCCCCGCGTCGGGCTCTGGGCTGATGGCTCGGAGCCTGGAGCCTGTTTCCGATTCTGCGTCTCCCTCTCTCTCTGCCCCTCCCCCATTCATGCTCTGTCTCTCTCTGTCCCAAAAGTAAATAAACGTTGAAAAAAAAAAACAGAAATGAACTCTACTGACGCAATATTTCCACAAGATAGGATGTACCTTGGGGCGCCTGGGTGGCGCAGTCGGTTAAGCGTCCGACTTCAGCCAGGTCACGATCTCGCGGTCTGTGGGTTCGAGCCCCGCGTCAGGCTCTGGGCTGATGGCTCAGAGCCTGGAGCCTGTTTCCGATTCTGTGTCTCCCTCTCTCTCTGCCCCTCCCCCGTTCATGCTCTGTCTCTCTCTGTCCCAGAAATAAATAAACGTTGAAAAAAAAAATTAAAAAAAACAAAAAACAAAGTGCGAGCTCTTCAGCTGGGCCGACAAGGGGCTCTGGGTCTCGCCCCTGCCCTGTGCAGCAGCCACAGCCCGACCGCCGGGGCCTCGGTGCCTCGGTGCGCCCAAACTTCCCTCCCGCCTTCTGCCGGCTGGGGTTTTCTGCCTCTGCCCGTTAGACTCTGTTCACGCTTCAGGTCTCCTCTTTGATGACATTTTCTTTGGCACCATCCCTGAATCCTTAATCCTTACCACCTTAATTTTTAAAAATTAATTACTTTTGGGGCGCCTGGGTGGCTCGGTCGGTTAAGCATCCGACTTTGGCTCGGGTCATGATCTCACGGTCCGTGGGTTCGAGCCCCGCGTCGGGCTCTGAGCTGACAGCTCAGAGCCTGGAGCCTGCTTCAGATTCTGTGTCTCCCTCTCTCTCTGCCCCTCCCCTGTTCATGCTCTGTCTCTCTCTGTCTCAAAAATAAATAAACGTTAAAAAGTTAAAAAAAAATTAATTACTTTATTTTGGGGCAGGGGAAGGGCAGAGAGAGAGGGACAGAGAATCCCAAGAAGGCTCTGCGCTGTTGGCTCGAATTCACAAACCGTGAGATCGTGACCTGAAGCGAAACCCAGAGTCAGACGTTCACCCGACTGAGCCATCCAGACGCCCTGTCCTTACCACCTTAGAAAATAAGCAAATCCTAGGAAGGCGCCGGCTCCTTTGTTCTCCCACGGGATGCTCTTCTGGCTCCACGATGTTCTGCATCGTGAGATTTCTTAGCCTAATCATCTCGATGTCAGTGCTGCTCTCTGGTCTCTAGGCTTCAAGAAAGCGATGGGGACTTCCAGGTAGCTGTTGCTAGCGGTGGTTTCTTACTTCTCTGTCTCCAAACATATCCCCCAGAAACAATACAGAAGAATAAGAGGGGGAAATTAAACTATATAAAAACCAGGCCATTAGCATAAAAGACACAATGGGCCCAAACTTGAAAATAAGGAAAGACCCAAGTCCCTCCATGTGGTCTCCGATATTCCCTCCCCATTCCTGCCCCACTGCACGGCTCTGCAAAGGCAGGCCAAGAGGACCACGGGGACGTGAGAAAGGAGCAAGTGACGGGGTCTGTGGCTTATCTGAAACCACGGCAGGAAGACCAGGTCCAGCCCGAGTGTGAAAATACAGAAACGAGTCCCAGCAGAGCAGAGGATGGGCTGTGCAGGTGGTGGGCTTAGTGGGTGTTAGAATCTGCAGAAGAGACAGGACGGGGGGATTTGGCATTTGCACAGTGAGTGGAACAGAAGCAGAAGGGAAAGACTTAGGGTCTTGTGAGTGAAAGAGAACCCCCGAATTTGAGGGCACATAACTAAGTCTCACCACCCAAACCATTCGTGGAAGCAGTGGTCGCCAGACAAAGGCCCTGAGCCTGTCACTTCCTTGCAAATAAAGTTTTATTAGAACTTGGCCACACCCATCTCTTTAAATGTTTTCTGTGATTGTTTTGTGCTACGACAGAGCCGTAGGAAGAAAGTTGACGAGAAACGCGTGGAACTCTATGAGGTAGACTTGAACACACCCCTGAAAACCGGGGACGCTGACCTGAGCCCACAGAGGGGCTTCCCCTGTTCTTGGTGCGCGTGACTCGGCTTTAGACAGGCTCCCGTTCTCCCTCCGTTCGTCAATACGTTCTGTGCAATCCAGCAAAAATACCAGCGTTTTCGGAAAACAAACAAACAAACAGAGTTACACGAGTTGATATTAAAGTTTCTGTGGGGGAACAAACAGGAAGCACGGCGAGGAAAACAGCAGCGTGCCACTGGCTCCCAGAGAGACAAATGGACCAGGTCTTAGCAGAACGCAGATCCTGGAAGGTGGACCCAAGTGCCCGTGGAGGTACGGTCTATCCTAAATATGACAGGTCAGCGGAGACAGGACGGACTTTTACATAAGTGGCGCTGGACAGCTGGTCACCATCTGGAACGAGATGAAATTCGAACTGTACCTCACATGCATAGGAGAGTAAGCTACAAACGGATCAGGGATCCAAATGTGAAAGGTGAAACCGTACGAACACTGGAAGGAAAGCCGCGTGAAGTCCCCCCCATCTCCGTGTAGGGAAGGCTTTCGGACTGCCAGCTGGCGGAGAGCGCTCAGAGCACGGACACCCAGCGGGCGATGCGGACCAGGGTCGGGGGCAGGGGAGTGCCGCGGGCGGGTAGTCTACCCCCCGAGGCTGGGACGGCGGGGCTTAGATCAGGAGAACGGGGGAAGTGCAGAGTCAGCCAGCACAGGAAGTCACCCACTTCTCAGGCAGCGGGAGTCGAAGGGGTGACACCGCCTGCCACCAAGGCTGCGGGGGGACCGGCCCTCCTCTGTTGCCGGCGGGGTGCAAACTGGCCTCTCCCCGTGGGCGAGGTTAGACAGGCACGCACCCGGGGCCTGTGCACTGCTTCCGGGAACTGGCCCCGAAGATACAGCTGCAGAGGACACACACGTGCGCGAGGTCATGGAGGGCAGCCCCGCTGGGCACAGGCGGCCTCGCTGACAGATGCTGGAATCAGTCCTGGGAGGGACGTCGGGAAGCAGGAGAGCCGAACAGTCTTGGGGTCTCTCCCCAGAAGATACTGGTTAATGGCGAAGGGGAAAGCAGCAACTTTACAGTATAGAAACCTGGCCCGCTTGACCTTAAGTGAGGGTTGGAGATGGTCATCGCTGGTAAGCAAATATACTGGCCTGCCTCACGAGGCACCGAGGAGGACGTTCCTTGCTTCTGTCCTGTTCTTCGTAAACATATGTCCTGTCGATCTGGTGATGACTGACCACTAGAGAGCCCCGAGCTGGGGAACATTCTACAAGGCAACTGCCCAGTGTTACTCAAAACCGTGACGTTCATGTGGGAGAAAGACCCAGGACCTGTCACAGCTCGGGGGAGATAAGGGGTAAGGGCCAGACACCACGTGGGACCCCGTGTGGGTTCCCAGGCGGGAGGGGGCCACGGGCCTGACCGCCGAAATTCGAGGGGGGCCGGTGCCCACACTGGCGCTGCAGACCCAGCCCACATTCCTGATTTCAGGGACTGCACAGCCCTTGTGCGCGATGCCAACCTTGGGAGGCTGTGTGAAGGCCACTGGGGAGTTCTGGGCTAATTTTTCAGTTTCTGAGTGTTTACAATGATTTCAAAATAAAAAGTAAAAAAAACCAAAAAAACCAAAAAACCAAAGGGAAAGAAAGCAAGAATCGTGCCTGTGTGTAGCTGTGCTTTGCACCGTGTCTGACACAGAGCAGAGTCGTGTTTTCTGCCTCAAGATATGTGCACTTCAAAAATGCACAGAGAGGGTTGCACGAGTAACGGGCGGGGAGCCGGAACTGCAGGTGGGAGTCCCCGTGGACCTCCAGCGTCGCGAGGTGCAGCGAGCCCTCCCTCTGGATGGGCCGGAACCTTCCAGAGACATTTTCTGTTCGTGCGTGTCGTTGCAGCCCTCTGCTCGCCTGCTCACAGTCCGTGGTTTTATTGCCACTTTGGTGGGCGATTTCCTTGGATCGCTTCTCTGCCGCCGAGGCTTTGTTCATCCGCCAGCACATTTCTCTCTCACTTCCTGGGAAGTGGCCTCCGCTCCTTCTGACTATTCACCGGTGTCCCCTGCCGATCACTCCTCTTCCCTGTCTCTTTGCCCCAGATGAGGGCTTGAGGTCTCCGGAGCTGACGCTGGCAAAGATATCCAGGGGACGTGCTTCCCGGACGAAGTCACGGCTGACCCTAGGCCCACCCAGAGTCATGATTTTCCTGCCTTGATGTTTTGTTTTGTTTTGTTTTTCCACCGGAGTTAAGATTTTGCGGGGGCTGGGTAGTGGCCAATGATGTTATTATGTTTGTATTTCCTTTTCCCTCAGTTTAGGGCCGAGGAATATTAAGATGCCTTTACAGACCCGCTACATGCTTTTACAATAAAGATTTCTCTCCTTCTCTCTTTTGTTTCTCTTAGCCTCGTTTCTGAGTCTGCAAGTTGTTAATTTTCGCTGTGGTGAAAATAACTTATTTATTAACCGTTTTGAAAAAGGCAGAGTAGTTTATTAGGAATTAAAGTGTCTTCAGGATTAATGTTGACTTTTTGGAGCCCAGTGTTGCACGCCAGGCACGCATAGATCTCCCTCTCCCTCCCTCTCCCGCCTGTTGGGAGGAGAGGTTAGCCCTGAAGTTATCGGGACAGGGAGCAAGAAAGCTTGGCCGGTCTATCCTGGTTGTCTTCCCCAAACTCCAGAGACCAGGGGGTAAAATGGTCACCGTCCTCGAGTTAGAGACCTGCAGTTATTCTTGGAAAGACGCCCAGTGCCCAGGAGGGGCCATGTCTCCCGGCGGGCCCTGTGCCCCACCTTGGGGTGCTGGCCGGCATCGCGGGCCATCTCCGCTTCCAGGCCAGACGCCACACCCCGCTGCGCTGTGGCATGTGTCTCGCCCCGTGATGTCTTCCTGCCGGGGGCGCCACCGCCTGAGGGGTGCGGGCTGCCCTCCCGCGTAGGGACTTCTGAGTTGAGTTCGCAGCTTTGCCTTTCAGCCCCCATTTCTCAGCCTTCTTTCTCCCTCTCCTGGGAATCCCCGCCCTTTGCCGAGGCTCCGTCTTCATTTCTTGTCCTGACTGCACAGGGGTCCCTGACCTTTCCCTCGTGAGAAGCGGTTCGCGTTCCCCCGGGTCCCACGGTTATTCCTGATGGAGCTCCGTGTGAACGACGCGGGTCCCAGGTGACCCCGTGGCACAAGGGCCCATGGCACCCCTCCTCTGACTGCTGTCGAAATAGAGCCCCCGCCGTCTGCCCTTGTCACGTGGCCCTGGCGAGACTGGAAGGCAGTGGCCCAGCCGGTTTTTGATGTGTGAACCCTTGCTCGGCACAGCGTCGGGCACCTCCAGGCGCCGGGCCGCATCTGTAGACGTACTCTGACCATGCCAGGGAAGGATACGATGGTGCTGTTACTTGAAGATAATCCGAACGATGCCCATAAACTACCGGGAGCCGCAGCGTCTGTCGGCTGAGTCGTTGGCTCGCTCAGTGGTCGAGGTCGTTCCCACTTTGTGCCTCCTGCAGGGCTTTGGTTGGTGATGCGGCAACAGCTCGCCTCCCCTGGGAACAGTCTTGGATCTGAAGGTCCACGTCGAGGTCCCACGTCATACCTCTGTGGGAGAGCAGCGGCGTTCTAAACTCGACGAGTGGGGTGAGAAGCGTGGTTTTTCCATGTTCACTTGCTCTTTGCTGTGATTTCCCGTTCAGACACAGCAAAACAGGAAGAGTACCGGGCGGAGCCCTGCTCGCCAGGTGCGGGTGCGCATGTGGGCAAGCCGGGTGAGCGCCTCACCACAGATTGCGGCCCGAGGGAGCGTGCACTCTGTGCACGTGTCACCCGGGACACGTGGTCTCCAAATGCTAGCCGCAGAGTGACTGCTCTCGTGACTGGACTCAGGTCCACGTCTTTCTAGGGAAAGAACACCCGGGAGACTTGTGTCACAGCGAGTGTGCGTGTGCAAACACCCACCATTTCTCGGCCGGGCCTGCAGGCTTCGTGCTGCCCGGCGCAGACTCCGTGTGGTTTCTCACGCCGTCGTGCCGAGTGCGTGTATCGTATGTGCTTAGACTTTACCTCCTCCTTTGCTTGAAATGCATGGCCAAATAGTAAGATGACCAAAAATTTCTTGTGTTGGGATCTTTTTTTCCCGTGTTACACAAACAGTAGTAAAGAATGAACTTTTTATTATCTATTATTACTATTTTTATCATTTTTTATCATCACGTCAGGGTGTTAAAATATCGGTAAATGACGTGAGATCTTCCTGTGGCTACCGTGACATAATTACACCAGGCATTTACAACGTGTGGTAGGCTGGTTGGTCCCTAAAAGATTTTCACCCACGTCCTAATCCCCAGAACCTGCGAGCGTCACCTTTGATGACAAAAGTTAAGGATCACGAGGGGAAGAACTTACTCTGGCTCGCCTGGGCGGCCTTCACTGGAATGTGGATCCTTATCCTGCCGGGCGCCTGGCGACAGACCCCGCAGAGAAGGACGTGTGAACACGGAGCCAGACGTGGAGCGAGGTGGCCACGGGCCGAGGAATGCCCAGGCACGCCATCCGCCTCCAGGAGCCGGAAGAGGCAAGGAGAGGATTCGTCCCCAGAGCCTCAGGGGTGTGGCCCCGCGGACACACGGGTTTTGCATCTGCGGCCCCCGCCACTACGAGAGGATGGGTGTCTGTTAGCTGGAACCACTAAGCGCGCGGTGATCTGTTGCCGCAGCCGCAGGAAACTGACGCACGCGGGCTGGGAAGAGGGCTTGCTTCCTGCTCGTCGTCGCGGCCGGTGAACGAGGCTGCAGAGATGCTGAGAGCTCGGTTTCGGTGCGACTCCCCTCCCCATGACACTGCCGCTGGCTCCTTTGAGGCCTGTGGAGGGAAACGGAGTTCCGGAGACCTGTGTGTTCTCAGGGTAGACTTAATGACTCGCTCTCCACACTGCTGGCTGTGTTGCCCTCACACCTGAGACCGTGGAGGTCAGGCAGGCCGACCCCTTCCCCGTGTGCTTAGTGCAGGTGATGAGCAGGAATCCAGCCCGTGCCTGGAGCCCGGGGGTCGCCCTTGGCTGCCGTGCCCGCTCCCACGCCTGCAGCTCCTGTGGGTTCCGCTCCTAAGTCTCTCATCTGTCCGTTGGGTCCCATGGTCTGGCCTCTCCCCAGGCCACGCACACGGCACCCGGGACCTCCCGGCACCCTGTATGGCACCCGCCCTCCCACGGCCGGGCGCACTGCTCCACTCAAGTATGGGAACTGGGTCGCCCTGCTGGAGATGTGCATTTTCTCTGTTCATATATATTCGTTATTTGCACATAAACAAACAGGCCTGCCCACCTGCTGTGTGCCAGGCGCTCCCGGGGCTGGGATCCATCAGCTTCCTTGTGTGCTGCACCGGGAGGAGGTAAAGAGGGCTTCAAACTGTGGTACTCGCCTGTTTTCTTTAGCTTTCGTGCTCTCCTATGTATATGTATATATGTATATTTTTTTTTTTCCTGAACCAATTGAAATTTGCAAACATCGCGTTATCCATAAATACTTCAGTGTGTAGTTTTCCAGAACAAGGACTGCTTACATAAGGACTGCACATGTAACAAAACCCCATACTATGATCTCCTTGGTTTCGTAACCGGACCTCCTGGTTGTTCCAGGAACGTCTCCCCGTCTGGGCTCCGGCCCAGGCTCACACATCGCCTTCTGCCGCCACTCACTCCTCTCACGTCGTCTTTCACGTCCGGACGTCCTCGTCGCGCGCTCAGTCTGCACCTCCCCGTCGCTTCCTTACGGCTGGAGCTGGGCCGAGCATTTGTGCTGCAGACGGGCCCATGCGCTCAGGCACCGCCCCAGGCGCTTCTGCCCCTCGACCCGCTGCTGGTGATGACACTGCCTGCAGCTTCCTGCAGTGAGAGTCTAGTTAGTACTTCTCTCCTTGTGGGGGGCACTTGGGGCTATGGAAATACCCTGTTCCTTGTACTGGTGTTGCTTCCACTGACAATCCCTGCCCGAGTCGGTCGCTGCTGTGACGGTGACAGATGCAGACTTTCTAATTCCACGGTTCCTTCTGTATGTACTGGGATTCTACTGTCAGAAAACCTTTCTCTTCGCCCTCGTGCATCCTTTCACACCATCATAAAGCAGAAAGCTCTTCCTTCATTCCGAGGATGCTCTGAGGATGCTCTGCTGTGGCGAGTATTCTGTCGCCCAGGTTTGGCTGCCGGTGGCCCTTCCAGCCTCGGCTCGTACCCCGCTTGTACCCCGCTTCCTTCCTTCCCTGGCGAGCCCTGGTGTGACCCGCATCCCCAGGGGGCCTCTGCCCCCTGCTGGGAGTGGTATGTGGGAGCCAGGCCCCCACCCCCACCCCCGCTGCATTGAATAGCATTGTTCAGATGTGTTTTGTGTTGTTAAAGATGTGTCTTCAAGGCAGATTCCTAGTAATAGTGTCTCTGGATCAAACAAGTGCCCGGGGAGCCTTTTCCTGGTCGTTGGCAAATTCCCCGGCATGGGGTTCGGGTCCCACGTTCTGTCCCAACTGGCAACACGTGAAGCACTTGACCTCAGAGTGCCCGGTGGGCTTTTTTGATGGTCGTCGGTGTGTGTGGTCTGGTAGGTGGGAGATGCTGTCTCGGGCTGCTCTTGTCCGTGTCATTTAAGTCAACTCGAGCAGTTTTGTATCCTTCAGGGCCATCTCCAAATCTCTGGCTGTGAATTGTCTGTTCAAGTCTTCAGCCCATTTTTCTCATAGAATATGTTTTATTTCCGTAATGTTTTAAGTTCCTGGGTGATAGCTGCTATGCTCTGTAAACTCCCAGCTGCCTTTGGCCGCCAGACCCCTTCTAGCGAGGGAAGGTAGACCAGCAGGGTCGTCCTGGACACTGTTTGTTGGGGTATCATGGGAAGACTCAAACCTCTGGGCTCTGTCGGGCCACCTGAACTGTCCACACTGCTTATTCCTGAGGTCCTGTGTCTCCGAGATAAAGAAGTGGGTGGCTGGATGGTGGCATGGTGGTCATGGACAGCTTGTGCCCAGGCTGGAGGCCCCCCCAGGATCAGGAGACAGCCTGGAGACAGCCTGCATGCCTCCTTACCTGGTGTGGGTCTGCCCCCCCCCCCCCCCCCCCCCCCGCCCCAGTGCTTGCAGCAACAAGAATTGAAGAGACTCAGCTCCCCAGGCTTCTTTCCGGAATCATTTACATGATTCAGTTTCTCTGCAGTGAATCAGTCTCCTGGAAAGTGCTCCTCCTGGGAAGGCTGGGGACCACGATTTTCCGCTAATGAGGACGCTGTCTGGAGTGCTCTCCTCTGGAGATACTTGTCTGGCTTCTATGAAATCAGATGCTAACCACCCCCCACCCCCACCCCCACCAAGCCAGGTGATCCCTGTCTCCCGCGGTTCGGAGTTGGGCCATTCTACTTTGGGCTCTTAGATCTGTCTTACTTTAAATCTCGAGTGAGATTTGTTTTAATGGGAGCCTTAAAAGTGGAGACTGTGAGGGTTCAAATCACGTGGTGATCGATTCAGATCCGTTCTAGTTGGAGCCGATGGCCAACTCCCGTTTTGTCATGTCAGTACCCAGGGAGCTGACCTGCCTGTCTGCATCTTCTGGAACCACAGCGCCCCAGCACACGCAGGGCTCACCGCAACGGGGGCCCGACCCCGTCCCTGTGCACGCGGGACTGTGCACCTGGGGGACACTCAGTGCCCGGTGTCTGTGCGTGTGTGAGAATCGTGCAGACGAGCGCCCACAGTGGAGCCACGAGGCTGTCAGTGGTTTAGGAAGAGGGGAATGAGGACAGGCCACGTGGTTCATGTGGATGAGTCTTGAGTCCTGTTTGAGCACATCCCTTCCCTGGAATGAAGGAGCGGCTTCACCGCGTGACAGGAAGCAAGTGAGTGAACAGCGGGTTCTAGGAAGCCCAGAGATGGGAGGCAGGCACCCTCTCCCGTCCCCAGCATCCGTCGCAGCTCATGGCCTGGGAGGGCCTGGCCTCCTGACAGGTGTGCCCGGCTTCACGTCACGGCTTCCTGCGGCTTCACCGTCGGTGCCGTTTGCTTCGGATTCTGCACACTAACCCCCCGACTTGGCAGCCGGTGCCCACCCTGGGGCGCAGTCAGGGCCCGGAGCTCAAGCCGAGGTCCGTAGGGACTGACTGCGTCGCAGGGACCGGTCGTCTGGGTCAGATGCACCATTTCAGTTCTTTGTTACACTCTGGTCCTAAACCTTGCCTATTGGAAAGTTGTAACCTTGAGGAAGATGAACAGACGTTGTAGGATTTTACTGACGTATGTGCAGCCGCAGTACTTGCTCATTTACGCACGTTCACAGTAAGTGGCCGTTTAGGGTGTGTGCGTCCACACCATAAGCGCATAGGGTGTGTGCGCGTGGTCCACACCATAAGCGCATAGGGTGTGTGCGCGTGGTCCACACCATAAGCGCAAACAGGTGGGGCAGTCGGGAGGGTGCGGTCGCGTGGGATTAGGGCCGTGCGGATGGCGTGCGGATGACGGGGAGGAGAGGTGGGGCCGGTGGCCTCTGGTTTAGAGACATCCACAGGAAAGTGGGAGGGACACTGTGGGAGTGGTGGTCTCGGGGACTGAGCATGTACAGAGGGCTGCGCGCTGAGGGCAGGCCCCGTGCCGGGGACGGTCCTGTCGGCCGCCTACCCGATGCCGCTGGTCACCATCACGTGGCGGGCGCCATGTGCCGGGCCCTGTTCTGAGTGCTTTCTTGTGTTGGGTCGTTCACGCTGCACAAAAACTGAGGTGGCGCCCCCCCCCCCCCCCCCCCGCCGGCCCCTCCGACTCACAGCCGAGGGAGTGGAGCACTGGGGAGGCCAGCACTCTGCCAGGACCGCAGGGCTGGGATGGGCTGGGCCCCATCCGCCCGGAGCTCTGGCCCTCAGCCGTCACACTGGGCCGCTTCTCCAGCTCATGGTGGACTGACGGTACGTGGTTCCGGGACTGGTTACGAACATGGCTCAGTACTGTCAGGATTCTGGGTGAGTCTCTGTTTTCTTGACTCTGCTCTCATGATGCCAAAGTAGCCGCTGCAGGCCCAAACCGTAGAGTTGTGCTCAGAGAGAGAAAGGAGGGACAACCGCTCTCTTGTCAAGGAGAACGATGTCCCGGAGCTTCTGGCTGGCTTCCCTCCAGCCTGTCTGCTCAGCTTGCTGCCGGGAGACCCTCTGCCCCTCCAGCACGAGGGGCAGCTCTCGTGGGACGAGGACGTCTCCTCCAGGATGAGGAGAGCTCTGCTGCAGGGGTGAAGGGCGTGGGAGGCGCCCCCCCCCCCTTTTTTTATTAGTTTTGCCATTTCTGTTACTGAGACTAGATGTCTCTCCAGAGCAGAGGCAGGAACGGACTGTGGGCTTGCCACCCTCGGGCCGCCTCCTGCCCGGGACACACAGGGACGAAGTCCAGCCTCTGTCCCCAGCCTCGAGCCCTGGTGGGTGAGTGGGCCGCCTAACTGACACGACCCTGATTGACAAAAACGGCCCCGAAACCGCGCCTTGAGGGACGGAGGTGGCCCTGGGGTGGCCTCTTAAGCCAACTAGCGGCCGGCCTGTTGCAGTTCTGAGGGATTGCAAGAAATCAAGTACTAGAAGGTGGCATTTCCGATTTGGGTAGGACTTTGCCTCGAAATGTTGCTTCAAGCGTTTCTAAACTTTTATCAGATCATTTCACGTTTTGGAGTCTCACCCGCGAGCAGGATTGCCTTCCGAGGCTGGCTGACACTCTGGGGGCCTCCAGACGGCAGAGGCCGGTGAGCGGACGCACACGTCGATGTCCACGTTCCCCACGGCAGCGTTAGTCTTAGAGAAGTTGACGTGTCTCCCAGTCTGCTCGATAAATCACGTATTTCCTCCTGGAAACCACGGAGCGGCCTGGCGGGAGGAGCACGCACCAGGAGCAGAAGCAGAGGACCCCATGCCCCACTGTTTTGTGTCCCCCAGGGCCGGGCTGGGGCCCCTCCCCGAGGCGTCCCTGGCGGGAATCTGGCCTCTGGTGCAGGACTGCCGGTCAGAGAAGACGGTGTGGCCAGAGCGCCTACTGAGGCACAGAGATGGCCCCGTCAGGAGGAGCTGGCATCCGTTCAGCCCGGGAAGGGCAGCGGGCCCCGTGGGGAAGCGGCACGCTTACTCCCGGACGCGTTTCCCAGTTAGGGCTGAGCCGAAGACCTCTTACTCTTTCTTTTGTTTACAGGACTTGTGTTACATTCGTGAAGCAGGTTTTGTCCAGATGTGCCAATCTGTCACGCCATTGGCACATATGTCTTACCTGTGCTTACAACACATTTCAGAATTTCATCTGTCTGGACACCGTAAAATGCCTGGCTAAGCCTTGGACAAATGGCTTCGTGTAAGCCAATTTTAATAAAAGATGGCCAATGTTGACTTTATCGTAATGTGTACAAGTGACTCTAGGGGAGTTCGTGTTCATCATGGGAACACTTGGAAATACTGTTTTCCTCTTCATTTGTTTTTTGTGGCCTATTCGTGTTAATTTTTAAGCTTTTTATCATGGAAATGGTCCACATCTGCTGTCATCTGTCTTCAATAGTTATCAACCTGTTCTCAGCCTTTTTTCATCTCTGCTGCCCCCACTCCCCTCTCTCACCCACTCCCCCCGCTCACTTTAAAGCAAACTCCAGACACGTATAATTCTATCTGTAAATACTTCAGTGTAGTTCTGAAGGTAAGCATGACTTGGGGTACCTGGGTGTCTCAGTCAGTTGAGCGGCTGACTCTTGATTTCGGCTCAGGTCCGTGACTTTGTGGTTTATGACATTGAGCCCTGCTGTGCTTAGGATCCTCTCTCTCCCTTTCTCTGCTCCCAGCTCCCCCCCCCCCCCCCCGGCTCAAAATAAATAAATAAATAAGTAAATAAAAATAAAGATAATCATGACTTAAAAAAAACACACACGTGGAATTTATTCGAATCAGGGTTCAAGTAAGGTGAATACATTGTGGTTGGTTGATGTGCCCTCTTAATCCATAGAATCTCTGCAAGTCAGAACCCTGCCCCCATCCTGCTCTGTGTGTCTGTCTCTTCCTGCCATTTATTGGTTGAAGACATCGGGCCATGTGCTCCTGTAGAGGTCCTTGCTGTCTGGACTTTGCGCGTTGCTTCTCCCCGCCTGGCTCTAGGTAAGCCACACTCACCTGCCCTTGACTGTCCTCTACGTGATAGGTCAGTCTGGAGGCTTCGACAGATTCGGTCGAATCGGAGGGGTGCTCGGGGGTCATGGCGTTTCATAGGCGGTGGTGGGTACTTCCCCTAGGATGTGTGTGATGACTGGTTGTGTTCTCTCAGTGAGGTTAGCAGACATTGATGTTCATACCTGGATCCATCGATTAGAATTTGTAAAATGGTGATGATGTAATTCTGTCACCCCCCCCCCCCTTGCCTGTTAACTGGAATATTGATTGCCGTAAAGAGAAACTACTTCTCACCGATTATTTGGGTATCTCAAGGTAGAGTTCATGTAGGAAAGCCAGTACCGATACTTATTTTCCTTTGTTTAGCAGATTTCAGAATAATGACTGGGCGTCTCCTAAGGTAACCTGCAGGGTGTGTGTTTGTCCCAGTCAGCGTGCAGTACAAGCATAACTGTTACACTTGTGAAACGTTGGCGTGCACGTTGTTTCCTCCTTGGCCTTGTTTCCTCTTTGGCCGGTGGGGGCGGGGGGCGGGGGGCTCTGTGATTTGGCTCCCGAGTCTGTCTGATATGGGTCTGGTAGCTTGTGATCACTTCTTTCCTAGCTGGTGTGACCAGGCAGGATGCTCCGTTCTCATTTTGTACGTTTTCTGCCCAGGTCTTCAGTCAGCTGAGTGGGAATGGGATTTAGAGAGCTTAATCTGGGTCCCGGGGGTGCCCATTGCCCACACTCAGACTTTTCTCTCCCCGCTGCCTCTCTGTTTTAATGGTAGAATGCGTTATAAGGGACAGACACCCAGGTGGCTCAGTCAGGTGAGTGTTCGACTCTTGATTTTGGCTCAGGTCACGATCCCAGGGTCTTGAGACTGAGCCCCGCGTTGGGCTCTGTGCTGCCAGTGTGGAGCCTGCTTGGGATTCTCTCTCCTTCTGCCCCTTGGCTGCTCACACAGGCATGAGCACTTTCCCTGTCTCAAAAAAATAAATAAGTAAATGAAGGTAGAATGTATTATGAGTGCTTACTGATTAAGTTTCGGGACTGCAAGGTTTTTATTTAATCCCACATATCTGCCTTCTCCCACACCGACCATTGAGATTTTTCATGGGCACCAACACAATCACTCATTTCTTGCGTGCCACATCACATCAGCACGTTCAGAAAGCAACAACCAACATAGCACCAGTGTTCTTTTACCAAAAACTGTTCACCAGGCATTTGCGGTTCTCTCTGGCACCAGGCCACAGATAGAGAGTGAGGTTACCCTGTTTTTCTTTTTGTTTTTTCTTTATTTTATAAATTTGAGAGAGAGAGAGAGAGAGAGAGAGAGAGAGAGAGAGAGAGAGAGACACCCAAGCAGGCTCCACGCTGAGCATGAAGCCCAAAGTGGGGCTCCATCCCACGATACTGAGATCACGACCCTAACCCAAATTAGGGGCCAGATATTCAACCGACCGAGCCACCCAGGTGCCCCAGGTCACCCTGTTTTAAAGTCACGTGGATGCGTTCCTCCCCGTCCAGCAGTACAGCCAGCCAGGTGCACAGTTGTGTTCGTTGGTGTCCTTTTACTTAAGATGTTTAAGAAATGCTTTTTAAAAAGTTTAATTCTGCTTTACAGTTACGTAAAATATTTAGTGGATCCCAGATCACGTACACAAAACGAGAAGTCTGGCTTTTAGGGGTGCCTGGGGGGCTCAGTCGGTTAAGTGTCCAACTTCAGCTCAGGTCATGATCTCGTTCATGAGTTCGAGCCCCGCTCTGTGCTGACAGCTTGGAGCCTGGAGCCTGGGGCCTGCTTGGGGTTCTGTCTGTGTCTCTGTCTCTTTCTCGAAGATGAATAATAAAACATTTAAAAAAAAATCTGGTTTCTCTTCCTGCCTCTTCACCCTGCGTCCTTCCGTCTGTAGCAGCCGCACGAACGTTCTCATGACGGGCGTGTCTGTGAACACGTGTGTACTCACACGTTAGGTAAGACTGGCCATACACTGTGTGCATTTCTCTGCACCGTGCTTGTTTCTGTCTTACTGGATTAGAATCTGGAGGCCCTCGTTGGAATCAGACCTTCGTTCTTTCCCTGAAAGCCGCGTTTCCCAAACTGGCAGTGCTCACCTCAGGGCCGGATAGTCCGTCTTTGTGGCCGTAGGTGTCCCCACACGTGTGAGGACAGTGGGGCCGTGCTCGGCAGCTTCCCTGGCATCTACCGGTCAGGTGCCAGGAGCCCCCTCCCCACCCGTGCCCGCCGAGCCTGTCCCCGGGCCTCACTGAGCATGGGAGGACGGCGTGTTCTGGGCAGGTCTGTTCACACCAGGCGAGCCCCTGTTTCAGAAGTGGATTTGGACCCCGTCGAGAAGCCTCGACTTTGTGGATTTTGACAAGAAAGCCAGCTGTCGTGGTTCTCTCCCGCCTCCTTAGCACATTCAGGAAGGAAGGAAGGGTTGTCACTGGCTAAGGCACAAAGTAGAGAGAGGCAAGGATGTTCCCAAGTCTGTGTGAAACTGCTCACGCTGGGAAGATGTGTGTCGGAAACCTGAGGAGTTCCTTTGGCCTCGAACAGGGGTTCACAGACGGGGAGCTTGTGCCGGGGCCCTTCCCCGAGGGCTTTTGGTTCCCTGCCACGCGTGCGCTCGCGGGCCCAGCCGCGGGAAGGAGCCAGGGCGTCCCGTCAAGGGCCGGCGAAACCGTCCCCAGTAGCGCCCTCGAAACCAAGGGCGGAGCGGACGAGCGCGAGCCCGGAAGGCAGACTCCGCAAACGTGGAGCGCAGAGGCGGAGGCAGGGGGCCGGTGGGAGGTCACCGGGGCCTCGACACCTCCCGCGGGGCCCCCGGCTCGCTCCCACACGTCTCTCCCGGTCTCCGATGCTCCCTCCGCATGGAAATCGGATTAGCCCGACAGAGAGCGTCATCACGAACATCAGGAACCGAACATGAAATCAGAACTTCCTTTGAAAAGTAAATAATCGGGACCAGCGAGCATGCTTCTGAGACGTTTACGGCTGTACCTTAGGACCAGGGACTCCGACAGTCTGGCTCTCCTGCGGCTGCTGCTGGGCCCGCGGGCAGCCCTGCTTGGGGCCTTGCTCAGAACAGACTTGGCTGGTGAGAGGCGTCGGGCGTCGCTTTGTCACGAATCACTTTGGTGGCCGTTTCTTTGGATGCACGGAGCCAGCTTCCGGGTGACGGGCTCGCCTGGGGGCGCGGCCTTAGCCCACCGCCTGGCTGGCCCGGTCTGGCAGCCATTTAACAAGTACCTGTTTCCTCCTCGGCGTGAGGCCTCTCGGTGTCGATTTGTTTCCTTCCTCGTGTTGTTACTGTCAGAGAGAACACGTCCTGTGGTAGAGAGAGCGCCCTGTTCAGAAGCGCTCCGCCAGCCGCATCAGTGGCCAGAACAAGGTTGCAGATGTGGAACGCCCGTGTCCCCGCGTCCACTGGATGCTGTCGCCCCGGGGCCCGGAGTCCAGTCTCCTCTGCCCCTGCCCCCGCCCTCTCCCATCCACCCCGCACGGCTTATGAAATTCTGGATTCTCTTTGTCTCCCCACCAGGCAGGTTGGTAAACACTAAGTGTTCCAGGTAACCAGCAGGCATCGATCTTGCTTGGGGGTCGTCGGGCGTTAACGTTAGGAGGGAGCAGTGTTTTCAGTGCTAATGTGGTGTGTGGACCTGGGCAAAACTCAGTAGCCGCGAGAGGCTTCGGCTGCTGGGTCCCGGGGCTCCGTGAGAGCCCGGCTGGCCTGCACGCGGCTGGCTCAGCCCTCAGGATCTGCAGGGGTTCCGGCCCCTCTCGGGGCGGCGGGGGTGGGAGGTGGGGGGGTGGAGGGGGTGGAGGGGGTGGGGGGGCGGGGGGGGCTGCCGTGCCGGAGCCCAGAGGCCGCGGAACCAAGGCAGGACCATCACGTTAGGATAGCAGACCTGTCCCTTATGTCTTCCTGTCTCCTGCTTGTCCCCAGTTTGCCAACACGTGGGAAGGCTCTCCGCCAGTCTCCCGGGGCTCCGCCGACTGAGTGGTAAAACCCGGGAGTCCGGAGCCGTGCCGCCTGACTTGAAACGGGCCCTGCCACACGCCAGCTGTGTGACCTGTGGTGGTTACCGCACCTCTCTGCGTCTCAGCTCCCTGTCTGTAAAGCGGGGGTGCTCCTGATGCCTGGCTGGCGTGGTGCTCGTGCGGGTGGGCGAGCGGGCGTAAGTGAGGGCTCGGGACGGTAGCTGACGCGTCCTCTGCCCTCCTCTCCTCACTGGCTGTGTTTTCCAGGCACCCCGCCGTGCGTTTGCTCACGTCGTCCTCACAGCCTGTGAAGTGGGCAGGGGCAGGACCGTTCTAGTTATTTCAGGAGGGAGTGGAGGTTCGGGGTGGTTCCCAGACAGTCCCGGGTGGAATGCTGATAAATAGGTCACCGATGCGTGGCTGGATCCCAGGTCTTCCGTCTCGGGGACCCTAACTCTGGTAGAGGGGTGGGCCTCTCCAGTGGGCACAGCAGAGCTTCCCTCGGCAGCTCCCGTCCGGCATCGGGCGGCGAGGGCTGGGAACCCCAACAGAGACTGTGCCCAAGGGGTGAGGAACCCCTAGCAGAGCTGATCCCCGGGGTGCAGAGGGAGGAGGAGCGGGAGACCCCCCAGAGAGGCCTCGCTGACACTCGGTTTGCTTGCAGCCTGTCCAGAGGTGCGACGTGGGGTTCACGGCGAGCAGCCCACGTCGGCCCCCCGAAAGTGACCCGGATCTTACGTCTGGGGCGGGTGGTGCAGACCCGCGTCTCGTGCCAGTGAGCCTCCTCGGAGACGCCCTTGCCCTTGGCCAGTCGGGGTGGGGCTTGTGGGGCGGGACACCTGAAAATGTGCCCGTAGACTACTGAGCTGACCCCTGAGGTAGGCGGGGCCGACTGCTGGCACAGGACGTGCTGGGGCTTTGACCGTGCGCCGTGAGTGGAGGGGAGAGTCTGTGAAAAAGCAAAAATACGTCTTAGAGGTAACCCGTTGCTTAGTAGGAGGGAGCCCTGGGTTGTCGGACCAAACGTGAATCCAAGTCCAGTCAGCTCTCTGGGCAGGTGCAGGGCAGCGAGGCCTGAAGCTGAACGGCCTTTTACCCGAGCGATGTCCCCTACAGGTGGAGATGCCCATTACTGTTGGCCATTCGCAGAGCCAGGTCCCCCTGTGAGGTCATTTACAATGACACAGAGGGGGCGACCTTATGCGTTCCGTTTCCATTAGCGAAAATTCCAGAATAATATGAAAGGGTACTAGAAATTGCCGGAAGGTGGTCGGTGACTTCTGTGTCTCTAGACTTCTTCTGAAGTTTGCTCCTTCAGCTTCTGAAAACAAGTGAGCTCGGTTGTGCCCGCAGGTGACCAGAACTCAGCTTGCACAGGTGCAACTCGAGGGCGTGAAGGACCAGGCGTGGCCGCTGCCTGAGAGGCCGGGCTGGTTCGGGACGCCTCCTCCTTCCGCCCTGCCACGGGCTGTGGCTGCTTGTGTGGTTTTGGGGGTTGGTTTGTTTGTTTGTGAGGCGGTTTTAATTTGTCTAAGATCCGTCTTTCCGTGGTGAGTTTGCAAGGACACCAGTTCCGTGTTAGATGCAGACCACAGCCGTGTGTGTATGTGTGTGTGTGTGGTGCTGGGAGCCAGCGCTGCGTCCGCCATCAGCCTGAGCGCTTGGGGGGGGGGGGTGAGTCCTTTGGGTCAGCAGAGATTCTCAAGGAGGGTTATTGACTGAAACATCGCTTCCCACCTCCTGCTTATACTTCAACTACTCAGGTGCTCCATTTAAAGTCATAAGAGAAGTGGTAGCTTGTTTTTGTTTTTGTTTTTTAAATTTAGGGATTGGGGGCAAAGCCCAGTGTCACAATACCATCGAGAAAAAATGAGACAGATAGCATCTTACTAGGAGATAACGGAAACACTGAAAGAGGAAAGAAAATGTGCAAATCGAGCGGGAGATTGAATTTGTACTGCACGGATTGGCTCCGAGGTCCATGTTGGGATGAGCAAAGTTCCGTCGGGATAATGCAGTTGTGCTGTGGTTAATTTCAGGTAAACGATAGGTCAGTAAAGTCAGTGTTGCTCAGACACCCATGAATTTGTGCACTGCAGTTTCCCTGTGTGACTGTTGTGTGTCCAGAGACGGGGACTCGGGGAACTTCACAGGGCCCTGTCCTCACCAGCTTGGTGTCGGAAGGCGAGGCGTACCACGTCGTTCTCACAGAGAAGTGAGAGGTGGCCTCTGTGGGCCGAGAGCTGCAAGGAGCCTCGGGAGGAGGCGAGAGCTTGCTCAGGCCCGGCCAGGGCGGCGAAGGGGCCCAGCACAGCCAGACCCGTGGAGGACCGGTGGGGGCAGGTGGCTGACGGAGCTGTGCTCCATGCCCGGGCGTGGCGGTGCTCCCGTGGGGACAGTGCAGTGGGCCCCACCACCAAGGATCCGCTGTTAGGACGCGAGTGGCCTGATGGTGTGCTTGGGAAGGAAAGTTCTGCCAGACTGGAAGGACGTGGAGAGAGGCTGGCCAGGAGGCCTGAGGACAGTCGGGGGCCTTTGACCCCCGATGAAGCAGAGGCAGGACAGCCATGTGTGAGGGACGTGCCCCGGGCACACTGAGCCAGGCCTGGGGAGCCCCGGACGAAGGGGGTGTGAGGGGGAGAGCGGAGGGAGGGACGGGACCGAGGTGCGTGGTCTCAGTGACTCAGAACCGGCTGACGCCAGCGATTCAGGTGGGGAGCCTGGGGGCGTGGGCCCTCGAGGAGCAAGGCAAGGGATTCTTCCATCGTAGGTGTGTGCTGCACCCACGGGGAGCTTGTGGTGTGAGACAAGGGAGGCTGAGTTACAGCCACGCCCGGGGTTGGAGGGAGGAGGCTGGGGAGGAGAGCCACAGAACGCAGGGTGGAGACTGACCCTTGGGGGAGCGAGGAGCCTTGTCGGACGCTGGGGACCCGGCTGGGACGGGAGCCTCAGAGCACTTGGCCGCCAAGGCCTCGTGACTCTACAGGACGGTCTAAGTACAGCGGCGATGCGTCGGAATGGCTTGAAAAGGAGAGGTCATCCGTGCCGAGGTCACGACCACGTGTGCACTCCTGCCCCTGCGGACGCCGTGCCCTTCCTCACGCTGGTCCTGCAGCCAAGGCGGAGGAGTGGGATCACCCAGTCAGCCGTCCGCCCCACTCCTGCCCCGCTGCCATCTAATTTCCTGCGTTTGCTCTTGTCTGCTTTGTCTTTGCCTTAGGGAGGGCCCCCTGCGGCCTGCGGTCAGGTGTCTGTCGCGGTGCCCCGCTGCTCCTCTGTCCTCTCATCTCCACAGAGCTGTCCGGAGAAGGGAGAGGTCTTTTCGTTACTTTTCATGCCGTTATAAACTTGGGAGACGTGTACGTTTGCCAGTGACAAAGTAAATCTTCTTTCCTTCTGTCTCTGCTCGCAGACAGCACTCCTGGCTTCTCACACCAGACAGACGGCGTGGCTCTCGGGAGGGTCACCTGTCCACCCAGGAGTGCCTGCTTATAGAAAGTGCCAGCCGCATCTCGCCGTGCTGCATTAGCTGGGCGCGTCCGCGGGCGCTCACGTTGCCCCCAGCGTCCGCCCTGAGCTTGTTTGGGGCGGCAGGCCAGCCTGCGAAGGCGGGACATCATCTGCCACGGGGCCTGGGTTCTGTGGCGCAGGCACCGGCTTCACCGCCGTCCTCCGTCCCAGCAGAACTGGAGGTTTTGAAATCCTAAGCAAATGGGATACTCCAGTACTCCAATAGAACAGCTCTTTTGGGAGGAGCTCGCTGGGCTTTGCGAACTCTAGCAGTGAGTCTTTATCATTTGTTCATACACCAACGTTTATTAAGTGCCAACCACATGCCAGGTATGGTACTTCCCCAGGGTGGCCGTAGTGACCAGGGGAGTGCTGGTCCCTGCCTTCATAGGACTTTTACCAATCGGGGCAGGAAGAAGGTGGAGGGAGGGCAGACAGAGGGGTAAGAAACAGGTGGAGTCAAGGGTCATACATGCTGCGGTCAGGGACCTACGTGTGCTATGGGAGCGTTTGGCACGGGGAACCTAACCCGTTTCTGGGAGTACCTGAGAGTGAGTTCTCGAGAATTAACATTTAACTTGATGTTTGAAGAAGGAAGAGGAAATGCCCAGGCAAGACTTGGAATTGGGGGTCGAGGAAAAGTAGGAAGAGGGTCCGGACAAGGGCTACGAGGTGGGTAAGAACATAAGACTTGAAAGATAACTTCCTTGTGCCTGGAGCGTAGACTCTCAGAGGCTCTGCAGACGAGGTTTTGCAGGGACTGAAGGGCCGTTCTGAAGAGTTTTTGGGGTCCGTGGGAAGCCATCAAAGGGCTTTCAGCAAGTGAGACATACCGAGTTTTGAGGAATGGATTTGGATCGAGCCAAACGAGCCTGGCAGGTTCCTCAGGAAGTTGTCGTCACGTAAGAAATCGATGACGGTGACAGTTGTGGCTGATGGTGGTGTTGTTGGCAGCGGCACTGAGGACGGTGGTGATGATACTGGGGGTGGTTAGGATGAGGGTGAGGGTGGCGGTGACCGTGATGGCGGTGACCGTACGTGCGGTGGCTTGGCTTAGGTGGTGTTCGTGCGAATGGAAGGGGCTGTAGCAGCAAGCAGTGCTTTTTGAGAGGCAGGAGCGCAAAGTCCCTGAACTGCCAGGGCCTGGAGCCTTCCATGTGGGGCTATACCACCTAGGACAGCTGTCCTGTGAGCGGACCTGACCTTCCTCCTGCCCAGCATTTCCCGGAAGTCCGTGCTTCCTACTTGGAAAGGGGCGGAGGGTGAGACATTTTCAAGACCCCAGACCAGGGACGAAACCGGCCCAAATTCTAACATTATGTTCGCTCACCCCTTCCTTCTCTGCTGCCGAGGAAGGATGGGAGAGCGGAAACAACATCGCTGATACCCTCACGCCTGGCCGGGCGAGGCCGCGTGGTCTCTGCTCGACACCCCGGAGAGGAGAGGGCGGTGCTGGCGCTGCCCGGGGGCTCCTTGCTGCGGGATCTGTCAGGGGATGGGACCCTCAAGTGCAGCCCCCGACCCCCCATGCTCCAGGCACACTGGTGACCCCCCGGGGTCTGTCCTTGCACAAGGAGGAGCCTGAGGAGAAGGCGGGCACGCGGCCCACACCCTGCTCGGGCCTCCGTAGCACAGGCGGCTGCCCGGTGTCACCGAGGGGCAGGTGGACGGCGCGGGGGCGAGGGGTTCGGGGCCACGCTCTCCTTCGTCCAGCCACAGGGCAGCCTTTCTTGTCTCTTCCTCGCCCGCCTCCCGCAGAAGTTCCACACACGTGCCTGGCTGCGTCCTGAGGGTTGGACTTGGAGCCAGGATGCCGGCCACCGCGGGCCGCGTTGCAGGGACTGCGTGTCACCTCGTGTGCGACTCGATGCTTTCTCTGCCGCTCCTGCCCTCAGACCCTGTGGCCGGGATCCAGGCATTGTGGTTTTGCCACCGCGCTATGGCGTGGTGACATTTAATTTAGTGCTTCTCATTTCAGAGCCCTTAAAAATACTAATTAATTCGCATAAAACCCCAGGAGGCATATTATTCATCTCTGTGGTGCCTTTCATGCTCGTCTGTTAATGGTCCTTTTTGTGCCTAGGTGGAAAGCGAGGCTAAATCATCTGTTTGCGACCCTGCAGGAGAAGACCTTGGTGGAGCCAAGGTCAGCGATAACGAGTCCCCGATTCTATGGACGTCTCTGAGGAACGTCAGCCGTGGCCTCGTGCGTGGCTTGGGAGAACAGCACTGCCCCGTGGAACTGATCTCGGGAGGGGTGGGTGGTCCTGCCCTGGAGCCGAACCCCGGTTCGGTCGCCGCGTGGGGGAGGGCAGACTGAGGAAGGCTGCGTGCTGTGGCAGCAGGAGTGACGCGGGGGCTGCAGCGGGAAGCACTTGTCCTGTCCCCTCCAAAGGTGCCCAGTGGCCTGGGGCTGTGAAGCGGGCGCAGGCCCCACGGAGCCGGCAGCCTGCTGCTCCTGGGACCTGGTGTGAGGTCTCCGGGTGTGGCCTGGTCCTGTGTTGGGGTGCCTTGTCTTTGAGCAACTCTTCACCTCTGCGCGTGGGGCTTTCTGTAGCCCGAGGAGCGAGGGAGCCACTGAGGAAGAATTCACAAATTTGGAGGCTCCCTGATACCTGGGGTTTAGTGTGGGCCCTGCCCCTCTGGTTGTCTCTGCCTCGCACGGGCCGGCTGCCTGGCCAGTGCCGTGCTCTTGCGCCCGCGGCCGCGACTTCAGAAGCCTTTCTGACCCTGCAGCGTGTCCTGTTCTCTTTAAGGGTCGGTGGCTTTGATGCGCGTGAGCAGAGTCAGGCGTCCAGGGTGGCGAGCCGCGCTCCTGAACCAGGGGGCGCACGGCGCGTGTGAGCGTGACCCCCGGGGACCCGCCCGCCTGGCCGGGCTGTGGGCACGAGGCATCCCACCCTCTCCCCCTTCTGCCTGCGGCTCCACGAGGCTCGGCTCTCTGGCGGGACGGTGCTCAGGAAGCCTGTTGGGGGCCCGTCGGGGCTGTGCGCGTGCTGCCGTCGCCGTGCGCCTGTGACAGTTCGAAGTGGGGGCGGAGGTGTCCTCGGTGGGCGTGATGGTCGGCAGCGGGGATTACTGTTCCGCGTGTGGTGGCGGGAGGCCTCAGGAGAGAAGTGCCCGTGGGTCGGGGGGATAGACGTACGTGCGGTGAGATTGATTTCCTGTTTTCTTCACATCGTCTAATAAAGCCGCCGCAGTCTCGGTCAGCGTCCTCCTAACATAGCCCGGCAGAAGGGGCGGCGTGAGAGGGGTACGGCGCCCACCACCGCACCCCTGCCCTTGTTCTCCCGGCAGACCCTGCGCTCCCCGGAAGCTCCCCACCACTGGCACCTGGTCCTGGCTGTGGTCGGAGAGGACGTCTGTCCCCGCGCACAGCCTTCTGCGAATTTGGGAACTCTCCCTTCGGTTCGATCCGACAGCCATTTCCTCACCCTGCTTGTGGAAATGCTGCTGCTGGGGACAGGGTCTTGTGCATCTAAAGGCAGCGCCCCTGCGGCATGCACGGCCCCGGCCCCCAGGGGGGTGGCTCTGTGCACACACGACTGGGCTTCCCTCCAAGGTGATGCCCCGTTACTGCTCTCCGTAGTAAATGGAAATGTTTTCAGTCACCTTGTGCTCACAGGGATAATAAATCGCGAATTCAGAACTCCTTTTAGCGCCCGTTGAAGTTGTTTTGTGACTCAGCTTCCATCTTTACTCTTCCCTACATGAGCCGCCTGAAAGCCTTCCTGGAAATAGGAAAACTAAGTGCCCGATCCGCACGGCCCGGAGCAGGACTCCGTGAGGTCGGCTCCTGCCCGAGGCCGCTCCCTCCCCTTCAGCCCGCGGGCCCGCTGCCGCTGTGGCTCCTGGAGCTGAAATGGTCGGAGTACCTCTAGCTACTTCTGCCTATCCGGCCAGGACGCACGGGTATTTAATTTATGAAAAGGCCCAGATCAAAGCGTCTACCAAGACGGGGAGGGGTTTGCTGCCCAGTGTGGTCGTCACAGCAGCCCTCAGTCACTGGGTGGTCCAAACTCGGGGCCACGCTGGTCGCGTCACAGTGTCTTGGGTGTTCACCGGGGTCCTGTGCTCCGTTGGGGGTTTCTTCTGGGGGTGGGGATTTGGGGGATTTGAAAGTAGGCTCCACAGATTGACCCCATTCCTACCTGGTCTGCGGTTGTTTTCATCCTGTTCGTTTGCAGACTGAACTTCTAGATAGTTGTGCCTGTAACTCACTTTCTGATGGCACGGCGTGCTTGTGCGGATGTGGTTTTGGGGGATGTGTCCAAGTTATCTCGATAAGATGTTCCCTGTCTGCCCCAGAACTGGATTTCCATTTATCGGTTACCCTCATCTTGTTTTATGGGGCCAACGAAAATTCAGCTGGTTAGAGCGTTAGGACCCAGGACCCTGGCTCTGTCTCACTCCGAGCACAAATCCACGGTTCACCGATGACAAGTCAGGAACGTTGACGTTTATTATTTTCTTCACTGTTAAACATGCAGATTCCAAATAGCAGAGTAGCAGGAATTAAGGCGAACAGGTAAGCGCCCAAAGACGTCTACACACGGACTTCCTAGCAGTTTGCTGGGATTCACTCGTGTCATGTCAGTAGCAGGAAGGACTCTCCGTTTTCCTTGTTTCATTACTAACGATAGAGGTCAGTGTCCGTCACATCAGTCCCTAATAACTGAGTGTGTTGTGTGCAGCCGTGGGAGGGACGTGCTGCCTGGCCTCACGGTCCCAGTGGGAACCACACGGTCACACACGGACGTGTAACAAACGGTGTGTGTGAGCCAGAGAAAGAAGACACAGGCGCCCCTGCCCCGAGGGTCCCGGCAGGAGTCGTGCACAAGAGCTGGGTGCTTCCAGAACGCGCGGGTGAGGATGCTGCCCTCTGCGTCCCGAGCCCCTGCTCCCACATGGACCATCTCCGTGCAAGCCAGCCCTTCAGAGCCCCCACACGGGGGACCCACAGCCTCTGTCAGATTAGTTCACGCTGCCTCGGTGGTGAAAGTGAACTTGGAAACCTCGCGTACATGTGAGCCTTGTCTCGAGCCTCCTCTGCGACACCCTTACTTGACGAGGAGCATCCTGGCCCGTATGGAGGAGACATGGGAGGGGAAGGCCACGTGGCTGGACCCTGACCTGCGCCTCAGCACAGGGTTCTCAAACTGTCTGCGGAAGAACAGGGGCGCTCCCCTTGGGTTAGTTTGCTTACAGGCGTGGGAAATGTGGACAATCTGGAAAAACTTGTGTTGTGAATTTCACCATCCCGAAGCTTTCATATTTATGCATCTGCTGATAACTTTGGGACTGCGAGATACGGCCTGTCTCCAAGGGTCTCGTGTGGTTGATCACAGACCACTCCCGTGTGCAACGGGCCGCGTGTCCCCGCTGGTGTCTTCACCTCGACGCCTCATTTTCCTTTGAAGGATCAGGAAGCCTCTTGTCCTTGGAAGCCGCATGCGGTCCTCAGGCCTTCTAGCCGCTTCCTGTCTCTGCTGCTCTCTCCTCGCTGCGCTTCGCACACAACGGGGATGCTTCCCCGGCAGCAGGTGCGCGGAGTGCCGTGCGGGCACGGGTGGCACCGGCCCGGCCCCGGCACTGT
This sequence comes from Felis catus, assembly GCF_018350175.1. Lineage (NCBI taxonomy): Eukaryota > Metazoa > Chordata > Mammalia > Carnivora > Felidae > Felis > Felis catus. The sequence goes on from NC_058381.1 coordinate 59,779,013, forward strand.
GTGTGCTCCGCGTTCTGACCGCTGCTTTCTTCGGGTGACGTCACTGTGTTACTTTTTATTTAGCTTTTTAAGTAAAGTTTTAAAAGTTCACCCAAGTAATAAACATACACGTTATTTTTAAAAGTCAGCACGTAATCCCTACCTAGCAGCAAACCCTTTTGGCTGTGTTTTTCTAGGAGATACGGCCGTCTTTTTATGGGGCATTCTTACGCGGCTCTTTATTGACTTACCAGTTTGGGGCATTGTTTTGACGTCCTCGTGTGGCGTTAGAGATTCCATGCACGTCACGTCCCCTCCGTCTTCCGGTGTGGTTCTAGATTTACTCAGTCTGTCTTCACTGGGAATTCACCACCGAATACATATGAAGTAGGCCCCTCGGGTGAGCCCCACATGCCCGTCTCCCAGCTTCAGCATCACCACATGGCTTCGTTTCTGCGCTTAGGTCGGCTGGGCATTAGAACTGGTTTTGATGAAATAAAATCAGAAATCCAGGAGATGTGTGTCTGGGTATGACTGTGGGCTTTGTGGGGTAGCCCCCCCACCCTCCGGCCTCCCCATTCCAATCAGACAGATCGTGGAGGGTGTCTGGGGGCGTGGGAGGGCTGAACCCTTGTGGTTTCCATTTCTCTGTGTTCCTGGCCCTTCTTGTGTGGTCGTGTCTCCATGAGAATGTCAGTGGCAGTTTCTTAGAAGCAGTAAATAGCCTGTTATATTTATGGGAAACGCATTGGATTTGGCGGTAAACTCAGGGAGAACAGATATACTAAGAATGTTGGTGCCAGGGCGCCCGGCCAGCTCGGTAAGCGTGCCACTCTTGGTCTCGGGGTCATGAGTTCGGTGCCGTATCGCACGTAGAACTTGCTTAAAAAACGGTAAGAAAAGACTGTTGGTGTATCTACCCAAGTGGGAACGTCTTTCCGTGTTTCAAGCCTCCTTCATATTTTCCAGGAGAATTTTTAAAAATTTCCTCATCTGGGTTTTTTTATGTTTCACGTCGTTTACTTCTGTGCGCTCAATCTTCTTTTCTGCTTTAGAAATGGGCGTTCCGTACGTTTACGTCCTGTAACTGTTCACTGTCGTGTGTATAAGGGCTGTTGATGTTTGTAGGTTCGTCTTAGGCCCTGCTGATTCGGGGGGGCCCTTGGCCTCGATGGGTGAGGGTCCAGGCAGGAGCAGGTGGGGGCTGAGCCGGGCCGAGGTGGCGAGGGGGAGGGGCCGTCGGGGTCCTTCCTCTGTCTTCCTTTTCTGTCTGCGGTTCTCTTGCTGCCTTATGCTGCAGCCTCCCGCAGAGAGTTCTGGAAGGATTGAGTGTTTCTGAGAAATACCTGGCATCCCGGCAGCGGTACGTCTTGCTCAGCGTGGCCGTGCGGCAGGCCTCTCCATCCCGTGGGACCGTCACGGTGGCTCCCGAGGAGCATCTGTCGGGTGGGGCACGTGCCCGGCAGCCTCTGAAAGAGCCATCGCCCGCTTTCAGGGGCGGAGAAGCTCGGGCTCGCGTGTGCGGGGTCACGCGCCGCTCAGAGCAGGAACGGGGGGCGCGTCCCGGGTGCTCCCGCGAATCCACGGTGAGTTTCTCGATTTCTTCTCCCGCAACAGGCCCGGTACAAGCAGAGCCTCGACCCGACCGTGGATGAGGTGAAAAAGCTCTGCACGTCTTTACGCCGAAACGCCAAGGAGGAGCGGGTCCTCTTCCACTACAACGGCCACGGGGTGCCCAGGCCCACCGTGAACGGGGAGATCTGGGTCTTCAACAAGGTAGGAGCCCCGCCCAAGGTCCTTGGGAGCCCCGCCCGTGTCTCTCTGCCACAGAACGTTTCTGCGTGGGAGCCCGGCCACGGGTCCCGTCCGCCCGTGGCTCCGCTGCTGTCTAGACCCTGCCTCTGCGGACCCGGATGTGGTCGGGCTGGACAGGGCGGCGGGCCCGCCGTGCGGCGGGGACCCGTGGGATCGTCTCCGTGTCAGCGGCGAGGCCTGGGCAGCAGGCTCGAGGTGCCGGCTCTCGTGCCCGCGTGGCGGGGCACCGTCTGGGCCACGCTGTCCGGTGTGGCCCTCGGGTGCGCTCTCCCCGCAGGAGGCAGGACTCGTACGGTCGACACGGTTTCTCAGGTCAAGCGGAGTCTTCCTTAGAGAACCCGCGATTTCCTGACGAAACAAAACGGTGCACGGGTTCCAGAGAGCGCCCACCGTGACATCTGTGGACGCGGCCTCTGCTCTGCCCTCCCCAGGGCGGTGCTCCCGCCTCCAGCTCCTCCAAGGCGACACCCCTTCCGCCATCTTCCTGGCCGCGAGCGGCGAGTGTCGCGCCCACCCTGTGGTGGGGCGGCGGCTGCGTCCTCTCGGCTCACGCGGTGTGAAAGGCAGCGCCTGCAAGGGTGCAGGGTTCGACGCCACGTGGCCACCGCCGGTTCAGAAGACACGCCTTCAGAGCCCCTGTGCCCTCCTCAAGTGCAGCCTCCCTTGTCCCCGCCAGGATCCCAGTGGATCTCGAGTTTACCGCGACCGCGCTTTCCTTTACGGTGTCCCCACTCTTGTGTGGCTGTCCCGGCGTGTTGGTTTTGGGTGCGTTCTGGTTGACGAGACTGGGATCCTTCTGTGCCTGCCCCTCTCGCTCTGTGTCATGCTCTGAAGACCGGTCCCTGCTGTCCCTTCCCCCTTCCCCCAGTCCCCTGCCGCTGGCTGTGGGGACGTCCCGGGACCTGCTTGGTGCCTCCTGTGCAGACAAGCTTCTGAGTGGTTCTGTCGTCTTCCTGTTGCACACTGCCCAAGTGTCTTCCGTCCCCCACCTTCTTCCCCGGACTGTGGACAGGGCTTGTCCTTTCTGCACGGTGTGGGGGCCAGCGCAGGTCTCCCCGGTGGCCGTGCCCTCGAGCGCCCTCTGCCGTGCGTGCCGGCCGTGGCAGCTTCCTCTGCTCGAAGTGCCAGCTTCTCCGTGTGTCACTGGGGTTGCTGTGTCCTCTTCTCACTGATTTGAAGGAATCCCTCGTCTTCTGGACAACAGCCCTTTATCGCTGTTAGGAATTGCGAACGTCCTCCCTGAAGTATGGCTTGGTGTCCCTTAACGGACAGGAGCTCTTTACGTCCAAGTGGTCAGCTTGGTCAGTCTTTCACCACGGTGCGGACGTCTTGTGTCTTTAAGAAGACTTTCCTCATGCCAAGATTTAAAAAGTATTCTTTTCTTTTTTTAAGTTTTCATTTTTTATTAATTTTGAGAGAGACAGAGTGCAAAATGGGGAGGGGCAGGGTGACAGAGAGAGAGAGAGAGAGAGAGAGAGAGAGAGAGAGAGAGAATATCCCAAGTAGGCTCTGCAGAGTTCACACAGAACCCAACATGGGGCTCGAACTCACAAAACCGCGACACCATGACCTGAGCCAAAATCAAGAGTCGGTCGCTCACCTGCCCGAGCCCCCAGGCGCCCTCAAAAGTATTCTCTGTGTTCTTCCACAAGGGTTGTATTTTCGTCCATTACATTTAGGTCTCTAATCTACCTGGAACTGATTTTGTACATACTGTTATGGAGGAGTTCATATTCTTTTCCCCCCTCCATTGGATACCTACCTGTTCCGTTACTATTTAATGCCGTCTTTGAACGAAATCGAGTCTCCATAGTGTGTGGGCGTGTTTCTGAGCTCTGTTCTGCTCCATGGGTCCTGCCTCTGTGCCAGGAAACTATTTTAATGAGCGTAGGTTTCCAGTGATTCCTGGTGTTTGGGAAAGCGAATTCCTCCTCTTTGTTCTTCTTCAGTCGTGTCTTGGCTGTTCTTGGTGCTTTGATCATCCAGGAGACTGTTGAACCAACTTGTAAATCAGTGGATTAATGATGGGGGAGACTCAGCGTCTTTACAACGTTGAGTCTACCAAACTGTGTTCTTTTTTAGGTGTCTTTCAGTAGTATTTCACAATTTCATACAAGTTTGCATCATTTGTTAGATATATTCCTAGATTCTCTATATTTAAAAATTTTTTTTTAATATTTTTATTTATTTTTGAGACAGAGAGAGACAGAGCATGAGCAGGGGAGGGGCAGAGAGAGAGGGAGACACAGAATCCAAAGCAGGCTCCCGGCTCCGAGCTGTCAGCACAGAGTCCGACACGGGGCTCAAACTCACAGACTGTGAGATCATGACCCGAGCCAAAGTTGGACGCTCAACCGACTGCCACCCAGGCACCCCGATTCTGTATATTTTTGATGTTACAAATGTTTACTATGAAACCTGTGTTCTGTAAGTTTTTGCCAAGGAGTATGGAAAGGCCGTTGATTTTTGTACATTAATTTTATGTTTATCAGTTTTGCTCTTCTCTTACTGTTTCTTATAATTTATCTGTACACACCTTTTTGTTTTCTTAGTAGATATTTGGTGGGTATAAAATAACAAATAACAAGAAACTTAGCATCGATTCTGTAGTGTCATTTACTACAGAGAGCATGTCCACGTGCTTCCGACCATCTCAAAACTGTGTTTTTTTCTTTTAATTTTTTTTTAACGTTTATTTATTTTTGAGACAGAGAGAGACAGAGCATGAATGGGGGAGGGGAAGAGAGAGAGGGAGACACAGAATCGGAAGCAGGCTCCAGGCTCTCAGCCATCAGCCCAGAGCCCGACGCGGGGCTTGAACTCATGGACCGCGGGATCTTGACCTGAGCTGAAGTCGGACGCTTAACCTACTGAGCCACCCAGGCGCCCCTCAAAGCTGTGTTTGTTTGTTGGTTTTGTTTGGGATCCAGGATCCAGTCCAGGTTCACACACTGCCTCCGCGGATATAGGTCCTTCTTTGCGTTTTTTCCAAGTGTAATTATTTTATTACTGTCTTTTTGTAGTGGGTTACTATAGTTACACATTGGTCTTTTAATAAATTATTATTACTAATAGACTTCAGTTTTTGGAGCAGGTTTAGTTTTATAGAGGAATTGAGAAGGAGACTTTGCCTGCACTCTCCCTGCCTCCCCCGCCCTCAGTTTCCATCATTAAGGTCTGGCTTTGGTGTGGGACATTTGCCGCAATTCGTGATCCAGTATTGGTCCAGTGTCATTAACTAGCTTCCAGTGCAGCATTGATCCAGTGTCATTCGCTAACGTCCATAGTTCACGTTAGATCACTCTGCGTCGTACGTGCTCTGGGTTTTGCCGGATATGTCATGGCACAGTGCCCTGCGGGGTAGTCTGACTGCCCTAATAATCCCGTGCTCTACTGTTCGCCCCTCCTGCCTCCCCTCCCCGCCCCGGCAACCACGGCCGTCCACTGTCTCTGTAGGTTTACCTTTTCCAGAGTGACATTTAGTTGGGATCGTACACTGTGTAGCCTTCTAAGATTGGCTGCTTTCAACAAGGAGTGTGTTTCTGTGGCTTGATAGCTCATTTCTCTTTACCACTGAGTAACGCTTCATTATCTGGATGGACCACTATTGAAGGACATCTTGCTTCTCGTTTTTCTTGGCTGTTGTGAATAATGCTGTTATAAACCTGTGTGTGCAGGTCTTTGCGTAGATGTAAGGTTTATGCTAATTCGAGTAAATACCTAGGAGTGCCATTGCTGGATCAGATGGTCTGTTCGGCTTTCTAAGAAATGGCCCAGTTGTCCTCGGAGGGCCTCCATCAGTTCACCTTCCCAGCAGCAACGAAAGAGAGTTCCTGGCCCTCCCCATCCCACCTCCAGCGTGTTGTTGCCAGTGGTTGGATGTCGGCCCTTCTCATCAGGTGCTATCTCATTGCTGTCGATGTGCTATCAGCTGCTAGCTCAGCGGTGCTATCTCGTTGTTGTTTCAACTTGCCTTTGCTTCATGACCTGGTGTGCAGTCTTCCCAGGTGCTTAGGGGCCATCTGTAGCCTTCTTTACCCGTATCTTTGGCCCACTTTTCAACAGGGCTGTTTTCTGAGTCACTTTTTAGAGTTCGTGTTGCAGTTTGGATGCAGGTCCTTTATCAGATGTGTGTTTTGTAAAGACTTCCTCCCCCTCCGTGACCGACTCCTGTTTCCATTCACTCAACAGTGCATGTTGTGTTTTCCGTGAACCCAGACCCGTTTTCTCTACAGCGTCCCACATTCTAGTTTAATCTGGCTTTTTTCATAAGTTTATATCACGCTGGATTGAAAGCAAGACCAAACTTTGTGTGTCGTGCAAGTAACTCGTCGTAAGAGCGCTGAGGGGGCCAAAGTACTAATCAGGAAACGGATTTTGAGACACGAGTGTTGCCAGAGGGGAAGAGGGACATTTCACAATGACAAATGGTTAGGTCATCAGAAAGACGTAAACTGTCCTGGATATGTATGTGCTTGATAGGAGAGTTCAAAATGCATAGAGCAAGATTGCCAGGAGCAAAGAGAGGAAGCAGCCAGTCCATAATTCCGGTTGGGGCTCTGGATAACCGTCTGTCAGTAATTGATAGGTTAAAACTAAGATTGATGATTAATAGTTTTCTCACAAAGAAAACTCCAGACATAATGTATTTTTTCTGGTGGAGAAGAGATCAGTTACTGATAGAAAAGACTGGAACAGTACTGTCAGTCGCTGTGAATCAGTGAATATAACGCCTGTGCCCAACGGCTGCGCGGAGCACACGTCAGGTGCAGGGGGCTGTCCTCCAAGAATGGCATCTCTCCATGAGGTCTGAAGGACTGAAATCATACAGAATCTATTCTGTGACTACAGAAGCTGGCCTCGTAGCATATCTGGAAAATCCTCAACCATTTGGAAACTGAATGACTCGTGTCAAAAAAAGATTTGACAAAGGAAAGGAAAGAAGAGTCCAGATGGAAGAATAACGAAAATGAGACTGGCCGGAATTTGCGGGACGCGGTTAGCGCAGTGCCCGCGTGGAGACGTATGCCCTTAGATCTTTTTGCAGAAAGGCAGAAGGGCGTCAAGTTAAACTCTCAGTCTCTCCTTTAAGAGACTAGAAATGACGAACACACTAAACTCACAGCAAGTAGAAGACAAATCAGTAAAATAGAGAACGAGCAGCGGAGAGCTAACGTGGCTCACTTTTGTTTTTTTTTAAACCGACACGTCTCCAGCAAACAGATCAAGAGAACAGAGAGGACACAATCCACACCTAGAAATGAAAGAGCAGACGTCCCCACACATCCTACAGATGTCAAATACACGAGGACATATTAACATTTTATACCATTAAACTTAAATTAGACGGGACATGCCTGACAAAATGCGACTTGTCAAAAGTGACCCAGGGGCACCCGGGTGGCCAGTCGGTCACTCTTGATTTCAGCTCGGGCGGTGGTGTCGCAGTTGTGAGATGGAACCCCGCGTCAGCTCTGCCCCCACATCTCCGTCTCTCTGTCTCTGCGCCTCCCCCACTCGTGCACGTGCACAGGTACGTGCGTGCTCTCTCCCTCTCTCTCTCTCTCTCAAAAAAACCCAAAAATCCCAGAATGGACTAGAAAGCCTGAATAGCCCTGTATCGATCAAAGAAATTGAATCTGTAGTTGAAATTCTACTTACAGATTGACTCCTGGATGAATGGATATTTTTCTTTTTTTTTTTTTTAACGTTTATTTATTTTTGAGACAGAGAGAGACAGAGCATGAACGGGGGAGGGTCAGAGAGAGGGAGACACAGAATCTGAAACAGGCTCCAGGCTCTGAGCTGTCAGCATAGAGCCCGACGCGGGGCTCGAACCCACGGACCGTGAGATCGTGACCTGAGCCGAAGTCGGACGCTTAACCGACGGAGCCACCCAGGCGCCCCTGGATATTTTTCTTTCAATATCGTCTTACTAGCAAAATGTTTCCTGATTCGTGAAGCGTGAGGTGTACGGGTGGCGCCAGAACTGAGGAGCAGGTGCCCTGTGTCTGTACCGCGTGCCCGCGCTGCCTACGCCGGGGACTCTGAGGTGCGGGTCGCGGACCCACAGCAGCAGCAGCAGCCGGGCCTTGGAACTTAGGAGAAATGCCGGCGATCGGCCCCACACGCTCCATAAGTCTGGTTTTCAAATGGTACAGGGCAGCAGAGAAATCAGTTAAGATTTTGTATCTCTTAACACCAAGGGAATCATGTATTTTTTTTTTTTTTAAACCTACAAGCTCTTATAAAGAAATAGTCCGAAGTCTTCCAGCGCTTCTGAAGAAACAGAATTTTTACTGACGGTCTTCCTTTAACTATTGCAGACAAACAGAAAGCGCCAGAAATCCTCAGAAAAGACAAGTCAAGTTTACGATGAAATTAACAGCTTTGTTTTTTTCTTTTTTTTTTTTCTTTGCTGCTCTCAATATGGATAAAGTAACAAAACAAATGCTACAGGGGACCTGGCACAAATGTTGCTCTTTACAAATTACAACTGTATGTTTTTGATAATTATGCATTGAAAGGCCTTTGTGGTCCATTTCTCAGCAGGATCTGTAACGAACTGTACGTAAGGCAGAATCAGAATGTCACTGTTCGATGGAGACATGCAGGTTCAAAAACCAGTGACTTCTATTATTTAAATAATACTTATTTAGAATTACTCGGGGAGCGATCGGTTATTTAACTGTAATCAAGGAAAGGCAGAGGAAGTGGCAACAAAGCCACCGCGGCTTCGGCCTTAAGGATTCTGAGGGACGGGAAGTTTGCTCGTGGCTCAGGCCGCACCGCCGACCGCCGCACCCGGTGGTCAAGCCCTGTTCTTCGGCCTCTGCCGTGCCCGGGCCGGCCCCTCCCGCTCCTGGGCGGCCTCTGGAAAGAAGTCCTGTCCTCGGAGGACAGCCACACGCATTACCCCACAGGGCGGGGACGCGGGATGACCGTCCAGATGCAGCCGCGGCTCTGTCTCTGGGCTCGCGGGGAAGTGCGGCCCCAGCAGCAATCCTGGAAGGCCCGCAGGAGGAGGCCACGTCAGTGTGGCTGGGACTTCTGACCCACACTTGGAGACTTTGGCAGAAGGTGCACCGAGCGTCTTCTCCGAAACGGGGATGGCTTCTCTGGAGGCGTGCTGCTGTCCCCAGAAACCCTGTGCCCTTCTCTCCCGGCCTTTGTTCTGCTGCTGCCTCTACCACTGACTCGCCTGGGAAGACAGTCTGATGAAGCAAGGGGGCTTTTTTTTTTTTTTAATGTTTAATATAACCTGACAGATAAAATGGATTGTAATGAATAAATTGTCCGAACCCTATTTGTATTTCTTTGTTTGAAATGAAAACATGGCCTCGAATACGTTTTTTCAAGAGAAAGGAGAGAGGCTCTGGTGAGGAATTCTCGCTACTTGTGGCTTTGATGGGGGGTGGAGAGCCAAGCCCCTGCCTGAAAGCCTCGGGGTGCTCCGGGCACCCTCTGTGCACGGGGGGGAGCCTTGCACTTGTGCAGCCCGTCCAGGGTGGTTCCACCGAGATGACGTGGGAACGTGCCGTGGGACCAGAGAAACGGTTGTGCTCTGGATGCTGTTCTTCCACAGCTGTGTCTGCGATGGTGCAGGCCGCCCTTCGGGGGTTTGCAGGGCGGGAGCTCTGGCCTGAAGGTTGACCAGCTGCCCGGGGTCTTTCTGAGATGGGAATGAGATCTACATGCTCACGAACTAATAAGACTTGGTTCTCAAAGGCCGTTTTCCTCAATGTGATTGAACAGCGTTGATTTTCTTACTTCCCGGTGGGTCCACACTTCCACGTTTCTGCACACACAGCTAACGCGTAGGAGCCGGCCCCTCCTCAGAGGCAGCGTGGGTGCGTGTGCCGCGTGCAAGCCTCCCTCGGCGGTGGGCATCCCCGTGGTCTGTCTCCGATGAGAGTCCCTCCGTAACTAACAGTTGTGAAGCGGAAACAGTTTGGAGAGTCCGGAGTCCGAGAGTCCGAGTCGCGATGCTGCCCCCCTCGGATGAGCATCAGAAGATGGGGAAGGTTCTGGCCCCCAGAGGGACTGGGTGGCCGAGGACCCACTGGAAGCCTGTCATTGGCGGCTGGCGGTCACAGGGAGTGGAAGGAAAAATCATGATTTCCTAGTACGTTAGAGCTACAGTATTTTAGCGAATTGCCATTAATTAACTTTGTATCTCAAACATTTTTCAAGAAACTTTTGACTTGGGAGAAATATAAAGTTTAGATTTTAGCTCAGAAGGCAAGGCCTGAGAACACGGTCTGCTGAAATGTATTTTACGTCACGCCTCTGTGCTGTGTTGGGGCCTTGTCGGCCTGTCCCCGGAAGGCACTTTCCCGACGGTCAGGCGGATGAAGTGGTGACGGCAGTGCTGTCAGGACCCTGCCAGCTGTATTTGGCCGCTCCCCGCTGAGCCGAGGACGTTGTGGGCGGCAAATAAACGGCACACAGCGTGTTGCCAGCAGGTAAAAACGCGATGAATTCCCAGGGGTGTGGGGATGTCCCTGCCCAGTTAAAGGGTTCTCTTTGCCCTTCTCCCCCCACCCCAGCAGCGGGGGCTACACATCAGCAGGGGCAGGGTGGGTGCTGGGGAGCGGGCGCAGAGAGGGTCTCTCTTCCCCACCGTCCCCGGAGGCCCTTACGCCCTTTCCGCTCTGCCTGTCGGAGAGCTTGCAGATGCCTGCTGGTTATAAATATTAGAAGGATGTGGGAGTGTATTATCGTAAACCCTGGAGATGGTCCTTTTCCTTCCTCTTAACAGTTTGAGTGCGTCTTGTCTTCTCAGAAAACACAAGTAATTTCTGTTGTGAAAGATTCCAAGAGCACACAGGTACCAAAGGAGCAGGAGTAACACAGCTCTGTCCCTAAACGCGCACCTGCACCGCCCGGCCTGAGAAGACCACCCTTCGTGGTTCATTGCTGTCCTGTCGGTGCCACTGATCTGGGCCGCCCGTCCCACGGACACGGAGTTCTCGTGGGCGGGGCAGCGCTCAGGTGCTAGCCGTTTGTGCGTCACACACACAGCCCTTTCCTTTTCTTCTCACAAGATGGGACTGTCGTCTGTGCGATGTTCTAAGACTTGCACCTTCGAAATCATGAAGCCTTGGGTGTCTCTCCATGTCAGCACCCACCAGCCAGCTCAGTCTCCAAGCGCCGCGTGGCTTGAAGTGCCGCGTGCCACAGTGTGGATGTATGTGGGTCACTCCTGCGCTTACCTGGTGAGGAGGAGGAGGAGGAGACAGAGCTTAGGCCAGCCGCCTCCTCCCTGCTGGCATTTAGATAGCTGGCAGGTTTTTACCAGCAAGAGTCCCGTACGTCCTCGCACGTACATTTCTCCGTGCGGATGCAACTTTTCCTGTGAGATAGACACGTGCGAGTCAAAGGCTTGTACGTTTGAAACCTGCACGTGCTAGCGAACGGCTTTCTGAAAAAGCTTCCTTATTTACACGCCTGCCAACAATAAACCGATGCCCTGTGGAACACCTGCTGACCTGTTCATCTTTTACATTTCTTTCCGCTCTGCTGGATGAAGACAAACGCAGAGGCAGATAGATGGTTCTCGTTGTAATCTGTGTTTCCACGGTCCATCCAGAGCGTGAAGCTCTCTCCCCAGTCCTCCATCACACCCGCCGCTTCTGCGGGTTGCACGTTTGTATCCTTTGCCTGTTTGCGTGTCTCTTGTTTCGTCTTCACTGGTCTGAGCAGAAGCTCACACACACGTGCCCTCCAAACATCCTGTCACGTGCGCGGTGCCCACTGTGTTCTCGAGTTGCTTGTCATTGGTGTGTGGCTTATCAGATTTATGTAATTTTTACCTTACTGTATTTCTCTTTAAGTCTTCTAAGTTTTGTGAATTAAGAGGCCTTTCTTGCACCAAAATAAATAAAAACCTTTTATTCTGTTTTTATGTTTAGTTTTAAAATCTATCTAGGGGTGCCTGGGTGGCTCAGTCATTTGGGTGTCTGACTTCGGCTCTGGTCATGACCTCGTGGCTCGTGAGTTCGAGCCCCATGTTGGGCTCAGAGCCTGGAGCCCACTTCAGATTCGGTGTCTCCCTCTCTCTCTGCCTCTCCCCCACTCACGCTCTCTCTCTCTCAAAAATAAATAAACATTAAAAAAAAAGAAAAATATATCTAGATTTCTTTTTGTACATAGAATCTCAGGAATATTGAATGGCTAGTTAGATTTTACAGTATTGCGTACTGAATCGTTCATTCTTCGCGGAGTTAAAATGCCACCTTCGTTATAATTATATATGCGGGTCTATTTCTGGACTTTCTCTGTTGATTTGTTTTTCTCGTCCTCCCTAATACCATCCTGTAATTACCATAGATTTATAGCATATTTAATATCTGCCAATGCGAGTCCCTACTCATTATTCTTCCTTTAAAAATGGTGGGGTTTTTTTTTTTTTTGTTTTTTTTTGGTTTTTTTTTTTTTTTTTTTTTTTTGCGCTATTCTTGTGCATTTCTCTTCTGCACTAACTTTAGAACCAGCTTGTCAAATTCCATCAAGGAACACTCCCACTGGTGTTTTGATCGGGTATGCACTCACTGCATAGATTCATTAGGGAAGCGCTGACATCGTAGCATCCTCCGGTGAGAGTATTTAGACACGGCGTTTCCAGCGTTCTCTCACGTAGTGCGGTGACGACCGGCAGGCCAGCAGGAGGGCGGGGTGGCGAGGCGACGTGGCACAGGATGTGTGTGCCCCTCCCGGGGTACAGATGTCTGCTCCCTCGCGCACACGCACCCGTGTCCCCGGACGTGGCCTCATCCTGCGATCGACGGATCTGGTGCTGCGCTGTGTGCGTCGAGAGAGCCTCCGCCGGCCACCCTCGTGACAGACTTCCCTCAGGCCTCTTTGGTTTTCTGTCCTCCGTCCTGTTTTCCTGTTGCGTTTAAACAATCCTCCTGGCGCTGCCAGAGGCCACGTTTGTGGCTCCACTGTAGGAAACACGGCCACCTTCGCTGTCAGCGTGCAGAGTTGATTCCTGCCGGCGTCACCACTCACCTGTCCGTGCCGAGGAAGGGCGAATAAGCGAAGGTGTTCCGTGCAGAAGAATTGCTTAAACGGGTTGCCTTTGAGTGAGACTTGTGACCGTCTCTCTAAAGATGAGGAACGTCCTTGTCTGCGTTTACCAGTAATCACTGGAGTGTTTTTGAGTACCGAGCGGTACAGGCTGTCCAGAAAAATATTGCTCTTAGCGGATTCATGTTAATAAGTTACTGTTGTGTGATTTTGCAAAATCAGAGGGCCGAATCCACTCGTATCCCCTCAGTGTGATTGTTTAAATCATCTGGAGGTTTAAGTGCTTACGGGTGTCTCTGAAGTAGAAGGTGCCGTGGGGAAAACACGCACATCGGAGGGGCCTCGGCAGCTCCCCAGAGCTCATCCCCCTGACAGGCGGGGCGCGCAGCAGTTCCGTAAGCACACCCGGAAGCTACAGAGGCAACTGGTGTGCACGCACATCCTTTGAGTTTGTAAGAGGAGGCTGTGGTTTGGGTCCCAGGGGTGGGAGCAGAAGGTAAACGCTGGAGCCGGTGTGGTAGGACACATGCAGGGGAGTCCCGCTGCGGGGAGGGGCTCACGTTCCCAGGACACGGCCAGCCGCTGGCACCTGCAGGGGAGCTCCGGGGCGGGGCCCTAGACTGTGATGGCCGCCCAGCCCTCGCGCCCCCGGGCAGGTGGCAGGTGGCGGGCGGCTGTTACTTACCTGCAGCGCGCAGAAGCAGCAGCTCGAGACCGCCCCGCCCACCAGGCCCCACGTGTCCTCCCTTCCTCGTGGCGCGGGGGTGGGTTGGCGGTCCAGGCCAGGAGGCCTAACTCCCACGCGCCCCGTGTTTTGTTTTCCAGAACTACACGCAGTACATCCCTCTGTCTATCTATGACCTGCAGACGTGGATGGGCAGCCCGTCAATATTCGTCTACGACTGCTCCAACGCCGGCTTGATCGTCAAGTCCTTCAAACAGTTCGCCCTGCAGAGGGAGCAGGAGCTGGAGGTGAGGCCCTCGCGCCCCCGACGGGTGTCCGCTGCAGGCCGGGGCGCCTGTGGGGGTGGGGGCTGGACTCTCCGCAGGGCTCCCCTCGTTCTCCCACTGGGAGGGCTGTCACAGCGCTCCGGGCAACGTGGGACATTCGATGACAGAGCTTGGGAGGTACTCGGCACAAACTTACGGGCGTATTTTTAACATCTCATTTTACTTGATGTCATTTAAAATTTTTTTTTAATGTTTATTTTATTTTTGAGAGAGAGACAGAGACAGAGTGAGCAGGGGAGGGGCAGAGAGAGAGAGAGGGAGACAGAGTCCAAAGCAGGCTCCAGGCCCCGAGCTGTCAGCACAGAGCCGGATGCGGGGCTCGAACTCACGAATCGTGAGATCATGAGCTGAGCCGAAGTCGGGCACTCGACCAACTGAGCCACCCAGGCGCCCTGCTTAGTGTCATTTCGAATGTGACTATTAGTTAAGTGCTGACATGACTAGAGCTGGTTTGTGCTCCAGTGGCCTCTGCCTCTGGGATAAATGTTAAAATAAAGCAGATTTTAGGAGAAACAGCCCCATATCTGGGCATAGCCATCAGTTCTACATCTTTGTTATTGTCCCTGTTGTGTGTGTGTGTGTGCGTGTGCGTGTGCATGTGCATGTTTGTGCATGCACAGTTGTGGTTGCATGTGTGCACACATTTGTGCACGTATGTGCATGTGTGTGCATGTGTGTTTGTGATTGTGTTTGTGCGGGGTTGTTTGCGTGTGTGCATGGCTGTGTGTGTGCACATGTGTGCATATTGTGTTTGTGTGCACAGTGTGCATGTTGTGTTTGTGCGCGCGCATGTGTGCATGTTGTGTTTGTGCGTGCGCGTGTGTGTGTGTGTCTCTGTGTGTGCATGTTTGTGCATGCACAGTTGTGGTTGCATGTGTGCACACATTTGTGCACATATGTGCATGTGTGTTCGTGGTTGTGTTTGTGCAGGGTTGTTTGCGTGTGTGCATGGCTGTGTGTGTGCACAGTGTGCATGTTGTGTTTGTGCGCGCATGCGCGTGTGTGTGCATGTTGTGTACGTGTGTGTGTGTGTGTGTGTGTGTGTGTGTGTGTGTGTGCGCGCAGAGGAGCTGGGAGAGCCAGTACAGCTCTCTGCTCACGAGCAGACATTTCACTTGGTTGTTTTAGTTAATATTTGATGTTGGAACCAAACAGCGAATTCTGAAGGGAAATTGTGGAGGCATTTTCAATTAAGAGACCTTCATCCCGTGGCCTGCATGCGAGTGTAGGAATAGAATATTCTGCAGCCTCGAGGGGGTCATGAATTCTGATTGGTTGCGGTGCAGGAAATTCTCAGTTCCGGAGCAAAAATGGTCCTGAGTACATGTTTCCTCCAGCCTTTTTGGGTCGATTCAATTTTAATGTATTGTTGTGCTTTTCGTGCTTCATCAGAGGATGTGGCAGAAATAATCAGCAGTAACATCTGAAATTCTGTGTGGTAGGATTTAAAATGAACATGTCACACACTTGAATATTTTATATTTATAAATCGAGTCCCTGTGCAGGGCATCGCCTAAGAGAGACTGGTAAATGCAGTGCCCTTTGACCTCGAAGGTAGAGTCCCGCCCCTCAAGTCCTGAACTTGCATTCTGCGATAAGAGCGGGGGAGACCGCGTCTCGTGTTGTCTGATCGTTACCTTGTGTTTAGGCCTTTCACCCACATCTACCCAAGGGACGGCTTCTCCCGTGAGCGCTAAAGTCTCGTCAGGTAATGAATATGGCGATAAAAGGTTTTCTTTTTACATTTAACGTATGTAAGTAAAAATGCCAGAGAATGCTGCCTGATTTTTATCCCAACTCACGAGCTTCAGGGTGGTTAAGGAGGGACGGACCGCCGGCCTCGGCCCATCGCGGCGTGGCGGGCGCAGCCTGGGCGCGGACCTCGCCGCACCGTGCGGGTCCCCTCTGCCAGTTCTGTCGTGTTCTCTGCGTGTCGCCACGGCTCACACAGCCTCAGAAACCGTTCATCTGGTTGAGCGCGACAAAAAAGATAGCCACGTGTCTTTTTTGGGGGGAAAAAGTGTTTAATTGACTCACTCCTCCCGGGGGAGAGCAAACGAGAAATACGCTGTCTGAGGTGCTGGGTCCGTGGCAGCACCAAGTCGCGCCGCGTGTCTTGCGATCAGCTCTCTTACGTGTATTCTCTCCTCTAACGACCGTGTGCTGAGCCTTGTGTGTTGCCGCCACACCTACTACAGCTGGCCGCTGTCCAGCTGGCCTCTCGCGTAAACAGCAGAAAGTAAAATGATAAAATTGGCTCCCACCTCATATCTTAATGTTTGTTTTAGCCGTTTCATCGGATGCTGGACAAACAGAAGTCCTCTGTAGCCGCTTCGCTTTATTCTTCTGAGAAATTCTTACCTTCTCTTCCGTGGGTCAAGTGCCGTCAACTTACAGTAAGCACGCGGCAGGCGTTTTAGTGGGTAGATGGTGATGTGTGAGCTAAGAGACGTTGGCAGGTAAAGTGGTTTGTGCCAGTGGTGAAAAGGCAGAGGGTCAGACGATCGCACAGAAGGCAGGGAGATGGCAGCTCGGGCCGGGGCGCCTCGGCGGTGCACGCAGTGGTGCCGGGGGGAGGGCACGCGTGGGGGGGGGGGGAGGGCAGTCGTCGGCTCTCACGCTGGCCGTGGCCCCATCTCGTGGCGGGACCGGGAGACCCCCCGAGGAGTGCGGCAGGTGCAGGGGGCGGCACCTCCCGGGAGAGCACAGCACCAGCACGGCTCAGAGCCGGAGGCTGGTCACAGCCGGGAGGACGCAGCCTCCGTCACTCAGGCATCTTCCGCACGTGTCATTGGGTCACGTTGCTTTGTGACTTGAAAGTTAGAGAAAGTCTTCAAACCCCTCTCCTTTCAATGTCTCTTCACGAGAAGTATTTTTAGGATTGCCAGATTAGCATATGGCAGGACTGGAAAGACCAGACAGTCCAGAGGCCAGTGGTGGGGGAACCGAGCCTGGCGCCACACCTCCCGGCCAGGACCCTGCGCCCGTGGCCTTCTGGTTCCTCCGGCGAGCATCTCTGTCGATGCAGACGGTATGCTTGTGCTGGCACTGCTTGATTCACAGATTTGAGGTTATCTGTGGGCTTTCTGCTATCATACAAACCAAAACAGAGCTGCCGTCACTTCTATTTAAAGAAGTGGAGAAATTATGTTGAGTTTTGGTGGCAAAGACGCGTGGTAGCTCTAAGCCCCGTTTGCTGCGTGCATGAGTGAGTTCTAAAGAGCGCCAGCAGGAGGTGGACCACCAACCACCACCGCCCCCCCCCGGCCATCTCCCCACGGCCCTCGCGTTGTGTCCCGGTTTGGGGTTTTCTGTGCTTCGTAGCCTTTGCAGATTGAAACAACAGCTGTATGTTTTTGCTTCTGGTTTCATCAGGAATCAGTCACATCTATGGTTTCGTGGCTCTGCAACGTTGACTTTTACGGCAGCCCTCCGTTCCCTGCCTGTGGCGGAGCCCCGGGCTTTGTGTGTCGGCCGCTTCTAAAACGTGACCGACGTCAAGCCTTGACTCCTTGATCGCATCCACGTAAACACCTCATTCGGTGGCTAAATCGGGTGCTGTGGTTTCCGTTTGTGTAACGGTTTTTGTTTGCTTCTTGGATCTTCCTGGAGACTTTCTCTTTTCTTCTTGACTTAGCTCTTTAGTGTTTCCCGGGTTCCCAGATTGGCTGGGATTGCGTCGTGTCTCGGAGTGTGCCTTGCCCGGAGGGTCTTCCTCCCCGGCCCCCCGCTCCTCGAAGGCGCCTCCCGGAGCCGCCGTCCTGGGCCTCCCTTCATTGGGAGCAGCCACTGTTTTGCAGACCCCCCCCGCTGCCTCTTCCTTGGTTTTTCTCCTTCCTTCCTTCTGGTAGGGCCGACTCTCAGGTCACAACCTGAGGAAGGATGCGCGGGGTGAGCTTTCCCAGCCCTTCGGTGTCCGCGTCTGGATGCTTCCGGCGGGAAGGCAAAAGCAGCTCACTGTTGGTTTCCAATCACGTAGCGCTTGGTCGTCGTTGGGAGGGCCTGGGAGGCCTGCAACGTCGTTACTCACGTGCGGTCAGGGGCCCGGGCCGCTCTCACCCTCCGCTCTGGCACCCTCGGCCGGTGGTGTTTTCTCCTGACGGTTGCAGCATGCGGTGCGTGAGGCGGGAAGAGGCGGGGCACCCCTGCCCAGCGGACCTCCCTTCTGTCTGTGGCGGGCGCTGGGTGCCCGGCCCCCGCCGTGGTTGGGGGCGGTGGGCGGGAACGGAGTGGGGGACGAGCGTCCGCAGCGCTGTCGTGTGCGGGAGGCCTGTTCCCGCTCGGCCCGGAAGACGCCCGGGAGGCAGGTGAGTGCACGGGCGTCCAGTGGCGGGAGCCGCAGCGCCCCTTCTCCCGGGGACAGGTGGGGCTGAGCCGCGTGCCCGCCTCGGTCCCGACCGCCTGTCCTCCTCGGCGTTGGACCGCCGCTCGGGTGGTTCTAGGTGGCGGCCCTGGCGGGGGCTGCGAGCGTTTCCCCGGGAGCAGCGGCCACGCGCCGGGACGCTTCCGGCACCGCTCGGTGTGGCGCTCGGCAGCGCCGCGTCTTGTCTTCCCGCTCGCCGGCGCCCTGCGAGGCTCTTCCCGCGACGCCTCCGAGTAAACCCTGATTCTGCTCTCAGTTCTCCACACGGTCTGTGCGACCCGTGCCGCCATCTGCCACCGGCCCGCGGAGACCTGCCGCACGGACGCTCGTGTTCGTGGCGAGGAACAGACTTGCTCCTGCAGCGTCACCGACTCCACGGTGACAGAACCGCCCGACGATTTTCCGTTCGAAACCCCGCGTGTGAACATCATCCTCATGTACCCATCGCTGCGGCTAAACCTCACGTCAGGCGGCTAAACTAAGTGATTCTGACGAAAAGCGACTAACGTCAGAATCTTCACGTCTCCTCAGGACACGTTAGTTACGTGTGGATCTGCACAACTCACGCATCCTGTCCCGAGGTCTCACGGTTCCTTTGCTGCTGCCGGAGACAGACATTGTGCGGACGCCCGTGGCCTCCCCGGCCAAGTCTGCGGTCTGTGCCAGGGTCATACTCGTGGCGCCCGCGGGTGACCCCCAAAACCACAGGTTAGTTCCCAGCTTGCCTGGAGAGAGGCACGTGTCATGACCGCCATTCGCTGCCTGGAATCTGCTCTCCAGGCACTTGCCACGGGCACGCCGGGCGCTTCGGGGTACGGCCCCGCCACGTAGCTTCTGCGTGGCTCGGGGCGCGTCCGGCTCCAAGGCTCCAGTCGCCCCCGTCGCCCCCGGTCCGGCTGCAGAGGAACCAGAAGGCGGTTACCTGATAACTGCGTCAACGTTGTCCTTTAGGCTTAAAATGATGCTGATTTGTGGGTTTGTAAACGGCATCCCCTTCTTTTCTCAGTTGCCTCCGTCCCCCCAGGTACTAACTCTTCTCTTAGGTTTACGTGGACTGTTGTGTTCGATGCCACAGGCTTGAGAGGACTTTGTGCCCTCTGCCAGGAAGAATGGAGAGAAACCCCCGTGTGTTCGTGTTCGTGGGCGGAAATCGTCAGGGGAAGCGGCCGGGGCTGGGCTGTCCGTGGGGCGAGGTCACCGTGCGGGGGCGTTACATTCCTGGGCTGCCGTGGGCCACACTCGCGTCTCTGCCCCGCTTCACCCCAGACTCGTCAGTAACTCTCTAGCGAAGAAGGTGCCAGCGCTTTCTGTGGAGGGCCGGTGCGGCTGCTCAGCACACAGCTGAGCCCCGGGCTGTCCTGATGACAGGTGTTCCGGTGAGCCCGCATTTCCAGCCCACGCCACGTGAGGCTGTGGCCGGTGGTCCCCCTTCCCCTCTGCGTCTCTGCACACACTCTGGACGGTTTCATGCCCTTTTCCTAATGACAGCTGGCCAAGTTCACCCCTCTCCTCTGTGCCTTGTACTTTATACACGGTAAGCAGTGAGAATTCACAACAGCAAAGGTTTTCAAAACAACGTGTTAAAGAAACGTATATATACCTGGTATTCGCTCTCACACACAGAACAGAAGAGAATTTCACATGTAACTTAAAAAGAAATTCTGCCATTTCAACTGTTTATAGGCGGGTGAGGAGGGGCTCATCTAAAAAGAAATCTAGTAGAAGCCCCTCTAATTGGGATTCTCACCTGGCTGAGGAGACGAGTGCCCTCCATTATGGACATAAAGGACCCAGGGGGGCAGGCCGGCCCTCTGGCTCTGGGGGGCTGCCCAGAAGCGGGGAAGGCTCGTGGGGAGGCAGCCTCAAGGGCATCGGACGGTCGCTGCCAGCAGGCCCGGGAAACGAGGGGCCGTGTAGGGTGGGGAGGGCTGTCTGGGGAGGCGCTGAGCAGAGCTGGGCTCCCCGTGCCGAGGCCGCGGTTGCTGGCCGGTGGATACGGCTCCCGTTCACTCGTGCCACGTGTGCTGTTTGCAGAGTGTTTTGTATGCCATCCTGTCGACAGCCTGTGTGGCAGGAGGAGCTCCCCGGGGCTGGGACCCGTGCCCCGTCCCTCCTGTGGGGTGTGTGGGAAGCTGGACTTCTCCCTCGACAGCTTTTACGGTCCTCACCCATAATGTGAAGGTCTGGGGAAAAAGGGAAGTGATTTCTCTGCGCAAAGAGTTTCGGAGCCCTCACGGCTGAGGGTGTCAGGCCTCCCCCTGGGCGAGCGAGTGTGTCTGTGGTCACTCACCTTTCAGGGTGCGGCTCCAGTTCTGCTTCCCTTGTGGGCACTCCCCGGGTCTGGACGTTCCCCGGGATCTGGACGCTCCCCCAGCCTGGATGCTCCCCTGGATCTAGATGCTCCCCACGTCTGGATGCTCCCCCAACCTAGGTGGTCCCCAGGTCTGCACACTCCCCACCCCCCACCCCCAGCCTGGACGCTCCCCAGGCCTGACTGCATGCAGCACTGTGTTACACGGATAATTTGACAATTAATTATATGTCATTTTGCAGTGTCTCTTCTGTTGGCGTTGTCGGCTCTAAGTTACATCTATTATGTAAACCTGTCAGGGTTGCCTCGTTTGAGGTAGATATTCAGGAAATATTTACAGATGTGGCCTCGTAAGTAAACATACATCTGAATAAACTCCCTTTAGTTATTTTCTTTTGATACGTTCATGATTCATCAGATATGCTTGGTCTTGGAATGGCGTGCATGAAACATAAAAAAAAACAAATGATAATCCAGATTCATGAATATAATATACTGTTTGCTGCCATCATAAAACTGGGAGCTTCTCCGAAGGTAAATCTAGAGTTTAATCCTTTCAGCTCCCGGCCGGCACCCTGGGGTGCGGTGCAGGACCGTGTTCCTGACCTGCTCCCTCCCCCGGGATCTCCCCACCACCCACTGGGCTGGAGCCCGAGGAACCGAGGTAGTGGCCAGGCATCTCTGGCAGAGACCTCGGCGGCCCGGGGCAGTGGGCCTTCTCTGGCAGCCAGAAAAATGGCTGCATTAAACGGGCTGAGCACAGAGCCGTGCTGGAGGAGAAGGGCAGGTGGGAGGCTGCCGGCCCACCCGGGGGTTGGGGGGCGAGCAGACCGGTGGTCTCTTCACACGCAGGTCAGAGGCCGGGTCACCGTCCCTGTTCCTCTCCGGCTGTGTACGGTAGCCCGATGTGTGCAGCACAGCACAGGGAAGACACAGGAGGCGTGCGACTGCAGAAGAGAAAATCAAACTGTCTCCTTTTGGAGACGAAACGATTGTCTGTGTTGCAGTGTCAGTCGTAAGGATCGAATTGCCACTTACTGAGCCCCGCACCCAGCGGCAGCAAATACACATCCTTTTCAAGCGTCCGGGGAGCATTCCTCGAGGTATAGCATGTCCTGGGTCATAAAACAGGCCTCGACAAACGTGAAGTAATTGAAATCAGACAGTACGTTCTTTGACCAGAGTAGAATCAACCAGGAGTCAGTGATAGAAACACAACAGAAACACGTCGGAGAAAAATTAACAATGGGTCAGAAGTTCCTACCTGTGTTAGTCCATCGGGACTCCGGAAGGGCTTGTGAACAACAGCAGTGCGTTCCTCATAGCTCTGGAGGCCGGAGCCCAAGACAAGGGGTCCAGCGGGGGCTGGCGGGGGCCCCTCGCTGTGTCCTCACGTGGTGGAAGGGCCTTCCCTGACTCAGGCACGTGTCCCCCTCCCGAGGCCTCACCTGCTAGCGCCATCACTCTGGGTTAGGATTTCGGCAGCATTTTGGGGGAGCACACACATTCAGACCGCAGCAGCACCTCAAGAAGCTATCAAAGGAGAACCAAATAAACCCAAGGTAACCAGGAGAAAGAAACTAACGGCCGTAGGAGCAGAAATGATGGAAAGTGAAAACGGCGAAAATCCATGAAGCAAAAGGCTGCTTCTCAGGAATCATCAGTAACCTACAGCCAGGCCGACGAACAGGGAAGGAGAGCGGAGTCGGGATCCTGCCGCCATTAAAAGAATAATAAGGGAATATGTGGATAACGCTACACTCATAAGTTTGACGACTTCGAGCCGTGGGCCGTTTCCTCTAAATCCACACGCCCGACCAAGATGAAGTAGATAATGTGAATAGTCCAATGACCACTGAAGACGTTGATCTTGTAATTTAAAAGTTCCTGAGAAGGAAGTCTCCGGGTCCAGGTAGTTTCACCGGAGAGTTCTGCCAAACGTTTATAAAGAAGCATTCACACCAGTTGTAATACAGAGCTCATCCAGAAGGTGGAAAGGGGAGGGCATTTTATTTCCCTGATGTCGAAAGGACACTCAGTACAAATGGAAAAAAAACAAAAACAAAACACTTAAACCCTATCTCTCACACACTTAGATGCAGAAAGCCTCCAGCAAATAATAGCAGATCGGTTCTAGCAATCTATAAAAAGCTACACTCGACGACTGGGGGAGTGGGGGGGGGGGATTCGTTCCAGCTGTGCAAGCCTGGCTTAATAGTTAAAAAAATCAATTAATGTGATCCGGCGCACCGGCAGACCGGAGAAGAAAAGCCGTATGGTCAGATCAATTGATGCAAAAAAAAAAAAAAAAAAAAAGTACTTGACAGAATCCAGCACGCTTTTATGTTAAAAAAGGAAAAGCTCTTAGCAAACCAGGATTGGAGGGGAACGTCTCCGGCTGGCTAAGGAGCGTCTGTGCTGAACCGGCCGCTGTCATCATGCTTCTGGCAGGAGACTGTTTCCCCGCCGGGATGAGAAGCTGGGCTGGGCGGGGTGTCCGCTCCCCCTGTCCTCACTTCACCAGAAGGCAGGGCAGGGACGCCGACACCCGCCAGGGAGATGAGGTCCAAACCACGGCGAGGCGTGCTTCGCATCGACCACGCCGGCCAGAACAAAGGTGGGTAATTCTAAGTGCTGGCAAGGAGGTGGCGGACTGGGAGCCCGCACGCTGCTGGCGGGAACGTGCGGTGACACGGCCACTTTGGACGGCAGCCCGGCGGCTCCTCGGATGTTAAACTTAGAGCCGCTGTGTGACCCAGTGATTCCCCTGCAGGCTCGTACCCAAGAGAACTGAAAACATATGTTCACACAGGCAGTGTTCACAAAGCCAAAAAACAGAAGTTCTCTTCTTGAAGTGGAAGGGTGTGGAATTTCTCAGTATCTCCTTTTCTTTGGTTGCTGACTCTCTGCGAGTAGAATTTGGTTTTTCGTTCTGATGAAGCATCCTCACTGAGGCATAGAATGACTCCGGAGCACCTTCCAAACTGTTCGGTGGCTAACAGCTAAATGGCTTCAAGCTCTGGTGGTTCGTTCGGGCGAGCTCTCGGGGCAGCTGTGAGAAGCTTGCTGTAAAGGGGCTCTTCCTCTGCCCTTCGAAGGGCAGCCCCGAGGGCTCCTCCGTGGCCTTCCTCCAGTGAAAGTGACTCCCGTTCTGGGAACAGGTGGCCCGCAGCCACAGGTACCGCTTGGTTGTGAAGTTATTACTTAACGCCTGCTACGCGTAAACTCCCGTAAGTCACTTATAGAAAGTGACGGCCGCTACTTTTCCCTGCCGTCTTCAGTGCAGTGTCTGTCCCGTGATAGAGGCCCCGTTCGTGTCTGCAGGGAGCTGGGCCAGCAGCACACGGAGTCCTCTAGAGATCTGTCTCTCTCTGAACCCTGCGCGTCCCTAGGAAGTGGGCGTCGCTGAGTTAAGAGAAGTGCTGCGAGCCAGAAGCGGCGTTGTCACCGGGTAGATGTTATTCTCAGAACTTCCCTTGTTAGAGGCCAGGAATTACCAGTGCGCTCACTCCTGTCTCGTGTGAGTATCTGTATGTGGGGAAAGAAGCTGCACGATGTCAGAGTTTTATTTAGAAAACGAGAGAAGCCCCTTCCTCCCGCCACCCCCCCCCCGCCCCGCCCCGCGGCCCCCAGCAGCCGCACCGAGCAGAGGGAACGGTTCCCGGCCCTCCCGAGCGCCAGGCGACCCACACGTGCGGAACAGTCAGCAGATGCCTCTGCTGGGTCTGCTTGCCGTACATCCCATCCGAGGACTTTTCTGGACCCTTCCCAAATCCTCCAGAAGGCTCCAGTGAGCTCTGAAAGTCGAAGATTTTTCTTGCGTTCAAGTCTCTAGGCTCCTCAGGAGAAACCCCTTTGGGTAAAGGTGCGTGTCGGGCGTGCCCTTCGGTGAGCGCCGGCTCCCAGCTGGCGCTGTTCACGTCCGCGCCTGGGCGGCTCTTCGGGTTCTCTGAGGGACTCGTTCCCTTGCACGCGGGCTGTTTGCGAAGACTAAGTTCGATTAAAAGGTCACCATCTTGGATAAATACAAAAGCAACACGATGTGTGGGAAATGACCCCTGCACTAAGATAGGTCAGCGAGCCTGAGAAATGATGATTCGTTGGGGGAATCCTTTGCCTTGAGTGTCATTAAAAAAATGTTTCAGATCCTAATTATCCCCAAAGTAGGGCTTTCATGTGCCTTCTGTGCGCCCGGCGGCGTGGTGGGAAGGAAGGGGCCGTGACGGCGCACTTCCCGCTGGATTCCCGCTGAACAGCTGTGACAGGTTGCTTGAGACCGTCAGCGGCTAGACCTGCCACATGGTCCCCGTTTACACCGCGCTGCACGGGGCCTGTGAAGGGGTCGGGCTTTCTATCAATGCCCATTTTTAATTGGGAAATTTCATTTCTAGTAGATGTACTTGGGATAAAGACGTTTCTCCGCGTACCTGCCTCCCATCCATCTTTGGCGTCCACGGAGCGCCTCCTGAGCCTCAGGACTTTCCAGGCTTTGAGCCAAATGCTGGGGGGTGCGGGGCGGCACGAGGTGCAGACCGAACAGCGTCGCACGGAGGCCCTGCTCTGCCTCGCCACCCGGCAGCGCGGTGGGAGCACCGCCTGTCGACCAGACCGAACAGACTTCTGCACACCTCGCGGAGGCCTCGCGAAGCCCACCGAGCTCCGCCACGGCTGCCGGCATGCGCACACCCACCTCCTGAGCTCCCTGTGGGCGGCGTTGGCGTGACTAAGTGCTCCCCTCCCGAGAGGCATCAGATCAGGTGCTCAACGGAAAAGCAAGCGTGGGAGAGCCCCGGTGTCCGCACTTGTGGCTGAAGGGCCTGTGCGTCCATTCCCAGCACCGGTAGAGAGGAAGCTTAACGGGGAATCAGATCGTACACCGGAAAGCTCAAACCCGCGGACCGCCAGCGTCTCCGCTGTGAAAATGGACAGCTCTCTGCAAAGGAAAATAAGAGTGTGGAATCTAGTTTGTACGTAACAGCCGCATCTTCCCACCGAAGTTCCGCTGTGCTCGCCCTTCTCCGCGCCGGACTCCACGGAGGTTTGCCCGGCCCGCCTGAGCCTGGCTGCCCGGTTCTGGGACCGGGGAGGGGGCGCTCGCACCCAGTGCCGAGGCCCAGAGCGTCGCCACGTCCCTGCCCCGGCCTCTGACGTTTGCCTGAGACTCAGGCCTGAGGGGCTGCCGACCCACCTGGCACCCGGACCCGTCGCCCTTCCGGGCGGGGTTGTCACAGCGGCCCCGGGGAGCCCGTCTCCCCTGGGAAGCAGGTGCCCCGTCGCGCTGAGCTGAGAGCGGGAGCCAAGGAGAGGATTTGGGGCGTGGGTCTGCCGACTCGGCCACGTTCGCTTTAAAAACCCAGTGCCTGGTGGCTGCAGCCTGGTGACAGGTACTCGGTGCTGCTGAACCATGAGCTCAAAATGGTTAAAGTGGTCGATTTCATGTTATCTGTGTCTTACCACAATTAAGGAAAAAAACCCATTCTTCTGAAAGTTGTATTTTAATTAAAAATTTTTAATTGCACTTAGTATGAGGTCTAGTAGAATTTCTACGGATTCTGGGCTTAATGCTCCTGTTGTGGACTGGGTTGTTGATGAAACCACAACCTTCACCACCTCCCATCTGAGAAACGTTGAGATTAGAAACAAGGTTTGACCAGCAGCAATCACGACGGCCCACGTCCTCGGCACTGTGCCGCGTACCAGTGAGTGAGCGCAGCTTCGCGGGCGTGGGATCTGAGTGCGCGGGGGCTGGTGGGTAAAGCCTGTGGGGTGCCCCGTCTGTGCCCCGGGGTTGGGGGTTCCACAGGGTCCCGGGGGGGCCAACGCAGCACGGGGACCGGGAGCAGCCTCGTGCTTGCGCGACCCAGGCGCTGACCGAGTCCTTGGGGGCGCCGTGTCCTCATCGCGGAAGATCTCTAAAAATGGAAATACAGCTTACCTCATGGGGGGGCGTTTCAAAAAGCAAATGAAATAGTGAACGTGACAGAGCCTTGAGAAGGGTCAGCGACTGCAGCCGCGAGGAGCAAACACTGAGATTCACGCTCAGCCCGTCCGAGCAAGGCACGACGCACAGCCGTGGTCTGCCGGGACAGGAAGGAGTCCTGCCGCTCTGGGGTGGTCACCCAAGGACCCCCGCAGGTGGCAGGAGGCTGCGGGGCCCGCGTGCTCCCAGTCCTCATGGCGGGGCAGGGTCAGAAGGCTCCTGGGAGCTGTCACCCCGCTTCACTTCCTGGATTGCAGACAGGCTGGGTTATGACCCGCGGTAAATAGCTTTCATTCCGCGCAGGTCGGGGCTGTTGGTGAGTGAGTGTCCAGGTACTGGACGTTGTGCTGGTCCACAGAACCGGCATTTTGGGCCCACATCATCACTCAGGGCCGCTGAAGCCCAGGAGACGTGAAGCCCCTCCAGCAGCCCTGAGTGGGCACGTTTTGTCCGCACCTTCCTTGTCCCCTGCGCCCAACCCCAGGGAGGGCCGCCCTCTGCTTCCGTGCCCCGGCTCCACGTGGTGAGCCGTGGGAGCCCTCGCGCATTCGGCCGGCCGTGGTGGGTGAGCGGGCTGCACAGAGGTGTGGCCAGGGAGGGTCTCCCAGGCCGTGGCGGAGGGAGCGGGTTCGGTTGAGTGAGGGTCCCAGACGTCGGTGAATTCTGCTTTTCATGAGGGTGCGCGGAGGCCTCGCGTCTGATGGTCCTGTGTGTGATTTTTAAGAAAACTTTTTACTGCGTCACATCATTTTAGATTGACACTTTTAATTAGATTTCATTTAGTCAAAAGTGAAATGCGTGCACCCTCACCATCGGCAGTAATTAGCGTGGAGCCTTTCTTCCTGAAACTTCAGTGAGCTGGAGGCCCCTCCTCCGGTGCCCCTGCCTTCCAGAACCTCATCGAAGGAAATATCAAGCAGATATTACTTTCCCTGCCCTAAAGAGAAATTAAATTCTGCATTAAAACGAAACAAAACAAAACAAAACAAAACAGAAAAACCCTCTTCCCTGACTGCAGAGTTAACACGCCTGTTAGAAGGACTTTGAGATGTCACATGAGGCTAGGGGAGCGTGAGACCAGCCGGCCCACCGCCGGGTGAGGAGCCGTGTGCTCCCCAGGCTTCCGGCTGTGCCGGGTCAGTGGGTCCGCCGCGCTCCCATTCGCCCTCTGCACTTGGGTGGTGGCGGTGCTCACCCCGTAGGCTGGACGTCACCCCGTGTCAGTAAACACACCAAAGTAAGTGATGCCGGACAAGAGACTGAGTTTTAAAACAGACAAGACACTGGAAGAGCCCTGGAGGGAACCATGCTTGGACGTTGGTATGATCAGAGTAAGGAAGGACCTGCGCACGGAAAACCGTAAAGAACTGATGTGCCAGGGACCCGGCCTGGCAGTGTCGGGGGAGGGACCTTGGTAACGAGCGCGAGGCCGCGCCGCCCCAGGGGACTCCACGGCGGCCTCTCTGCAGGGCCTCAGGAACACCCAGGGTGTGCAGCCTGCCTCGCGTCTCGTCTGGGGCCACATTTCCAGCTGAGCCTGCACTTATCCACGACCCCTAAGCCGCGCTTTGCCTTTAATGTTCCCCCTGCAGGTTGCTGCCATTAACCCGAACCACCCGCTCGCGCAGATGCCCCTGCCCCCGTCCATGAAAAACTGCATTCAGCTGGCAGCCTGTGAGGCCAACGAGCTCCTGCCCATGATCCCCGACCTCCCGGCCGACCTGTTCACGTCCTGCCTCACCACCCCCATCAAAATCGCCCTGCGCTGGTAAGTAAGCGGCTCCCGCCGCGTCCTGGGGTTCCCATGGGGATCCCGAGACGGGTGTGAACTCAGCCTCCCGAGGCTGAAGCGTCGGGCGGGTTGCGCGTGCGGCTGGCCGCTCTGTGGTTTCCGGGTGCGCCCTCTCCACGCCCGACACCCGAGGGAGTGAGCTTTGCACGCCAGTCGGTCGCTCTGGAACACAGGCTTGCGTTTGAACGCAGGGAAGGCCGTCGTGACGAGAGGAGCCATTTCGCCCCAGGCTAGAGTCGGAGTCTAGTCTTTCAGTTGATTCAGGAAATCCAAATTCTTTCCTGCCACTGGTCTTTGTAGAAGTCCAGAACTTTCCAGAGCACGACTGAGGAAATGGGTGGGCCTTCCAAACGGTGGAACCTGCACTTAGGTCCCGCCGGTGACGCGGGACCTGCCACGGGACGCGGGTGCTCTGGCCCCCAGACCCAGTTTCCAGTTTTCTGCTGCCGGCCGTCCCGTTGCTCTTTTTCCATTCTCCATTTTATGTTTTGCGGAGAAGCTTGTCTAGCTCTTGTCTAGCCGGGAGAGGGACACACGTCCGGGAGGCATAGGGGAAGCACACAGCTGGTGGGTGGTGTTCACTGTCTGCCGGGTGGGCCCTTTCCAGGGCTTTCTCCGAGGGCGGCCCGGCACACGAACCCGCAGACCCCCCCCCTCCCTCCAGTCCTACCCACGAGCCCAGAGAAGCAGCTGAGACACGTGTGGACCCTGGGGGCTAATATAATAGCTCAGCAACAGGCCCCTGGGGAGACCCCTGAGGGCCGGAGCTGCTTGGTTGGACAGAAGCTAGAGCAGTGTTCCCAGTCCACCCAGGCCCCCCGGTGAGGTGGACAATGCTGGGCTGGCGGAGCAGCTCCCCTCTGCCCCCGCGAGCCCCGCCCCCCGCATCCCAGGGCTGGGGGTTGCCCCAGGGAGAGCCTCCTGCAGGCTGACTTCCCCGTGAGGAGTCAGCAGGGAGGGGGAGCTGCCCAGAGGGGCTCCTCGCCGCCCAGCTCAACCGCCAGCTGACAGGTCCCCCGCTGCGCCCCGAGAAGCAGAGGTCGACCCTGAGGGGCACGGCCAGCGCGGGACAGAGCTGTGGAACGGCCCCAAGCAAGTTGTGTGCACGTGACGGGGCTGAAGGAAGGAAGACGCTGGAAGCAGGAGGCAGGACTGCGAAGCGGGAATCTAAGGAAGAGCCCGGTGGGGGCAGAGGTAGAAAAACGATGATGTTTGGAAGGAGGAACACGGCAGGTGGGATCCGTGGCAGGAGAGGGATCCGTGGCAGGAGAGGGATCCGTGGCAGGAGAGGGATCCGTGGCAGGAGAGGGGGCCACAGCCCGCATCAGCTGGAAGGGCGGCCGCAGGAGGGAACAGAGAGGGCAGACGACACAGAGAGAAACGGGTGCTCCCGTGTGCAGGGAGAGGTCGGCAGAGGTGCCGCTTCCTGAGGGTGACGCGGACACGTTCTCCAAACGTGGAAAGAAGCGGAAGCTCAGGCCAGGAGGACACGCGGGCTCCGCACCGTCACCCACCCCCCTGCGGGCGCAACTCTCTCAACGTGGCTTTTTATTCACGAGGCGGGTCCTGAGTTTTTCTCCGTAACTATCGGTGCTGTTTGGCGGTCGCCAGGAGAGGAGGAAGGGCCGCTTAACGTGATTCTGTTCATCATCCAGGAAATAATTAACTGAGTTCCGCTGTGTCCTGAAAACCCACCCTAAGCGTCATAGGAGACGCGAAGTTGTCCTCCCAGATTTTCAGTCTGGCCGACGACACAAGCTGCCGAGGGCGCCTGAGTGTCACAGGCAAGCGTGGCCGGGGCTCTCGTGTGCCCAGGGTACAGAGAATCTCTGAGGGCCAAGGGGACGAGGGAAAGCGTCCTGGGGGAGACGCAGCCCGATGGGGGTCCCCACAGGGGGCCAGGTTTGAAGAGGAGCAGAGGGGCATGGCGGACAGGGGGTTCACAGCCCCGCCGGCTCCAGGGGTGACACACGTCTCTGAGAAGAGCAGGTCATCGGCCTAGGAAGCTGAAGAGGTGTAGGTGAGGTCAGGGGTGGACCGGCGTCGGACGTGGGTTGCTTTGAATGCCGAGCCCCTGACCTTGACGCGGAGGACTGACGGGGACAGCCCGGGGGGTGTTTGCGTGGGAACGTGACTTGGTAAGAGCGCCGAGGCAGCTACTCTCCCAGCCCGATCCGGTCCCCGTCCGATCCCTCCCCGTCCGCTCCAAGGCGAAAGTGGGAAGGCGGAGGTCTGCGGGCAGTAGCCCCCACACGTGCGCCTGGACTCTCCCGGGGGCGGGCCTCGTTTCCACTCTCTGTCCCGCCTCTCCCCCCAGGGTCTCCTGCCCTTGCTGCCTCTGCGCGCTGACTCCCGAATGACGCCGGGAGCCAGGTGTGCCCAGGCCTCCGCCCGCCCTGGGCCGGGGCTGTTTGCTGGGCCTGGCACGGGGCATTTGTGCGGGTTTTCGGGCGGGCGAGTGGAGATGCATGCAGGGAGGGAGGAAGGAAAAGAAGGCAAGAAGGGCCTGAGCGGGAATCCTTGGCCCCCACACTTGCCCATGTCGCCGCCCCCGCAGCAGGCGGATGTCCTCGCCCGTGTCCCGGACGTGCTCCCTTCCACCCTGGTCGGGAAGGACTTGGCGCCCCTCACTCACAGCTGGGTGCCGTCGAGCCCGCCCTCTGATCGGGGAGCGGGCTTCACTCCGCCGCGACAGGACGCGTTGTCTCGGGAGCTGCCTGAAATCCTGTCGGGAGTGAGGATGTAACTAAAGCTTGTAAAAGTAAGCGTCTGGTGGGAAACACAGTGAGAAGCAGCTCCAACTAACATGGTTCCCATCAGGGGGGCTTCGGAATCAGCACGCCAGAGTTGCAGGCGGTGGTCATCAGAAGGGTGCGTCTGGAACAGTCGGGCACTGCCCGGCGCGTCTGTCTTCGCGGTAAGCCACTCTCTGCCTAACGGATGAATCAGATTGTGGCTGCGCGGTCCTCAGCCTGTGACGGCGACAGACCACGATCCTTGCAAGACTCGTCAGGTGAAATGTGTGCTCGTTTGTAACAACCGGTCAAAAACCACCAGCTTGTCTTAAATGGAGAAAGGAAAACAGCCTGGTAGGTAGTGCTCATTTGTATTTCCAGGGTTAAGGCTTGGTTTTTCATTTGCAAAGTCAGTATTTTCCAACTTAAAGTAGGGTGTACATTCCTTGCAGAAAACTTACAAAGAGTAAAAAGAAGGGCGCCTGACTGGCTCAGCTCATGCCGTCGCGGTCCGTGGGATCCGGCCCTGCGTCGGGCTCTGCGCTCACAGCTCAGAGCCTTCTTGGGATTGTCTCCCCCGCCCTGCCCCCCACCCTCTGCCTCCCCTGCTCATGCAGCCGCGTGTGTGCTCGCTCACTCTCTCTCAAAAGAAGTAAACACGTTTCTTAAAAATGCAAAAAGAAGAGAATGATCATTCAAGATTTTACCAACTTTGACACACTCGGTGTTACCTGTTTGCTGTATTGCCTGTTAGTCTCTACTTCTATGCACGTACATTTCTGCACGGATGTAATGAGGCTAAAATTCGCAGTTTCTGCTACTTAATCTTTAGCATTATAATAAATTTATCCTAGACCATTAGAAACTGTTAGTGAACACCATTTGTCGTGACTGCATAAGATTTCACTTTATTCACGTTCCCTGTTTTATTTAACCAAAGCCTAGGGCTTTGGGATGTAGGATGCTAGTCAGCAACGGTAGGAGAGCTCACAGTAACCCAAGGTTAGGGGTCTGCCACGCTTTTCTGCAAAGGGCCAGATAGTGAATAGTTGAGGCCTTGGGTGCCCGAGACCCCAGCTCTGCTGGTAGTGTGGGGGAGCCGTACGGACGCGGACAGATGAGAGGAGCTGTGTTCCCGGAAAACTGTTTTTGTGAAAACAGCCACTGGGCCCTACTTAGCCAGCTCGTGCTTTTGAAAATGGAACCAGAATCTTAGTGTGCGTGAGACCACTGTCCTCATCGACTGGTCAGGAAATACCCTCCCTCCCTCCTTCCTTCTTGTGTGAGTAGGACGATGGTTTTTAGCAGCACTCACTCGTTATGTAAGGCACAAGTGGAGAAGAATACCGTGTGCTTTATGAACGTACCACAGCCTTGCTTTGTACATGCGAAACGTGTGTGTGGTTGTATTTGGTGGCAAGTGTATTTGTGAATCTCATTTGATGATGAAGTCGTTGGGAAACCTGGTTTCTGGATTTTCTTTTCGTGTTTTGCTTCAGTATTTCTTATTTTCAGAAATTGATAATGTCAGTAATTCTGAAACGAGCCAGTACGTTATTCCCTATATAAGTGATTACCTTACTCAGCATGTATATCAACGTAGTACAAGAGTCTAAAATACAGGTTTTCTTTTGGCTTTTTCTGCGTCTTTGGTGGCAGAATTCCATTTTAAATTTATTGTGGCTATATTTGTGTACTACTGAAAATTACAACCCAGTGGCACTTAATTTGCTATAAACTAGATTGATGCCTATTGCATTGTGCAGCATGTAATCGTATTGTTTATTAAAGAAAATGATAGACGTTATTTTGGTTTGAATAGAGGTCAAGGAACGTGTTTCTCTCCTTTCAATTAAATTGAGGAATTTCAGGGATTTTAAATGTTAATGACACCGGATTAATGTGTATTCCTCCGCATGGGAAGTCTTGCCCTCCTGTGTTTACCCAGCGAGAGAGGCAGAGGAGACAGGCAGGCCCCAGGCAGACGGGCGGAGCTCAGCACGCGGCAGTTTGCGGTGGCCCGGACGCCGTGCCATCACGCTAGCTGCTCTCGCCACCGTGATGGTGACGTTCCAGCCAAACATAAGAAAGAGTCGGACAAGTCGTGATGACTCAGCAGAGGAGAGAGGGCTGACACCTCAGCCCCGGGATGGAGAAAAGCCAAAGACAAGTCAGCTGACTCACGGAACAGAATTTTGGGACGCAGAGAGGCCCAGGCGCCAGGCCCCCGTTGTGTGTCCGGCCGGGCTGAGCAGAGGGCAGTGCCTGTGCCATCGCAGACCCTGCCTGTGACGTTTGCTTTGTATCTTTCTTAAAGACTAGGCCAAGACTCAGTCAGAATTACCTTTACAGACAGAAATCCTTGCTGGCTTTTGATGATGGGGTTAACAGTTCTCTCTAGAATTTTCTAAAATACAGCTTCTTTGCTGGAGAACAAACTTCCTGCCTGAGCATTCAGTGCTCTTGTGTTATCAGGTTTTTAGTTCCTTTTAAAAAACTGGATATGGTGGCTCTGCCTTACTTCTCATGTCTGAAGGCAGAGACAGTCTGAGCCCCTCCCAGAGGGTGAGGCCATGGAGACACATCAGGGAGTAAAACGCCTCGCTCTATGTGTTGGGCCTTAGTAGTAGGTAAGTTTAGTTGAAATGGTTTTCTTCTTGGGAGGCCTTCACAGTCCGGCCTCAGCCACACTCTGGTCCTGCTGCATAAGCCCCACGGGAGCTTCCAGAAACCGTCAGGTCACGTGATTGGTCCCGTGCCCACCTCCAGACTGGACCACGGATTCTCAACGTTGCGGTCCGGTGCCAGGCTCGTGAATGTGAGTGCCATAATGCGTCGTCACAGAGCTCCACACGCAGAAACCTGGCGAATGCTGCTAGGAGAGACGGCGGAACGGGAGGGAACGGCAGGGCTGCTGACCCCGGCCCCTCCGACCCCTCCCTGGCTCCGACCCCAGACCTAGTCCTTGGGCTGCCACGGGGGCCAACACTGATGGGTCCCGTGGGGAGTCCATTCAGCAATGAGTCAGAAACGTGGGGACCCTTGGGGACGGCAGAGACCACTGGGCGAGGAGACAGGAGGCCGGGTGGACACGGCGGGGTAGGTGAGGACGGGAGGGCGCAGGCGAGGGCAGTCTGAGGGCAGGCGTTCCGGCCGTGCGGTGGCTCCTCCCCACACCGTCCCTCATGGGCACAGAAGGAGGGAGGGAGGGAAGGACAGGTGACCAGCTGTCCTCTGGGGAGTAGCCTGCACCTGTAGAAGGCAGAGGAAGAATTCAGAGCGAAGGTGACACCGGGAACGTGAGGAGGAAGCAGGCAGTGAGGGACACAGCTCAGGCGGGGATACGGGGCGTGCAGAGTGTAACCGATGGGCTAAAGAAGGTAGCATGTGTGCTGACCAGCAGCACGGCGGGCGCGGCGGAGGACAGCGAGGGCTGGGCCCACCCAGACACAGAGGAAGAGGGAGAGGCCAGAAGGTCAGAGTGCGAGTTGGAAGTCGAAGACGGCTACGGTATCAGTCATGGAAACTGCGCGTGCGATTGGTCTGACGTGGGAGACAGAACCACCAGAATAACGAAAACGGAAGGTGTCATTTCACACATTTCACACAAGGAGAGACCATTTCTTCCTTCTAAAGGAAGGTAGAAGAAAGAGAAAAGAAAAGCACGGTGAACAGAAAGTGTGAAATAAAGCGGCCACAATAAGTCTTGCGCTAAAAGCGGTGCTCTGAGTGAGCTGCGTCTCTCAAAGGATAGCGGTTCTGTGCCCCGTAAAGTTCCCCGTGACACGGCAAAGCAGCCCCTCGTCCACAGGACACGTGTTGAAAACACAACATCTGAAAGGCTGAAAATCACAGGATGAAAGGAGAAGTATGAGCCGAGCGAAAGCTGAAGTGACAGCTTTAGTAAGTCAGGGCAGAGCCCGAGGTGAGACGCGTCGAAAGGGACAAAGAGCAGTGTTTTATGGCGGGAAAGCGCAGGCGATGAGGAGACACGCGGATGGGACTCTGCACCCACCCGACAGTGTGGCCCCGAGCCGTGTATGGTGAGGACGGAAAGAACCACGGACGGAAGCAGCAACTCAGGAATAAAGGGGCCGAGGCGCCCAGGGGTTGGAAAGTAAGCCAGATAGGTAAGATTTCAGTGACGGGATTGATTAACTGGGCGTGACAAAGGCAAACGCGGGATACACCGTTTTAGCACGTGTGGACAAGTCACAAAAACAACCGTGTGCTGGGCCACGGAGGAAGCTTTAATAACCCCGGAGAGTCCACACCGTGTACACTCTGTTCTCAGACCACTGTGCAGTGCGGTTGGGGCTCAGTAGTGGAAAAATAGATGGGAAAAAAGTCCTGAAAGCTAAAAAATCTTACTCTTAAAACCGTTAGATTAGGGGCGCCTGGGTGGCTCAGTCGGTTGAGCGTCCGACTTCAGCTCAGGTCACGATCTCGCGATCCGTGAGTTCGAGCCCCGCGTCGGGCTCTGGGCTGATGGCTCAGAGCCTGGAGCCTGTTTCCGATTCTGT
This sequence comes from Felis catus, assembly GCF_018350175.1. Lineage (NCBI taxonomy): Eukaryota > Metazoa > Chordata > Mammalia > Carnivora > Felidae > Felis > Felis catus. The sequence goes on from NC_058381.1 coordinate 59,814,553, forward strand.
GTCTCCCTCTCTCTCTGCCCCTCCCCCGTTCATGCTCTGTCTCTCTCTGTCCCAAAAATAAATAAACGTTGAAAAAAAAAATTAAAAAAAAAAAAATTTGCGGCGCCGCTTCTTCCTAGCGGTACATGGAAATGCCTACCGAAGTCCGCTTAGAGACGTGCACTGGGCCTTTCTTGTTGCACAGCTTGTGAGATAAACTAAGTGAAGGTTCAGCACTCGGGAATCGTGGGTAAAACATCAGGTAAGCTGCAAGTAGTTAGTGAACTAGTTTAGATACACCAGCAATTACTGACCTCAAAATCATAACGACGTTTGTAGATTTTAATTGGAAAAGTATACAACGTACGGTCTTTCTCTATAAGACCAGAGAAAGAGAAGCACATTTAACCATAAGTAGAAGAAAAGAAATTTTTAAAAAGAAGAGTAATAATGAACAGAAAACGCTCCAGAAACAATCTAGAATTCCTGATAAATTTGAAAAGCTCGATAAAATTGTTGAAACTCTCTTTGGATGGTCAAGAAAACCAGAGAAGAGGCACAGATTACCTACATGAGAAGTAGAAAAGGGAACATCACCACAGGCATTAAAAGGGTTATAAGGGGATCCTTTTAGGTAGGAAGGACTTTATTCCAGTAAATTCTACATCTAAATGAAGTGGGTGAGTTCCGTGAAAGACACAAATTACTGAATCTGACACAGAAGGAAATGAAAATCTGGAGAGTTTATATGTCATAAAGAGATTGAATTACAGATAAAAGCCTCACGAAGAAAACTCCAGGCCCAGATATTATTACCGATAAATTCTTAAATGTTTAAGAAAGAAATAACACCAATTCTTCTATGCACGCTTTCAGAAAGTAGAGGAAGTGGAACGTCTCTTGTCTCGTTCCAGAGGCTAACTTGACCCCCAAGATCAGAGTTAGACGAAGACTGTACAAAGCGGGGGCTGGGGGGAGGAGGACTTACAGACCAAGATTCCTCATTAACACAGATATAAAAATCCTTAACAAAGAGGCGCCTGGGTGGCTCAGTCGGTTGGGAGTCCGACTTCAGCTCAGGTCATGATCTCGCAGTTTGTGGGTTTGAGCCCCGCGTTCGGCTCTGTGCTGACGGCTCGTGGCCTGGAGCCCGCTGCTGATTCTGTGTCTCCCTCTCTCTCTGCTCCTCCCCCACCCATGCTCTATCTCTCTCTCTTTCTCTCCAAAAGAAATAAATCCCTAACAGAATATTAGCAGATGAAGTCTGTGAATATACAGAAAGAATCCAGTAAGGTTTATCTCAGGCATACAGGGTTTGTTTGTTTATTTACCATATGCATATCACTCCATGCGATCCATTGTAAGGTACAACTTACTATAAATGTATTCATTCTCCTTTTCCAGAGTTAAAGAGAAAAACCATATGATCATCTCAATAGATGCGTAAAAGCATTTGACGGAATTTGACACCCATTCATAACAAACCAGTTCAGCAAGCTAGCGATGGAGGTGAACGCTCTTAAGCTTATAAAAGGCATCTCAGGAGAGCCTGTAGCTAACATTGTACTTAATGGTGAAAGGTTAAATGTTTTCCCCAGAAGGTTGCAAACAAGACAAAGATGTTCACTCTCACCACTACTGTTTATTATCGGTCTAGAAGACGTTCTAGTCGGGGCAGCGAAGCCAGAAGAATATAAAAGGGCATACAGATGGGCGAGGAAATAAAGCTGCTTACTCACAGACAACATGATTGTCTACCGAGAAACTCAGGAGTGGCCTACAAAGACGTGGCTGGAACTCATTCATTTTAGCATGGTTCTGGGTATCAGATGGATACCCCACCCCACATCAGTTGCCTTTCTGTGTACCGTTGACAAACGCTTGGAAATTGAAATTTAAAGATGATTTGCGGTGTCATCAAAGTTCTGAAATGACTTGAGGGTGAAGGTAACAAACCACGTGCCAGACCCGTGCGCCTGAAGCCACGGAGCGTCACAGAGAATGACCACAGCATAAGTGGAGGATTACACTATGCTTAGAGAATAAAACAACGAGCGTTTTAAATCTGCTCAACTTGATCTGTATATCCAGTTCAATCCCAGTTAGAATCCTATTTCTTAAAGAACTTGACAACTTGGTTTTATCGTTATTTATTTTTAACAGTTCCTGTTTTGTTTCTTTTAGAGAGAGCGAGTGAGCATGAGCGGGGAGAGGAGAAGGGAGGGTGGCAGGGGGAAAGAGAGAGAGAGTGAGCGAGTCTTACGCAGGCTCCACGTTCAGCATGGAGCCTGACTCGGGGCTCAGTCCCACAGCCGTGGGATTATGACCTGAGCCAACAATTCAAGGGTCAGATGCTCAACCAGCTGGGCCACCCGAGCACCCCGACAAGTTGATTTTAAATTCTATGTAGAATGCAAAGGGTGTAGCCAAAACAGTTTTGAAAAGGAGGCACGTTGGTTTATTTCAGGACTTCGTATCAAGCCGCAGTCATCACGACTGTGGCATTGGCTTACGGACGGCCACATAAACCAACGGAACAGACCACAGAGTGCAGAGGTAGACCCACACGTATATGATCAGTTGAGTTGGGACAAGGATACTGAGGTAGTCTGATGGGGAAAGGATGGTCTTTTTAACAAATGCTACTGGAATAATTGGCTGTTCATTCAGGAAAAACAAAATCCCCAACCTTATTTTCCATTATACAAAGCAATTAACTTCTGATCTTACACAAGGTGAAACTATAAAACTTGTAGATGGAAACATAGGAGAAATTGACGATTTTCTAGACGTGACCCGAACAACACAGACCATTAAAAAAATCGATCAGGGGCGCCTGGGTGGCGCAGTCGGTTAAGCGTCCGACTTCAGCCAGGTCACGATCTCGTGATCCGTGAGTTCGAGCCCCGCGTCAGGCTCTGGGCTGATGGCTCGGAGCCTGGAGCCTGTTTCCGATTCTGTGTCTCCCTCTCTCTCTGCCCCCTCCCCGTTCATCCTCTGTCTCTCTCTGTCCCAAAAATAAAATTAAAAACGTTGAAAAAAAAAAAATTAAAAAAAAAAATCGATCAGTTGAAGCTCATTAAAATTAAAAACTTGTGCTGTTTGATAGACACTGTTAAGACACCTCGTTGGAAAGATTTACAATACGTTGTCTGACAGAGACCTGCATAGAGAATATAGGAAGACCTTTAAAAACTCAAGAAAACAAATGGCCAAATGATTGGGATGGATGTTCTACAAAGAAGATACGGGAATGGCTGACGGACACAGGAAGGATGCGTGGTATGTGTTGACAACGGGAACGCAAAACAGTACAGCCACTTCGGAGATCCGTTTGGCCGTTTCTAATAATGTTACATGTACAGCCCGTCAGTTCCATGCCTACGCAGTGACCCGAGAGGAAGAAAACCTGTGTCCGCAGAAAGGCGTGCACGTGAATGTTCCTAGCATCTCCGTTGATGATACCCAGAACCTGAAAAGACCCAAATGTCCATCAGCAGCTGAACAGATAATCAAATTGCTGTCCGTCCATGCAATATTACAAGCTATTGTTAACAGACAGAATGAGTGAATCTCAGAAACCTTGTAATGGCTGGTGGATGAACAGGGGGAGTGCCCAGTTCATGATTCCGAGACATTCCCGGAAAGGCTGACCACAGCGAGATAAAGCGGGTGGGGCTCGCTGGGGCAGATTCAGGGCCGGGGTGATGGCAGGTGAGACACATCTGTCTGCTGCTTCAGACCATGATCTGAAAACGGGTGCGTCTCACTATATGCAAATTGCACCGCATTAAGTTGCTTTAAGTGGTTTTAAGTGCATAGTGTGGAGTGCAGAAATAAGAAACAGGCTTAGATTTATGCCACGGTACTCTTTGGTGAATTAAATGCAAAATAGGCATATGAACGTACGTTTACACATATGCTTAAATAAAAATACGGAAGGACGTACGTTTAATAGACATGGGTGCCTGGGGGGTGTTGAGAAGGGTTGGGGGTGAAGGGGAGAAAAATAGAAGAGAAGGTACACACCAGCGACAGCACGTTCCCCGAGTCGTGGGCTCTGAACAGTTCCTCAGGACACTTCACAGGGTCACGCATGTGACCCACGCTGGCTGGACGGCCCTTTGTGAAATACCTGCATTCAAATCGTGTCTCCTTCGATCGCTCCTCAGTATCAGCTGACCACACTCAAGTACTGTCCCAAGGCTCAGTGAGATCCATCATGCTACAAGCTAAGACATAGTGTTTTCAGAGCTACTGCCTAAGTATTGACCTATTTGACCAAATTTGGAAAATCGGCTTATTTCCTGGAGAGGAGTGTTTTCTGGAACGAATTCTGTTTTAAAGGGCGGTTGCCTTTTTCATTTTGGTTCATGTCGGAGCTTATTTAGCTCACGGCAGTTGACTGTTGGCTCACATCCTGTCTTCTCCTCCAGTGTTTGTCTAACGAGGGAACCAGGGGATGCGTTGTCTCAGGCAGGATCCCCAGGCAGCTCTGTGAGTCCAGGAGTCTGGTGAGAGTTCGATGCGCCGGCGTGGAGCGTGGATGGAGGACGTGGCATAGCAGGCGCGAACGGCGTGTTCTTTTAACAGAACAGGAACGTACAGAAGATAACAAAGATTATGTGCAGTTCAGCGCACTGTGCCACAGAGTCATCAACGCGGTTCCAGGAAGTCAGCTTGGGCTGAAATGATACTTCTAAAACAGCATTTGCCCCGCCAGCCTCGCTCCCCACCCCTCCACGCCCTCCTGGTCATCCTTGGCCAATGGGAGGAAAGTCCTTTGTCCTCTGATGTTCAGATGCCATCGTCACTATGTTCCAAATCAGTTTTCATCCCTGTTTGACATCCTACCTGCAGAGCAACTGAATTAACATCACATTTGAGAGAACAATGACCTGTTAACTATTTATTTGCCTGTTTGTATCTTCTTACTAAACCTCTGGCCATTGTAATGGTGCTTTGACTTCTTATCTGGTATGTGCGGCCAAGTGTGCACATGTCTCCGTGTGTAATCGGGGATACGAAGCCGCGTCGCTTTCAAAGGTGCTAATGTGTATGGCTGCACATTTTATAGTGGACGCTCGCGACTCCCGTGGGCACGGAGCAGCAGTCACTTGGTTTCCTGCAGAAGCCATTGCTTTCTCATTCTTGTGCTTAGATGGGATTCCTGGTCCCTCCTGACTAGCATCTTTTGAATTCCAGAATCATGGGACCATGTGCAACCCGTGCATGTGGGTTTACAATGGTGTGAATTAAGCCGCAGGACGTCAGCCTCTTTGGTTTTCTTGCTCCTTGTCACTTGTGCCCCTGGTGTGCATATACTTGACATGGAACAGTTTGAACCAGAGACAGAGGGCCCGTTAAAGTGGCCGCGAGGCCAGGCATCGGGCACGGGTGTTCAGCACTGTCAGCCGGTCGTTGGAACAGCCCGACGCTTGTGTGCTCTGCGGTTGAAGTAACAGCGTCTTTGGAATGCCTGTTCGGTTCCAGGTGGCCGTAGAAGTCCTTGCATTGCACAGGTTTGGGAGACGGAGTCCCTGCCCGCCAGCCGGAGAGAGTCTGCAGGGGGACAGCTCCCTTATCCGTGCTGCTCTTGGCGCGGAGAGAAGGACCAGCGTCCCTCTGCCTGCCTCGGAGCGGGCGGCATCGTGTTGGCTGTGTGTTGTCAGTTCTATCAGTGAGAAGGTGGCCACGGCATTCTGAGCAGACGATCCTGTCCGGGCCCTAGGCTCGAACCCGGGTTTGGCCCATCGTGCGTAGTCCAGCACGGCAAGACCCCGCAGTCTGAGGGAAGGGACGGTGACCGTGAGCCCAGAGAGAGGGCGAGGTCCACGGAGGTGAGGCTCAGGAGCGGGTCTTATTCTGCAGGCAGCATCTGTTCTGTGCCACCCGGGGTCCCATTCAGAAGACGTGCACGCGGATCCACAGTAGGGCGGCTCTGGCCCTGCTGGGAACGAGCACGGGCGTGGGCACGGGGCAGCGTCCCGGTGCGGACACAGCGCCGAGTGGCCTTGGCAGTGGCCCTGATGGCCCGCGGGGGCTCCCGGCCGGCCCTCCGCAGCCCCGCCCACAGTCGGTACAGGGTGTGCTTTGCAGGTGTGAGTCAAGACTCTCCCGGTCCGGAGAAGACCGCGCCCTGGGCCCCGGCGGGAGGGGGGTCCCGACACAGGAGGCCTGAGCCCAGTGGGAGGTGGGGCAGGCCTTTGACACAGACTCTTAGCTCAGTCTGGAGGAAGGAAAGGAACGGCGCGCGCACGACTTACCAGATCACGTGGGCCGCTGGTTGTCTTGTTTTCTCTCAGGCACACGAGCTGTGCGGGTGTGTTCGACGCGAGGAAGGGGCTCGGGAGAGGGAGGGCCCGAAGTGGGATGCGTTACCGCGGCTTCGCCGGGCTGGGATGATGGCAGAGAGGCCGCGAGTGGAGAAGAGGGCAGGAGCACATCCCGAGGGCGGGAGGGGAGGCAGCCGGGGACCGGGAGCCCAGAGATGCCACACGCCCGCTCAGGTACGAGAGGGCGCTCAGCTTGAGCACTCGAGAGGCCACCGTAGCTGACGGGGAGGGAGTCAGTGGTCACCAGTGCCACTTGCAGAGGGCCTGTCAGAGCCGCCGTCGACGGGAAGGGCCGCGTTAACGCAAGCCGAGTGGGAAAGGGAGACCGTCGGCTGCTGTCCGTGAGGGAAGACGCGACACTGAAGGAAGGCGGTTGTGTGGTTTGTTAGCTCTTTCCATGCATTTGTGGATGGGGGTCGGTATCCTGTCGGGGGGAAGCACTCAAGCGTTCACCCGCACCCCGGATTCGGGAGCCACGCATCATCCCTCTTAGCAGGACGCGGCAGGCGGCACCAGCCCGGGACGCCAGACCCTCTGCTGAGGTGGGCACGGGGCCGGGGGGAGGGAAGCCAGTCGGTCAAGTCACACACGTCACGGCAGTGACACAGGTAGGATAAGAACCCAAACCACCGAAACCCAGGTATTTGGGTCGCTCTGTGGGTGGCGGCCCGTCAGAGGAGAAGGACATTGTGGACGGGGGCAGAGTGTAGTGGGAGTGGTTGAGGGGCTTCTGGACTGAACTGGGCCGGGAGACACCGGCCGAGGAGGACCAGTTCAAAAGCCCGAGAACCAGGGACGGAAGACAGGGATGGGGGGCGTGGGAGAGCTAGTCGAGGAGGGAGAGGGTCCAGGGGGGACGTGGCTGCCTTGTGAGGGTTTCGGGGCACCGGAAGGAGTCGGGGAGGTAGGCCTTCGATGTGGGTGTTGAGTCTGGGGAGGAGGATGGCGGGCGCCTGATGGAGGGGAGGCAGGCGAGCCAGACTGTAGAGTCGGGGCGTCGCGGGCGTGGGGAGGAAAGATGAGCAGAGCACAGTAGCCTGATGGGCTGGCATGGGCTCAAGCGAGGAGATTATTTTTTAAAACGAAAACTTGTGTTAGAAGTGAGACTGGGAAGTCGAGATCATCGACCCCACGTCCTGCTCCTGGAGCATCGGCCGCACTGAGGGCCCAGGTCCCGGGGGTTTGGGGAGCAGTCGGCACGTCACAGGAGGCCTTGAGGGGCAGGCGGCACACACGGGGGCGGGGGGAGGGGGAGCACTGCCCTGGCTGGTGCCGGGCCCAGGGATGGAGTGGCCACCCTAAGGTGCCCGTGGAAGCTTCCAGAGAAGCAGGCCGTCAAGGCCACGGGCCCTGCCTTCCCCAGCCAGAGACAGGCTGACGGAGCCACCGCTGGGCCGGCCCAACCCGGGAGGCCCTGCGTCCCCGGGGGGTGAACAGAACTGCCCTGTGGCTGAGGCCAGGAGGCCGTGCGTGCCATCAAGTACGCGCTGCCCTGCGTCTCTTAGCGTCCTCACGCCCCTCTGTAACCCCTTACCAGTGAACGTTCTGGTGCAAACCTAGGTTTTTGCCGAAATGAATTACAAGATGAAGGATTCAGGGTGACGCATCATCACTTGTGAACGCAGCCTCTCTGGTCAGTCCCACGCACAGCGGGCACACGCGGGTGGAGGCCTGGAGCCCACAGGACGACGACGTTGCACACGCGGGCGTATTTGCACGCTTCCCTTACGGGATGAGCGCCGACGGGCCTCAGCCGCGGCACCAAGCAGGGAAACACTCCTCACCACCTGTGCCGTTACGTTCGGTCCCCCCACCCCCACAAGACAACAGAAGAGCAGGGCGGAGGGCGGGGAGGCGGCAGCTCGTTCGCGGCAGGGGCGCCGTCGGGAGTGGGGTGTCGTCCTCATCTGACGCGTGAAGATAACTAGGGACGGGGGAGTTGGACCTCGGCCCGACGGGCACGGCGGCCACACGGCAGACAGGCCCAGGAGCTCTGTCCAAGGCTGTTCTTTATTCCCGTCTCCTGCCGCGATGACCCTGCAGCGGCCTCAGAAATGCAGGGCCTGAAAGCATTTCTTGGTAGCGCCTTCTTGGTAGGACACCCCCGTCCCGGGCGTGGGCACGGAGGGGGGGCCCGGCAGGTGGCCTGCGTGCTGCCGCCCGAACCCCAGGGCGCGTGAGAGATGCGGCCCGCGGGGGTTCCGCCCACACCGAGACCGGAAGGTGTTTCTGGCCCTGCGGCGGCCGAGTCGCACACGGTGACTGTGGGGCGTGGGGTCCAGCGTGTGGGCTGGTCATGGAGGCAGCATTTTCTGCACATGCGGGAGGAACAGTCATTGCAAATGTCTCTCCTTTTTATGGGCCAGTTTTTCTTGTTCTTTCTCAAGAACAGGAGCTCCCTGGCCGGTTGTTGAGCGCGAAGCCTGTTGGAAAGGGCCTCCCGTTATTGTGATTTATGCCGGTGCTTTGCTGGAGGCCTGCGCCGGGGGGCACTTTGTGCACCGAGGACGTCGTTGGAAGTCAGTGAGGCCCGGCTCGGCCACCCTTCCCCCCGGGGGCTCTGAGCAGACAGGACGGATGTGCCGCCCGTCGGGGACACGTGGTCAACGTGGGGCTGCCCGTAACTTGTTCTTCCTGGAAGACAGACGCGCGGCAGCCTGTTGCCTGTCCTGAGCTGTCGTTCGCTGGTCCCGCCTTCAGACGGTTTGGCCTGGCCGGGCCCCTCCACGCAGCTGTGGCGGGAGGCAAAGAGGCCAGCACTGTGTGGGGACACAGGACTTCCCGGGGGGGTCTGCCTGTCCGCCCACCGGAGCGCTGAGGTCATGCTCATTGGAAACACCGCGGGTTTTAGAAGGGCTTTGATCCTGTTGCTGTAGATGGAGGACACAGGATACCCTGAAGAACCAGGCGCTCCGGGACCCTGAAAGCCCTCTGGCCCCGTCCCCTCCTGTTGGCCAGCCCCGTGTCCCTGAGTCTCTGTGTTCCGAAACACCAGCGTGTGGTGGCTGTGTTCTCCGTCCCTCGTTGCGGAGTGACAAGCACGCCCGTGGCCAGTGCTCTGTGCCGTAAGCGTGAGCTTTATGATACTGACTGTAGAACGGTTTCCAACCACAGGTGCTTTCCCATATGGCTTCACCTTGGCTCGTGCTAAAGGCCCCGGGGGCCAGGAGAGCCGACACTGCCTGAACATGGCTGTGCCGCGGGCAGGGAACCAGACGCGCGGCCTGTGGCTGCCCAGGCTCACCGCTTCGGTTGCAGCGGAGCAAACGGAAACACAGATCTTCAGACCCCAGCCCGGGGGTCTAGCCGCTGCCCCGCACCGCCTGCTTTATGCCAGACGGTGTCATTTTGACCCACACTGTTCTCTAGTCCCGTGGGTACCAGCTTTCTGCCACGGGCGTTGCAGACTGCCCAGTACCTGGCAGAATGGCGTGTAGCCCGTGGGAAGCTGTGTGGCACATGTTTGGTTGCAGGGGACATACGGCACCCCAGAGAAGTCAACAGGGGCCCAGACGTCATGTCCCCAGGGCATCTAGAAGCCCCCTCCCCCCTTGACCCCCCCGCCATGAGAAGCTCAAGGGCTCGTAGGTTGTGTCCTTTCAGATTCGCTCTCCTTGACCAGACCCTCTGGTGCGCTGTCCCTCTCTGTGGCGGTCACTCTGTGGCCGTCCTCACACTGGCTCACGGACCCAGCGTCCACCTGTCTGTCGCTCTCTTGCCACCTGCGCCCCTGTGGTGCCCATGTGCCAGCGGCATGCCTGTGCCCCGCCTTCCCTGGAACCCGTGCCCCGTCACCCGCCACGCCCAGGCATGGTGACACCCCGCCACGGGCGCCGGTCCCAAACTGGGAGGTGTCCTCGGCAGAGGAGGAGACGAGATCGCCTGTGTGCAAACCTTCTATGTCCGTTTTCAGCCATTTTCCTCTGTCGGGCTGTAGACTCTTTCTTGTTTTGAGTCCTTTCCGCTTGTTCTCAGTCTCCTGTTTTCTTTACCTCAATTAGGGCCCCTGGCGTTGTCTCCTTCTTCTCTGCCTCTCCAGGGGGAGCTGCAAATGTGGAGAGCACTCACGTGCAGCCACAACAGCACAGAACACGTTCGCTCTCAACCCGAGAGAGAATGTCAGCCTCGGCGCTGACCGGTCACGAGGGCGGGATCGCCGGGTTCGGAGGTGAAATCACATTCCCCCTGTGTTTGCCCTTCGGACCGCAGGGCCCGGAGATGCCAGTCGTCCTGGGGGCTCCGGTGGGCCTTTGTCGTCCTGGGCCCCCTCGCGGGCAGTGTCGTAACGTGTGCAGCGGAGGGAGGGGGCGACGACAGTCACCCAGAATTCCGCCCGGCTGATCTGTTCACTGTTCCTTCCCACTCCCCGTCCACACAGGCACATAATCGTGCTTCACCAGAGTTACGTGTTTTGTATTTTATTTTTTAATTTGAAGGTTATCATTCTATAGTGTTAACCAGTATTTTATTCTCAAATTTAATATTCCATCGCGTTTATAGACGTATCATTTAAAGCATTTCCCTATAGTTGTAAAATTCAAGTATTTGCAGATGTCTTTGCCCCCTGTTTGTCCTCACAGGGCGTCACCGAGCTCTTGCCTCGCTTGGACACGCTCTCAGAACACATTTCCGGGAACGGGGTCAGTAGGTCAAAGCGTGTAGCTTGGGATGCCAGTTGCCAAACTTCTGTACCAATAGGCCGCCCCAAGTCTCATCTACCCGGAAGTGCCCTTTCAGCGCAGTCTTCTGTGATTTCCAGAGAGAACGCGATCCTTGCTTTGCACAGATACTCTCGTCACGTGGTAACTATGTTTAATTCTTGATGGGCTGCCAGACTCTTCCACGGCAGCTGAGCCGTTTCACACCCTTAGCACACATCCCGTTTGCCTGCGGCCTTGAGGTCTCTTTTATTACCTGTCTACTCACATCTTTTGCTTGTTTTTTAATCGTGTTGTCTTTTTTCTTGTTGGGTCGTAGGAGGTCCTTCTTTGTTCTAGATCCTAGACCCATATCAGACGTATGTAGGATTTGCAAATATTTTCTCCCCATCTGTGGGTGATCTTTCTACTTGTTGAAAGTGTCCCTTGACCCAGGAAAGTTCTCCACCTCACCTGCTTTTCTTCTCTCGTTGCTTATGTTTTTGATGTCATGTTCCAGAGTCATGAAGGTTTATACGCCTGTGTTTCCTTCTAAGAGTTTTGTAGTTTTATCGTTTTTGCTTGTACGTTTAGGTCTTTGATTGATCTTGAGTAGGTTTTTGTAGACGGGTCGGTGACGTCTTGAAGAAGCGTGCCTTGGCCCCTGAGCCTGTTTGGTGCATCGAGAGCAGCCTCACAGGATAGCAGGTGCGTCACCGAAACGGCTTGGGAGCCGTGTAAAGAAAAGTTACCTTCTGCAGGCTGAAGAGCTCTTTGTTTTGCGTGGTTCTGCGGAGGGCATCCCTCGATAGACCGTGGGTTAGCTTATTCTGTAGGAACGTAAAACGTTAATTCATTATGCAGCTTATCACGCTGGGAAAGGACAGAGCCTGATGCCATTCGTACCTCCTCCGTCAGTGTTTGCAGTGTTAGTACGATGGTTATATAACAACTCTGGAAAATATTTCTTCTCGTCTGGATTAATCAAATTGCCAACGTGCTTTCAAAACCACACAGAATCACACTTTTTCTGTGTCACAGGATGTCAGGGCCAGCCACTTCTCTGAGGTTTATATCGCTAGTAGCTATTAGGGTCTTGTTTTTTACTGGCAGGTGAAAATTGGTGTCAGGAAACCAGCCTTCTTTAGGTGACGGGAAGGTTCTTCCTGGGCAAACCGCGTGATGTAGATGTGTGGAGGAGGAGGGTCACGGGTCCCCATGCGCCTGCTGCCTCCTGGGGGTCGTGACCCGCCCGGCTCGCCAGAAAGTAGCAGTTAGAAAAATTGAGACGATGCCACCTTTTTAATGCTTCCTTTTCTCCATTTTAGTGTTACTGTGGGTTTTTCTCTTTGTCCATCACATCCTTCCACGTACTGCAAAGGATGGAAAGAACGTTCCTTCAGGATTCAGACTTGAGGGGAGGAGAATGTGCACTCAGACCTGCAGGGTGTGCAGCCGTGAGGCGGGTGGACGTGCTTCTCTTCCTCATCTCGGGGACAAGCCAGACGGTGGTGAGCCGGCCTTGGATGGGCTGCTGTCTATGGCCTGGGCCACGTTCTCGTCCCTCAGCATGGAAATACACTTTCCGCTCTGTCCCCGTCGTCTCTGGAGAAGCAGGGCCATGGGTTTATGCGGGGACACATTGCATCCCCACGGCCACCGCCAGCCCTGCACGGATCACGGCCTGAGTGACCACACAGGACCAGGCAAAGCACTTGGAGTCTTGTTTGCGTGTGTGTGTGTGTGTGTGTGTGTGTGTGTGTGTGTGTGTCACAGTGGACTGGCTTTCCATTTGTGGATGTACATTTCTTCCTATAAAAATGCCCAAATTACACACAAACCATTACTGACGCTAGATACGGGACACTGTTATGTCCTGGGGTCGTCTGGGGTCTGGTTCTTGCGGCCACGGGCACGGGCACGGGCACTCTTGTGTCCTGTGGTGAGCAGACGTGCACTCGGCTTCCTGGTGGCGCAGAAGGGAGACTCCGGGCGGACGAGGACTCGTCGGAGGGGCAGCACCTGTGTTTACTCGTTCTTCGGTGCTCGCGTGTGCGTGGTTGGTAGAGGGGGGTGCAGTCGTGACGTAACCAGGATCTTGCGGTGTGAACAGGGAAGTTGGAAATTCTGTGGGCTCAGAGGCTGCCCCTTGCTGACCGTGGGGTCCGTCTGCTCCTGGAGCCAGCAGGGCAGGGTCGGAGAGAATCGCCACAGAGGGTGATGTCAGGGGCCGCTGACCTGATAATATCCAAAGCATGGACGAGGAGCACAGCAGATGAGATCGGCAAGTATGGCAACGCCACCACCCTCAGCGTGGTCTCCAAGCCCCTTGCCCGTTTAAGGAGCCCCAGGGCTTGAGGACAGAACGTGTACCGTGCATGTTAAGGAACACAGCGGACGCCGCAGATCGACGTGAACTCACCCGGTCGCCACCAGCACGCCGGCAAGGAGCCCAGTCTCCCAGTCGCGCTCTTCCCGCCCCGGCCCTCGGGGACCGCTTCCTGGTGGCTGCGCTGGTCGCGAGCACGGAGAAGCAGGTGGGGCGTCTGGACTTCGTTTCCCCGGCTCCGCCTGCTGTCTGTGCAGTTCTCGTCCGCTGTGGAAAACTCGCTGTCTCGTGTAAGCTCCGCGTGCCTCTGGCTGATCCACCACCCCCCACCCCGAAATCCCCGGCAATGTTACCGTCACGTCCATCTGCTTCTATTAAGTTAATAGGCACAGACTCACGGTTCATAAAGCAGCTGAGATATCTGGTACTTACCAGTCCACTTAATTGATAAATGTTTCACTTGCAAGAAATTAAAATCATGTTGCTGCTGTTAACGTTTGGAGACATACCCTGGGCGTTCTGGCTTCCCGAAGCGTAACTGGAGGTGTGAGTGGAGGGAAAGCACGCAGGGAGAGCTTGGTGTCGGGGGCCGCGGGGCTCGGCAGTGGGTTCGCCGTGAACACCAGGCGTGAAAACCACTGAGACTTCAGTCCCGAGGAAGGCGAGTAGACGAGGGTGTGCGGCCCAGCGCACAGCTGTTGGCCAGGCGACACGTCAGCCGTGGTCCAGGCCACAAGGAGACTGGGATGGAGAGTCCTGCAAGGCTCCTGGCAAAGACGAACGGGTTGAGCGCACTTTCCGTGTCTCTCCTGGTCACGCAGCCTCGGGTCTGGGGGCTCCTGGCCCCTGGGCCTCCCTCGTTCAGCGGGGGGTCCTTGCTCATAAGCTGCCACCCTCCCTCTTTCCTCATTTCCCCTGCTTTCCCGGGTCGGGTCTGGGGTGACATATTGGACACGTTCTATGATTGCCAAGAGAAATCGGCAGGTGCTCTTTCTGAGTTTGGGTCTGATCACCTTGGCCCCACGTGGGCACACGTGGCATGTGGGTCCAGAGGAGGGCACTGCAATTGGCAGGCGGGCTGGCTGGGTAGTTTCAGGACCTCCCGAACCTCAGCCTTCTCTCCCCCCCCCCCCCCGCAAGATAGGATGATAACAGCGGTCGTGTAAGTAGGCCGCAGGGGACGTGTAGGAGGTGGTGTGGCCACAGCCCCCGGCCTCCTGTGGTCCTGGGCAGGTGCGGCGGCCAGGAGAGCACATCCCGGGTTGTCTGTGGTCGTGTCACCGCGGGTCAGCTCGCGGCTGCCACTGGGGAACCACAGCCGCTCTCCACGTGGAGTCGCGTCCCCACACCGCGCACCCCTCTCCGGGAGTCAACCTGGTGCTGCTGGAACGTAGTCAGGTTTTTTAAATAGGAAGGACTACGCGGGTTTAATCACTTAATTTTTACCTAAATTTAACTTCATGCGTCCGCCCCAAGGCCACCTTTTATCCTAGACAAAGATGGACGGAGGCCCGGCTGCCACATGTGAGAGAGGGAGGACTTACTCAAAGGAGACTCCTACTCGTGGGTGTGTGAAGAGTGAACTCAGCCCGTGCGGGCTCAGGCGAGAGGGCGGCACTGCCGGAGGAGTTTGGAAGTTCGGCCTTCCCTCCGAGACACAGAGCAGCCTGGCCTGTAGCCGATATGTGCAGCGCGCTCCAAGCCGTCCGGGCCCGCACAGCCCAGTGGACGGGATTCCTGGCCCGACTCCCCGCCTTCTTTACAGGGACAGGAGTTTTGGCCCCAGGGAACAAGGAGAAGGTCACGTGCACGGTCAGGCCTCCGTAATGCTCTGAGGGCTTCTGCTGGCCTCGGCTGCGGAAGGAGCCGAGGTCTCGCGTGTCCTGTGTTGGTCTCCAGTCCTGTTTCAGATTCCTGCCGGCCCATTTCTTCTCCCACGTGTTCTGTGGAGTAGAACCCAGCCTGGCTGGGGGCCGCCGGACGGACGCACGGCAGTCGTGGAGTCGTGCGGGGACATTGGCTTCGGTTCGCTGTGCCGGGGACTGACTGCTCTGAAGCGGTCCGTGCGGAAGCAGCTCGCGAGCTCTGCCCGTCTCAGCACCTCAGAGGCTGCGGGGTCAGGCGGGGTCAGCTCTCCTGACGCTGTCATTTGAGTAAGTGGGAAGGCATCGGGCGCTACGCAGCACCGTCCTCCTCAGGCTCCGAGGCCGGGTGGCCGGCGCCTCCTGCCTATGGACACAGGCCACACATCCGAGACCGAACTCCGCGATGCAGAGCACAGACCGGGGTCAAGGGCGAAGCTTCTTAAAAGAGCACGTCAGAGGGCCCAAGAGAAGCATGACCGTGGCAGACACTTATAATCCGAGTGTGTGGTCCTTCCATTTGAAAGAACCACTTAATTTTCACCTAAATTTAACTTCATGCGTCTGCCCCAAGGCCACCTTGTGTCCTAGACCAAGACGGATGGAGGCCGGCTGCCACCTGTGAGTATAAACAGGTGTATATTTAGGGGTGAGCCTTCCTTCTCTGCCCCTGAGCACCACTTTGTCCTGGTGCTCGAGCGCCGGGGCTCCCTTGGGGTCACAGCCTCAGCCACCGCCCCCTGCCCCCTTTCTCTGCACCACTGGCTGATTTAAAAAAAAAAAAATTTTTTTTTAATGTTTATTTATTTTTGAGACAGAGAGAGACAGAGCATGAACAGGGGAGGGTCAGAGAGAGAGGGAGAAGCCGAAGCAGGCTCCAGGCTCCGAACTGTCAGCACAGAGCCTGACGCGGGGCTCGAACTCACGGACCACGAGATCATGACCTGGGCCGAAGTCGGACGCTTAACCGACTGCGCCACCCAGGCGCCCCACCACTGGCTGATTTTTAATGGTGCCGGAAGAAGCCTGCCAAGTCAGACTGCAGGGGGGGGCTCTCGCGGGGTCCTGGGTGAGCAGGCCGGAGCGCCACGCGCCTGTCACGGGAGGAGTCCCCGCCCTGCAAAGCTGCGCCTTCCTGACCCGCCCTGCAAAGCTGCGCCTTCCTGACCCGGCTGGGCTTCCTCGGGGAGGGTTGGGGTTTGCTCACCTCTCCCCTCTGGCAGGAGGCCGTGTTCTTTTCCCGTCTCAGCCAGGGTCTGCACCGGGCCGAGGAGGCCGGAGAGTCTGAAGTGGCCTCGAACAAGCCGGACCCCACTTTACCAGGCGGCCTCTGTGGGAACAGGCCGGCAGGGCCGGCCAGGTGTTCGAGGCCTCCTCCGTCGGCTGTGGGCCAGGAGGGCCACCTGAAGGAAGAGGCTTGCTCTGTAGGAAAGAGCACATTAGCGCCGCGGTGGGAGAGGCCGGGGCCTCCCTCGAAGTGTCGACAGTCTTCCAAAGTGGAAACAGACGACTGACGTTTGAAAAACGTACATATTTCCCTTAAACATTTTCCTGACACTGGCTCATCAACACAGGAACGTCCGTACCGAGTCCGTCTGTCTCTTCGTCTCTGTTTACTCTTTATCGTGGGACGTTTCCAGCCGTTCTAACAAACGGTTGAGAGAGTAGTAAGATGAACCCCTGTGTACTCATCACCCCCCTTTTACAACTGTTTGCTCCGTTGTGTTGTTTATATGCCTAATTTAAGTAGATTATAGACATTCTGATATTAACCCCCCGATACTTCAACATGCATTTTTTAAAAGACATTTTAATCTCTCCTGAACTAAAAGGACAGAACCGTCACGAAGCTCACACCATTCCCTTGAAAAACCTGTCCACAGGTGTCCAGGCTCACGCTCCAGGCAGGTGCTATTGGGGCCCCGGGGACACCCGCCAGCGCCCGGCCCTGGGGCTGTGGCCCGGAGACAGACGGGGTCAGCTCGCTGCCTCGCACGGAAGAAAGCGCAGATGAGGGGGTGTCTGTCCTCCTCTGACCGACGGGATCATCGGCTTTTCTTTGAGCTGGCTGGCTCCTGAGGCGGGGCGGCCCCGAAATAGCGAGCTCCTGAGCCCTCGAGTCGTGTCCTCATTCCGGGCTGGACGCCCCTGGGGAGAGTATGCTGCGAGGCATCGTTAGAAGGGGCAGCTATTTAAAGTTAGCAAATTAGGACCTAACGATACCAAACCGCAGGCTTTTAATTTAGTTACAAATTCCAGATAATTGACACACTGGTTTCAAGTGGGGGTTTGTTTTTTGAAACCTGCTGGAGTAAATGAAATGCCAAAGAAGTGTGTTTATCGCCCCTTTGAGTTGTCTCCCCAAGTTCCTTTTAAGAAGGGAGTATTCCAAGCCCGACGTCTTCTGGGAGCGCTTCACGCTGGGGAGGCCTCTGTGAACACAATCCGGTCTGGGGAAGCTTCTGGGCATGTCATTCGTGGGCTCCGGGAGGCGCCCGGTGCCGCCTGTGGAAGAGAGCTCCCAGCCGGTCTCTCTTGGCGAGCACAACCTCGGTGGGAACATCGTGCAAGTGAGACTTGAGTAGCAGCCTGCCAGGGCCGTCCTCTGTCCCCCAGCTGCCAGCAGGCATAGGAGCGGCTTCTAGAGAGAGGGGCTCCCGCCTGGGGGCATTGGAGGGGGGAGGTGCGCCCCCTCCAGGCAGTGCCGGTGTCTTCCTGAGCTGGGAAGCTCTCCACACCTCCTGGTTCAAGAGGTTTTACGGAGCTCGGTCTCCAGCCCCCTGCCCGCCTCCCGGAGTGCTGAAGGTGCCCACCTTCTGTCCAGTGTTTGCTCTTTCTGGTGAGCGGCCCCCTCCCTGAGTCCCCTCGTCAGCGTACCCTCGGCTGTGGCCAGAAGGGTCCTTGTGAATAAACCAGAGGCTCTCCTGTGCCTGGGCAGAGGACACAGCAGCTGCTTTGTGCCTGCGGTGAAATGATGTAAAAACAGTCTCACTAGGAAAAAAAAAAAAAGAGAGAGAGATAAATATTAAGATGACAAAATAAAAGAGAACCAGCAAAGAGAAGGAAGAGATTTAAGAAATAAAATTTAATTCCAAAATTTAAGTGACCTTAAAATCCGTTACCAGTGAGTAGGTGTTCCAGGAAATGGAAAGCAATAAAAAGTGAGAAGCACAACAAATAAGAGAATGAAGATTCGGCATACAGATGATGATTCTAGAAACCCGGGAGAGAGATCTTAATACAGTGGAGTGTGAGCTCACTGTGCACTTCACCACGGCACGCGCTTTTCCAGAGGTTACCACGACTCCGTGTGCACGCACAGAGACACAGAGCAGTACAGAGACACAGGCAGGCATGCACGCGCGCGCACACACACACACACACACACTCAGAGCTGCTACCGTTGGGTTCAAAATAAACCATTAGCAACTAGGAGCCTACGGACAGCAAGAGAACAATAAAGTTTGGCCACGTGAGCTCCATCCCGGGACTGCTCTGATTGCTTTCTATTAGGCCACCTATTAATACAATTCATCATCTTAATAGGTGCCAGTAGGAAAGTTATTTGATCAAATTAAAAATGAATTTTAATAAAAACTTGTAATAAAAGTAGAAGGCTGCTTCCTTCACATGAGAGAAATCTCTTCCACAGCAGCTGCCACCGTCACTCCGCGTCTCCATCAGTGTGAGTAGCACCAGGAGAAGGGTGTGTGTGCTGACTCCAATTCATTCAACAAACCGTTCCGGAAGTGCTACTCTGTATCGCAATTAGATGAGAAATCAAAATGAAAGGTGTACGTCTTCTAAAGAGAAGGCACATTTGCATTATTTACGTGTGATCTGAATTTCAGCTTTGCCAAAAAAAAAAAAAAATGCCTTGGAAAACGATTAGCAGTGGCCGGCCGCTGGCCAAGCACCACGGGCGAGCCCTGACTCTGAGGGGGCGCGGCAGGTGCCTGGGGTCCCCACGGTCCTGTGGGTGTGGGGCTGCACCATTTCTTTATCTGGGCAGCGGTTGTATCTACATTATCATTGCTTAAACTGGCTTCTGTGTCTCATGCTTTTCACATATGGTAGACTTCACGATCATTGTTTGCAACGTGTTACCTTTTTTATGTATTAAAAATATAGCCAGCAAGGAAATCCTGGGGAGGAGAGGAAATCTGGTTCACGGCAGTGACAGCAACAGACAGTGACAAGAATGAGCTGGCCCAGAACACCGCATGTGTGTGTAGAAAATCCCATAAAACTTGACCGATCAAAACGAAACACAGTTTGATAAAGGGAGGAGGTGGCCACACCATTACAGGGTGAGGCCCAGTAAATTAAGGACATAAATTCTCCATAAATTAAACCATAAATTTAGCACAGTGTTGACAAATTGATTTTAAAGGTCAGCTGGAAGAATAAATGTTTGAGAATAGCCGTGAAAATTTTTAAAAAAGAGAAGAAAACAGATTTCTGAAAGAAACCTCATCCTACCAGTTATCAGTGCCACGTCAAGGTACAGTCAGAATAAGAGTGGACATTCGAGTCAGTGGGACAGAATAGAGAGCTCCAGAAACAGAATCTCTATGTGTCAGAATTTGTAATTTAGAAAAAGAATAAATCACTCAGCATCTAGTATCCGGGGCACATGGCTTACCATTTGAAAATCTTTAATCCCCCTTTCTTAATAAAAACATTCCAAACATAATGAAGATTTAAATGTGAAAAAGAAAATTCAAAAAAGTGCTAGGAAGAATATCAGCTGGGAGAATTAAAAAGCCATAAAGGGAGTGATAGATTTTATCAAACACAAATCTTAAGTTTTGTATGGCAAAGAAAACAAAATTCAAAATACGGTCGGCCTTTGAGCGACTCGGGTATGAACTGCGTGGGTCCACTTACATGCAGACTGTTTTCGGTAAATACAGTACGTGCTGTAAATGCACTTTTTCTTGCAATTTTCTAAAATTTTTTTTTTCAACGTTTATTTATTTTTGCGACAGAGAGAGACAGAGCATGAACGGGGGAGGGGCAGAGAGAGAGGGAGACACAGAATCGGAAACAGGCTCCAGGCTCTGAGCCATCAGCCCAGAGCCTGACGCGGGGCTCGAACTCACAGACCGCGAGATCGTGACCTGGCTGAAGTCGGACGCTTAACCGACTGCGCCACCCAGGCGCCCCATTCTTGCAATTTTCATAACAACATTTTCTCGTCTCTAGTTTGCTTTATTGTAAGAATGCCATATGTGATACACATACAAAATATGTTTCAGTTTACTGTTATCGGTAAGGCGTCCAGTCAGCAGCAGGCTAAATTAGTAGCTAAGTTTCAGGGAGTCCAAGGTTCCACGTGGATTTTTGTCTACGGGAGAGGTGGTGCCCCTCGCCCCTGTGTTGGTTTTGGGTCAACTGTACATTGATAAATGAGGGAAGATTGTGCAACGTATAACAAAAGGTTGATTCTTTTAATGTAGGAAACACAAAGATCAGTAAAATGATGAGTACCTCAATACAAAAATGCAAAGGGCATGAACAGGCAACAAGCAAAAGAAAAACAATTAAAAAATTATTAACCGGCATTAAACCTCAATATTAATCAAAGACATCGGCATGATATGTCACTTATCAGTTGGGCAGACGCTTGTTTTGTTTTTTATGGTGATAAACCCTGTATTGGCAGGAAGTGAGAAACTGAGCACGTTCAGCCTTGATGTGACAGTAAATGACTCTTCCTGTCTGGAAAGCCCTCAGACAATGCGGAGTAATTCGGCACAAGTGCACCCATTCATCAGGCAGGTTTGCTTCTAAGAATGCGTCCTGAGGACGACAGACTCAGTGTTCGTACAAACAGGGTTCCTTCAGACGTTGAAGAAGGTGATGTTCTACGTGTCGGCTTTCATACTGTCCCAAGACACACAAGGGCAGGTTAGGGAACAGCCTGGTAACCTGCGGTCTATTCCAGTGATGGGATGATGGGACACCAGTTAGCGGCAAAGCAGAATAAACTCATGATCCAGACAAGACCACGGATAAACCTCAAAGTCACGCTGGCTGAAAAGGGCCTGGTATAAAAGTACACACCGGACGCTTGTGAGTAAGTCACTGGGAGAATCCGAGCAAGGTTTGTCTCTGTGGGCAGTGGGAAGAAGTGGGAATTGCCCGGGAAGGCCGGAGGGAAGTTTCTGGGATGTCGGTAGTGGTCTCTGTAGGAGACCTTCCCGATAACAGCTCATCAAAACATATTTTGTGTGTGTGTTATATGTGGTATTCTTACAGTAGAACTAGAGAAGAGAAAACGTTATTATGAAGATCGTTAAGAGAGTTACAGGACTTACCGTATTTACTGAAAACACGCAGGCGTATGCCTTTGTCAAAATTCCGTGAACGTGCGGTAAGAGGTGCGTTCTCATTGCGTGTGATCTTACGTTAGCATCAGCGGGCGAAAGCACCGAGCAGATCTGGGGATTTAGGCGTGCGTGCCGAAGAGTGCCGAGGGGGGAGGGGTGCGGTGCCTGCCCCGAAAGTGAATCAACCGAGGGAGAGGCAGAGATGTGATGACATCAAACGCTAATGCTGGACCCCAGGCACTTCCTGGCAGATTCTTCCAACTTTGCTGAAGGTTTGACAATATTAGGGGACAAATGTTTTTAAGAAATAGCTGTCATGTGTATGACAATATTCTCTGGTAGAAGGAAACAAGCCCAGTCGTAGACACCGGTTGCGTGCACAGGCTGGGCACGGTCTGGAAGAGCAGCGTGGAACCAGTGTTAACGGTGGCCACGTCTGCGCAGGAGGGTGGGGGCCGGACCACAGGCTTCGCACGCCCATCACGCACGTCTGCGCTGTTTGGGACTTCACAGTGACCGTGATTTCCTGGCGTCCTGCGACAAACTAAATCAGGATTCGATTTTTTGCAAAAGGCAAAAGTGAAAATGTCAGCAGTTACCTTAGGATTTGGGGTAATTTTCACTTGCAATTTGCTGTATTTTTATGTTTTTTTATGGCAAATGCATGTTTTCTTTTGTTGGTGTTTATTTTAGTTAGAAAAATATTTACTGTATTCCCATTCTCAGAAACAACACCAAGCACTTACATGATACTTTTTGAGGTTACAGAACTAGGTGTTGTCTTTATTTCTTTTTTAATATTAATAAATTTGTTCTGCATAGAATCTGGAAGCTACCTGCTTTCAAGAGTGACAGGAAGAGCAGAATATAGGTGAAATGCTAGAAATCCATGAAAACCACCAAATCAGTCTCCTGCGTGTTCAGGTGCTCACGTGTATTTGTCGGTTATCAGAACTATGTGTTGGGCACCATCAAGCACTGGGACGTACTGACGAACAGGGTGACACAAGTCCTTTTACTCCCCAAACTTACCTTCTGCAGTAAAGGCGAGCTGTAAA
This sequence comes from Felis catus, assembly GCF_018350175.1. Lineage (NCBI taxonomy): Eukaryota > Metazoa > Chordata > Mammalia > Carnivora > Felidae > Felis > Felis catus. The sequence continues at coordinate 59,837,088 of NC_058381.1, forward strand.
CAGCTATCTAATACATCAGGGAGTGAGAAATACCGGTGTTAAAAAGCAGAGTGAAGGGGTAGAGAGCGGAGGTCAAAATCTAGATAAAAAAAGGAGTAAATCTCACAGTTTTCCGGGCCAAGGATGCGGCAGGCCTTGGGAACCACGAGTGCAAAGGCCCTGAGGCGGGTCTCTGCCTGGTGTGTTGGAGGAACAGGACGTGTCAGGGTGAATGGAGCCGGGTGAGCAACGGTGAGTGCGGGGAGCTCAAGTCAGAGCAGTGGCCGGGAGCCGCGTCCCGTGGGACCTTCCTCGGTGGGTCTCTGTGAGGACTTTGCCTTTTATTCTGAGGGGCAGGAAGCCTCTGGAGGGCTGTGAAGCAGGTGAAATGACTTACTTCAACGTTTCTTCTTCACATTCCCTCCTAGAAGGCTTGCTCGGGCTGCTGGGTAGAGGGGTAGGGAGGGCAGGCAAGAGTGGAAGCAGAGAGACTGGTCTGGAAAATGTGTGAGATACGGGTGCCTGGCCTGGGGCTGTGGCCCCCAGCCGTGGTGGTTCTGCCCCCCAGGGCCCATTCGGCAACAGTAGGAGACGTCTTCGGTTGTCACGGTTGGGGCCCGGGTGCTGCTGGCATCTCGTGAGCCGCGGTGAGGATGCCGCCTGCTGACAAAGAATGATCCGGCCCCAAGCATCCTAGTGCCCGGCCGGACACCCTGGCCTGGGAGGTCAGCGGGTAGGAGGTGAGCAGGGGTCGGGTCAGGTGCTGCGCAACTAGCAGAGCAGACAGGACTCGCCGACGGTCTGGGATTGGCGCGTCTGACAAAGAGGCGTCACAAATGGCCCGAGCCCGTTTCTGAGCTCCGTCGCGCACTGAACGGCACCACCGGCTGTGTTATTAGAATCACTGGCGTCTGACCTTAGGGCTTCTGACCATCGTCACCGCCCCTGATTTTGCCTGCTCTTTGGCCTTCCGTGGGCCAGCAACAGTGTCACACAGGGGAGGAGAGAACAGTGTGAAAAAGAAGCAAGTCGTCGACGGTTCTGGCGCAAAGGGCCTGGGTGTCATTGGCCAAGGTAACACTCGCGGCGCCTCCGTGACGGATCCGTCCACGCTGCGCTCCCGCAAAGAACCACAGCGTGAACCTTTTCAGGCGTGGTGTCCCTGTGCTTAATTTTCTGCTTAGTAGAACTTCATGTTTTCAGCAGGTGTATTAAAATGCTTGCTTCCCAGAGGACGCTTAAGTTGTTTTTTACAATTTCAGAGTCTTTGTGTGCTAACTCCAGAAGCTGGCCAACCGTGAGTCTGGTTCTGTGGCCTGTTTTTTCTCCAAATTCTAGGTAGGATACTCCGTCGTGGGCGCCACGGTTAGGAACCTCTGAGGAGCGTCTGGCTCTCTGCTCGCGGGCCATTTGCATGATCTTGTGGTCTCTTGGTGGTAGGACTGGTCTCCTTTGGCTTTGCTCTTGGTGCTGGGTGTGGCTCTGAATCCTGGAACACGATCGCCTCCCCGGGAGTCCCGTGGGAAGTCCAGGTGTGAATCCGGCCCTTTAACGTGGCGTGCCGGCGCTCCCTGCCTGTGTGCACGCCGGCGGGCGGTGTCGAAATCTCCGTCCGTCCTTTCGGCCGCTGTCCCCCCGGGGCCCCTTGGAGTCCCGCCCCACGCGTGTCTGGGGCAGGGGTCAGCCAGGGGCTCCGAGACACTGCTCAGCCGAGGCGGCTGCTTCTTCCCTGAGAGTGGCCCCCGCGTGCTGCGTGGCTTGGGCTGTGCCCGCGGGGCTCTCCGGGTGGAGCAGACTCACCCAGACTTGCTCCGTCGAGGGTCACATCCCTTCCCTTTCTGTCTGTATCTGTTCGCTTCTTGGTGCCTTTACGTGGCTGTGTTTTGCATTTTCTCCAGAACTGATTACCATTATTGATAAAAGGACTAGCGGGATACAAATTACTCTGTCATCACCGGAATCCAGAAGTGCCAATCAACAAGTACGTTATAGGTAAAAAGACAAACAACAGATTGGCACGGTTTGCATAGGACCCAGGATGAGAACGAAGACGTCTTTCCCGAAGATCCTTTCTGTCCCACGACGAGAGATCCTGATTGCTCTGAACCTGCCAGCGGGGGCGGTGGTGCCTGGGGGTGCGGGCAGAGCCATCGGAAGCCGAGGAAACAGGATTTGCGTGGAATGGAACTGGCCGGCGGATGGAGCATCTAGGCCGCGAGCCCTTTGTGCCCGTGGGAGGGGCCGCCCTCTCCGCCAGGCAGAGACCCTCACTTGTGCTGCTTCCCTCTGAACGGGACAACACCGGCTACGACAGCCACTACCAGGAAAACGACTTCCTGAATGCTGGCGGGCGAGGCTCGGCCCCCAGAGGGGCCCAGGGGTCCCCGGCAGCCGACTGCACATGCCCCACCCTGGAGGCCGCCCTCGGGAGCCGTGTGTCCTCCCAGCCTCCGTCCCTGCTGCTCTCCGACCCTCCCTGTCTCCCTCTCGCCCTTCCCACCCGGCCACCTCGGACGTGTCAGGCCTCGTCTGCCTCGCCCTGGGGCCCGTCCCTCCCCGTGGGCCCACTGCTCTCCGACCTTCCCCCACGTCTCGTGTGCAGCTAGTGATGCACAGAAATGCTTCTTGGAGCTGTGCGTGTTTGCCATTTGCCTGCTCGGCTTGTTGGAGGGCCATTTGAGCTTAACTTGTAAAGCAGGCGTTTCCCGTGTCTCCCACTAAGCGCTGCACGTTGCCCTTGTTACTCAGTGTTGCTTCTGCCCTGCTGGGTGCCAGCGGCCGGGACAGGAGGCAGGAAGGGTGGCTCCCTGCCCCCTGGCCCCCCCCCCCCACCGTTGGTGCACGCACGGCAGACGGGGCCTGCGGGGTCCAGTCTCACTGTGACGCTCAAGTTCATGGCAACAAAGTGATATGACTGAATTCGCTTTTCTGTGTCTCCTCCCACGTTTTTCTCTGGGGTGTCCGGAGATCACTCGCACTCCTTCCGGCACTCTTCCCAGCTTGCTTTCTTACCGAGGAAAAAAAGAAAGGGAACCCCGTCTGTCCAGTATTTGGGTGGATGCCTCCTTTCCTGTCTCACCTGGCCCCCGCGTCCTGTTTCTCTCCTTCCGCTGATGGTGGGGGAGGGGGCAGTGAGGATTTCTTCGTAAATCTGAAAGGTCCAGAATTAAGAAAATCTGGGTTTATATTTTCAGCCTCCCCCTTTATCCCCTTGCTTATCGGGGGCCCATGGTACTTCTCGTTAAATGTCCCCGTGATGGGACTCCGTGTCCTCTGTCCCTGTGCTGTGACTGACTGTCTCTCCTCTCTCTGCAGGTTTTGCATGCAGAAGTGCGTGAGTCTGGTGCCCGGGGTCACACTGGATTTAATAGAAAAGTAAGTAAGATATTGGCGCTGTGCGGCTCTGGGGCCCGCGGGGTTCCCAGAGGTGCTTGCTGTCAGCCTGCGGGTGCGGACGTCTGCCCCTCGGGGAGGGCCGTGTGCCGACGGTGGCCCTGGTGGTCGGCGTAGCACACGACTAAGTGTGGGGCCGCGACGGAAGAAACGCGGAATCATTTGAAAAGCGTGAACATTTGCGGATACTCCCAACACAACGCCAAAGCAGAGGCTGCTCCCAGAGGTCGTCTCTGCTCCCCAAGTGGGTTAGTGAGGTCATGGCCTAGCGCTGACCCCCTGTCCCTCAGCCCCCCTTTCACGTGCTGAACTCCGGCGCCCCCATCCTGTGTGCTGTCTCGGGAAAGGCCGAGGTCCAGGCGGGCGCGCCCCGGTCGTGTGGCCTCTCCCTGCCCTTCCCGGTCGACGGCGGCCCGTCTCCCTCCTGTCGTGGACACTCTTGTGTCTGCTCTGCGCGTGCGTGTGTGTGTCGACTCACCTTGGCTCGTCCTGATTCACCTACTGGTTGTGCTGAAACCTGCCACTCTGGACACCGTTTCTTCCAGAATTAACTACAAGATAATGGTTCTCTAAGTCCTGATAGAGAAAATCGTGTGCGAGAACAGCGAGGGCCTGAGTTTAACTAAGTCAGGCAGGAAAGGCAAATATACCTCTGGGTTTTTCTCCTGGAAAACTACTTGCCTGCGTGTCAGGGGAAACAGACAGGAATGTTAGGTGTAAACGTCCACGTCAGGGACACGAAGGGTGCGGTCCTGCCGGGGATCGCGGGCACTCTGTGGCAGCAGAGAGGCCACGGCAGTGCCGCTCGAACCGGCACAGACAGTGTGCCCAGCTCTGTGGGCAGAAAAGCAAGTGAACAGTGTGCACGGGAGGCCGCCGAGGGCGTTTTCACGACCACATGTCCGTCTGCAGGCGGGAGTCCAGGTAAGACGGTCCCTCACCGTGCGGGGTCTGGGGGAGCAGCTGTGCTGGCGGGCGTGGCTTCCTGCCCATGGTCTGAATTTTCTACGCAGGATACACATAAACATAAGTGGAGAAGAATTAGGACGCCCGCAAACAATTCAGTGAATATAATTACTCCTCGTAGGTTTTGAGTGAGTGTCTAAGGGCATGTGACTGGCCTGCTTCCCTTTGGGCACTTTGTTCACGAACAGGATGGTGATGGCGGCAGGGGTGAATGAGTAGGACGGTGATGGCGGCAGGGGTGAGTGAGCAGGACGGTGATGGCGGCAGGGGTGAGTGAGCAGGACGGTGATGGGGGCAGGGGGGAGTGAGCAGGACGGTGATGGCGGCAGGGGTGAGTGAGCAGGACGGTGATGGGGGCAGGGGGGAGTGAGCAGGACGGTGTTGGGGGCCGGGGTGAGTGAGCAGGATGGTGACGGGGCCCGGGGTGAGTGAGCAGGAAGGTGACGGGGGCCGGGGGGAGTGAGCAGGACGGTGACGGGGGCAGGGGGGAGTGAGCAGGACGGTGACGGGGGCCGGGGTGAGTGAGCAGGACGGTGACGGGGGCAGGGGGGAGTGAGCAGGACGGTGACGGGGGCCGGGGGGAGTGAGCAGGACGGTGACGGGGGCAGGGGGGAGTGAGCAGGACGGTGACGGGGGCCGGGGGGAGTGAGCAGGACGGTGACGGGGGCAGGGGGGAGTGAGCAGGACGGTGACGGGGGCAGGGGGGAGTGAGCAGGACGGTGACGGGGGCCGGGGTGAGTGAGCAGGACGGTGACGGGGGCAGGGGGGAGTGAGCAGGACGGTGACGGGGGCCGGGGGGAGTGAGCAGGACGGTGACGGGGGCAGGGGGGAGTGAACGGTGACGGGGGCAGGGGGGAGTGAGCAGGACGGTGACGGGGGCAGGGGTGAGTGAGCAGGACGGTGACGGGGGCAGGGGTGAGTGAGCAGGACGGTGACGGGGGCAGGGGGGAGTGAGCAGGACGGTGACGGGGGCAGGGGGGAGTGAGCAGGACGGTGTTGGGGGCCGGGGTGAGTGAGCAGGACGGTGACGGGGGCAGGGGGGAGTGAACGGTGACGGGGGCAGGGGGGAGTGAGCAGGACGGTGACGGGGGCAGGGGGGAGTGAGCAGGACGGTGACGGGGGCAGGGGGGAGTGAGCAGGACGGTGACGGGGGCCGGGGTGAGTGAGCAGGACGGTGACGGGGGCAGGGGGGAGTGAGCAGGACGGTGACGGGGGCCGGGGGGAGTGAGCAGGACGGTGACGGGGGCAGGGGGGAGTGAACGGTGACGGGGGCAGGGGGGAGTGAGCAGGACGGTGACGGGGGCAGGGGGGAGTGAACGGTGACGGGGGCAGGGGGGAGTGAGCAGGACGGTGACGGGGGCCGGGGGGAGTGAGCAGGACGGTGACGGGGGCAGGGGGGAGTGAGCAGGACGGTGACGGGGGCAGGGGGGAGTGAGCAGGACTGTCATGGTGGCAGGGGCGGCGGAACACCGCTCGGCGCCATCAGGGCGGACGGGAAGGTCTGCAGCTCTTCTGCTGAAGAGCAGGTCTTGGTTATTGCGAAACCAGCCCACGGCTGACAGCGACCCAGAAGCCTCCGTTAGGGAGGCCACGGCAGGGGCGCAGGGTGAGGGTGAGCTGGAGTCGCCGGAGCGGGAGAACCAGGGGTGCGGCCACAGTTGGGAGAGCCAAACGTGTCCCGTCGTCGGGCAGGACAGGGTCCCGGAGCCGGGACCGCAGAGGGGTGCCATCGGTTCGCAGGGGTCAGCGAGGGCGCGAGCGGCTGGGCCTCGTGCACAGTGCCGTGCACACGGGCGGGCCGGTGTCTGCCGTCCCGTCACAGCTGCTCAGTGCACCTGCTCTCCCCACGTGCGCAGGGCTGCAGCCTGGCGGGAGGCGGTGATGGTGCTCGAGGCCGGCTCGTCTGCTCGGTGCACTCCCCTCTCCCAGTCTGTGCTGTGCGGTCCCTGCCGGCTCTCCCGCACTCGTGGTCGGGAAGCGAGGGCCGCACCGTGGCACACGTGGGCTGGGCGGTGTGGGCCGGCACCCGAGCTCGTGCTGCCACATGCAGACCGCTTCCGGCAAGTTCTCAGCAGTCACGTTTTATCACGGGTTGGTTGCTTCCGTTGGCCAGTTCAGAGAGGTCTCGGCTTCCGCTTTCCTGAGGTGGTTTCCCTCCTGCCCCCCTGTGCCTGGGGCAGACTCGTGCGCTCCTCTCCCTCAGGCAGGGCGGGAGGCAGCCGTCCAACGTCTCTGTGTGGTGGCCAGTGTCCCGCGCGCCCTCCGGCCGGGGAGCCCCCTGCGCACCGCCCTGTCCCGTCCCGTCGCCCGGCACGGTCGTGGCTGCTCTTGACCAAACTCCGCTCGAGATGAGTCACGTGGACGCAAGAGCATCGCATGTTCTGAGTTCTCCAGAGGAGAGGAGCTACCAACACTTAAGTAAAAATACAAATTTCTTAAGTTATTGGGTTAAACCTCTTTTTTTTTTTTTTTACTGGGAGGAAGCTGGCGTTCAGTTCAGCTCTGCTTCCTGGCTGGCATCTTTCAGCCCGTGGCACGGCCGGCGGGGCAACCAGGCCCTGGAGGGACCCTTTTCCTCCAGGCGGGCCTCCCTGTACCCAGACCGCGTCGGGACAGCCAGCTCCCGTCCTGTCACTCTCCCAGACGTAAAATGTGTGCGGCAGCTTGACACCCTCCGCAACGACCCACAAAAGAAAACAATTGTTGAATTCAACCTCATAAAAATTTAAAATGTTTACTCCCTGGAAGACACAGCTCAGACCGTGGAGAGACAAGCCGCCGACTCGGGGAGAATGTTTGCAAATCACACAGCCAACAAGGGACTTGTATCCAGAGTATATGAAGATCTCTCAAAACAGAAGTAAGAAAAAAAACCTCAAAACTGGACAAAGGACCTGAAAAGAGACTTTGCCAAAGAGAATTGAAGGACGGCCAGGAAGCCCGCGCAAAGATGCTCGAAACCGTTAACCGTTAGGGAGACGCACATTGAAACCACAGGTTTCAAAACAAAAGGCTGACGACACGCGGTGCTGGCGGGGGTGCGAGACGACCGGAAATCCCACGCGCCCTTGCGGGAGGCGAGGTGGTACCGCTGTGCGGTAGGTGGGCCTCCCACGGGGCCCGGGGCCCCACTCCCGGAAATCCGTCCTGTAGGAACGAAACTGTCCGCACAGAACCCGAATGCCAGTATCTGTGCGACTTACCGTCATCGCCCCAAACTGATAACAACCAAATGTCCTCGGGGGTGAAGGAGTGAGCAGAATGTGCATCGTCCAATAGGCGCAGCCAGCAGGAAATGGGGGGACATTGTCATACGTGACACATGGTGGCCCCAGAAGCACTGTGGGGTCACAAACAGCAGCTCGGGGGGGGGGGGGGGCGACACCTGGTCTGATTCCATTCACGTGACCATCTGGAAAAGACAAAACGATCGGGTCGGAGAACGGGTCGCTGGTTGTAGGGTTAGGAGTGTGAGGGAATGTGGGGTGAAGGGATGTTGGGCGTCCTGATTGTGGGGGTGGCCGCTCAGATCTGCACGCCCACAAAAGCCAGCTTACTCTACGACAGTACGGTTAATAAAATTGACATGTCACGTGGGGAAGTCAGAACTCCATAGGGGAGCACGGGTCGGAGTGACTCAGGGAAGGCCCGGCAGGCGCAGCCCGGCTGGAGGAGCTGGGGCGGAAAGAACTGAGACCAAGACTCGGAGAAGTGGCTTTTCTTCTGTGAGACGTGCCTGCTATTCCCCGGGAAGGAGGCTTCACTCGCTTCATGAAGGCTGGCTAATGAGGGTTGAAAAGTGGAAGCGAACACCCTTAATCATGAAGATTTTGGTATTTTTCGTCGAGCATTATTTTCCGAAGTCATGGTGTCAGGGTTTGTGACCGCCAGCGTCCTTCCCGGAAAGCCTTAGTTTTACATCCGTCCCACGCTGTGGGCGTCCGTGCAGCCCTGCGCTTCCGGAGGCCAGCACGCACCGTGCTCCCCTCTCCTCCCCATCCTACTGTGCCGAGGGGTGCTCCACGGTCGGTTAAGTGTGGGCAGGCTGGGTGTGTGATTTTTCTTTTTCTTTTAAGAAGAAAAGCATCGTCAATGTCGCCAGCAGCACCTTCCACGCTGCTTCCTGAGCGCCTCCGGGGGCGGTGGAAGGAACGCGGACCCAGAGCGGTCGGCCGCGGCGCTGAGGGCGAGGCTCGCAGGACGGCCCTCCGGCCTCCACGGCGGCTCTCCCTGGGCGCCAACCCAGCCCCTCGAACACAGGTCCTCGCCCCGCCTTCCGGGAGCCGCGGGTTTCTGGATGTCATCTGGGTTTCGGGTAAAGCCTGGAGGAGGAGAGTGTTCTCACGCGGCTACCCTGGTCACGATCAGTGGCTCCCGCTGGTGACTCTGGGGGAGCTCTGTGCAGTGGAGGAGAGGTGATCCCGGTTTCAGACAAGCTCACTGTCCGGAGCGAACCTCACTTTTCCCCGGGGCGTCGAGGACGGGGCTTCGTTTGGGGGTCGTGGCGGGGACGGGAGAGGGCAGACCAGGCCTCCACTGCAGCAACTATTCGCGGGTTGGGTGTGGAACGTCCCCTGCCTCAGACTGTCTGGGGGTTGAGAACTGTCGGGAGGCATCCTGTGACACACGTCCACCCCACGTGAGCCTTCCCGACCATGTGACCAAGCAGCGTGGGGACACAGACACCGTCTGTGCACCAGCCTCAACCTCGGCTGGGACCCAAAGTCAGCGTGCTGTTTTCACTTATAAGTAGTTTATATTTGGAGAAGACACGGAATGTTTCAAACATACAGATTTTAATTTTTTAAGTTTCTTTGAAGTTTCTTTACTTTGACAAAGAGAGAGAGAGAATCCCAGGCAGGCCCCGCGTAGCCAGCGCAGGGCCGGAAGCAGGGCTTGAGCCCTCATAAACCATGAGATCGTGACCTGAGCCGAAATCGAGAGCTGGACGCTTGACTGCCTGAACCACCCAGGCCTCCCAAGACACATGAGTTCCGAGGAGTGTGAGAAACCGTAATAAGACGGTTACACACTGTTGCCGACGCTGGTGGGGTGGTGGCTGGCGAGGCCTCGGAGAGCCGGGCGGCCGGCTGGGCGACACTTCCCGTGGCCGGCTCTCCTCCCGAGACCACGGGGCTCCAGGGCCCCGGGGTCACGTCCGCGCGCAACCTGGCGGGGGGTATCCGTCGCTGGGGCTCCCTGGGGTGGTTACGTAACCGACCCCGTCCCCGTCGCCCCCGCGTGGGACGTGTGTGGCCGTCACCCGCCTCGCTGTGAGGCCCTCAGCGTGGGCGTCCAGTGCAGCTCACCGGGTGACCCGATCACGGCCCTGGTCAGTCGGTGAGACGACTTCTTTTCGTGACACTCGTACCACCAAACAGGAGTCGGCTGTTTTCTCAGCCCCTTGGTCCCGTTTCGTTCATTCGTCAGCAGTGCGTCCTGAACAAAGTCGTAGGCTCTGCAGAGTGTTGTGGCAGACGGCATGAGCCATGTGGACTGTGCTGTGGCCGTGGAACTCCTGGCCACGCGCAGACGTGAGGTCCGCTGGGCCGGAACTTGACATCGATCTCGCTTTTTAAGGATTCTGAGCCCTTTCGTTGTGCGTCCGGTCTTACTCTCTCGTTTCCCCTCGCCACGGGGTAGTGCCTGTACTCGAGAACCTGTCGCCTCTGAGTGTGACCGTGACCCTGGTCACTACACCCCTCTGACGAGAGTGACAAGTCATGACACAGAGATGAAACGGAGAAAACGGGCCTGAGCTACTGGGTTTTATTTCCTTAGTTTAATGACCTACAAAAAATAAGAATAGCATCCGTCTCTGCCCCCTGCTTCCCTCCCGGCGCCCTTGCTCTGAAGGATCTTCCTGACACAGGTCCGGTGAGTGGCCACGCCTGACGTACATGTCCCACGCCCACACGCCCTCGCCTGCCGTCCCCTGGAAGCTGTCCTTCCTCCGTGGGTGGCTCTGAGTGAGGGGAGGTCTCCAGGGCCACAGCTTATTAGGCTCTGAGCTCAGCCGATGTCCTGCCCTGCCACCGAATTTGAAATTTAAGATTTTCCTCTCTATAATCAGAGGATTAATTCTTCCCTCCTGATAATAAGCTGGACGGCGGGTGACTCCCATGTCACAGGCCCCCAGGCGGCGGGCGTGGAGGCTGGTGGGGGCGGTGAGCCTCACCTTGCTAGCACCGTCCTGGGGGGCAGGGGCAGCGCCTTCCCCTGCCGCCGCGAGTCAGAAACCTGGCCTGAACCCTGTTGTGTCGTGGTGTCGTGGTCCTCTTTGCCATCCCTGGGGAGATGGATGGACAGGTGTCGCCAAATTGCTGCATGGTAATTCTGTAACAAATGTGGTTTGTTTCAAGCAGCTGCCACCGTGACTCCTCCTCCGCACACGCCTCCCTTGGAAAGCAAGGGTTAACCCCTTCCCAGCCCCTGCCACCTTTGTCAGGCGTGCAGAACATGTGTTGTTGGGGGTCTCGACACAAGAGCGGAGAGAGGATCCAGGCGGTGTGTGTGTCTTATAATTACTTAGCGATCTTTAAAGCCGGGGAAGGAATTTGTTTTCTCATTAAGCTGCCGTGTCGGGAAGTAAATTACAGCGAACCTTCCTTGAGCACCCCCAATTTCTAATTATCTACGTGAACCCGGCAGCCTGATAAATAAGCACGCTGCCGCTGGGGCACGTATTTATATTCCGAGTCCTCGGAGAGAGCGGCAATGAGATCCATGCCTGGAAACTCAGGGACATTTTTCAGCCCTGAGATCAAGTAATGAAACGCTTAAACGACACTGGAAATGTTAGGGCGCTCAGGAAGCACGGGGGAGCCCGGGAGACGGTGAGCCTCACCCGCGGGGCTGTGAGTTAGCATTCTGATCACTGCAGGCACAGAGCGCACTGAAAATTATTCATAATTAACATCTATTGTGTCAGCAGCATATTTTCGGGAGCTAACAGCCCTGTGTCTAGGGTACAATGAGCTGTCGTGCCCCGCTCCCCCCCCCCCCGGGGCACGTGCAGCCGTGTGGCCGCCGCCGAGCCCAGGGACGCCAGGCTGAGGCCAAAGCCTGGATCCAGGGGGCGGTTCTGCTCTGACCCCTTGAGCGATTTGTCAGCTTTGCTGCAATCTCCATGTGTAAGAGCCCCGGTCTTGGCCGCGCCCTGTGGGGGGGCGGGGGGTGGAGGGTGTAAGAGGATGTTGTGAGCTGTTGCTTGGGAACACAAGGCAACCGTGGTCCTTCTGGCTGAGAGTCGGGAAGGATAGCAGGGAGCATTTATTGAGCACTTGCTGTGTGCCAGGTGCCATATCAAGGGCTCTCTGTGTGTCAACTCTCACAGTCCTTGCTAGAACCCTCTAAAGGAGTCGCTCGTGCTGCCCACGCTCTAAGGAGGGGAAACTGAGGCGCAGGGTGGGCAGGTCATCTGCTCAGGATCTCTCCGCAGGGGTGGGTGGGAGCAGGGGTTTGCCAGGCAGGCTGCCTGGAGCCCGTGCGCCGAGCCATGCTGTCACCCTGCAAGCCAGCGTCCTCCGAGGCCCCCACGGGCAGAGGGTCTGCAGGGTCACTGCGCGGGCTCGGTGGTCGCGATTAGAGTGTTCTCAGCCGTCAGGTCGCAATCGTGCACGTATATGGCGTCTGGAAGGAAAGCGACCTAAAGACACCAGTCTTCATTCACAAAGTACCGTTCTTTCCAACGTGAATATATCGTGCCGGCTGGTGGAGGTGGAAAATCAGTAATTCACGAACGCCTGCCAGTCACGGGCGGGATGAGGAATGACTCACTGGAAGCTAATCTGGAGGCGGAGCGGGGGTTGCTGGCGGGGACGCGGGGACACTGTGAGCTAAGAGAGCAGCAGGCCCCCCGCGCCCCCACCGGAGCATCGTGAGTCAGCCGCGCCCCGGAGCACCGCCGCTGGGGCCTCCCGCTCAGAGCCCTCTGAGGCCAGTAAGGGGAAGCGGGGACACCGGGTCCCCTGTGTGTGGGACACACCCCGTCACGCCTCCCTGTCTGTTGGGATTGGCCGGCCCGACGGAGGCCAGGCCCTGGGATGAGTTTGTGCCGAGCCACCAAGGGGGGAGCGTGAGCAGTGCCCCGGGCCTCCCCGGGGCACCTGCACTGGCCACTCAGGGCCCCATTTCCTTCTTTCTGGTACCAGCGTCCTGGCCTCGTCATCAAAACGGACAAGACAGCGTGGCGCCTTTCAAGGCCCTCCCGCCCAGCTGTGCCTCTGTGCCCTCCAGCGTCCTGAACAGAACATGCGCCCGTGCCTAACGGAGGCCCTCGCGGCCGAGGTCCAGGGCCACGGCGGGCCGGGCAGGTGGCCCGACGGGTCGCCACGGCCGCGTGGGGCCGGAGGGCATGGAGGGGGAGGCGTGGGCTTCTGCCCAACGTGCCCGAGCCAGCGCCCGGGCCGTTTCTGCCCGTGTCCGGGCGGGCACACTCCCGTCCTTCCCTCGCCCGATCTTCCCGTCAGCCTTCCTCTGAGGGCTGGCCGCTCGAGGCCCCACTCTCGCAGCCGCTGGCGCCGTGGCATCGGGCAGAGTGGGGGGGGGGCGCAGTGGCGCTAAGCAGCTCTCCCGGAGGTGCGCCCCTGACACAGGACTGGGCACCACACGGCCAGCCCGCTGGGAACCAGCGACACCTCCGCGGGCCTTGCTCTGCCTGGACGTGTGAGACGCCCTGGCGGGTGTAGTCCACGGGGTCAGACACTGGACGCCGAGAGCAAGGGATATGGGGACTTACTGGGGGTCACTCGCAGATGGACAGGGGACTTAGGGTCACTGGCGGGTGGACAGGGTACTCACTGGGGGTCACTCGCGGGTGGCAGAGCCCACATCCGCCCTGAGTCCGGGGTCCCTGCCCCCTGTTGCCTGCGTGGAGGACGTGCCTGCCCTCTCTGACCCGAGGACACCAGCCTCAGAGCTGCACCGGACGATCTGAGCTCGGAAGGAGGGTTTCACAGGGTCAGTGCTCAGAACACACCCACCCCGCTCCAGCCGCCTCTCGGAGCTGGGCCCAGATCGCTGTGTCAGATGCGACCGAGGTGTGAGGGTGGGCCCGGATTGCCCCGGCCTCACTTCCGGGGTGCCGCGTGGCTGCGAGGAGATGCCTCCTGCCCCGTGCCGGCTGGCAGCTCGACACGAGAGGTCACCGTGCGACCGGGCAGCTCCGGGCACCGTCTGTGGAACCGTTCACAAGGACGGCCTGGGCTCACCAGCCCGCGCGTCGCGTACTCGGAGCCGAGGGTCGGACGCCCGGCTAGAGGTCGGCCTCCTCCCCTGCGAGGCCAGCGTGCCGTGGGCAGTCAGTGGACGCCCGTGAGCGGGTGGTGGTTCAATGAGCGAGGGGCCCTTGCGATCTGGAGACCTGGGCCCACCCCGTGGAGCAGGAGGAGCAGGAGCCGGGCTGGCTTCCGAGGGGAGGGGCCGCTGGGTCTGGGCGAGGAGCACAGGTGACGCCGGGCTCCTGAGTCTGCCTTCACCGCAGCGTCCAGCAGAGGGAGCCGGTGGCACAGAGCCGCGGGGAGGGCCGTCGCTGCTTTTCCCTGAGGAAGGCGGTCAGCCCGGCCTTCTGCAGGGACACCTGGGGCATCCGGGAGGCTCCTCCTCCTCCCGTAGGTAGCAGGAGCCTGTGCGGCATGTGACGCCAGCCACCCCCCCCCCTCATCTTCGTGACAGCACTGTGCTCCCGCCCTAGCAACTGCAGAAAGTACGGGAAAACGATGGAGAAGCCTTCGGAAACTCGGATAGACAAGAGCAATACTGTTATGTGAGGTAGTGAGAGAATTTGCTCGTGGACCCAAAACCAGAACACAGAATTCCGTGTATTAACCTCACGGTGTCCTAAGAACTCACACGTACGAGCGCGGAATTGGGGCGATTCGACAGAACGCCAGCCCGTGTGGGGACCGTCAGGGTTGTAGTAAACTGAGCTTGATTTGAGTCAGCTCTTCCGAGTAACTGCTCCCAAACCAGAAGGGTCCCAGAGGAGGGATGCCTCGGGGACGCGGCAGGGCGCAGAATGGCGCATCGGGCGAGGGGCACCTTCGGGGACCCGCAGGGGAGGAGACTCTGGACGACACATGAGCGTCTTCAGATCGTTCAGGAGTCGTGACATGGCCGCTGCGTGTGACACGTTTCTGCAGGGTGCCAGGTGCCAGCCCCAGGGCCACCGGCGGAAGCTTCAGAGACGGCGGTCTTAGCGCAGTGAAGTGGCCCTCGGGGTCAGAGCCGCCCCCCTGGGAGCCGGGCCACGGGAAGCGAGGCTCACGACGCACCTCCCGCCCACACAGCACTCCGTCACGTGAGGAGACGCGAGAAATCACTGGCTTTCCCGGTGGAAAACGCTCATTGATTTATTAGGGGAGCGGAAGGGGAAGGGGAAGGGAGAGAATTCTGCATCCAAAAGGTAGAATTTTAATTTAGTTTGATTCAGAACGAAGACACACGACAGTAAACGGTTCGGTCCCCTCCTGCCTCTGCATCGAGTCCGTGCAGAAAGCATGACGCGTCACAAGGGAAGTGAAACGCGGGCTGTGGTGTTTTCTGTAGCATCGTTTATATAACCAAGGAAGGCTTTGGAGGGTTGCTCCTTCTCTATTCGCAGCTTTACTGGGTGTTATTTACAGACCCATCTACGTGTTCGATGGGCTCCAGTAAGTCCGCCAACCCGAGCCGCCGTCACCACAGTAGCTGGATTCCCGTCGCTCTCGTGACACCCCTCGTGCCGCCCACGGCTAATTCCACCCCTGCCCCCGCTCCCGACACCACCAGTCCTTCTGTCCCTGTGGATTCGTCTCTTCCGGACATTTGCTAGGAATGGAATCCTACAACGTGGTCTTTTGGGTCCGGCGGGGTTTTGTTCTCTTGTTTTCCCCGCTTAGCATGTTTCCAAAGTTCATTCGCGTTGCGGGGTGCTTCCGTGCCTCTCTCTTCATTGCTGAGTAGCCCCCCCCCCATTACTGGCCTGTCCGTCTGCGTCCCCGTCGTCATTCGCTGGCCGCAGGGGACGGGCTTGCTGCGAGCGCCCGGTGCCAGCCTTCGTGTGCACATGCGTGTTGGTTCGGGGCACACGGTGCCTTCGTGTTTAACTTCTGAGAAATTGCCACGCCGTCTCCCGGAGCGGCTGTACCACCTGCGTCCCCATCAGCACGCGACTGTCCCCGCCGCGTTCATCGCCATTGGCCCGCGACCGTCGCCATGGTCGTGGGCGTGACGCGGTGGTTGTGACAGGTGTCTCACTGGGGGCTCGTCACGGCGAGCATCGTCTCCTGTGCCCACTGGCCACTGTGTGCCTCCCCAGAGTCGTGTCCGTTAGAGCCTTTCCCCTGTGCTTTCTCTGGGTCTTTGTCTCCTCGTCGCACGTGGGCCTCACGTGTAAGCTCTTCTCAGATACAGGAAATGCAAATATTCTCTCCGAGGCCACCTTTAAGTCCCAAACATGAACGTGTGGCACGTTTGTGAAATTACCGTGTTTTTTTATATTAATCTTAGGAGTTCAGTGTATTGGGGCAGTTCCAACATCTTGGGTTTAATTTACTTTAAAACTTCTGGGATTTTTTGTGATAAATATATAGGGAGCAGCTGTATTTCCTGGGCACTTGCTGTGTTCCAGGGTCCGTGCTAACTTGTCATGTGTTAATTCATTCCACTTTTCCATCTCGCCGTAGAGGTAGGCGGTATAGAGCAGGAGACAGAGTCTCAGGGAGGTCAAGTAACCGGCCGGCAGTCACACGGCTACAAGTGGCAGAGCCTGACGAATACACCCAGGTCTGTCCCTTGTCTCTGGACTGCGCATAATGTTGAAGAATTGCCTAATGTCCCACAGGTTCATGCGCAGGTGTTTCAGAGGCAGGAAAGGTTCGGTTTGGTTAGGGACATATCAGGAAAGGTCTTATTAAGGAGGTGGCATGAGTTGTATGTGTCAAGGTTTCTGGTCTCCGAGGGCAGATTAGACATGGTCAAAATGAAATGAGGGGATGTCTGTCGTGTGGAAGAAGTGACCGGTCAGCTCGGCCGGAGCACAGGTTCCTGGAAGGGGGAGGGGAAGGGAGAGGGGGAGGAGCTGGAACACCTCTGCCAGGAAACCTGAGAGGAAAACGGCCTAGAAGTTCCAAGAACAACAAACACAACTGGATCGTGTGTTGGAGACTTTTATTTGTTTAACAAACAGAAAGAGACAGAATTTAAAAAAAAAAAAATTTTTTTTTTTTTTTTTACATTTATTTATTTTGAGAGAGACAGAGACAGCTTGAGCCGGGGAGGGACAGAGAGAGACAGGGAGAGAGAGAGAGGGAGAGAAGGAGAGGGAGAATCCCAAGCAGGCTCCACGCTGCCAGCTGCAGAGCCCAATGTGGGGCTTGAACCCACAAACTGTGAGACCATGACCTGAGCCGAAACCAAGAGCCAGACGCTCAACTGACCGAGCCACCCGGTAGTCCTTCCGAGCACCGGCTGGGAGTGACCTTGGCGTTTCGGTCCCCACGAGGACTGGAAAGGTTCTGGCCAGCTAAGGACCCACCGGGGGAGGCTGGTAGCAATCTCTGTTAAACAGCAGATGTGTTACAGGCTGAGGAGGCAAGGCCCACCCCCTCCACCCCACACCCATCGCCTCTCCTTCCCCTTCTGTAGACCTGTAGACCAGATTTTTACAAAGAAGCTCACTGGTGAGGATGCCTCAGCATGTTCCGGAAGAGACATCTGGAGAGACCAAGCCAGAAAGTAGCCGAGTGCCTCAAGGGGAGAGTGCCCCCCAGGATCCATCCGGATCAGGGGCGTGCGTTCCCTGGATTTCATTTGGATCAGGAGGGAAGTGCTCCCTGGGATTCATTAGGATCAGGGAGGAAGGGTTCCCCAGGATTCATCTGGCTCAGAGGCAAGTGTTCCTTAGGATTTGTCTGGATCAGGAGGGAATTTGTGTGAATTCTGTCAGTTTAGAAGCCGCCTTTCCTGGGGCACTCAGGTGGCTCAGTCAGTTAAGCGTCCTACTCTTGATTTCGGGTCAGGTCATGAAGTCACAGTTACGGGTTCAAGCCCCGCCTCAGGTCAGGCTCTGCACTGACAGCATGGAGCCTGCTTGGGATTCTCTCCCCTCCCCCACCCCTGCTCTCCGCCCCTCCCTTGCTTGCGCTCGTACTTTCTCTCTCTCAAAATAAGTAAAGAAAACCTTAATTTAAAAAAAAAAGAAAGAAAAAGGCTGCTTTTCCCGAGCACGACAGGCTTCTTAGCAGCTTCCCAGAGAACTCAGCTTAGACACTGGTCCCGCGTCTGTAGCTCTCAGGAAAGAGCTCCTCTGAAGATCAGTCTCGGCAGTGGGAAGTCCAAAGAAAATAAGCTTTTCCAGAAAAGCTTCAAAAATAAACTTGGGCTCAGGTTTATTTCTTACGGGTTTTGGAAACTGCACTGCTTAATAAAAAACAATCTGTTTTCATTGTGTGAGATAAACATGTTGAATAAGCAAATGGGAAACTGCTTTTTTCCTCTCTTTGATCCCATGTCTCCCTTTGATTTTTGTCTGCAGCCTCCAGAGGGACGCGTCCCAGTACTTGGTGCTGTTGTTGGCTGCTCCAGGGATGGGCGGTAGTTTATCATTCTGTAATAAATTCAGTGAAAGGTAGATCATCTCCAGTGTTGCATTAACTCCTGCTCAGCACTGAGCCACGGAAACCATCACTCCTTTTCCTCTGGAATCTGAAAATACATTTTTCATCAATGCCAGTTGCTTCCCAAGTAAAGATTAGCAGTTTTCTAATCTGTGGGAGCTATTAAGTGCAGAACGAAAGGGGGCCGAGGGTAGCAGCACTGCGCGCATAAACGATCTGATTTAGAGACTCAGTACAGACTTTGAAAAATCATTAGAAAACAAGCTGCCTGTGTGGGTTAAAAAAAAAAAAAATCAGCCAGCTATTTAGAGGTAGCATCGTGTGGTTTTCTAATCTCTGACGTCCCTCGAGAGCTATGTTGACCATCAACGCTTTTGATAACCCTGAGCCAATGCCCTCCTGGAGAAATTAACAAGAGCTTCATGAAGTCAGTGTTTTTTAAAACCGAGGGTCATGGTTTATTAGTGGTGAAACCAGTCTGGTGGGCCACAGCCTCTGTTAAAAAAAGAAATGGAGAGAAAATATCAGTGTTTTCCTGGTGACACGAATGTTCTTTGCTTGTATTGTTTGAGTGTGTCCATTTACCCGTGGTTGTCTATGAGTGCACGTGGCGTCACCGTGCATAATGCATTTCTTACTGGGGGTCGTGCGTGCAAGTCCGGAAGTCTGTCGTGTTCACTGGAGACTTGACACAGTGGTCTCTACTTGTCCAGCTTTGGGGTTGTCCTTAGTGCTACCGAGGTTGTCCCTTTCTGTCTGTAGTCCCACACCCTCGCTCTGCCGTTCCCTGACACTGTTCGGGTTCCCTATAACTTGCTGTGTTCCTAGAGAAGTTGCTGATGCAGGCTTCTCAACTCCCTCCTCTCCTTCAAAAACTAATTTTGACAATTCATGGCCATTTTACTCTAAATTAAAAGCCTGTTCCCCCTTTTGACCGCATGCTTTGCCCTTCAGAACTGCAGAAGGACAAATTAGCCATAACTGACTCCCCCTTCCTGGTGGAATGGATGGAAACTTTTATCGTTGAAAAACGTCTCTCCATCTCCAATAATGCCTCTGCCATAAAGTCCACTTTGCGGGATAGTTGATTCATGTTTGCAAGAGTGTATGTTTTTCATCCGTATCTATATTTAAAATTTTTTTTTTAATGTTTTATTTATTTTTGAGATAGAGAGCATGAACAGGGGAGGGTCAGAGAGAGGGAGACACAGAATCTGAAACAGGCTCCAGGCTCCGGGCTGTCAGCACAGAGCCCGAAGCGGGGCTCGAACTCACAGACTGCGAGATCATGACCTGAGCTGAAATCGGCCGCTTAACCGACTGAGCCACCCAGGCGCCCCTCATCCGTATCTATATTTAAGCAGGTATCCTAATAATATGTGTTTCTGAATGTTTATATATATTTATTTAAGGTGTGTATTCTCCCCCCCCCCACTTTTTTAGGACATAGCTGACTTTTATTTTTAAATCCAGTCTGAAAATCATTGACTTCAATTGAAGTATCTAGTCTTTTTATAGTTAGTGTAATAATTGACATGTTTGAATTGAAATCTGTTCATTTTGTTTTCCTCCATTTTTTTTTTTTTTTTTTTTTTTGAGAGAGAGTGTGTGCATGAGTGCAGGCAGGGGGAGGGCAGGCTTCACGCTGCCAGCTGCAGAACCCAGTGTGGGGCTCAGTCTCACAACCCTGAGGTCGCGACCTGAACCGAAATCAAGAGTCAGATGCTCAACCAGCTGAGCTACCCACACGCTCGTTTCCATTCCTTCTTTTTCTATCTTCCTTTCTCCTCCTCTGTTGTCCTCTTTTGGATTTTACTACTCCTTTCTCCCCTTCTATCACCTTATTGACTCTACGTTCTTTTCCTTTCCAGAGCAGTGGCCTCGGTGTGTTTTCTGTAAGGGGCCAAATAATGCACACGTCAGGCTTCGCAAGACACAAAGTCTCTGTCTTGTATTCTTAGCGTCAACTTGAAATCGTGAAGAACGTTATCAGTTCGTGGGCCAGAGCAAAAACAAAAACAAAAGCAAAAAAAAACGGGCTATTGGCTGCATTTGGCCTCAGACCATAGCCTTGGGGGCCCCCAGCTTATTAAAGTTGAACGTTGATTAGTGCTTTTACCGCTTCCCAGACAACACAAGGACATGAGAGCACATTAAGTCCACTTACACGGGCCCAGGTATCGTCACATATTTTCTCTGTACGTTCTTACCTCCGTAAGTATCTCCATCCTAATATTCAGTAGTTAATGCTCAGCTGTGCTTACACCTTCCGTTGGCCTCCACTCCTTCCTGCGTCTCAGAGCATCGTTCTGAGATCACTTCTCTTTCCCGAAAGAACTCCCTTTACAGCAGGTTTGCGGGTGAAAAATTCTGTTCTTATTGTTGGAAAATGCCCTAGTTTTCCCCTTCATTTGATTTTTCACTTTAAAATCATCATTGTTGAACAGCAGCTGACATTGAATAAGGCGAACTCACTTTGTACAGTTTGATGCGTTTTGGCAGGTTTATACACCTGTGCAACCCCCTTCACTCAAAACATAGCCCAGAATTTCCCTTGTGCCTTGTTCCGGTGAATCCCCACCCCACTCCCAAACCCAGGCAAACACTGATCGGCTTTGTCGTGTCGTTCCTTAGGTTTGTCTTTCCTAGAGCGTCGTGTAAATAGAAAATTGTAACGTATTCTTTTGTGTCTGGCCTCTTCCTCTCAGTGTGGTGCCTTTGAGATTTACCCGTGCCGAGCGAATCAGCAGTTCGCTCCCTTCTTGTTGCGAGTAGTACTACACTGCGCGTATCACAGTCTCGATCCGTTCTCCTGTTGATGGAAATCTGGGTTTCTCCGCGTTGGTGGCAATGAGCAGACCTGCCAGAGGTACTCACGTACTAGTGTGTGTATGTCACTATGTGTTCGCTTCCCCGGGACGAGGGCAGAAGGGTAGGATGGCTGGGTCGTCTGGCAGGTGTACGTTTGGCCTGAATCAGAAACTTCTCAGCCATCTTCCACGGTGATCTCGTTCCCACCAGTAACGTGTGAGCGTGCCAGCCGCTCTACGTTCAGAACAGCACTTGGTTGCGAACCAACCTCGTCTCTCAACTTTAGCTGTTCTGCTGGATGTGTGGCACTGTGTCCTCGTGATTTTAATCTGCATTTGCCTAATGAAGCCGAACACGCGCTGTGGCCGTTAATTTATATCGTTTAATAAAACATATGTTTATGTCTCCCATTTTTTAATTGTGTTGTTTATCTTCAAGAGCCCTTTATATGTGTTAGATGAGTCGTCGTCAGGTTTCTGTCTCTGGTCCATCTGACTTGGGTTTCCATTTTCACAACAGTCTTCTGAGACCAGAAGCATTTCATTTTGATGAAATCTGATTTAATAGTTTTTTTCTTTTACGATTTATACTTTCTATGTCGCGCCTAACAAAACCGTGCCTGGCCCAGGGTTGTGACGATTTTCTCCTATTTTTTTTCTAAAACTTTTACAGTTGTAACTTTAAAAAAAACAAAACAAAACAGGCTTTGTTTTTTTGTTTTTTTCGTAATCTCCACACCCGGCATGGGGCTCAAACTGAAAATCCTGAGATCAAGAATTGCACGCTCCACCAACTGAGCCAGCCAGGCGCCCCTACGGTTTCAACTTTTATGTCTAAGTTTGTGGTCCATTTCAGGTTAATTTTTGCACGTGGTGAGCAGTGAGAGTCAAGGGTCATTTTTTTCCGCATGGATTTCCGGTTCTAGATGTTTCAGCACCGTTGTAGAAAGGCTGTCTTTTCCCCATTGAAAAAATGCCTTTGACCAAAAGCATTTGACTGTAATTGTGGAATTCTTTTGCCCTGTCCTGTTACATTGATATTTATGCCAGTGCCATGATTCTTGTAGCTTTATTGTGAATCGGTTCCTTTTCTAAATGGTTTTGCTGTTCCAACTCCTTGCGTTTCCATGTAAATTTTAGAAACAGCTCATCAGTTTCCAGCCAGCCTGCTGAGACTGTTACTGTGATTGCACCGAATGTGCACATCAATGCAAGAAACACCGTCTGCACTCCCCTGAGGCTTCTGATCCATGAGCATAGTATACCTCCCCATTTGTTTAAGCCTTTTCAAATTGGCTTCCCAATGCCGTGGAGTTTCTCGTTGTTTCTTTCTTTTTTATTTTCATCCCATGAGTTCAGCAGATGGCATCAAACATCTCTGGTTGTGATAAATACAGTACAGAGTGAAGTTCTCTTTTGAGTAGCCTGGTCATAGTGATTCAAGGGACTTCTCTGAGGGTGTATTTTACAAGCAGATACATCCTACAATGAAGAAGTCAGAGACAGATGCTTGGAGGTCACTGTGTAGGGGCCATTGGGGACCCCTCGTCTTCCTTTTTTCCTTTTTTTTCTTTACGCTGTCATTTCCATGGAGGCGTGTAAAGTAGATGAAGGAAAGGTGTATCTTGCTATATTTTAGTTGAATGTGAAATGATATAAAGTCAGTAAATAATGCGGTTTTCAAATACCTCTCTTTCCAGGAAGACTTGCTGTGGCCTTCCTCTTGCTAAAGAAAAAAAAAGGTTTGGTTTTTCCTTATTATGCAGTAGTATGTTTTCAGCATAGATATATTGTTAAATACAGAGAAGCAGGAGAACTTGAGTCATTTATAACCCTCACCATACCAAGATAGTCACTGTTACTACCCTGGTGCACGCCTGCCCTTCCAGACTTACTTTCTAGGTGTTTCTGTGGGTGTTTTTAACAAAAACGGAGCATCCCTTTATGTAGTGTTATTTCGGCGTCTTTAAAATTACTCGATCTTGTGCGTAAAGACAGGAACGTGTAACTTGCGGTCCCTCCACGACGGGATTGGGAAGGATTTGTGTTATCTGCGTATCACCGGAGTGTTTCAGTGAGTTTGCTTCGTTCTCTTGGAAACTGTAGTTGTTCGCTCAGCATTTTACTTACACAGGGCTCATGATCCCTCAGGAGGATTCATTCCTTCGCTCGTCAGATATGCAAGGGGCACCTGGTACAGATCAGCCGTCTGTGCTCAGCGCTGGGTGAGGACAGGCTGGGCTGCAGCCCCCGTGTCCAGCGGAGGCGTCTGTGGGGTCGCGGCAGCAACCAGTGGGCCTCGGGGGAGCCCCAGGACGGGAGGGGCCCCCGGGATGTCCTCCGTGAGCAGACGGGCTTAAGGACTGCGTGAGGGTGGTCTGCACAGGTTTGGGGGCACGTGGACTCTTTGAAAACGGCAAGTTCCAGGTAGCTGGACTGTGGCCTGTTTAGTGAAGGAGAAAGCTTGAGAGAAACAGAAAGCAGCCTGAGAAGAGTAAATATACAAGCGAGACACAAAATCTCCCCCACGCCCCACGCTGCTTGGTTGTGGGGTGCAGACACTACAACAGGGGGCACAGTCTATGGGGAGGGGCGGGGGGAGGGGCGGGGAAGGAGGCCGGCCGTGTGCCCACCGGGTGGGGTCTCCGCCAGCCCCGCACCGAGCGGTAGGGCACAGGTCACGCCGTGGAGGCGTCGAGGACCGGGGAAGAGCGGGCCCTGTACCCCCGCCGCGCTCAGCCCTCAGCTGGGAGACCCCATCCGGGCAGCCAACACGGGCCCTGGGTGCCGGGTGCCGCCCTCCTCTCTGCCCAGCAGCCAGGCTTCCTCGCCTCCGCGAGGGCTTCTCTGAGCCGCCGCTGTGGGCGGGGTCCTTTTACAAAGGGGGAGGTAACGTGAGTCACAGTCGTGGGCCATCGGGGTCATGCTGGCACTCCGCCAGCGGCCGTCAGGTGATTGATTTGTATCGAGGGAAAGGAATTTATCATCTGCTTGTAAGGAGCACGCACTGAGCAGTGGGGAATAGATGAAAAGGGGAGTCACTAGCAAACGACAGAAACGGGAGGGCAGCCACAGAGGGGCTCAGCCGAGGCCGTCGGGACAGGAGCGTCACCATGGACAGTGACGGTGGAGCTCTGCTTGTAAAGATGGAACCGGGACCTGGTGCCCAGAGGACAGGGAGGCCGTTCGGGGGTGGGGCGGGGCGGGGGGGGCGGGCAGGCTGAGCAGGTGAACAGAAAGAGCTCCGTGTTTTTTCAGACTGCGAGGTAATGGACCTGCCCGGCAGGGTGGGGGGAGAAGGGACTGGGAGCTAGTTCAAAGTTCAGTGTGTCAAGGTGGCGATCATGGGTGGTTCTGAAGCCAAGTGGGAACGTTCCACCTGACTGCACAGGGCCGTGCTCTTGCCCTCGCTTGCCCTTGGCCTCACAGAGGCCATCTGTCTCAGGAGGCGGGGGCAGCCAGGAGGCCGGAAGCCGCCAGCCCCACCCGCGCCACCAGGGGGGCGGTGCCCTCCCGCGTTCCCCGTGAGGTCTGTTGGAGCAGAGTAGCCACAGAGTCATTGACAAAGACACGCCACGGGCCATCGCCCCGCGTGGCGTGAACTGCAGCGGAAGAGCTGAGGTCCAGCAAAGCGGTTCAGCAGCAAAAGGCAGACAAAAGCAGTGTCTTGCAGAAGCTCAGAGACATGAGCGGTTGGAGAGCAGGTGAGCTGTGCCTCTGAGGTTTTGACCTTTGGTGAAAGCATCTGCGTGGGCCCCGACGTGGGGACACAACACGGGGAGAGATGGCGGTAGTCCTGGAGGTGAGCCGTGAAGACAGGTGAGCAAAGGTTAGGGAAGGAGGCAGACGGACAGACACAGACCAGGACAGAGTGCCCTGCCCGATTGGTGGGTCTCGTGGGGCGTGAACTTCTATGTTATTTTGTTCTCCTCTGGACAACGGAAGGAGCCTTCCGGTGCTCGGCACAGGCCACTGGGAGCGGAGGCCAGGGGACAGGGAAGGACAGGGGCGGGGAGGTGTCACAGTGCACGCCGGGAGCCCACCTCCTCAGCAGGACTGCATGGACCTGCACGCTTTCCTCGTCATCGGGGCAGCCGCGGCCGCATGGGAACACGGCCCACACCGTCTCTACCGGGTCCGGGGTCTGGGTGGGCCAGAAGACGACGCCTAGGACGGGGCCGTGTCAGAGGCTAAGTGACGTGCTCCCCGTGCGGGGACCGTTGTACTGATTGCAGAGATGGCAGAGGGTAGCAGACAGGCGTCAGTGAGGGAGAGTGTGGTCCAGGAGGGAAGACCTCTCGTTCCTCATGAGAATGGGGGTGTGGATCCTGACGAGCAGTTACTGTATTACCAGGGCTGGGGCTGGAGGTCGCCAGTGATGGCCCGGGTATTGAGGTCAAGGATCGGAAAGCTGTAGGTGATCCCAGATATTGGGGGAGATCAGGGTATCTGGCGACAGCAGTGGCGGTAACGAAGGGTTTGGGGCGGTGGCCCGCACTCTTGAGGGCCATCACTGTGGCCGTCTGCTGTGTCTTCCTCTCAGGTGCTGCCCGTCTGACTCTAGACTCTGGTTTGCACGTAAGGTCAGCCTCAGTGACTCCAAGCGGAGACACAGACGCCCGAAGTTACCCAGATGCAGCCCAGCTGGGACTCGAATCTGGGCTTTCTCTTCTCCCAGTTCGATGATCTGGTCCTAAACTACAGCTTTTTATGCTTTTCTCATGAAAGCTAGCCTTGATTAACACTGTGGATTTAAATTTTGAAAGAACTACCTTGGTTGTCAATGAAACCCTCTGGGGGTTCGGAGGAGCTCTGTAATGGAGTGTGGTCTTGGGTTTGACCTTGCGTGCTGCTCCGTCCCTTCCGTGGCCCCGTGTGAGCCGTCCGGGGTCCAGGTGGCCTCCAGCATACGCTGGGTTCTGACGTTCTTTAGGATCTGATACGGAAAGGAAAACAGAGACAAAAGGTTTCTGAAGCGATTTAATTCTTTTTAACGTTTGTTAGTTTTTGAGAGAGAGAGAGGGTGGGAGACAGAGGATCCAAACTGAGCTCTGGGCTGACAGCAGCAAGCCCGACGCGGGGCTCGAACTCGGGAACCGTGAGACCATGACCTGAGCTGAAGCTGGATGCCCAACCGACTGAGCCACCAGGCCCCCTGAAGTGACCCGACAAGTGGGGGAAGTTGGTTCGTTCCACTCTGCCCTCCCCAGTACCCATCCCAGCCTGCCGTGTGCAGAGGCGTCTGGGACGGATGGGCGGGTGGGTCAGTTTGAATGATGCGTGGGTCTGTGTTGGTCGGCAGGCGGCTTTGTCCCTGGCTTCACGATGAGCTTAGTGAACAGGACCCATGGGGTTTCCAGATGGTAGCGGGAGGCTGCTCTTGCATTTATCTGCTGGTGATTGTCACAAGATGAGGATTTTTTAAGCCCCCAAATACACACTGACCGTAGCCTGACAAGCGTTGGCCTCTGTCATCCCAGCGGCCTAGCCACCCACCCACCATGGCGGAAATCTCAGCAGCTCCGTGCTCCTGGGGTGCGGTGTCCCTTTACCCAGGGGATCGGACCTCTGTGCTGCCTCGCCTGATTCAAGACGGCCTGGCTCGTGTCCCTGACGCGCTGGGTCCAGGTTTGCAAACAGACCTTGGTCAGACTCTTCCAAGAGTGCCTTCCTGTCGCCCGGCAGCCGCCCCTCCCCCAGCACGGCCACCAGGGGCTTGGGCGGGGGGTGGGGAGACGAAGGAACCGGGGCTTGGTTTGCTCCCCATCGCTGTAGCGGGGTACACCCCGTGCAGCAGATGCCGACTGCGTGCCCACGTGAGACGACAGCGGCATCCCCACGGTCGTGCCTCGAGGCCGTGTCTTCTGGCCCCGCCCGTGGCGCGTCCTGGGTGGTGATGGCTGCACAGAATCTGTCTCCCTCACTCGGTGTTAGAAAGCGGGCGTTTTCCCAAGCGGCGGTCTAAGGGCTTGAAGTAATTCCACGGGGTTGTTCCCTAACCGACTCGTTCCTCCTGTTCTGGTGACGTGCCTCGGTTCTGACTTTTCGCCTGTACATACGCCGCGTGTCGTGTGTCCCCATTCCTCGTGTCCAGTTTAGGGTTGCTTTCTGGAAGCAGATTCGCCGATGTGAAGGATGCAGGCGTCCCCCGCCTTCTCAGGTCTGTCCTTTCCCGACGGGCGGTGCCGGCTCCACCCCCAGGGCGGCCTGTGCCGGCTGGTGCGTGCCTGATTCCTGCCGTCCAGGTCGGGTGTTTTCTTCCCGTCCTTCAAAGGGAGTTAAGGCAGGCAACACGCCCCTCGGCCACCTTGCTGGAAGGCCTGTGCGCGTGACCCAGCCTGGCCTCCGACGGACGCACCTGTGGGGTCTCAGTCTCGTGAAGGCACTGCACCCAAGACGACGTATGAATCCAAAAATCTGAAGTCTCGGCCCGAATAGGCTTGTTGTGGACGTTAAACAGGTGGATGTTTGTGTGGTGAAGAACCAGGCCTTGCGCAAGGAGAGGGCCGGTGCCATTTCAGACAGGAGCATCACTGCTTGGGGCGGGTGCCAGCCACACCCAGTCCTCTCAGCAGGGGCGGGGAGGGGGGAGGCACCCCCTCCGTCCCCAGAGGGCAACCACGTGATTTGGGCTGGGGTTTGAGTGTGGTGTCCATCCACCTGGAGGCTGAGGTCAAGCTCATGGGCCGCGGTTGGCCGAGCAGTGCTCCCAGGTGGACACCAGGGCCCCAGGGCCCCCCAGTTGGCAGAGCTCTGTGCACGTTGTCACATGTGGATGCCAGGAGGCGACACGGAGGCCCCGCGTTTGGCACTTCTCCTGGACTCTGCCCCTGCCATCCCTCGACTGACTTGAGTCTCTGTATTTCTTTCTAATAAACCGAACCGCAAGTGTGACCGCGTTCACTGACTCGCACGACTCCTCCTGGTGAGTCCTCCAAACTGAGTGGTTCGGGGACCCTTGGAACTTGCGGCTGGCATCCGACGTGTCGGAGGTGAGGGCCGTCCTGGGGACGTGCCCTCTCACCTTGCAGTTTGGAGAACTCTGAGTGCGTTCAAAAGAGCGAACCCCTGGCAAGACATTCAAGGTCGCTGCTTCCTCAAGTGCCCGTTCCTTGCACACTTCAGCCGCGGCGTGTCTGCGGGTCCTAGACAGCGGGGTGCTAGACCAGCACCTGGCCCCAGAGCAGGCGCTCAGATATGTGATGGGCGAACGGAAGGGAAGCTGACCTCAGAAGACGGGCTTTCTCCCCCAGCCCTCGGGTCGAAAGTGCACTTCCACGGCCTGGAGCCACGGGGCTCCGGGGCGCAGGGAGGTACAGAAAGGAAGAACGAGGCACGGGCTCCCCTGTAGCAGATGCCCAGGCTGCCCTGTGGAGGCAGGAGATCGGCCATGGAAACCACAAGACTGGTGTGTGTAGCCGCTGGGTCCAGCCCACGCATCGGGGGACCCCGAGGGGCTGCTTTGTGTAGCCGTGGAGGGGAGGACAGTGAAGACGGAGGCCGGAGTGCGCGGGTCTCCACGTCACGGGCGGGGCCGGCCTCCCCCACCTCTGCCTGCAGTGTTGCGTCTCCCCCCTTCACCCCACATCTCCTCCCCGCGCCCCTCTTCAGGAGCCAGGACTCTCTGGGTAGTCACTAATGAAAGCACCCCGTGTCTCCTAGGATCCCCGGCCGGCTGAATGACCGGAGGACCCCTCTGGGAGAGCTGAACTGGATCTTCACAGCCATCACAGACACCATCGCCTGGAACGTGCTGCCTCGGGGTGAGGCGGCGTGGGGCAGGGCAGGGAGGCGGCCGGGCCGGGCTGCGTGGGGCCCGGGAGGGCAGCCGCCTGGTGGGAGACACTGGCCCATGGAATAAGGGAAGCGAGACGGAAGCAGCGAGATCTTGTCGGGGAGGAAAGCTGGGGGTGGGGGGTGGGCAGCGAGAGCCTCTGGGGGTTTCCGTGAGCCACAGCGCATCAGGCACCAAGACCAGTGGCAGACAGCGAGCTCCACGTGAGTGCTCGCTCCCACGTTACCGTGCCACCTTCTAGGCAGACTCAGGGCTCACCTTTCTTCATAAAAATTGGCACGGCCCGTATTTCTTAAAACCAGAAGTGTTCTGATAAGACCTGTCTGCATTTTTTTCTGTACTGACTCTCTAGGGTTTGGTGTTTGCATCTGTGTGAGTATATCTGTGTGTGCGTATTGCCAACAGGAAATGTGCGTATGAGTCCCAGCTTGCTTGTAAAAAATTCTTTTAGAAGTAAATCTGTGTCTTTGGCTTTCGGTGCTGGACGTGAGTCACCAAAGCTACCTTTGTATGTTTTCTCTGCCCCCAGATCTCTTCCAAAAGCTCTTCAGACAGGACCTGCTGGTGGCGAGTCTGTTTCGAAATTTTCTGCTGGCAGAAAGGATCATGAGGTCCTACAACTGCACTCCCGTCAGCAGCCCGCGCCTGCCCCCCACGTACATGCACGCGATGTGGTAAGTGTCCCCGGCCGACAGTGCCAGACAGTGTGACGTTCTCTCAGCGGCTTGGTTTCTGTCCATTTCTGCCGTGGGACAAGTCTAATGGAATCACGTGAGACAAAACAGGAAGACTTGCCACCAAGCTCGGAGACCCAGGCGGTGCTAACAGCTGGCAAAGTCCTGCCCAAAGGTCCCCGCGCACAGGACACGCGGGTCCCCTCAGAGTTCAGAGGTGCAGGCGCCTTGGGGTGTCTCTCACGACTGAGCGGGACCAGCGGCTCCAGGGGCCTCACGATCCGGCCACTCGGGGCAGGAGAGGCCCGCACACAGGCTTCTGACTCCGCAGAGACCGGTATCGAGAAAAGAAAATGCCAGCCGGGCTTAGGAAGTGTGTCCCACACTGTTCCATCGGATTAAAGCTGTTGGATTCGTGAGCAATTAATTGTATGGTTACTTCACACAAGCACACGCACGTGTGTGTGTCCAGACACACATACACGGTCGCACACACACGTACGTGCTCGCACCACACACGAGTGAGATTCCTATGACTCTCGCTTATGGTTTCCCCCCAAATCGGACGGTTGCTACTTACACTGCCAGTAACAGGAGTAACAACGGTCCACGTGTGACGTGTCTTCCATTCGGGCCTCCCATCGATGGCATTTGGTTTCTTCCCGTCCCCTTGCTTCTGTAACACAAGTGGAATTTGAGGCCGTGCTAAAACGGGGCGATAGCAAAGGTGTCTGTCCGTGGGAGAAACCCTAATACAGATAGTTAAAAGCAGCCATTCACTCAAGGTGTATCTTCGTGGTCAGGTTTATTCCAGCTGGTGATTTATTTTTTTAAATACGTGCATGACCGCTTTCCCGTGGTGCTGAAAACGTGGAGAGCCAGGGATGGGTTCGTAGACGTGCTGCCCTCATCCACTCGGGAAATCAGGAAGTAAGATTCTCCTCTGTGAGGGAAACGGGGACGTGCCGTGTTGGCTGCTAAACGATTCTGTGCGTGTCCATACCCACGTCTGGTGTTTACAGGGTAAAGCAGAATGTTGCCATGGGGACCCCAGGCGGCGGGGCCTCCACAGTCCCCGTGTGGCAGGCGGGTCACGTGTGCAGAGTGGCCCCACCACGCTGCAACCGGGAGGGTGTTTGAAGGCCTTTATGGTACTCAGAGTGAATAATTAGAGTGAAGATGGACGTTTCTGGAAGAGTGGCTCCTCAAAACTGCCTTTTCCTCTAAGAAAAGTGATGTCTTAAGTCCTATATTTCCCGAACCAGGTTTTTATAAAACACGTATTATAAAAAAGGGAAGAAAATGGTGGAAACACTGCATGAGGTCAGTGCCACGGCTGGTCTTGGAAGGAAAACTCGTGAAGCCGCAGGGAACGGGCGTCACACCAGCTGCGCGGAGCGGAGGGCCTCCCGGGCCGCCGGCGCCGCTGGCCGAGCAGGCTCCCCGGGGCGCGGGGCGCCGCCTGTCAGAGGGAGGCGGCCCGCGTCCTCCCGACACCCCAGCACGCTCCTCGAGTGCATTTTCCAGTGAACGCGCACCTCTCTGGCTGTAGAAATGCCTCCCGCGGGCTGCGCGGAGAAGATGGCAAAGCCAGGCGGAGCCGGGCACCCGGGGAAGGAAGCAGCTGCAGACGGCCCCCCTCCTCTTGTCCTCCCGGGCTGCTTTCCCAGGATTGGCCTCCCAGAACGTTTCTGAGTTCGTAAGAACGGCTTAAGATAAGGTCCAAAGCCCAGACGCGACGGCAGCCCCGCGTGATCCCGCCGTCACCGTTAAGGACGGCTTTCTTGCCAGCGCCGAAGGCTAGGAATGTGGCCCTCTCTTCCGCACGGTCAGCACCCCCGAATCTCACAAAGCACATCTGCGTCTGTCCCAGAAACACGAACCATACAGAGGTCCACGGGGGCCCGGGGGAACGCGGGGAGAGCCTCGCGGGATCCGAGGCAGGCAGAGTGGCTGGCGGCCGTATGTGTGCCCCCGGGCCGTCCCCCTCCCCCGGCCTGGCCTCCCTGAGCACGTCAGGGCCCCTCTGCGGCTGGAACGTACCCTGGACGCGGGGTCTCGTCCGGCCTCGGCCTTCGCGGCCCCCATTGCGCGGAGCGCCGTCCGGCCTGCTGCCCTCCCTTGCTCCCTGTACGTGGGGTCCAATCGTTGCAGCTGGGGCTCCGCGGGAAGCAGCCTCGTGTGCTGGAGCCGGACCTGGGCTCCAAGGCCCCGTGCTCGGCCGTGAGTGAACGTGGCGGGCCAGGATGCCGCAGCGCAGGCACAGCTGTCCGGGGACGTGCCCAGAGCTATGCATAGGGGCGGGACAGGTTGTAGGGGTCGTGGGTGAGCCACCCAAAGGGGCCAGGTAGAGAAACGGGCCCGGCCTTCCCGGCTTCACGCCAGGCCCTCGCACCAGGGCCCCTCGCGTCACCAGCACGTACAGACGCTGGCCTGGCCGGGCCTGCGTTCGGACCGCCTGGGGTCCCGGTGCTGTGGCAGCTGCTGTTACGGGAGGAGACCACTGTCAGGGTCGTGGACCGTAAAAGGGCGGCTTTTCAGAAAACGTGCAGCGGGTGTCGTGTGGCCCAACTCCCAAAAGCGCGTTCTCCGTTTGGGCAGAATTTAGAGGTGGTGAGCCTGGGAGGGCTTCAGTTGGCAGGAGTCTCTTTGTACCTTGTCTGCCCCCATGTCCGCCGGTCCTGTGGGAGCATCCAAGAGGGAGCAGTGTGGGGCGAGGGGCAGAGGGCCAGGTGTTGACCGCAAGCCTGCATCGTTGACACTCAGCTCCAGGGGGCAGTTTGGGCCCAGAGTAAATTTTTAAAGAGTAGTCATAAATTCATATTTTCATTTCCAATTTTCTTATTTTAAAATGTTGATAGCCAATATAGTATATTTTTTTTAACGTTTCTTTCTGAGAGACAGAGTGGGGAGGGGCAAAGAGAGGGGGACACAGAATCCGAAGCAGCCTCCAGGCTCTGAGCTGTCAGCACAGAGCCCGACGTGGGGCTCGAACCCACAAACTGAGATCATGACCTGAGCCGAAGTCGGGCGCTCAACTGACCGAGCCACCCAGGAGCCCCACCAATACAGTATTTTTAAAAAAACTTTCTAAGGGCCAAACGCAACCAATAGGGGGCTAGATGCAGCCTGCTGGGGACTCTGCGTGAGTCCGGGACCACAGGTGCCCCGGGGAGTGGAAGCAGGGGGTTCTGCACCTTGGTGCCCCCGGGACCCCTGAAGCCTGGTGGCCATGCAGGTGGGGAGGCATCGGTGGTGGCCCGGGCTCTCCTTTCGGGAGCCCACCCTGCTTCACCGTGGGCCTCGAAGGTCCTCTCCAATTGGGATCTTTTTTGGAAAGGCTTGATATCATGGCCTTCTATCTTTATATGCTGAGAAAGTCCACGCAAGTAAATCTACAGGGTTCTCTTGCAGGAATCAGCGGTGATGCGATTTCCAGGGAGGAAATCATATGCGTACAGCACACGTTTCCTCCAGATAGGGTTTTCCTAATGACGGTGCCGGCGTGAGGTGTAGC
Source organism: Felis catus (assembly GCF_018350175.1). NCBI lineage: Eukaryota > Metazoa > Chordata > Mammalia > Carnivora > Felidae > Felis > Felis catus. Next base: position 59,869,820 of record NC_058381.1, read on the forward strand.
CAAAGAGTAAACATTAGTCAATCCCATTAAATGTTGCAAATTATGCCATTAACCCACTTTGATCAGGACTTGGATGTGAAAGCAGCCTTTAGATTTCAAGTAGAAAATGCTCGTAGAAACATAATCAAGCAGCAATGGCCACCACAGCACATGGAGACACGGGCGTTTCCGGCCAGTGCGAGAGTTCACTGAGCACACAGAAGATTCAAGGGGACTTGTTTAGTGGTAAATACACCCCCCACGCACACCCAAATTAGGAGTGGCCACAATGTGTCTTAAGTTTATTTAGTTAGAGCGCGTGCATGTGCGTGAGCAGGGCAGGGGGCAGAGAGAGAGGGAGAGAGAGTCCCAAGCAGGCCCTGCACTGCCAGCACAGAGCCCAACATGGGGCTCGAACTCCCAAAACCATGTGATCAGGACCTGAGCCGAAGTTGGCCACTTAACTGACTGAGCCACCCAGGTGCCCCGTGATCACGGTTTTTTAAATGCTGTTCCCAAGTTCCTTGTCAAAAGTGACCTAAGTCCTAGTCCCCTCGCGTGGACTGGCTTCCCTCCAGCTGCTGCTGGTCTGCGGGGCCGCCTTGGATGAGCCTTGCTTTCTTTTCACACCCAGGGGCGTCTAGAAGACCCACACGGATGGTCTGTGCTTCCTAGGGGAGTGTCCACAGTGACAAAGTCTTGGTCCCGCACATCTAAACAAATAGTGTCAAGGCGGGAAGAGAGTGTGAAGGTGATGCTTGTAGGTTTCCACTCTCTCCCGGGCTTTAGGGAAATGCTCATTTGCACTTGCGTTTTCCTGGGCCCCACCCCGGCTTTGGCTCTGGCTCCTGCGTTTGCTAAGGTGGTTTCTAAGGAGATGCTCGCAGAGGGACAGCCGTGCTTCCCAGAGTGACACAGGGCTGCAGCTGTAGGGTTGGCCGGGTTGGCCCGGCTACCGTGTTGTAGATCTGGGGAGGAAGGGACCACCTGGAGACAGTGGGGGTCTTTATTTCTTTATAAAATCGTTCAGAGTTGTTTCTAAGTCAGAGGTCAGAAACACTGGGTGTCAATACCAGGTCAGGCCCCCTGCGGGCGGACCGACCTGGCTACAGTGGGAGGCCTCCTCCCCTGGAGGTGGTTAGAAGCAGCGGTGGAAATACAGGGTAGTTGGCAACGCAGAGTCTGCTGGCTTCACGAAGGAGAGTCTGTCGCTCGTTCCATGTGGCCTAAGCGTGAGCCGCGGGGACCCAGGCTTCCCGCCGCCCCGCAGTGGCCAGCCCCGGGGGCCCAGCTCGTTCTGGCTCTCATGTCTGTGTCTGTGTCTCATGCGCCTCATCCAGGGAGGGGGGCTGGGAACGCGGCAGGTCCCGGGTGGCCGGCGTGCCGCTCACACCCCCTCCGTGCGGGAGGCGGGAGAGCAGCCGCGAGGGACCAGGCTGTGGTGTCGGGCGCAGACGTGAGGCCCGGACGCCAAAGTGGTCGCGCTGCCCTGGGCTCAGTTCGGCCGCGTGGCCTGGGTGCTCGGTGCTGGCGTGGGCTTGCGGCGGAGCCGGTTCGGTGACGGGCGCGTTAGAACAACGCCCCTTGCTCTTTCCGTCCCTCCTCGGAAACAGACCGGAGCTGCTGCATCCCCAGGGAGCACACAGCCAGCCGCGGCTTCCGAAAGAGCGTCTGGAATAAATGCTGTGCCGTCGAGTTACTACAGTGCTGGGGTGGTGATGGGGAGGTTGAATTTTGAGCAGGGGAGGAGGGAACAAAGCCCAACAGAAACCGGGGTTAAAACACAACGCAGTCTGCACTTGCACTTGGCTTCGGGAGGGGCGCTAACGGCTCGGCTCCTGTCTAATCTCTGATGTGAAGCCGCCAGGGGCTCCTTCTCCTTCACTTTCGATTTCTGCAGGCCGTGAAACCTCGCCTCTCTCCACGGTAGTAACCTGTGCCTTCCGTCTCCGTCGAGGGCGCCTCGCCCGCTGCGCGGTCGCTACAGATGGAGGCCGCGCGCTCTTGGAAGGCTCCCCTCCCGGCCCACTCCCTGGGCATCTGCCATCACGGGCCCGTTTCCTGAAAACCCGAGCTCCTGCCGGCACGGCACGTTTTCCCGGCCAGTGACTCATCGAGCTGCCTCTGCCCCACGCCGCGGGGATCCGCTCGGCTGGCCAGGCTGTCGCGGCGCCCCCTCCCGCCGCAGTGTGGCCGCTTCGCGGGCTGTGGGAAGTGCGAACGCAGACGCCTCCCGGGTTGGCCCCTCGCCACGGCCTCAGACTTCCCAGGACTCACAGTCCCACTCTCCCCGAGCGAGAATCCAAATTAAGACGCCAAGTTCATTTTGATCTTAGCCTAGAAAATGCAGCCGGTTTCAGCCAACCGGTGAGATGCTCCGGAGAGAGCACCACTCTCGAGCTGCCGGGCTTTCGTGGGAGCTCAGGTCCCCGAGCCGACCCTTTCCCCTTGCAAGCACCAGCAGCCAGAGGCCTGGAGAGGGTCACCGGGCCTGCTGCAGCTGCACACGTGCCACCGTCTTCAACGCCGTGGGCCAGTCCCTATCCTCTGTCCCCCCGATGGCCGTGCCCCTCTGTCCACGGCCCTGAGCCCTGCCTCACTCCCAGGAGCTCCGGGGCTTGCCTGCTCCAGGGCCCCCTGTCATGTCCACAGCCCCCCCCACCCCACCCCGCCCCTGTGCACACACGAAAGCACATTCCGGGGCTGCTTGAGGACCCAGTCCCCGAGGGAGGGGCCGACCCTCGGGAGCCGCCTGGCCAGCCAGTGACCACGTGGCTCTCAGAAGGACTCTCGGAAGGACTGTCACCCTCAGGCCCCGGTGCAGCTCCGTGAGGCTTTCACTCTTTGGAGGGACCCAGTGGGTGCCAGCCACGAGACCGCAGGGTGGCCTGTCCCAGTGTGGCCTGGTTCCGCTGATAATCCAGGACACCCCCGCCAGGACCGAGGACAGCTGTGGCGGCGTTTTCACGGGAGGCCTGTCCTTGCCTCGTGATCTTGGTGAGAGGGGCTGAGAAGGGCGTGTCGCCTGCTCCACGCAAGCGTGGTTCCAGCCGCCCTAGACCCACACCTTTACCTGCCCCCAGCTTGTACGCGCTCGCAACTCCTCAAGTTCAAAGTTTTTATTAGGTTAAATTCAAGGAATTTTTATAGCACGGAATTGCAGTGATTGACTTTGTTTCTGTCTAACAAAGAGTAAATCTCTCCCTCAACGCCGCTGAAGAACTGTTCTGCCTGCAGCCTGGCCACTTATTGAGCATATGGGAACTATTTATTGCTTGTTCTTTGAGGCACTTTTGATTATGTGCTGATTGCCTCTTAATTAGATTGGTGGGGGAAGGGTGTGCTTGTTCGGCAGGGTCTGGGAAAACTGGAACATATTTCGTGTGTTTGAATAATGACAGGGAGCCTCCAGGCTGTTGTTTGTCTTACGTGTTTCCCGTGTTCTGGCTGTTTACATTTTTCGTTCCTGATTTGGTCCTCCCTGGGGACGTGGAGCAACGGTCCCCCGTTCCCCACGACCATGTGGGGCCATGAGTCTAATAAATGGCAGGTGGAATCCTGCCTCTCAGAAAGTGTCCTGGGAGAAGGGGTGGCCGTGCTGGAAACCAGATCCGCATGCCGGCCCCCACCTTGTCTCCACGAGAAAGGGAAGGGAGAGCAGGGACGAAGGAGCCTTGTGTCCACGGCATCCACGCTTCCCATCTGTGGCCATAGAGAAAGTGAGGGGATGGTCTGTGTCAGTTCAGAGCTAACGCCGAATGCCACGAGTGGCCCTCATTCCTCGGCGCCCCTGCGAAGGCACCTGCTCTCCCAGGGTCTCTCGAGAACCCTCCGAGCAGGCACGACGGGAAAACTGATGCCAGGGAGGTGGAGCCACACTCGCCAGGCCGTCGGGCGCACTCTGGCCGTCTTGTGTGTGTTTTGAGCTAGGTCCCGATGCTGTGCGAAACCGGTGGAGAGGTGGCCAGGGTCACACATCAGTGACTTGCCGTCCTCTCAAACGAGGACAGGGACATCTCATCCCGAGTGGTTCCTTTGGGCACAGGCTCAGGCAGCGGGCGGTGTGGGGCCAGTCCTGATTCGGGGCGGGATGAGGGGCCGCTCAGGACGGGGGGCCTAGACAGAGCCGCCTCCTGGCCCCACGCTGGCCGTTTCTGATGAAGCACCGTGGGGCGTTTGCGTGCGACACTGCCACGGTCCGGAAACTATGGTGCCACGGCTGCTTCACGGCCGTGGACAGGCTGTGGCACCAAGTCAGGGGAGAAGCTGTGGCAGAAAGTGAGACCGTCCCTTTATCTCTCCCAAGCTCTTTTCTCATTTAAATTTAAAGAGAAACCACGTTAACAAGACGGCTTCAGTGTGCAGCCAGATGCCTTCCTCCTTCTCCTGTGGCCCGGCCGTGGCCAGGGCCCCGCCCGGAGAAGCGGTCAGTAAGGCCCTGTGGGCGCCCCTCTGCTCTCTCTGCAGGCAAGCCTGGGACCTGGCCGTCGACATCTGCCTCTCTCAGCTGCCCACCATCATTGAGGAAGGCACGGCGTTTCGGGTGAGTCCCACAAGGGCGTCTGTGTGGTCCACTGGGGTGGCACCCAGGGCGCTGGGTTGTTGGACTTTGTTCACCCTCCTGGGAAACCGTGCAGTCAGCAAAGTTGGGAAGATCGCATCCGCCGGGGGTTAAGGATTTTGAGCTGGCAAGCTCTCCAGAAACGTCTTCTCTTAAAATGCTGTCCTTAGCGTGCGCTCCCCGAGCCGTGTTCCACACTCTACCTTTTACCTGGAATGGGTTCTGGTTTCCCGAGACTCCTGACTGGAACCCTCGGAGGGTGTCGAGTTCGGCCCTGAGGGGATAGCTGGTCCCCAGGCCGCCCGGGGGCCTGACACGGAGGGTCCCACGGCCCCTCGCCACCAGCCCTTCTCGCTCCCGCTGCTGCACGGCCTCCTCGGCTTCCTTCGGGACCTGTCTGTCGAGTGCTTACTGTGCAAGCCTGAGTGCACCTGCAGAAGACCCGGCCCCTCCCCGGACAACCCTGAGAAAGGGGTGGGGGTCACACCCGTCGAGTTAGAGCACGGCTAGGAACAGGCGGAGGGTGTGGGGAGCACGTGTGTGCCCTCTGACCCCCACAGGACGGGGAGACTTTTGGGTCTGGAAGGAGCCGGACAGCAGGGGGTAGTGGGCGCCTCCAGGCCATCTGAGACCCAGGTGAGTCGGGGGGTGGGGCCAGGTGGTCAGAGCCCCTAGCCTTCTGTACCCACACTGTCGTCTCTGGCCCAACCCAAGACTCCGGTGGGCAAGCCCCTCCCCTGGGCCTCGGTTTCTTCGTTTTACAGGAGAATTAGGGTGGTGTCCACTGAAGGGGCTCAGGAGGACTGAAGGAGTTCACACGGGCTGAGTGCTCAGGTTGAGCGTGGGTGTGTGTGTATGTGCACATGTGGATCGGGGTGGGGGTGGGGGTGTACATATGTGTGCGTATCTGTGTGGAGTACGAGTACTCGTGGGGGTACATGTATGTGTGTGCATATCTGTAGGGGCGTGTGCACGTGTGGGGTACGTGTATGTTTATCTACATGGGGTGTGTGTGTATGTGTGCGTGTGTGTGAGGTATGTGTGCACATGTGTATACATGTGTATGTGTGTAGAGTGTATCTACATGTGTGTTTGTACGTATCTGTATGTGGGTCTCCGTGTACACGTGTGCACATGTACGTGTGTCTCTCTGGTGTGTCTGTGCAAGTGTGTGTGGGGATGTATCCGTGTACATGCGTTTGCATGTGTATGTATCTGGGGTATGCCTACATACACGTGGGGATGTGTGTGCATGTACATTTGTGCGTGTCTGTGCAACGTGTGTCCACGTGTGCTTTGTGCGTATCTGTGTGGGGTGTATATCTGTTGTATACGTGGGTGGGTGTGTTATCTATGTGAGGTGTGTCCATGTACATGAGAGTGTGTGTGTACATGTGTTCACTGTGCATACCTGGGTATGTGCATCTCTATACGTGTGTGCACATGTGTGTATATCTGTGGTTACCTGTCTATACATGTGTGTATACGTGTGTGTTTACGTGTGGGGTGTGTGCTTGTGCACGTGGGGTGTGGTGCGTGTTTGTATGTCTGTAGGGTGTGTGTATGCGTGTGTGCTTGTGTGCACGTGTGTGTACATAAGTGCATACCTGTGTGGACGGGTGTGTGTGTGTGTGTACGTGTCTGCGTATCTGGGGGTGTGTGTCCATGTACGTGTGTGTTCATGTACCCGTGTGCACAAATGTACATGTGTGTGCTGAGTGTATCTGCAGGGTGGGTGTGGGAGGTGTCCACGTCTGGGTGCGTATGTACACGTGTGTGGGGGATGTCGGTGCGTGTGTGTGTACATATGTGCTCATCTGTGCCGCTGCGTTGTGTGTCCGTGTCCGTGTGCACGTGTGTGTGCGCTTGTGATCGATGCAGGTGCATCTCTGTGCACGTGCGTGTACGTGTGTGCGTATCTGTGTAGGTGCGTGTGATCCGGGCAGGAGCGTGTCTCTGTGGGGTGTAATTCCTCAGATGGTCTGACGCCCCTGTGGCGGGGGCGATGGGCTGAGAGGCCTTCCTCTCTTGTTTATCTCCTATCTCCTCCTCTTTAGTGCTTGAAAACCTTCACGTTTTAGTATGAAAACGTTCAAGCCTCCACAAGGTTGGAAGAGTAGTACAGGGAGCACCTGTGTGCCCACCGTCCTGCCGTGAACATTTGCCACTTGCTTGAGCACATCCACCCCTCTCTCCGTCCGCCTGTTCTTAACGCTCTCACAGGTTAAATCACAAGCCGCCTTGTTTTCCACCCTGAAGGGAGAGCTGGCAGGGCCTGCGCTCGGCTCTCAGCCGTGCGCGTGGCCCCTTCCCGCTGGACCCACACTGAGGCAGGGACCGGGCTCGTGCAGTCATGGAACTCCGTGGGGACAGCCCAGGCCCCCCCCCCCCCCACTGCAGCTGGAGGCCCTCCCGAGTGCCTCAGCTCGCCACAAACACGTGTTTAGAAAACCTCCTACAGTTCCGGCTTTCTAGACCGGGTGTGGTTTTACGCTGTACCCTTAGGGGATCAGAACTCTCTACTCCTATGCAAAACAACACAGCTTCTGCTCGATTACCCTTCCGCTCCACTGCCAGGCACACTTGCGCGGATCTCAGCGCTTCATTTCTAATCTGCTGGAATCCGCGTTCTGCATCTGGGAATAATTTCCCCCAAATTGTGATAGGGAGGGGTAACTGACATAGACCCCCCGCTAGGTTTTTTATTTTGTTTTCACTTTTTCGGGAGCAGAACGTACGTAGAGAAAATTGCACATCACAAATGTGCGGCTTGAGGAGTTTTTATAAGAGGAACACACTCCAGTAACCAGCACCCAGATCGAGCGGCCACCCGTTAGAACCCCCCAGACGCCCCTTCCTGCTGCCTTCAGTCTGCTTTCCCGAGCGCAGCCACCATCCCGCCTGGTTTCGTGTGCTTGGATCGGCGGGGTCCTACGGCACGTCGCCGTCGTGCCTGCTTTCACTCAACGTTACATCTGCTCCCGCGGTCGGGGCTCTTGTCACCATGGGGGACGCTCCAAGGGTCGTGTGCGCATCGTCTGGCCGGTAGGCATTTGGAGTTTACAGGTAGCACCCCCCACGAATAGGGCTGGCCAGTGCCAGGCCGAGCCGTCGGAGCCTGACAGGAAGGAGAAATCAGTAATGCTGAGCCTGTCTTTACTTGAAATTTTGTTGTTTCGTTCGTTATGGATTTTCACATCTATTCTTTTTAAATCTCGCATTAATGTATTCTTTTATTTCAATTACTGAATTTTCTGGTGCCCCCTTAAGTTTTGCGGGTGCTGCTAATTTTTTATGGGGCTTTGGTGCGTTTGTGTCGGGGGCACACACTGGGAGTGAAATTGCTGGTTACCAGGCACACGTGTGGTCGGTTTTAGTAGAGGCTGCCAGGCGGTTTTCCTGTGATCGAATCAACTTGCACCTCTACACAGCTTACGAGAGTTTCAGTTGCCCTGTATCCTCATAAACGCTTGATACTTTCTACCCTTTTCCCTTTATTTGGCTATTGTGGTTCAGTGTGAAGAGGTGTTTCACTGAGATTTTATCTTGTATTTCTCTGATGGTTCGTAGTGTTGAGCACTAGTTTGTATTTTCATTTGCCATTTGAATATCCTCCTTTGTAAGTTGCCTCATCAAGTCTTTTGGTTTTTCTTTTATGTTACCTGTTTCCTATCGATTTGTAGTGGTTGTGTATATAATCTGAATACAAATCCATTGTGAATATCTTTTTCTTTTTCTTTCTTTTTTTATCTCTGTGGACTTTATTTTCATTTTTTTATGTTTTTTTTTCCTAGAACAGAAGTTTTTTCTTTTAACATCCAATTTATCAGTTTTTTTCTCATTTGCTTAAAGACCTTTGGTATCCTGTTTAAGAAATGTTTACTTTGAGATGAACACCCTTGAGAAGGTGTTCTTTTTCTTCTGAAAGCCTGATCGTTTTACTTTTACCCTTAGACTCGCAGCCCCTCTGGGATTTACTAGTACGGACAGTGTGAGATAGGGGTCAAGATATGCTTTCCCACACGTGGAGGTTGAGCTTACCCAGTGTTATTCACATCGAACCAGGCGACCATCTGCATGGGCTGCTCCTGGGTTCTCAGCTCTGCCCTTTGGGCCACTGTGTCCTTGCACAGTACTGAGCAGCCTTGATCATGAAAGCAGTTTTTATAGGGATCGCATGGATCTGTAGACGGACACAGGGCAGGCAGTATCTCCACAGTGTTGCGTCTTCCCATCCATCATCATGACTGCGAATAGTGTCTTTCTAAAATTTTCCGTCTTCCCTTTCTTCGTATATATATTGTTTATAAGAGATTTTTTGCAGTACCATGACTAAACTCACTATTTTGTTCTAATAATTTTCCTATAAATTACTGGCCTTCATTTTTTTTTATTTTCTTATTTTTTTAATGTTTGTTTATTTTGAGATTGGAAGAGAGAGAGAGAGAGAGAGAATGAATCCCAAGCAGGACCCATGCTGTCAGCACAGATCCTGACACGGGGCTTGAACTCACAAACCGTGAGATCATGACCTGAGCCGAAATCAAGAGTCAGATGCTCAACTCACTGAGCCACCCAGGCGCCCCTGGCCTTATTTTAAAACCTCGTTGTCAAATATACCAAAACAGAGCCCAGCATGTTGGTCACTTGTCCAAGGTCAGTAGTTGGGAGGACACATTTTAATTAACAACGGAAAGGAGCCTGATCAGATTTGGCATTTCCCGATGTCGGGAGAAAGGGGGAGTGGTTGCTCGCGCCGGGAAGCATGGAGTTTCTTGAAGGACTTGAAGAAAGCCCATCTGCAGGCTGAGCCCTGACAGGCTATGGAATTTGAACGCTCTTGGCCACTGGGCAGTTTTCTGTTGTCTCCTCTTGTAAGTGGTGAGGTCATCGTGAGTAGTGAGTGTCACTGCACGTGAGGACAGACAGCAGGCAGTGTAGCCGTGTCTGGACCGGGGATGGTAAGCGAGAAGAGGAGGAGGAGGTGTGTTGAGATCACTTCCTCTGTGCCTGAATCCCCCAGGGGTCAGGGGGCTCTTTGTGCCCATCTGGCCTTCCTGCTTTCTGTCCTTTTCCGCTCGCGCCTCTTTTCAGGCCCCGGGGCCATCTGACACGTGGGCTGACCACAGAGCAGCCCGCCTGGCCTCAGAATTGCCCTGGGAGGCCTGGACACGCGGCCCCATGACTCAGAGCCTCTGCACGGCAGCTCTGATGCTACAGCCGTAATCTTGGAGACCCGGCCCAGCATCCCTGCTCTCCCTCATCCTCAGGTGCACACGGGGGCAGCTCTCGAGGCGCTTTGGGGCGCGTTATTTGGAATGCCGAGCCTGCGTGTGTTGGGGGGCTGCCCGCGCCATGAGGGGCACGACAGCCCTCGCCACGTACCTCAGCGGCAGAGACTTGCCCTTTCTGTGAGCTTTGGGTGAAAAGACGTGGAATGCTTGTCCTTACGGTGTGGAACGGTTTCTCCGGCAGTGAGCAACACGGGAGCATCCTTCATTCAAATCCGGACTTAGAAGGAGGGGGAAAGAGATGGAATGATCTGAATTACCCGAGCTCCCCTCAGAGACCAAAGGTCTCCCACGTGTGGGGACGGAGCGCTTAACAGAGGTTACTGTTTTTAACCAGTTCAGGAAAAATTCACACTTGAAAACAGGAAAGCCAGTTTGGGGGCTCCTTCCCAGCTCCCAGGTCGCCCTCCAGATTTGGTGCCCCTGGCCCACGCCGACTTTGCGGGAACGCGGACTCCCGGGTGGTGCTTGCTCTCCGCACACTTTCCACGCGATGGACTGTTCTGAGGGGACACTGTGGCTCTGCCCACCAGGCTCCTCCGTGGACGGTGTGGGGTGAGCGGGCCCGGGGTGGGGCTTACAGACCTGAGTCGTGCAAACACACGCGGGGCCACGCTGTCTACACGTGCCACAGTCGCACCTTCCCGGCCCCCTTCCTTAGGCACAGACGCTCTGAAACGCAGCCACCACCTTCCCCTTGGGCAGGAGGACAGGGTTGGGAGGCAGAGATTTGTAACTTGGGATTCTTCTGGTTCAGGGTTTGGGGACAGCAGAACCGTGTGTTAGGTGAAAATGATTCTGTCAGAACGAAAAACCCAGCCTTCCCGCTAGCCCGGCTTCTCGGTTCCCGGACCTTCCGGCGGCCAGGTCCTCCCTCCTCCCTGAGCCGCTCCTTCTGTCCTCTGCCTGGTCCCTGTCACTGCCGGGAAAGGCGTCCCCTCTGCCAGTCCAGGAAGGACAGATCAACTCCACGCCCCCCCCATCACTGTGACCTCGGTGCCTGGGTCCTCCACTGACCCCAGGGTGGCCTCGCGTACTCTCTGCCCCCTGCCCCCCACTCTAGGGTCCTGAGGTAAATCACAACTCTGGTTATTTCCTTCCCGTGCCGCTCTGCTCGGCTGTGTCCTCCCTCTCCGTGTCACTGAGAGATAGAAGTGATAGAGAGTCCCCTGCAAGTGCCCCAATGTCCACCCACATCCCCGCATCCGGGCCCGTCCGCCTCCCCGACTCCCGTTCCCGGAGGGCCGCCCGGGCTGCCGGCGGTGCACGGCCCCCCCGAGAGCCCGCCTCCCTGCCCGCATGGCACCAGCCGCTTCCAGATACACCCTCGCCCCCGCACGGGGAAACCAGAGTTCTGCACCGGGTGGCCTCCCACCACCCCCCCTTCCATTCCTGTCCTTCCCCTTTGCACCCAGATCCCTTCTCAGAGCCGTCCACACTGGAGTCTCCAAATTCCCGCCTGTGTTGAGCGCACTCTGCCGCGCCTCTGCCCGCTGCGCCTCGGTCTCCGGGGACTCGGCGCTGCTCAGCCGCTCTCGGGGGAACCAGGCTGCGTCCTGCCCGCCCACCACCCCTCCTCCTTCTGCGCCACCGCCCTTGGCCTCCGGGCTCAGCCCTGCTCTTTCCCGCCTCCCTTTGAGTTTGCACCTCCAGCGCCGACCCCCCCCCCCCCCGCCCCAACTGCAGGCGCAGCATGGTTCCCACTCGATGTCCCCACTCCGCGTCCTGTAGGCGTCTCCACTCGTCCTGGCGGGATTCCCCACGTTGTCCCCAGACACGCTCCTTGCAGTCTTCCCAGCTCAGCCCGGGGACACCCTCTCCTCCCGCCCTCGTCCGGTCTGCTCGCGCAGGCCGCCAGCTGCGCCCTGCCCTCCCTCGGCCGGACCCGGGCAGCCGTGGGGGCCGCGTGGGGGGCGCATGGTGTCAGGGCGAGGTCCCTAACTAACGCCCCTGCCTGTCCCACAGCACAGTCCGTTCTTTGCTGAGCAGCTGACCGCGTTCCAGGTGTGGCTCACCATGGGCGTGGAGAACAGGAGCCCGCCCGAGCAACTTCCCATCGTTCTGCAGGTGAGTGTCTTTGGACCCTCCGGACGGGCTGAGCGGGCTCCAGGGAAGACCGCTGCCAGCAGAGGGCAGAGTGCGTGCGTGCGCGCGCGCGTGTGTGTGTGTGTGTGAGTGACGGCCCCGTGGCCGTGCGCGGGCCGGGTGCCTGGTGGTCGGGGGGATCAGACCCTCGAAGTCACCGGCTCCCGTTGCACTCAGTTGGGAAGGCCGTCCTGGGGGCGCCAGAGTTCCCTCCCCACCCTCACCGAGCCCCTCATTTGGGTCGTAGTCGGCCGCCCTTCCGGGCACCCGCGGAACGCCACCGTGCATGTGCTCGTGGCATCGGGCCCTTCTGTTCGGAAGGATGTGAGCTCCGAGCCACCGGGGGGACAGGAGGGGAGCCGTGAGCGCATCGCAGACGGCCCTCGCGGCTCCTCGCCAGGTGCCTGCCGACTGCAGGGACTGCCTGGGCGGCAGGCAGCCTGGACCCAAACCCCTGCCTTCCCTTCTGTGGAGGGCGCGTGCGTGGTGGCGGTCGAGTGCCAGCCCTCACGTGGTCCGTGTCAGTGCTCGCGCGAAGACCGCGCCCCGCCAGTGGGGTGGAAGCTTGGTTTCGTGGGTCTCATTCGGCTAATTTTTTCAGCTGATGTGATCGGGTGAGGTGGATGGCAGGTTACCAAAATTCTTCACGGGGGGGAAGATGAGAAAATGTTCCCAGAACTTTTGTGTCAGTTAATGTGTATTTGCGGGAAGTGTGGACCTCTAGTCAGTGTAGACACCGAGGTCTAATAACTCACTTTAGGACCTGGAACACAGGCTCTGCGGTCAGGGTGCGGTGGCCCGGCAGACGCCTTGGCAGAGAGGGGCGGGTGCTCACAGGCGCGCTGCCTCCCGGTTCAGGGTCTCAGGTCCTGAGAGCCGGCTGGCTGCCACCGGCACCTTCCTGTGAAGTGGGAGCAGGGGCCTCATCACCTGCCTGTGCGAGGGACGCCAGGCCCGCGGAAGGGCCGGCACCTTCTTACACGGGCTGCTGACCACGTCGCGACAGAGCCCCCGCGAGCGGCTCCTGCTGCCCAGGGCCGTTTGGGAAATGGGCGGATGGTTTCTCTGTGTCGCCACCAGAGCCCGGCGTCCCTCCTTCGGCAGGCGGGGGGTGGTCAGCTTCCTCTGGGTCTGTCACACAGCCGACTTTGAGGACCGTCCGCCAGCCCCAGCACCGAGGCTTTGCCTGGCTTGGGACTGTGTGCGGGACCTCAGACAGCACAGGGGACTTGGGACGAGGGCACTGGGGACGTGGTAGAAATGCCACGGCCTGTCCTCGCCCCAGAGCAGCGGCCGCCACGGTCGCTCCCGGGATGTGTCTGGGCGCCGTGTGTACCGTGACCGACATCGTGAATAGCCCGCAGAGCTTGTTAGCCTCCAGATCAGTTTAAGACTGTCCTGGGTTTGAAGAAAAGCAGTAAAAAGGAGGAAACACAGCGGGCCATCTTTTGAGGGAGCACACACGCTGGCCGGCTGTAAGTGGACAGGACGTGCAGGGACGGCCGTGGCACAGGGCGGACGTGCTGTGCTCTGTAGCTCCTCCTGGCTTGCCGGAACGTTCACTCACGGACCCTGTGGCCCTACCACCGACCTTCCGGTGTTTTCGACGGTGCAGCGGAGTGAAATTCATCTTTTGCAAAGCACGGGTGCGGTGACAAGCATGCGAAATCAGGTCTTCCGGGTCCGGCAAACGGTCCTGCTGTAAATGGCCTTCTATTGACGTTTTTCCTAATGTTCCATTTACAATCCACACTCCCTCGGGGAAAGAGGGCCTAACAGAGCCAGCGTCGTAATGCCGAAGAAAGGGAAAATAACTGAAGGGAAAGCTGGGAGACGTTTTCCGTGCGATCTTGCAAGCAGCCACAAGCAGCAGGCTCTCCATTATCCTGGAGGGCCGTCTCCTGGGCTGTGCCCAGCCCGGGTCAGTACGTGAACCTGTACTTAACGAGAAAGGACGGGGACACGATGCAGAGGCGCCCCGGCTTCATTCGGCGTGGCCCACGGGGTCAGCCTCTTTCTCATTAGCCTGGTTAACTTCACGCTGCTTTATCGTAAGGAAGTGTATTTTTGCCAAAGCCTGGACCTTGTCACCCATAAGGTATCCTCTGGGGCCTCAGCAAGTCAGAAAGTACTGCCTAAGGGAAAGAGAATTTTAATACAGACTTTGTGGCTTTTCCGATCCCTGCTACTTTCTCCACACGCCAGAGAGGATTTTCTGTGCCTCACGACTCAGAGGCATTAGCGGATGACCTTCGGTGTCAGATGAAATGTCTTCTCAGGCCAGCTGATTTGCAGCCCGTCCTGCGAGGGTGAGCTTGGAAATAACCTTCCCTGACCAGCCCCCGCGGCTTTTCTTGCCTTTTAGAAGTGTAAGCAGGAGGAATCGGAAGGAAGTCCCTCAAACCCCGAGCCGCCACAAGGTGCACACGGTCTTGCGGTGGACGAGACGTCGCTGTCCGTGGCCCCTCGGGCGGCCGGTGTGCAAGGAAGCCCCAGACCGAGAGGGGAGAACCCACGAGCTGCAGGAAGGAGAGAGAAGGGGGGATGTCATAGGACAGTGTTAGGACCTCCACAGACCTCACGAGGCGGTCCGGGCATTTCATCGGGAAACTGTTTGCTTTCGCTGCATCGTTTTATTTATAAACAGAATTTTTGGTCTGAAAGTGCAGGGTCGCTCTCAGTCCACGGCAGGAAAGTAACTGCGTGTTACTGTGACACGTGCTACGGATGTCGGTGGGCATCAGGTTCCTGGGCGCCAGGCCGGCGGGACCCACTGAGGTCCGCCAGGCCCGAGCTGCAGAATCTGTTTTTGTAGGAAGTGCCCCCCCGCCCCTCCCCGCCAGGAGTCTCGGCCCAGGAGCCCGAGCGCCGTCGCTGCAGGAGGCGGGCGAAGCGTGGCCGGGGCGGCAAGCCCCGCGTTAATGCGGGCGTGCACGCCGCCACTGACGGGCAAGACCCAGTCGCTCGTGGCGTTCGCCATCTGTCCCTGTAATTTCCACAGATCCTGGGCCAGTCTGAAACGGGAATAATAGGAATAAAAAAGTGTACAACCAAAAGCCAGTCCTTATTTTAAAGTAACTTTCATTTCCACTAGGCTTCCATTTTCCTAAATATGAATCAACAGAAGGAATCCGAAGGACGATGTCATGTTTTAAAAAGCCAACACTTGACCTTTTCCAATCGGACATTAATAATCACAGCGCAGAGCCCCGCGCCAGGCTCGCGGGGCCGTCTGCGGAGGCTGCGCCGCGTGTCCCGCCAGTGTGGGCACGGCGGCGGGAAGCGGTGGTGCCACGGTCGTCCTTGTGAACGAGGCTCCGGGCCCGGCGCTGCCGTGAGAGCAACGTACCCGGTGGCGGCCGGGGCACGCGGAGCCGGAGCCAGCCTCGCGGCCGTTTCCTCCCCTGCAGATCGCTGCACCGCCTGCCCAAAACGCGGCGCTCCGTTCACGTTTTTCGCGTTCGCTGTGACGGGAGCGGCGCGCAGTGTCCGCGGAGGGGTCTCTGGTCTCCGACCGACTGCGGCCGCGCTCACGGACCCGGGGTCGGCGGGAAACCGGCCCCTGAGGCGGCTCCGTTTCCGGTACGACGAGGGCAGCCGGCGAGTCGCCGAGGGGACGTCCTGCGCTGCGTGCCGACGCCGTGGGGGTCGGCGTGGCGGACAGGCCCCGTGGTGGACGGCCCGGGCCAGGTGCTTCCGCGGACCTCGCGCCACTGCGTTTTGAAAATGCGCCCAAGTCCGGGGTCAGACTGTCGCCGCCTCCGCCGCTCCCGCCGAAGACGCAGGAAGGAAGGCAGGCCCGCGCTTTCCCGCCGACCTTGCCCTGCGGACCCCCGCTTCAGGCACACGTGGTGGCCACAAGTCCAGCGTGGAATCGGGTCCCACGCCTTCGCCCCGACTCTTCGTCAGAGGCTCGACACCTCCAGACGCCCACACGTGCGTGGGGACGGAGGTGTGGGAATGGCCCCGATGCAATGGGGGGGGGGGGGAGGGGGCACGCTGCATTTCGGGGGCTGGGCCAGCCGCGGCTCCTCCTCCTCGCCTGCCCCGCCCCCGGGGCCACCGCTCCTGCTGGGGACCTGGTGCTGTCCAGACCCCTCCCCACCCGTCCCTCCAGCCCGTGTTTGCCTCTCACAGGGAGCCCCCGAAACCTCTGCCCCCCGTCGCGTTCCACTCCCCTCTGCCTCCTCCCCACGACCTGACACGATCGACACCCTGCACCCAGCGTGTTGTCCTCGCGGCTCCTGCCGCTGACCTCCGGGAGCAGGCGACACCACCGGTCCCCTCCACCCAGCCTCACCTCCGCAGCGGGCATGGCCCCTGCTGTCTTGGGTCGCTTTCCCCCCCATCAGTCAGGGTCAGGTCCACTCTGTCCCCCCCTCCATCCGGCCACCGCCGGTCTATCCCCCAGCGACCACATTGGACGTTCACTGCTGCTTCTCTGGGGAAACCCTCAGCCTGGTCTGTGGGACCCGTCCTCAGACACCCCAAGCTTTCCCATCCCCTCTGCCTGCTACCTGGGGGCCCCACGCACTGCCTCCCCTCTGGGACCTGGCTGCCCGCTAGGAAGGGGGACCTTCAGGACCCTCCCAAGGAGGGCAGAGGCACACACGATTCGCAGCACTGCCTGCCGTCACCGCGGATTGTGACAACGTGGCCGTCTGCCTGTCTCTGCAGCGACTGATGGTGGGAGGGGGGGCTCCCTGCTGCCCCCAGTCGCGCCCCAGCGCAGCATCCGCTCGCAGCAAGCGCCCACGAACACGTGCTGGGTGGCCGGCAGTGGACAGAAGAGTGCCTTCCAGGGGCTCCGTACCCACGGCCTTGAGCGTAAATACCATGAGGAGAAGTCACTACAAATGACCCCATTAGAAATTTTAAACTCTGATGTAACAAAGAAAACAGAAAAACACGTGGCAAAGATTGTTCTTTTTAACGTGTAAAGAACTTTTCCATGTCGATAAGACAAAAAGGCAGACATCTAAGTGGCAAAACAAGGACACACGTGGCCAGTTTACTACAGAAATAGCCGATTAACCTGTGAAAAAAAGACAATCAACTTCACTTGTAATGAATTCAGATTAAAAGGATATTTTATTTTTATCTATCATATTGGTAAATAATAGTGGGTGGTGGGCTGCTGTTGTCCCGGAGTTCTTAATTTGTTGTTTAATTAAACCTTTGGGATTCGGTTTTGTGTTTCTCCTTTTTTATAAATTAAGAAATTAAGGGTCAGGGAAGTGAAGTGATTGGCCCAAGGTCCCATAACCAGAGAACACAGCAGCAAACCCTCGTCCTGTGCACTGTGATCAGCAAAGGCCCACGGGAGGGAGGGAGCACCCACGGTGGGGAGGGACCACGGGGCGGTGGGGGGCACCCACAGAGGGGAGCACCCATGCGTGGACTGTAGGAAGTGCATGTTAGTTCACTGGCAGGTAATTCGGTAGTAAACTCGTACTGCTCCTACCCTCGAATTTATCCTCGGGAAAAACCATGTGAATAGGCAGAAATATGCCTGTTGGGATATTTATCATAGCATCGTTTGTAATAGCAAAAACCTGATAATAGTTTAAAAAGGTTGCAGTGGGGAAGTTGTTTAAATGAACCGGGCACCGGGAACGGTACGGCCAGACGTGCCCAGCGATGGGGAGTCAAAGCCACAGTATTTTATTTAGTTTACAGAAGAGGCGAGAAACGCAATAATAGATTATCTAGTTTAGAGTAATTAAAGGAACGCTGTCTGGAGGTTTATACACCACAGTGTCCTCGGTGTGTTTTTACGTGCAATTAAAAAGTATTTGTTCTAATACTTTCTGCAGGGCCCTATTTTATACAGAGAAAGGAGCACCTGCTGTAGGTAAATGAATGAATGCAGCCGGGGGCAGGTGTGAGTGCACCCCCGCGTCCAGAATCGCACGGCTCCACGGTGACGCCCTCTCCTTCTTCCTTTCTCAGGTGCTGTTGAGTCAGGTGCACCGGCTGAGAGCCCTGGATCTGCTGGGGCGCTTCCTGGACCTGGGCCCCTGGGCGGTGAGCCTGGTGCGTGCTTCCCGCACTGAGCCGGGGGAGGGTGGAGCCCCAGAGACTCCGTGGTGCGTCCGAGGACTGTCTCACAAGCTGGGAGTGATTGGGGGCGGGGGGGGGGGGCGGTCAGCCCGAGGGGCCCTAGAGGTGCACGTGCTGCCTCGCGGCCTCCGTCACTACAGCCTCTGGTGGTTTGGTTTTGCTCTGCCCTCTTCTCCCATCTGCCACGAGGCTTCGCCTTTGCAGACAGAAAGTGTGGCCGGCCCGCCCCCGTTCGGGAGTGGCTCGCCCCTGCAGGTGCCCCTGAGCCCGCAGAGTGCCCGCACACACCCGTCCACCGACTTCACACTCCGGTGCCCAGCACAATCTGGAAACCTTCTCTGATTTCTCATTCCACAGAAGAGTAGAAACGGCCATTGAAAACAGAAAACACTGACAAAAATCAGATCAAAAGCGACTTGATTTTCAACAACTACATCAGAAGGAAGGGGGTATCGTTAGGGGACCTGCCAATTAAAGGGGGTTCAGGAGACCTGTCACCAGCTGCAAACATGGACCTTCTTGGTTCTGTGTGCAAACAACAGTTTAGAATTACAGTCTGAAAAAGCAATATTCATGATAATTAGAAATTATCTAATTTGTGGTACACACAGCCTTTAATGAGGAAAGGACACAGACCCCGTCCTCGGACTCTGTCCTGGGTGTCCCCCTCCGTCTGTCCTGGAGGGAGACGTTGAGGTGATGGACAAAACCAGGCTCTGCCCAGGTGTCCTTTGTGCCGAGATAGCCCGCTTCTCTGTCGCTGCCCTGCCGAGAGCAGAGACGACCCCCCGGGATGATGCCCCATCCGGATCTGGGCACGGGAGCCCCCGCGGCTGCTCCCCGTCTTAACCAGCAGACTGGCCCATCCCAAGGCGGCAGACGCCTTGTGGTTCGAAGCACGAGAACCACTATTAAGGGGCCTTGCGCTTTGTTGCTGAGAGCAGACAAGGCCCTCCGAGGGTGGGGACGGCGGGTTCCAGACGGGAAGCCACCCGTCCCTCGTGAGGCGAGCCCCGGTCTCTGGACGCGGCAGGACCGGAGAAGTCGCGCGGCATCTGGGAGTGCGGGGGTGAGGAGGCCGGAGGAAGCCGCTTGCTCCGCGTGAGGCGCGTCCACCCCCGCGGCATTCCCACCGCGCCGAAGGCTGCGCGCACCGCGTCCCGAGCCGCGCCGTCTGCCCCCGGCGCCACTCGGCTGCCCGGGAGCCGGTGCTGGCGCTCACTCTCTCTTCTCTCCCCCAGGCCTTGTCTGTGGGCATCTTCCCCTACGTGCTGAAGCTGCTGCAGAGCTCCGCCCGAGAGCTGCGGCCCCTCCTGGTTTTCATCTGGGCCAAGATCCTGGCCGTGGACAGTGTGAGTAGTCCGCGTCGTCCCCGCAGGCGCGAGGTGGGCTCTGTGCGTCAGGCGGCCCGGGCGGCGGCGGCTGCGGAGGTGCTGAGCGCAGCTGGTTTGCCCGCCGTGACGCCGTGTCCTCTGTCCCCCTGCGATGACCCCGCGTTTCTTGTCCTGCTTCACCCAAGCCTCTGCCTTCAGGGCCAGCTCCTCCCTCCCTCTCCAGGCACGGCTGGCGCCCCCCCTTCCAGAATAAGGGAGGTGCGTCTCCTTGGGGCCCAGTCCTGGTCACCTGGGCTGCAGCCATGCCATTCGTGTCCCTCAGGTGCCGCAGGCCGCCCCCTCCCCGCCCCCTCCAGTCCTCCAGCAGGAAGTGACCCTGACCGCTTCCTTTAAACTCTACCCTGCCTCACCCAGACCCCCACCAGACCTGCTGTGTCCCACCCGTGCTTTTTCCTCCCCACCCTGACCTTGGGGACCATCTCCTCCAGCTCTGCTCTCCAGTCTCTGCCCCTCCCTGTCCTCAGGCCTCCCGGGCCCACAGACTCACATCCGCTCCGTGGAGCCCCACCCTGGGGGCTGCACTGGAGACTGGAGACAGGCTCATCCAGCGTGTCAGAGCCCTCCGCTGCAGGGGGGAAGCCCCGTGTCTGAGGGGCTGTGCCATGAGGGTGAGGGCCTAGAGGGGCTGGAGGTGCACGCGGGGTCCCCTCTAAGTGGAGGGCACCCCACTCTTCAGCCAAGAGGAACCGGTAAAGAGTCTACAATGGGACAAGATCCAAGCTGTAGTTTTTAACTCGTGGCCTCGGTGTAGAGGTTGTAGGTTAGCTGAGGAGGGGCTGGGAGAGTGGGTGTGATGGGGCGATGGTCGGGGAGACCCCAGCTGGGGAGGACCTGTGTCTGAGGGGTGCGGTGAGCCCCAGGGCTGGGGTGTGGAGGAGGGAGAGCCACGGAAGGGAGGCAAAGCAGGATTGACAAGGCGGGAGGCGTGACTCACGGGACACAGAGGGGTTCCAGAGTGGGGGTGAGCTCCGGCCGGGAGCGGACACCCCCAGAAGAGGCCCCCATGCGCGGCACTCAGGTTCAGAAGCACCGTAGATGTGGAGAGGGGAGGAACCGCGGTGATCACGTGGTCGCTTGCTTGAGGGGTTTGGTGGGCGGGGAGGGGAGTGGGCTTCTCCCTTGTCGCCCCTCCTGCCGGGCACCAGAGCCTCAACCGGCCTGCCCCCTCCCCAGCCGCACCTGGTAGGTGGCCAGGGCCCCACCGCTGCCTCCACGTTCCAGCAGACCTCCCCCGGCTCGCCTCCACCCTGCATGCTGCTCCCTGCTCCCCACACCCTCCACCGTCCTGTGAACGAGCCCCTGCAGCTCCAGGCTGCTGCCGGACCCAGCCCTCCCTCACCTGGGCGCCGAGGCTACCCGTGCACCTTGAGGCCACTGGAGCTGTGCCGTGGGGCCCGAGCCAGGGGTGATGGCTGCCGGAGGGCGCGGGTGTCACGGGCGTTCCCAGGAACACGTGACAGCACAGGTGCATCTGGGCGACGCTGTCTTGGATGACGTTGTGCTCCGTGGTTGATGATTTTGTTTGCTTGCCTGTGTAGCGGCCTTGCTGAGCCCTGCAGTTCTGCCCGTTGCCTGGGAGGTTCTCCTGACCTTTCTGCACAGCCACTCATAGCGGCTGCAGACAAGTCCCAGGAGGTGGCTCAGTCCCCGGCTGTCGGCCTCAGTCCTTTCCCTGGTCCCCTGGTAGTGACCAGAACGTTGTCGACCAGACGCAGGGTCCACTCACCTCGGTGTTCCTGGTCCCCGTGGTCCTCTCGGTGCCGGAAACAGCCTCCCTCCTGCTCGCCGCACCCAAGGCTAACCTTGACCTCAGGTCAGCCTTGACCCTCCTTGGGCCCAGTGCCCTGCGCATAGCTGTATCCACAGAATGTTCCGTTGCTTGTCTGCTCCGGGATGATGACTAGAACGTTAGAGGTTTTGACAAAATATTTACCTTCCTATCTGTGGAACTAACTTCAGACGAGCAATGACTTTCTCTGGAAGATTGGCCAAAACTTTGCTAGACTAAAGAGTTAAAAATCTGAATTTGGGCCCCGCCTCCCTCATTTTCTCCAGCGAGCCGCTTTTATTTCCCATCCCCCGCCCCTCTGTGCTTCCAACGGCTCGGTACCAAGATGACAGCCGTGACCTGGAACTTTTAGAATAAAAGGAATCACAGTGTAAGTCTCGCGTCTGCCCGGCTGGTGTCCCGTACGCAGAAACCCTCTCTGGCCGATCGGAAAGCCTGGTGTTGTGGGCAAGGAAACCGTACCTTTCGGTCAGTTCTCTTTTCCCCTCACGTCTCACCAAAGAGCCGTGCTCTGGGAACAGGAGGACAGAAGGGCTCTTCCAGGGAAGTCGTTCTGGAACTTCCCTTGTCCTTCAACGTCTCTGTTTTCTCAAGAGCACATCTGAAAATGTACTGATCCCGTTACCCGGTCCTGGGCCGAGCAGAGCACGTGTCGAGGTTCCTGGGTGCGTAGGGCGCCCGGCTCAGACCGCAGCCCGTGGGAGGAGAGGGACAGAAGAGGGCGCCCCTAGGCCCACCTCCCTGCCGGTGGGCCACCAGCGCTCTCGTCCCCGCGGAACCTCTGCTGCCTGTCAGTGCCTAGAACCAGACTGTGTGTGCGTTTAGTCCTGGGAGTGTCTGTTTCTGCTTCAGTCTTTGCTGTGTGTGTGAAAAGGACGGCCCTCGTGCCTGCACCTTGCCACCGCGTTCTCGCGGGAGCTGGGTGGTCGTCGTACTTCTGCACGCCAAAAACCGCCTCCCGGCACATCTGTCTCGGGGGGCCTGCGTGTCTCCTGCATGTGCTGGATGCGGGCGCCCCCCGTGAGCGCACCTGCTACAGCTCCCCCGCCCCCCTGCTCGAGGGAGTCTCAGGGCCCGCGCTGAAGGACTTACACGTTTAATGACGCTGCAGCCAGCTGGAAGTGTCCGGGCCTTCAGTGTCGCTGTACCTGCCCGCGGGCGCCAGGGACCTTTCTGTGAACTCGTTCTTAACCAGCCCGTGGCACCTGTTTATTCAAAGGCCGTCATCCTACTGAGAGATCTTTTGAAATATTTCCAGCTGAGTCTGAGTGCCATTCACCTCCACCTTCCTTTTCATGATCACTCGGATGGCTTCCCGGAGATGACAGTTCCGTGTGCTTTGGGGGGAGGGGGGGTTGATGGTTCCCTTCCCTCGTTTGCATCTGGCCAGAAGTCACACTGGGTCCCCACCGGCCTCCACGGGCTCTCGTGCTGTGGCAGAGCTCACCGGGTCGTTGAGTGGCCACTGGGAGGGTCAGGGATGGCCACGCTAGGATGAACGTCTGTGCAGAACACAGGGCACTTCCTGAGGGCGGAGGGTGGGGTGGCCCACGCAGGGCGGACCCCAGCTGAGGGGCAAGTTCAGGGCCTCTTCTTAGGTCACAGGAATGTGCTGAGCACACACCATGGGCCATCACGGGGGGGAGGGGGGCAGGTGGGGGGAGGCCAGAAGCGCTTCAGCCGCTCCTGGGAGGAGGAGCAGGGCCGACGGTCCGGTGCCATTTGACCGAGGGGCGGCACACGCTGTGGGGACAGGTGGCACAGGAAAGCCTTTCCTGTTGTCCCCGCGGAACCAGTCCCAGGAGGGTCTCTCCCCAGATCACCTGTGCACCGTGTGGGTCTGCGCCCGCCTCTACTACTGAGCGAAACGACCAGGAGCGTGAAGAAGCGGGGATCCGTGATCCACGACGAGGAGAAAGACCCGCCGACACCCACCTGACCCCTCGCAGGTGTGAGAACTAGCCGAGAAGGACGTGGAAACCATTGCCAGAAATCTGCTCCGCATAAAAAGCTCCACTGGAACTCGAAGCCCTCGGAGGGCCGGCTGAGCCTCTCGCAGAGGGAAGCCGCAGCCTGCCGTGAGAAACGTGCCGGGCAGGATCGACAGCCCGACCGCCGGCTGCACGCCGCAGAAGAGCTTCAGCAGCGCGGTCTGTGCACACGGGCACAGGGAGCACAGCCAGGCTCTTACGAAACCGAAGGAGCATCTCAGTCGTGGGACACCTGCAGGTGGCCTGACGTGTGTACTCGGAGCCGCTGACGGGCCAGCGGGAAAAACCGCCCAAGAAACGGGCTAAGAAATGTCCAAATTTTCCAATTTGACGAAAACTACAAGCCCACAGGCCCGGGAAGCTCCAGGAACCCCACGCGCAGGGAACGTGAAAACCACCCGAGTCCTAACCTAATTGCTTAAAAACATGATCAATGTAAGAACCAGAAGCAGCCGATAAAAGAGAACGGAGGGGCAAGGAGAAGGAAGACAGCGGGCTGCCAGCCGGGGGCCGCACCAGCAGGGGGACGGCGGGCTGGCGCCCTAACGTCCCCGAAGAAAAGCCGCCGGCCTGGCCTTCTGTGCGCAGCGGGAGGCTCTCTACAGGTGGCGGCAGAGTGAGGATTTCGTAAGACACTCGACACCGGAGGGTGGCAGCCCGGCCGACCCACACCACGAGGAACGTTAGCGAGGGTCCCCAGGCAGAAAGGCGCGCAGTGCACACGCGGGCCCGGGAGCCCCACGAATAAGTCTGACTTCCTGCGCCTTGAATCTGTCAAAGATCATCTGCTGGAGCAGACAGTAATCGCCGTGCGCTAGGGGTTGGTGGCGTGCACACAAGCGACGCGTGCGGTCACAGCAGGGACGTGGGGGTGGGGCAGAAATTGAAGAAAGGCTCCGGTCGGCTTCTCGCACTTCGTGTGATGTGCTACCGCCTGGAGGTGGACTGCGAGGAAGAGGCAGCCGCGCTCGTCGAGGCCATCACTACCATGCTTTTACAGGGAGAGCCCCCTCGCCAGCAGAAGAGGTCCCCTGAGGCCGTGAACGTGTACGAGGGTCACACAAAAAAGAAGGTAAGGAGAGGGGGACGAGGACTAGATGGCACCTACAGAAGATCGCAGACGCGTGGATTTGGGCGTAACCGTGTCAGTGGTGACCGTGTAAGCAGTCCGACGGCCCGGCTGGAAGGCAGAGGTGGCCAGATGGATCTAGGAAGCAAGAGCAGACCGCGTGCTGCTCGTGGGAAATGCGCCTCCGGTGTAAGGACACGACTAGCCTGGAGGTGGGAGGTACTCGGCGCGACCGTCAAGCGAAGAAGGCCGGACGTCCGTGTTAACAGCAGCGCGGAAACGCCCGTGTTTCCGGGCAGCCGGTGTCTCTGGGGGGAAAGGACCTGCGCGAGGGGAGCCCAAGAGCTCCTCTGGAGCTGCCAGGAGAGGCGGAGGGTCCACCACCGTACCCGGAGAAGCCGGGGCTCCTGGAGAAGACGGCACGGCGAGGAGAAGGGAAATCCGTGGGGAACACCCCTCCTGTCCACGTGCCAGGAGCACACGCACCGTGGGCCGCAGCGCAGCCCCGGATGCTAGGAAGACTTCCAAACACGTGGAAACGAAGCACGCTTTTAAATGAGTAAGTGTTCAAATGTTTAAATTATAAGATGAAATTTTAACAAGTAATGTAAGTATAAGATGCATGAAATATTTAAAACATATAAATGTTATATACGTGACATAAATATTTATATAAGATGATATGTGTAGTTTTAAATATTTATATGTAAAATACACAGATGGGAGTACATCAGACTAAAGAGCTGAAAAGGCAGCCTGTGGAACTGGAGACGGTATTTTCAAGCTGTCTATCTGACAAGGGGTTAATACCCAAAATATACAAGGACTCATATAACTTCATAGCAAAGACCCGAACGATCCCGTTAAACAATGGACAGAGGACCTGAGTAGACCTTTTTCCAAAGAAGACACACAGAGGACCAGCAGGTCCGCGGAAAGACGCTCCACATCACTCATCACGAGGAAACGCGATAGAAACCACACTGAGACATCACCTCACGCCCGTCAGGTTGGCTGTCCTCAAAAACACGGAGTTGGCGCGTGTAGGCGAGGCCATGGAGAGAACAGAACAAAACAGGCACTGTCGGTGGGAGCGTAAACTGGTGCGGCCACTGGGGAGAGCAGCGTGGAGGGTCCTCAGGAAATTCAAGATGGAACCTCTGTCCGTTCCCACCAGTGGGCGTAGCACCAGAGGGAATGCAACCCGGCCCCGCAGAGACACCCGCAGCCCCGTGTTCACTGCAGCCTTCTTCACAGCCAAGCACAGAGACGACCCTGAGCAGATGAACGGATACGGAAGGGTCGCACGCACACACACGCACACACATACGCACACCGGAGAAAAGAAAATCCTCCTGTCTGTGACGAGATGGTTGAACCTGGAGGGCACTGTGCGAAGTGAGGTAAGCCACACAGAGAAGGACAGATACCACCTGATCCCATCCACTTGTGGAATCTAAAAAAGTCAAACTTCCAGAACCAGAGAGAGAGAGAGAGAGACGGTGGTTGAGGGGGGGCTGCCAGTGGCGGACACGGCGAGGTGCGTGTGGAAAAGCACACACCTCCGGTTCTACGTGGAGCCGGGGTGTGACGTGCGGCCCCATGACCGCAGTGACAGTTCCGTATGTGCACTCCAA
This sequence comes from Felis catus, assembly GCF_018350175.1. Classification (NCBI taxonomy): domain Eukaryota; kingdom Metazoa; phylum Chordata; class Mammalia; order Carnivora; family Felidae; genus Felis; species Felis catus. Next base: position 59,895,679 of record NC_058381.1, read on the forward strand.
AGCCGCTAAGATGGTAAACCTTAAGTGTTCTCATCACACCAAACAAAATAACTGTGAGTTCGTGGATGCGTTCATTAACCTGATCGCGCGATCATTTCACGGCGGATGCGTGTATCAAACCCTTACGCTGAATATACAAAAATTGTATGTATTTCCGTTTGTCAGTTACGCCTCAGTAAAGCTAGAAAAAATATGTATGATTTATACCACAACATACAACTTTTACTGATAAAGTTTATTATAATTCTATCATTTATATGAAAATATAAAGTCAGTGAAATAAAACTTGTTGAATGATATTTTTCAAAAAGGTCTGAGGGGAAGTAAAAAATACCTTGAACTGAATGCCAGCGAAAACCCAGCACATGAGGACGAGTGGGGGCACAGCTCGGCAGCGCTGAGAGGGAAATTGGCACCACTACAGGGCATCCGTTGGGAAATGGGAGGTTTTAAATCATTGACCTCCGCTTCAGCCCTAAGATATTAGTGAAAGAAAAGCAGGTTAAACCCGAAGGAAGTAGGAGAAGGGAAATACAGATCACAGTGGAAATCAATGCAAGAGAAAACAGAAAAGCAATAAAGAAAATCTGTTCAAGCAGAAGCTGGTTCTTAGAGCAGATCAATGAGTAAACAGCTACCCAGATACTGATCTCATTTCCTCTGGTTCGACACCCATTAGTGTTATTGCTGCATCGTAGGGCGGTTCTATTTTTAGGTGTTTGAGGAACCTCTGTACTGTTCCCAGCGTGGCAGAGAGAAAAACAGACGCCAGTTCCCAAATCGGGAATGAGAGGTGGCATCGCGGAAGGTTCTAGAAACATTAAGGGAATAATACGGGAATAGTATGAACAACTCCATGCCAGAACACTCGGTAAGTTTGATGAAAAAGACACATTCCTGGAATGACACGAGTTTCTCACTTGAGAAGTGAGTCAGAATAGTACCGTGTCTGTTAAGAAATTGGATTTGTATTTTGAAACGTTCCTGCAAAGAAAACTCCAGGTCCAGCGGCTTCACTGGCGAGTTCTAGCGAGCGTCACTGAGGGAATGGGTGCAAACAAGCACTCGGCCGTGTCATTCCACTGCCGGCAGGAAGTGCCTGGTGCCAGATCCAGACGACACATCACAGACCGGCGTCCTTTGTGAAGATGAAACGCTCCAAATAAGACTTTAGTAAATCAGGGGCACCTGAGGGGCTCAGGCAGCTGAGCGTCCGACTCTCGGTATCGACTCAGGTCACGATCCCACGGTTTGTGAGACCGAGCCCACATCGGTCTTGGGACCGGTCTTGGGACTCTCTCTCTTTCTCTTTCTCTCTCCCTCTCTCTCCCTCTCTCTCTCTCTCTCTGCCCCTCCCCCCCTTCCCCACTCAAATGCGTGCATGCTCACTCACTTTCTCTTTCAAACTGAATGAACTTAAAATATTAAAAAAATTAAAATTTAAAAAGCTTCAGTAAATCAAATTCAGAGGCATATAAGAAGGCTAAAAACTCGTGACCTAGTGGAATTTATTTCAGGAATGCGAGATTGTTTAATGATTAAAAAAAAAATCACGTAGTTTACCATATTAACAGTCACAAAAAACGTATTATCATTCTACTGAGAATGATAATCTCAGTAGACACAAAGAAAGCATTTGACCAAATCTAAAATCTATTTCAGACTTTAAAAAAAAAAAAACAAAAAAAAAAGCTCTTGGCAAACCAGTCACAGAAGGGAACTTCCTCCGCATGACGAACAGCATCTACAAAAACCGTTACAGCCAACACCACACTCAATGGTGAAAAATCTCAACACTAGGATGAGAAACAAGACTGGGGTGTCTGCCCTCATCATTTCTCTCCAGTGCTGTACTCGAAGCCCTGGGGAGTACAAGAAAAATAAAGGCATCCAGGTTGGAAAGGAAAACGTTTAACTGTCTCTATTTTCAATCAACATGATTCTCTTTGTAGAAAAGCTAATTGAACCTATTAAAAAAACAAACAAACCCACAACTACTACCACTGAGTGAACTTAGTAAGGTTGTAGGTTATAAGGTCAACACACAACAATCTATTTTGTTTGTATATACTGTTGATCGACCATGGGAAGTTGAAATCAAAGTAAAAAACATTTACAACAGTATCAAAAATATAAAATACTTGGGGACGAATTCAGCAACACATGTGCAAGACTTCTGTACTTGAAACTACAATCCATTGGCAAGAGAAATTACAGAAAATCTAGATAAATGGAGAGATCCCATCAACATGGGCCCTGACTACAAATCCATATATGAAAATGCAAAGGACCTAAGAATAAACAAGACAACTTTCTTTTTTAAAAAAAGAGCAACGCTAAGGGATTAATACTACCTAGTGTCGAGACTTACCCGTATCTGTTAACAGTCAGCACTGAAAGTGGCGTGAAAAAGGGTAGTGGAACCAAATGAGAAGTCAGGAGCTGCACCCACATGTGTGCGGTCAACTGATCTGCAACAAAGATGCAAATAGTTCAGCCCCACAGAAAGGAGCGTCTTTTCGCCACGTGGCATTGGGACGATTGGACATCCAGATGCAAACAAATGAGTCTACACCTCATACCGCATGAAGAAGTTCACTCAAAGTGGGGACATATTTGCACATCATTTACCTAATACAAACTCTTAGATCCCATAGGGAACTCTCAAAGCTCAACGTGAAAACAGACACACAAACCAAAAAACGGGCAAAGGGTTTGAATAGTCACTTCACGGAGGAAGTAGTATGCTGACAGAAGAGCACCCGAAAAGTTGCCGCTTGCCATTTGTCCTTGGAGGACACAAATGAAACCAGTCGGATACCGGCACACGGCTGCTAGCATGTCCAAAATCCAAACACTGTCCGGCCCAGGCGCAGATTTCGAGAAACGCACGTGGCACACCCACCCACACGTCTGTTCAGAAGTGATACACGATGTTTATAGTGGCTTTATTTGTAATAGCCAAACGACAGAAGTAGCCCAAAAGACCATCAACGGGCGTGAATAAGCAAACAGTGATTTATCCACACGGGGCAGTACTGCTAGGCAATAAAAAAGGATATACTGGCCCCAAAATAGCTGAGGGAAAGAAGCCAGTAAAAGAACGGTATTCACTATGTAGTTCCATTTATATAAAATTCTAGAAAATGTAAACCGTACTCACAGAGAACAGATGGCTGCCGGTTGGCGGGGGGGGGGGGGTGCGGTTCGGAAGGGGCACAAGGAAAGTTTTGAGGGCAGAGGTTGCTTACCTTGGTTGTGGGCATGGCTTCATGGGTGTGTACATATGTCCAAAATTACTGAAATCTGTACTTTTAGATGTGCGGTTTTTTGTATATTGCTTCAACCTCAGAGCTGTTAAGAATTTCAAATGGTGGGGGCACCTGGGTGGCTCAGTCGGTTCAGTGTCCAACTTTGGCTCAGGTCACGATCTCATGGTTCACGGGTCCAAGCCCCGCGTCGGGCTCTGTGCTGACAGCTCAGAACCTGGAGCCTGCTTTGGATTCTGTGTCTCCCTTCCCCTCTCTCTGCCTCTCCCCTGCTTGCTCTCTCTCCCTCTTTCTCTCTCTAAACAGGGGCGTCTGGGTGGCTCAGTCCATTAAGCGTCCGACTTCAGCTCAGGTCATGGTCTCACGGTTTGTGAGTTCGAGCCCCACATCAGGCTCTATGCTGACAGCTTGGAGCCTGGAGCCTGCTTCGGATTCTGTGTCTCCCTCTCTCTCTGCCTCTCCCCCATTTGTACTCCGTCTCTCAAAAATAAATAAATGTTTAAAAAGTTATTTTTTAAATTTCAAGTTGCAGAACAGTCTACGCACAACTGTACGGTCCCTTCTAGATTTTCAATTCGACAAAGACAACAAAACGTGGGGCAGTTGTTCTAGACAAAGACTCGTAATGTGCGACCAGTAAGTGCCGGTCTAGATCCTGGACCCAGAACCAAACGCTGTAAGAGACGTTGTTTGACCATCGAGAGAAATTTGAATGGAGACTAGATATTGGCTAATAGCGTGGCATTGATGCTGAATGTCTTGAGTGACAGGGGTTTGTGGTTATGCAAGAGAACGTCGTCCTTTTTCTCAGGAAAGTTTCCAGGCAAAGCCTCACGCCATCTGCAACTTTGAAAAAGTGCGGACAAGCACAGGGGAAGCGAGAGGGAGAGCGCACACGGTGCAGAGTATTTAAATTGTCCTCGAGGTCGTGTGATGGGGTCACAGGTCAAGAGCAGTGTCACAGGAGGATGAGAAAGTGTCCGAAACATGGCCAAACCTGCAGTCTCCGAGGGCCGTGCTCCGGGAGGGTAGTGCTGGCTGGTGACCCTCAGACCCCTTATTATCCTTTTTCTTTCTGCTAATTAACCAGACTGAGGGAGGGGAGACGGGCAAAGAGCCCTTCAAGCTGGGCTGCGGTTGTCTGGGGTTTATCCGCAGGCACCGTTAACATGCAGTTCGGGCAACTTTCCCAAGTTCCACTCAATAAAGGTTTATCACAGTGCCACCAGGGCACCGAGGGCACGCTGTCTGCGAATTTGGAAGAAAGCTCTGTGTCGCATTCATGACGTCAATCCAAACGTGGGGATACACAGAGCTTTGCCACGTGGGAGGCAGTTGTGGGACCAGAAAGAACACACTCTGTGAGCAAAAGCGGATGAATTTCATTTCTGTGCCCTCACACCTATGCTGGCTCCCCTCCCCGCTCCCAGAACATGTGCTGATTTCCCTACAGAATAATCCCACCACCGCCCCCCCCCCCACCGGCTCTGATGTCACCAGCTTCTCTTCCTGCACCTGCACCCGTCCCACCGCCCCCTCCAGGCTCACACGGAAAAGCTCAGTGGAAAAGATGAGTGGGCGTAGTCTCCTCTCCCATCCTGTGAGGACTCGGGTCCCCCAGACCCAAGTGTGCCCAGGAGGGCCGGAGACTTCTCAGTCCAGAGCCTGCCGTCCCGGTGGCCCGGCCCCTGCAAGGGGCTGGCCCGCTCAGGCCCTGGGGCAGACCTTACTCCTGTGCTGGCAGCTTGTGTATCTCTCTGTCTCTGACTGCCTTGTTCCTACAGGTTTTATGTTAATAAACCACTTTTTAGGACAGGTTACATTTACAGAAAACCTAGAACAGGAAATAAAGTTCCCGTGTGCCCCACACCCACTTTCCCCCATTGTTAACATCTTAAGGAATGACACTGCCACTCACCAAAGTCCGCACTCCGTTCGAGTGTCCTTGGTTTTCCTGTCGTCCCCTTTCCACCCCGTTCGTCACGTCTCCCCAGGCGTCTCCGGGCTGAGCCGTCTCTCACGTCGTCCCTGGTTTCGGGTGGCCCGGCGGTTCTGGGGGTGCTGGGGCCGTCCCTCCGTTGGGGTGTGTCTGATGTCGGGTGATGGGCTCGGGGAGGAAGACCGCAGGGGCAGAGCGCCCTTCTCTTCGTGTCAGGGGTCCGTGCCGTCGACATGACGCGTCGCCACCGACAGGACCTGGACCGCCTGGCTGAGGTGTGTTTCCGGGTGTCTCCACGTGCCCCCCCCCGCCCCAAACCCCGCTTCCACCGTTTTCTCTCTACAAGGAGGTCACCGTGGTGCGCTGGGATTTTTGTTACGTGGCCGGCTTTATGTCTGAGGTCGAACACGGTTCCTTTACTATCCTTCATTGCTTTTTTTAAAATCTGAATATCGTTCTTTTCATCTCTCGCCCTTGTCGCTGGGTTAGCCTAATTTTATGAGGTTTGGTGTCGGAGCTCTTTTCTTTCGTGTTTGCAGTCCCAGGGTTTTGTGTATTCCCTCAGTTCCCTTCCCGGCCAGCCTTCCTGCCCCACCGCCCGGACCCAGCAGGTGCTCGGGCAGCGGGCGGTGAAGGAGCCGGGGGGCCACAGCCAGGCCCGAGTCCCCAGGAGAGCCCCGGCCCCGTGTCCGGCTTGCCGTAGGCGCTTGATGAATGTTACCCTTCCCGCCTGCTCATTTTGACACCAATAATTAAATTGCTTTGATGGCCCATTGAATTTCTACACTATGGGTTATAAAGGGCAGAAAATAAACTAAATCTTAGCATCGGGGAGCACAAGTCTGCATGTCTCACGAAGCTGTCGTCCGCAAGGATGTGCCGTTTCGGTGGATGTGAGGTGCCGTTTGTATTGTTTGGTGAACTACAGCTGCCACGCGTCCCTTCGTGGCCGTCATCCCAGTTACGTGAGGCGGCTGCGTTTCAGAGGCCCCCAGAGTGGGTTTCACCCCAGAGAAGATTCAGATCCACCCCCGCGGGGCCCCTGGAGAACTGTGGACCCGGAGAGTACGTCGCAGGAGTCGGGGGCTGCCCCTTCCCACACCTGCCCGGGAAGAGGCCAGGCCCGGCCAGACTCGCACTTTGGTAAAAGGCCAGGTTGCTGCTGAGCGTGTCTGTCCCTGGCAGAAGGGAGACCGTCGTTTCCAGATGCCTCTGGATTTCCAGGAGTGAAATGAGAAGCCAAGGGAGGAAGCAGGAGGTTGTCACCACCGCTGTCAGGTCGTCGGGCCCATCGTAGCATGAATGGGCGCAGTGACTCAGGCTGCAGGGGACTTCCTGGTGAGAGGAGCTGAAGCGTCAGCCTGCTGCTGAGGGCAATCAAGACAGGCCGTCTTTTTGGGTGATGACTCAGGCCCTGTGATTCATCGTCAGGCTGGGCTGAATCGCTCCCCGGCTCTGCGGCACTGATCAGAGCAAGGATGAGGACGGGTGTGGGTCAGCCTGCGAGGAGAGTGAGGACGAGGACAGGGGTGCGGGTCAGCCCGCGAGGAGAGCGAGGACGAGGACGGGGTGCGGGTCAGCGTGCGAGCGCAGCCCAGCAGGACCCGACTCTTACATGTCTTATGAAAAGGGCGACCACGGTTCTGGTGTGCGGAGCCTGAAGTCGAGGCTGGGTTGGGGTACGGTCCGGGGCCGCCAGCTGAGTCACCTTTCCCACCCGGGACCTTGAGGCTGCACCTGGCGGCGACCCGGGTCCAGGGTCTGGGTAGAAGCCCACAGCGCGTGGCAGGGAGAGGCCGGGCCTCGACATCCTGGCCCTGCGGCTCAGCAGCTCTGGACCCAGGAAAGCCCATCCCTCCTGCTTCCACGGGCCTCTGGACTGACTCGTCCACACTGGAAGCGGTTACTGGGTGTGATTAACATCCCGGATTGCGTCATGCTTCTCCATGTACACGTCGGCTTTTTTATTTGCTCAGCAAACGCTTAGTGGCCCTCTGATGGGAACCAGGCTGCGTGACATTCCGGGACCATGGAGAGTAATAATCAGGGTTTTGTCCTCAAAGAGCTGAGAGTGTAGCAGAGCAGGGACCAGAGTAACGAGCTCACCTGAAGGCAGCCACTCGGGGAGTCCAGCCACAGTAAGACCAAAAAGAAGGTCTCGAGAGTGGCTGGGCTGACTTGAGAGGCTGTGCCCAGAGGGTGCTCGGATGCCCGCGGTGGGGACGACAGGCCAGGAGCCAAGACACGGATGCACGGAGATGCATCATGTCAGACAAGGTGTGAGTGCGAGCACCCGGTATCGGAGGGGGAGGAGGCTGAGGGCGGGGGGTCTCTTTGTTCAGAAGCATTTCTCCGTCACCGCTGCCCGTTCTGCCCCTGGGTAATTGACACCAAGTGGGGGAGAACCCCATGCGGCATGGCTCAGTGTGACCCTCAGGGACAGTTTCACGGCCTGGCTGGGAAAGTAGGGCTGCGCTACAGAAATGAACAGTTCAAACGAGTCCAGGAATCTCAGATGAGCGCCAGGAACCGCGGGTCCCAGTCCAGCAGAAGGACCGGCACCGGGGTGAGGGCCGCTCTCCGGCCTAGGCCAGAATCCACCCAAGCAGAGCAGAGGTCCCCTGGGCCCGGCGGACAGAGACACAGGAACTGACCGCTCTCTGGTGGCTGAGCAGGTGCAGAAACGAGTGAGGGGTTGTCTGTCAGCCGGAGAAGCGAGTGAAACAAAAGGGTTATAGTGAGGAAATGCCATCAGAGTACACAGCTCGCCTCCTCAGCGAAGATTTTTGCCTGAATGTAACGTAAACGCTGAGTGTCGAATTGACCGAAAGCTTCGGTGAAATCATCCGGGAAAGTAGGTGGAAAACAAAAGTCGGAAGCACAAAAGAACGAAATCCTCGTATCCTATAGTGGAAGTGGCTAAATAAAGACATAGCCATTGTTTCGAAATCTGGAGGTAAATTCTTGAAAACCCGTCCAAAAGAATGGCGATTGGCCGCCCTTGGGGAGCTGGACGCGGGTGGGAGGAACGGACCAGCCGGTGCTGTCGTGTTGCCCTTTCTCGCTCTGTGTGTTGATCTGATTTGCACGTAGAGAAACCCCAAGGAGCACGGCGGGGAGAAGGGTCCCGGCCTTCCCCACCCAGAGCGGAACGAGTGGAAGGAACCACTGCCTCCTGGCGCGTGCACCTGAGCCGCGGAGCTGTGCCAGGGCAGGCGTCTCCCGTCGAGGAGAGAGCTGAGTAACACGCTGGGACCCGCGTGTCCCCTGTCCCCCCACAGAATGGAGAAGGTGGAGGTAAACGCCTTGGTGCTGAGTGAGGAAGGCACTGTGATTTGGACCGGCCTCGGTTTTGGTTCCGGCTCTGCGGACGGCCCTCGGGCAGCTCACTGCGTATAAACGGGACTTAAACAACTTCCTGTCGAGGCGGTGGTGGAATCCGTGTCCGTGGCCACAGAGCTCGTGACAGCCCAGGCACAGTCAGGCATGACCGTCGCTGCTGCTTTCGTGAAGAGTGACGCAGACTCACAAGTGCAGCCTGGAGAACACATATTGAACCTGTGTCCTGACTGTAAAGACTATTTCTTCCGTTAAATATCCGTTCGTGAGATCTGACCACGTGTATTAGGCCACAAAAGAAACCTTAAGAATTTCCAAAAAGCAGGAATAGTGCAGACAATGTGCATGGCAGGACCAGAAATGAATAACGGTGTCAGAAAACAGAACAGGCCGGACAACTAGGAATTTAGTTTTTTTTAAAGCAATTATCTTCGATCTTGGGTCAAAGGAAAAATACAAAACAAAATTATAGTTTCCAAAAGCACAGAGGATGAAAATAACGGGCATCGGACCCCCAGGACACAGCTAAAGCCACGTTCAGAGAAGACTTCACAGTCCTAAGTCCCCGCACCGTCCTAACAGAGTCACAGCAGAGCAGGCGGCCAGCTAGATGGACGACACGGTGACACGAAAGGGACTACAGACGAGCAGAAAAAAGCAGTTTGATAAAGATAAAAGAGAGGGCTTTCTCTGAGTTTGCAAACAAAAATATGAAAATGAAACCATAGATAAGAAGTGGCTTCTTTGTGGGGGGAAGGATCTGCTCACCTGATTAAGGGGGCCAAGTACCATCTAGAAATGACCAGGCAGGAAACACTATGGGAGGGAGGACAGGTGTGGTCCTGAGACTGTGCACATCTCTGCAAGTGCAGTAACGCTTGAATACAGCAGGCTTCTATTTCTAGGAAGGTAGAACTTCTCAAACTGATCCGAGGAGTAAAAAGCTCGAGCAGACCGTCTCCCCAGAAGGAGTAGCGAGAGGGTGCTAGGAAGGTCCTGCCACGCCCCGTCATTCCGGGCAGAGAATCTCTCCCGAGTGGAGGTGAAGGGACACCTTGCAGCTGTTTATGGAGCCAGCGTGACATTGACGTTGGCACCTACGGGCACAGCATTGTGACTGTGCTCAGGGCCACCAAAGCGCATACTTTATTTATTTTTTTTTAATTTTTTTTTAATGTTTATTTATTTTTGAGACAGAGAGAGACAGAGCATGAACGGGGGAGGGGCAGAGAGAGAGGGAGACACAGAATCGGAAGCAGGCTCCAGGCTCTGAGCCGTCAGCCCAGAGCCCGACGCGGGGCTCGAACTCACGAACCGTGAGATGGTGACCTGAGCCGAAGTCGGACGCTCAACCGACGGAGCCACCCAGGCGCCCCAAGCAAAGCGCATGCTTTAAATGTGGGTAAAATAGGAGCACCTGGGCGGCTCAGTCGGTTAAGCTTCCGACTTTGGCTCAGGTCATGATCTCATGGTTCACGAGTTTGAGCCCCACGTTGGGCTCTGTGCCGACGGCTCGGAGCCTGGAGCCTGCTTTGGATTCTGTGCCTCCCTCTCTCTCTGCCCCTCCCCTGCTCACACTCTGCCTCTCTCTCTTTCTCAAAAATAAGTAAACATTAAAATAATAATAATAATAAATGTGGGTAAAATGGTAAATTTTATGTTTTACACACGTCAGCACACGCAAAGAACACTAAAAGGCTCACACAAAACAAGCAAAGCACATTCCATCCATACTTGTGAGTGTTTGGAAATAAGTCGGGAGAGCACAGAAAGGCTGCACAGCGCTGCCCAGTGGGTCCTTCCCCGGGTGAAGGCTTGGCTCAGCGTCCACCTTTAAAAAGCTGAGCCGTTACAGTAATAACGCTAACAAGTACAAGAAGGCGGGGGTCGATCTCACGAAGGAAGAAAACCGCTCAGTAACGGCACCAGTGGCTGCTTCTCTAACATTCAGACTGGTTTCCTGTCAGCCCAGAAGCCAGCAGCATACTAATGGGGAAACGCAAGAGCAAAAGTGAGCAGAGGAAGATGTCACTGTCACTGTCAGCTAACACAGTCAGAGGCTGGAATTAAAGGCACAAAAGTTAGAAAAGTAGAGGCAAACCACCACGGTCCACACACAGCTAGGACCGTATGCCTGGAAAACCCAGAGGCGTCCGTGAGATCCCGCTAATGAGAGAATTTATGAGACAGGAGACTTTGGATTAATACCCAGAAACCACGGGTTACAACCGGCGGAACATACGTGCGCCCTGTTTGCAAGAGAGCCCTAAATCTGGGAATAAGCCCGACCCGAAGCATGAGAAACCCCCATGAAGGAAACCGGAAAACACTCCTGAAGAGCAGAGAATTCAACGCGCACAAAGGAAGACATAGGCAGTTTAATTACAGAAGGGTTGTTATCGTCAGTATGTCAGGGTTCCCTGAGTTGATTTAAACTGTAAGACGATCCCAATAAAACTACCAGCAAGCTTTTTCTCCCCCCCTCTCTCTTTTCTGGAACTAGACAGACATACTTCCTACGGAGAAATAAATAGCACTCGCCAGGGAAACTTTGACTAGGAAGAAAAACGGCAAGGATCTAATCGTCCCAGATGCCAAAACTAACGATGAAGCCCCAGGAATAAAGAGCGTTGTGGGGCTGGATTATGGACAGACAGGCTGACAAATGGGCACAACAGAAATGGACCTCAGCGCACACAAGGCACAGTGCACGGTCAAGTCAGCATCTCAGCTCAGCGGTAAAGATGATGTGTTCCCGGGGGCTCCTGGGTGGCTCAGTCGGTTGAGCGTCCGACTCTCAGTTTCAGCTCAGGTCACGATCTCATGGTTTCATGAGTTCGAGCCCCGCATCGGGCTCTGCACTGACAGTGCGGAGCCTGCTTGAGATTCTCTCTCTCCCTCTTTCTCTGCCCCTCCCCTTCTCACACTGTCTCTGTGTCTCTCAAAATAAATAAAACTTAAAAAGTGTAATAAAAAAAAAAGATGATGCATTCCCGAATTTTTGGCACTAGGGGAGCTCACTGTCTGCACATCCTGAACACCAGAATTGACTTTAAAGAGGTAAATTATTTAAATATAAAGAATGACACCACAAGAGCACTAGAAGAAAACCCAGGCAAATTCTAGCTTAACCTTGGAGTGATGAAAGCCTGTCCGGCTATAACTTAAAATGTAGCTATCTCTGAAAATTAATAGATTTGGTTGCATGAAAATAAAACGTTTGCATGGGGGGAGAAAAAAACACGAGCAAATTTTCAAACAGGCAAGCATTGGTGGGTCGCAGATACTTAAAACTCCTCTTCCAGGTGAAAGGCTAGCCTTCATAATATATAAAGAGCTCCTAGAAATCAAGAAAAACTCTCAACAGTCCAGTAGAGAAACAGTCAAAGAATGAACGTGAACCCGCAGTTCCCATACAAATGGCCCTTACTTACACATACGGGACAGGCTCAGGCTTCTCCATGATGAGGAAAGTGCACAGTAGGGCTGCACCGAATATGGGTTTTTTCACGTCTCAGGTGGGCAAGCACTCAGGTGCTTTATGGCAGGCTGAGCTGCGAGGACAGAGTGCCGAAACTGCACACACACCTACCCTGTGATGGGCCGTGTTGCTTCTGGGAACCCACAGCCTGGCCTGTGCGTGCATGAATGAGCCACGCTCTCCGAAGGGCTGTTCCGCATTCGCCGTGAAGACAGAACTCTCCGTGTGGCAGGGCTGCGGCACGTGAAGAAGCGCAAGGTGCAGGGCACAGACGGTGGTCCCCGTGTCGGAGGAAGGGCTAGCTCCGTCTCCACGGTCCTCGGATTTCTTGCGCTTACACAGAGAAGCACCGGAAGAAGAAATAAGCCAACGCGGCAGTTACCGCAGCGCTGAGGGGAGGCTTCAACTTGCATCGTGTTTAACGTTTATTTTCGTGTTACGTTCAAACGTCATGCCAGTCCCTGCAGGGACCCAGCATGGCAGCGGACTTCCCCATGTATGCCTTTCTGCAGCATTTTGAGTTTTGAACTTTTATTTAGTTTTTATTATTTTTTTTAATGTTTGTTTATTCTTGAGACAGAGACAGAGGATGAACAGGGGAGGGGCAGAGAGAGAGAGGGAGACACAGAATCGGAAGCAACTCCAGGTTCTGAGCTGTCAGCACAGAGCCCGACGCGGGGCTCAAACCCATGAACCGTGAGATCATGACCTGAACTGAAGTCGGACACTTAACAGACCGAGCCACCCAGGCGCCCTGAGTTTTGAACTCTTAAAGTACGTTTACAAAACGTGTGAGTTTCTCCAAGGGCACGGCGGGTCATGAGTCGCCGCGCCCACCGGTGCTCAGGACTGTCCTGCCGACAGTAGTCTGTCCATCTGTGTTCCGTTGTGCCTCTGCCCCCCGCCCCCCCAGGACAGACTGTAGTCTTCGTAGAGGAGAGGAGGCCGGCTCTGCCAGAGGGTGCCCACAAGGAACAGCTGCCTCGCCTCTTACACTCACCCTCGCAGACCCCAGCCTTCTGTTCTCTGCTCTGTCCTGTACCCGTCCGCAGACCGCGTCTCCGCGTCTCACGTGAGGTGCGTGCTCACGTCCTCCTCTGCTGCTCTGCTTCTCTTCCTCCCCTCCCTGGCCCTCGTTTCAAAAATGTAATTCCCTAGGGGCACCTGGGTGGCTCGGCGGGTTGAGCATCCGACTGGATTTCGGCTCCGGTCTGGATCCCAGGGCCGTGGTATCGAGCCCCGCGTCGGGCTCTGCGCCGACAGTGCGGAGCCTGCTTGGGATTCTCCCTCTCCCTCTGTCTGCCCCTCCCCTGCTGTGCTCACGCGCTCGCTCGCTCGCTCGCTTGCTTGCTCTCTCAAAAAGTGTAACGTACGTTTCCCTGAAGTGCTGAGAGGGAAGAAGCAGAACTGTGACAAGAGTTAAAAGCACATCAGGGTGGGTTTTGCGTGTGGTGGGCAGGGGCTCGCTTAGGAAAAACCATTTCGTATTCATGCCCTTTCCTCTCCCGCCTTGATATGTCACACTTGCGGCTTGATGGGGGGGGGGGGGGGGGAGTCAGACGATACAAGGTTAGGGAGGCAGCTGCTGCGGGGCCGTCCGTTGCATTTGAGAGGCCTGTGTTCCTTCTTCTAGCGAGGCGCTTGGCCAGGGACCGGGTGTCCCGGCTCCCTGCCTGCGGTGTGGACGGAGGGCGGGACTGGGACAGCGAAGCCGGTGAAAGTCCGAGCGAGCTCAGAGCCGGTCGGTAGGCGTCTCCTGCCAAGGACCGAACAGGCAGGTGGCCTTGTTGGCGGTTCCCCCCGGGGGACCCGCCCCATCAGAGCAGGTGCACGGAAGTGTGGCGCTGCGACACGGGCCTCCCTCCCGAATGAGTGGGATGTGAACCAGTGGCCTCGTGTTCCTCTCTGATGAGACAGGTTGAGGGAGCTTCCCCTGCAGACGCGTAGGCCTTGATCTGACTTGTCGAGCGCCTGGTTTCGAAACAGAAGAAGGGGCCTTTGTTCTCAGACCCGGGCACCCGACCGCTGCCCCCAGGGACGCCGGGGCCGCTGGGCAGCTGTGAAAGAGCTGCCCTCCCCCAGGCCCTCTGCACTGAGTGTCTGCAGAGAGGACAGGGTGTTGATGCCTTTCTCCTTCTGCCGTCACAAACTTCATTCAGAGCGGCGGGCCCCTCAGCTTCCCTGGCTTCCCTGGCTCTTCGGGAGTTAGCCTGCTGACCTGAGTCCGGGGTGCCCCTGCCTCCTGACCGCCGACGCCTACCTGCTCAGCTCCCACGTAGCGGGAGTCCAGCGGCCGCCTGATGGGTTTAGTACAGAGAGGCAGAAACACCTGATCATCAGAGCCCCCAGAAGCGGGCGGTGTGCAGGGGACGCAGGGCCGGGCATGACGTCTACAGAGCTGGGAGGGGGCTGCACACGGCTGGGGGTGAGGGGCACACAGCTGGGGGGAGCACACGTCAGAAATTCTGTCCTTACTCTTCTGTGATGGCCTTTGACCTCCGGATGGAGCGTGCCATGTCTCTGTGCACGTGTTACCCCAGATCAGTTTTTCTGGAATGGATCCAGGAGCCTGTTCGGTGTCGCGGCCACGTTCCGAGGGTCACCGTCTCCAAGGATGGGGGCATCCGTGATCTGTGTGTCTCTCCCGCTCGCGGATGCCGCTGGATGTGTTGTGTGTTTCCTTGGCCACTCCAGTAGTCGAGTGCGGGTTTCTAAAGTGGGGTCCCCCAGCTGGCGAGAGGGCATCCTGGCATGAGACCTAGCTCCTTGCCTCCCGTTCTGCCCTTTCCTCTCCTACGTGCAAACAGGAACTTTGTCCCACCTTCAGGCTTTCACCCAAAGCCGTGCAGATGTTATCCTCTACCCGAGTGTCTGGGGCTCGATCATCTGAGCCCCTTGACCAGCCAGCACGTACAAAATGCCCCCAAGCCTGCCAGCCTGGTGTGAAATCCGTGCTCGTGGGAACACTGATGCCGCCTCTGAGCCAGGCTCCCTCCTCCAGGATTCCAAGTCCTCAGCCCCAGGCGTCACTTACAAGCCCCTTGCTCCCGGGCACCCGTCTTCCGTGTCCTCTGGGGCCCCGTCCTCCGTGGCCCAAGCACCCTCCACCTCTGTGGTCTTCCTACCCAACACGGGTGTGACTTCCGACCTAGAAGGTCAGCTTGGACCCCGCGCCCTGCCCTTTGGCCACGTGCTCCTGCCTCTCGACGGCTCTGCTGGTCTCAGAGGCGCCTCAAATGCAGTGGCCCCCAGACTGAGCTCCTCCTCCTAGCGGACCTGTCCACCGGTACCCGCCTCTTCGATCTTGCTGGGCGGGTGGGCCCCCTGGCCCCTCCTCCCCAGATCCCGGGGGAACAGCCTCCTCCTCCCGTGTCCGGGGTCGCCCCCATCTCCACCCCCTCTGCCCTTGCTGCGCGCGCCTCTCCTTCGGGTCCCGCTCACTCTCCATTGTGGTTCCCTCAAGACGCCAACCTGCAGACCCGCCACCTTAACCCTCCCAGGCCCCTCAGGCCTCCTCGGGGTCCCCGCGCGGCATCCGAAGCCCCGTGCCGTCTGCGTCCCACATCCCAAGGGATAGGCTCGCCTTCGCCTCCGTAACGACTCTGCAGAAGATCCCAGTTGCCCCTCGGCTTAGGCGCCCCTCCTTCCCCTGAGCCCCCAAGTCCCCAGTGTCTCCTGGCCGTCACACGCACACGGTGGTCTCCTCCAGAAACTGGGAGTGGGGTGCGCGTCACGTCTCTGCGTCCGGGACCAAAGTAGCGCCCGGCACCAGCGGGTCCTCGGACGTGTGCTGAGCACGTGAACCCGCAGCCATGCAGGTGCTTGTGGGTGCAGCGCGGCCCGAAGAGCCGGGGGAGCCGCGCCCCTGACCGTGCGCTTACCCCTGACTCCACGGCACCGCCTCAGCACTCTTCCTGTGGCGTGAGGACTGGGCCTCTGCTCTGGGAAGCGCAGGCTGAGGTAGGAACATGTGACACGAGTGACTCCCAGGGATCATTTTCCCAAAATCCCCAGGGAAGCTTCAGCAGGGGCTGGGGTCTGCGGCGACACCGGAGGGTTTCGAGCGCCGGGCGCCCCCCTCTCGGAAGGCGGGAGGAGGGGAACGTGGGAAGGGAGGGGGTGGGCAGGGGCGCAGAGGCGAGGGCGGCCTCCAGGGCCCCCTCCCGTTGGAGCGGCCGCGGGTGCAAGGGAGCGTGAGGTGCATCTGCGGACACCATTCCAGCTCCTTTGCCGAGCGGACGTTGGTCGCGGGAGGAGAAAACTCCTAAGGCAGCCGACCCTGACCGCACGTCCGTCACTCACCCGTGACAGGGAGCGAGAGGGCCCTTGCTGGCACGCGCACTCACGGTCTCTCCCTGTCTCTTTCTCTCCCCAGTCGTGCCAAGCTGACCTGGTGAAGGACAACGGTCACAAATACTTCCTGTCGGTCCTGGCAGACCCGTACATGCCAGTAAGGCTTCGTCCCCTCCCGGGACACCCTCGGGGTCCGTGTCGTCTGTCTCGCCGGCGGGTCACGCTCTGGGGTGGCCGTGGCCGGGGCTGCTCCCCACGGGCGGGGGTGGGGGGGGGCACGTCGGGGCGGGGGCGGGCGGCGTGCACCTGATGTCGAGCCGCTCCCTCGGTGCGTCCGCGTAGGAGAGACACGCGGCCCGGCCTGGTTGTTTCCGCTCCTCTGCCCCCCTGGCGTGTCTTCTCAGCACAGCAGGAGCCGCTCTCCCTCGCACCCTGTCAGCCGCGTTAGATTAATGAGTAGATGTGACAGCTCGTGTGCCTCGTGAAGGTTCTGGAACACGACGAGAGGCAGATGTGCCTTATGAATCAGGAAGGAAGGCAGGGGAGGAAAGAAGAGTGTGAACGTTGACGTTCCAAGTTAGCTTATTCTGTGAGACGCTTAACGGTAGGGACGTGCGTACACGGCACCCCCACGGCTGCACCGTCCCCGACTTCTGGGCTCCGTCCCTGTAGCCCCCAGCACGGCGGAGAGAACCGGAGACGTCCCGAGTCCCCTCCTCGATGTCGCTTCGTCTCGCGGGCGTGTTCGAGTGTCTGCGCTCATCCCCACGGCTTTTCTTTTTTTTTTTTTTTTTAATTTTTTTTTTTAACGTTTATTTATTTTTGAGACAGAGAGAGACAGAGCATGAATGGGGGAGGGTCAGAGAGAGGGAGACACAGAATCCGAAACAGGCTCCAGGCTCCGAGCTGTCAGCCCAGAGCCCGACGCGGGGCTTGAACTCACGGACCGTGAGATCATGACCTGAGCCAAAGTCGGCCGCCTAACCGACTGAGCCACCCAGGTGCCCCCCCACAGCTTTTCTAAGCTAAATGCTGGTTACTAGAAAAACCAGGAGACGTTAAAGGCTGGATCGTTACAGAAAAGGCAGGTAATGCACGTGTGTCTCAACTCAAGTGTGGGAACAGCCTCATCCTTGCTGGTGCAAGCTGACACTTCACGTGAGGCCTGGAAACAGCCGCGTCCCTGCTTTTCGGGCAAGAATCCAGTCGACCAGGGGCGCCTGGGTGGCGCGGTCGGTTAAGCGTCTGACTTCAGCCAGGTCACGATCTCGCGGTCTGTGAGTTCGAGCCCCGCGTCAGGCTCTGGGCTGATGGCTTGGAGCCTGGAGCCTGTTTCCGATTCTGTGTCTCCCTCTCTCTCTGCCCCTCCCCCGTTCATGCTCTGTCTCTCTCTGTCCCAAAAATAAAAAAAAATAAAAAAAAAAGTTGAAAAAAATAAAAGAATCCAGTCGACCAAAGGGACAAGGACACCGAAGCGGTGATCGTGGCCAAGCGGTGAGCCAAGCCGGCACACGTGGGCCCCGCTTCTTTGGCTGCAAACACGTTGACGCTTTGAACCCATAGTGACATTCGAAAGAAAGAACATTGCCACCATGCCAAAAACTGAAGCGAGAAGTCTGAAGGGAGCCACAGCGGGAAGGGGGCGCTGACCCTGGGGTTCCCTGTGCACACGGACCCTGGTCTGCACCCAGGACGGGCCGAGCCGCAGCACCGTAATGGACCCCTGCGGATACGGGAGCATTCGAGGCTGCCCCCCCCACCCCCCACCCCTCATCCCCCATGGGAAGGGCTCAGAAAAGGGCCCCGTTTGTCTCTCCACGTCTGGGCCGAGGTCTCTGGGGCCCTGGAAGAAGCAGAACCAAAACCCTGCAAGGCGCTCGCACGGCCCGGAGCCTGCGAGACTCAGGCCAGAGGCACAAGCCGGCTCCTGACCCGCAGGACGGAGCACTGAGCGGAGTCAGCAAACAGGAGATTAGCAGCCAAGAACCGAACATAATAGAGTTCTCTGGAAAAGACTATAAAATCCATAAGGGTAAGTATGTTTTAGACGATTCAGTGAAACAATTTGTTGCTTTAATTAGGTCCAGAAATACACCACTGGGTTGTTTCTTCAGAAGTACTTCTGCATCTGCTATAAGGAAATAATCTGTTTTTTCCTTTTTACTCATCCTCAAAAAGGACCGACTAGATTCTTTTCATCAGTAGGCAGTTTTTTGCGGGGGTCCTGTAAGTGGAAGACGCAGACATTGCCGTCCAAAGCTCCGTGGATGAATCGAGCGGTAGAATGGCACAGTCAGTGAGAGAATTCCTGGAGGAATCACCTGGAATGAAGCACATGAAGGGGACTCAGAGGCCTGCAAAGGGGGGGGGGGGGTTCGTCTCACTGCTGCCACCCTGAGGCCAGAGTGTGCACTCGGGACATGGGGGGAAGCAGGACGTGAACAGATCACGGCTGAGAATTTTCCCAGTTTGAAGAAAGGAATGAGTTCTCAGTGAAAGCACTGTGAGTCTTGAGAAGACTAAATAAAAACAAATCCACACAAAGGCCCAACCTAACAGAGGTAGAAAATATCAAAGGCAAAAGGGGAAAATCTTAAAAGTAAGCAGAACGAGAAGAGGGCTTTGCACAGGAGCTGAGAGTGCCGGGAGGAGGACTGACGGACGCGGACGCTAGAGGAGAGCGACTGTCACCCCGGAACCCCCCACCACCTCGCGCACCATCCGGGACACGGTGAAGCCAGCCCGCGGTCACAGACGCACAATCGGTCGCGTTCGGATGCCCGGTGAAGGGCTTACGGAGCCCGTGCTTCAGGAAGAGACCGAGCCCACGGGGGCGCAGAACACAGCACCGGGCTAAGGAATGGGCTAGCGTGCGGCCATCTACATAAGCACCGGCCGTGAACACAGGCCGTAGTCGTGAGTTCGAGGGGTTAAGACCGGAGGAGGAAGGTTGGAATCGGCAGCCTTGACCGATCCAAGGGCGAGAGCGAGAAAGATCGACCTCAGACTCTGCCCCAGGTGCACGTTAACAACACCAGGCACCACGACTCTGTTACGGACAGCAGACTGGTTCCCCAGCTAGCAGAGGCACAAGGGAAGGATGAGGACAGACCCACGCGACAGAAAGAGGGAAGCCGGGAACCGAGTCAGGGTGCCGGAGTCGCGCGTTTTCTGCCAGCGCACCGGGCGGTGGTGGGCATCGCGCCTCCACAGGCTCGGACGGGGTACAGGGTGAGCGGGACAGGCTTGTGCGCAGAGGGTCCCGGCGGGCCCGTCCCGCCCCGTCCTGCCCCTGTTGGGGAACGGCCATGCTAAGCGGCCAGCCCTGAGCCCTCAGACCCTCTTGCGGGGTTTTCTGTCCCGGGGACTCTGGTCAGAAGGCAGCAGCACCGGGTCTTGACCTGGAGCCCCAAGCTTGCCACTAAGGTTCAGGACAGAGAGAGCCCTGCTGGGCCACGGGGACACGCAAACCCAGGCCAACCTGTGTTTTCCAGGCTGAGCATCGGACCATGACGGCTTTCATCCTGGCTGTGATCGTGAACAGTTACAACACAGGACAGGTAAGTGTCGCAGCCCCCGGAGCTGCCCTGTTTGGGAGCGGGGATGCTGGTCTGAGCGGCTGCTGAACCGGTCCCCCCAGAAGGGGGCACCACGGGACACGGGGCCCTTCCTTTCCCCAGCCGGCCGTCCGCCGGGCAC
The DNA here is from genome assembly GCF_018350175.1 of Felis catus. Taxonomy (NCBI): domain Eukaryota; kingdom Metazoa; phylum Chordata; class Mammalia; order Carnivora; family Felidae; genus Felis; species Felis catus. Next base: position 59,915,699 of record NC_058381.1, read on the forward strand.
GTTGAAGGTGGTGCGTTTGGAGCGAGGAAACCGGGGCAGATGTGGCGGTGTGAGAGTTTCCCCAGGGAACGGGCCTGTGACCGCGGCCGGCCCCTCCCCCTGCCCCGGGCCGCGGGTGAACACGGGTCGTGTGCCTTCTCGCAGGAAGCCTGCTTGCAGGGAAATCTGATCGCCATCTGCCTGGAGCAGCTCAACGACCCCCACCCGCTGCTGCGCCAGTGGGTGGCCATCTGCCTGGGGCGCATCTGGCAGAACTTTGACTCGGCCAGGTGGTGCGGCGTGAGGGACAGCGCACACGAGAAGCTCTACAGCCTCCTCTCCGACCCCATCCCTGAGGTGAGCCCGCCGCGGCCCGTGCCCAGGCCGGCCGAGGCCAGGGTGCCGGCTTCCCGCCGGGCGCCGCACGAGAAGGAAGGGGCCGGGTGGGGGTCAGACCGCAGCCGCCCTCTGTGGCGTGACCGTGACCCGGCCCGGCCCGCAGGTGCGCTGCGCGGCGGTCTTCGCTCTCGGCACGTTTGTGGGCAACTCGGCGGAGAGGACCGACCACTCGACCACCATCGACCACAACGTGGCCATGATGCTGGCCCAGCTGATCAACGACGGGAGCCCCGTGGTCCGCAAGGTGCGTGGCCCCCGGGTCCGCAGGCAGCGGCAGAGCGCCTCGCGACCAGCGTCCCGCGGCGCTCAGGGATCGGAGCCCGTGGCCTCGGCCGCAGCTGTGAGCCCTCCGTCCCCAGGGGCGCACGTCCTTTAGAGAGCGGACCTTTGAATGTTTGTTTAATTCTCTGCAAAATGCGTTTCTTCACCAGATACTCGTGTGTTTGCTTCATTTAAAGGCATTTAACAGGCTGCGCCTCCTGGCAGCTTGTAAAATAGGCTCCTTCCTGCCTGGGAGCATCACATACACACATCATGGCGACTAAAAGAGCAGTAGACACCCACAGACAGACGGAAAGGTTTGTGGAGTGTGTCCCCCTCCCCGCCCCCGTGTTTGTCAGCGGCGGAACGGAACACGTTCGCGACGGGGCGGCTCTGACTTGTCTGCGCACGTGCGCGAATGCCTCGGGTTTCCTCCGGAGACCTCGCGCCTCTGTCGGAAGCTGGCCCGGCACAGCCCGAGGTCCCCCCCCCACTCCCCGCCGGCGGAGGCGCCACCGGGTACCCGCACGGCGGCTGGTGGCCTGGAGAAGACTGTCCCCTCGGCACGGGCGGTCTTCCCGGGCATCGTGTGTCCACCCGGCACCCGGTGTGGCTGAGGTCGCGGAACGGCAGGAGGGAGGCCGGGCGCCTTTCAGGACAGGGTGTGGCCTGGGGCTGTCTGCTCACGTGGACCCCCTGATTTTCTCGGGAGGGACGCAGTCTGGGCAAGCTTACTTCCGCCAGACCGGAGACACGGAAGGACAGGCTCCCTGAGACCCTGGCGGCGGGCCCTGTTTCGCTGCCCGCGCTCTCTCGATCGGAGGCACGCTTCCCGCAGCCCTGCCAGCCTCCTTGCTCCTGCAGCAGATTGTCTCCCCTTGGACACCGCTGATCAGAGTGGCAAATTAGTGGTTTCTTTCATTGTCCACTGAGATCCCTCCTTTCCTAAAGAAGGAAAGCTTGCTTGCTTCTTTCCAGAAATCTGAAACGTGAAAAGGAACGTTAATAAAAACTAAAACAACGTCCCCGTCAGCTTCCAGTATCTGGAGACTGGCCAGCACGCACCTGGGACTGCCGTGTTCTCGAACACGGCCCCAGTGTGGGCCCTGGGGTCCCGTTCCTGCCTGAAGTCCACTCAGTGTCCCTTTTTTCTGGATACGAGAATGCCCAGGTGTAGCCACGTCCCTCCCGAAGGTGCCTTGCTGACCGCCTTGCCTGGGGGGCTCCCCGCTGTGGCTGCGTCCCAGGGGCGTGGCTGCACATCAGAGCCCACCCTGCTAAGGAGTGCCTCATCTGGAGGCAGGGGATTTGCTCCTCCGTCCTGGGCTCAGCATGCAGGCTGTGCGTCCGAGGCCTCGGAGCACAGAGTGGGAGACGAGCCTGCCTCCGAGGGGCAGACGTGGGAAGCAGCAGTCATTCTAGAGCCCTCATTGATGAGCAGGGCCGCAGAGGGGGGCCCGGAGCTCTCTCTGGAGCGCGTCAGCGTGATGCCTGCCCTGCCTCGTCGGGGAAGAGGAGTCAGGAAGGCTTCCGGAGGTGGGAGCTCACCCCTGGGTTAGGAGGGCTGAGCAGCCAGGAGCCAGGGAGGTGAGGGGCAAGCAGAGCAGGTAGGGCGGGCGGAGCGTGTGCAAAGGCCCAGGGGTGTGAGGACCATGGTATGCCCGGGGGCTGCCCGCCGTTCGGATGGCTGGAGCAGAAAGCAGGAGGGGCAGGGAGGGGGAGGGGAGGACGGTGGCTCGGCGCCGGGCCCCACGTGTCAGGAGCGCACCTGCTCTCACCGTGCTGAGTTCCTCACTCTTCCCGCAAGTGCTTGGCTGCTGGGTGAGGCCTGGGGTGGCTGCGCTCGACCCCGAGACAATGAGGCCGTGTCTGCTGTGGGAACGTGGGGCACAGAGGCTCGGGGAGGAGGGCAGCAGCTGCAGAGAGGACGCGGCCTGAGCGGGGTGGGCGGGGAAAGCCGCGCAGAGAGGTGCTGCCTGCTCAGAGACCGGACCCTGCAGCGTCGGCAGAACCCTGACGCCGCTGGCACTCGTCTCCTCCTCGTCCAGAGCCATGTGGCAGGACCGTCGGGAGCTCGGGCCCAGCCTGCTGGTCTGGGAGACCCAGCTCCAGGGCCCCGAGGGTCCGGAGCACGGCTCGGGCTTGGGCATCGAGCTCCGCGAGCTCACCTGCCCCTTGCCGCTCCGGTCAGAGTCGCCGGCTCTGACCCGCGGCCGAGGCGCCGATGATAAGTGCAACCAGCTGCTGTCGTGCCCCTGTTTGGGGCAGAGGAGAGAAGTGGGGACGTATGGTGGGATTTTCATAAAGTCGCACGTATTCAGTATGGAAAAGATCACACGCGTTTACTTTGTATGGTGACAGTACCCTTTCCTAGACGAGGCGATGCGAGGGCAGAGGGTGACTTACTCAGTGAGCTCACTTGATAACATCAGAGTCAGTAGGTTCACATCGGCCTCCCAAACCTCTGTGGACGTGAACTTGTCCGTGAAGTATCAAACCCAGCGTGCCCAGCCCCCCGGAAGCCAGCTGCCCCCCCAGAAGGGCCAGGCGAGGGGCCGGGGTGGGTCACCGCCCAGCCACATCCTCACCCCCAGCTTCCCCGCCACCGTCCGCCTCCACAGCTGTGAGTCTCGTTCATTTGTACTTGGTGACCGCGGACCACAGAGGAGCAGTGTGATGTCCACCTGCCTTCCCGGCGTGTCTGACTCAGCGGCAGTGAGAGAAGCATCAGAGGCTGTCAGGTCCCTGGTGGACTTGGTGGGGCCGAGCTGCCCGGCAGGGCCCGAGGGTGGTCACGTCGGAGCAGACGCGCTCCCGCGAACACTGCCGTCTCGCCACGGTTATGGGGCCGCGCGCGAATCTCCAGGCCACCGGTGTCAGCCTGTCATGTGTCACTGGACACACGCGGTGGGGGGCAGTCCTCGGGAGGAAACGAGGAGGTGGCCGCCAGAGCACACGGGGGCCGCGGGGGGACGCCAGGAAGACGCACAGTCTGACCTCCCGCGCAACCGAGGGAGAGCGTTAGCGGGTTCCCCTTGGGACGGTGCAGGAGCCCGGGCACGATGTCCCTGAGCCCTTCGTGAGGTGAGCCGCGTGATGGAGATGGTAACGTGTCTGAAGGGAAAGGCTTCGTTTAGTCGGTACTCGTTAAGCACCTGCTGTGTGCTGCCCCCTGGGTCCCCGGGCCTCGACGATCGGGCACAGAACTGAACCCGCCTGAACAGCCTGCACTTGAAGGCGGGGTGGGCTGGAGGCTGGACAGACGCGGGTGTGACCTAGCAGGTGGCGGTCGTGCCCTGAGGGAGGTGAAGCGGGGTGAAGGTGGGTGGGCCTGGAGGCGAGCCCCGGGTGAAGGTGCCCGGGTGCCCAGAGAGGCATCCGAGCGGGAGGCCTGAAGGGATCGCGGGGTGAGCTGGGGACGCTCGGGGACGGTATCGAGTGCGCCGGCACGGCGCGGGAGTGCTGGCTCCCTCAAGGGTCCGTGCTAGATGGCGGGGCGGAGAGCCAGGTGGGCAAGGCCTCGTTTCGCTGCGCGTGTGAGCAGAAGGCTGGAGGTCAGGAGGGAGGTGGAGCAGACCGACGCCGCCGGCCGGAGGGGCTGGGGCGCTGATCTCCGCGTGCGGGCGTGCATGTGGGGAACTGCTTCCAAAAGTCTAGGGCACAGCTGGGCTGCGCAGCCCGGCCAGAACTGCCCGCACGTTTGTGTTTTGTGGTCAGACGCGCTCCAGGAGCCCGTGGCCGGCAGCAGCCGCCTCCCGCGTCCTCCGCCCCAGCAGGACGTACTTGATCCACAGCCACCGGGCGGGGGCGGCCGGCTCAGTGTCTGGCCTTCGATGGCCTTCCCTGCGTCAGAGGGTCTGGGACCTGGCCGCGAGCTCCTGCTGCAGGGGCCACCGTGAGCTTTTCTCACCCGACGTCAGAGCGGAGGGGAGAGTCTCTCCGCAGAAGGCACAGGCCGTGTGTTTGCCGGGAGGGGCCCGGCGGGTGACCCCTGCGTGGCTTGTTCTCCGTTGCACAGAGGCTGCGCTCCGGTTTGCGGGGTGGGGGGCGGGTGGCAGGGATGTAGGCACCGCAGATAAGGGCCAGATGGGGTGTCGGGCAGTGGGCGTGAGCAGGCTTGTGGGGGGCTCAGTGCAGTCCAACTCGGGCGGATCGGGTGGGAGGTGGGTCAGGGGTCCGTAGTGCCGTGGGCGTGAACCGAGGAGTCCCTAGCGGGAGCCGACTGGGAAGGGTGGAGCCAACACACCGTGGGCTGCCGAGTTTGGGGTTGCGGGAGCACTCAGGCCGAGACGCTTGGCCAGCAATGGGAAGGCCGGCCAGGAGCTTGAAGGGGGGGCGGGTGGGGGGGGGGCACGGGTGTGGGCTTGGGAGCAGTGCACAAACATGACAGGAGGAGGCGAAGGACTTTGTGGGGTCCAGGCAGGAGAGGGAGCGCAGGAGAGAACAGGGGGCAGCCGCTAAGGGTCCCGGGCCCTGTGGAGCTGGGCACCTGTGCGGAAGGCCCGCAGCATGGGGCCACAGGGATTCCCTGCGAGCTGGGGGCCCCCAGGAGCTCACGCAGCAGAGGCCCCTGTGCTCTTTTACTCAAGCAGTTTTGGGCCTAAGGATCCTGGAGAATTTCCCTGCCTTTCAGGGACGGGACACTGATTTTTCTTTGCAAGTTTTGCATTTAGTAAGAGGTGTGCTCTGGCCTGTCGGATGTCCTCTGCTTTAATGTGCCGGGAATTCAGATGGCTCACCCAGCGGCAGGGTCTAATCAACACGTACCTCAGCCCGGCTCCCGTGACCCGTCCGCCTTGCCCCTGGAGGGTGTCATTCGCACCTGTGTCCGTGCCCACGTTCACGTCTCGAGACGCCGCCCACACTGCCTGTCCAGGGCTCCTGCTCCCCTTGGACACTCGCGAGCGCATCCCCGAAGGGCCAGTCCCTCCTGCCAACGCTGAGTGCAAAGTGTTTTAACCTTTCTTTTTTCTCTGGTGACTCGAGCGCTCGGCGTGAACTTTCAGCCTCACTGCCGTTCCGCAGTCCTCTGCCGCCACCGGTAAGCGTCGTTGTCCTTGTCCCTCTCGGCAGGAACTGGTGGTGGCTCTGAGTCATCTTGTCGTCCAGTACGAAAGCAATTTCTGCACCGTGGCCTTGCAGTTCATGGAGGAGGAGAAGAATTACCCGTTGCCTTCTCCAGCGACCACAGGTACGGCGGCATAATGCCTGAGTGGCCGGCCGGGGACCCCGGGGCAGGACTGTGGCAGGGCCCCATGACTCCCGCCATCCCAGCCACTTAGCAGAATGGAAAGGGCGGCAGGAGGGGCCACACTGACCCTCAGACCCTTCCTTTTTCCTACCATTTTTGGGAATCAAATTCATGGGAATCTTGAAGGATAGCAAAACGCGTGCGGGGGGGGGGGGAGGCTCATGGAAAAGCACGTCACCTCCTCCCGTGATGAGCTGTTGGTTTCCTGTTCCGTGAGTCACGTTAGGCAGCTCCTGTTCTCCCATTTGTCCTTTTTGCTGGATTTATATTTCATCATATTGGGCTGCCCCCCTCTCCCCCCCCCCCCCGCCACAAACGCAGCCTTTTCTGCAGGAAAGAGGCTCGTGATCAATAACAGAAGCGTTACTGCTTTTAGAACATCAGGGAAGGGAAATGAAAATGAACTTGCTCAGTGGAAACAGCTGGTGCCCTGGAGGAGGGCCCAGAAGCAGTGGGGGGGGGGGGGGGGGGGTCCTGCAGGGCGACCGGCCGCCACCCTGTCGTCGCCTGTAGGGCAGCGGCCCGCGGCTGAGCCACAGGGCGCCTGCTGCTGCCCTCAGGGCGGCCCCGTGGCCAGTGGTGCCCTGGATGTCTGGTGTCGGTCCTGGTCGTGCCTCCCCTCCCCACCCGGCGTCCAGCCGACCCTGACACGTGTGTCAGAGGCCCTCACTGAGTGGGGGGGCCTGTGGTGGCTTTCACGCCGCTTCAGGCGGTAGCTCCTGTCACCTGCTGCTGTGGCCACTGGCCAAGGGGGCGCGATGTGCCCTGAGGCCCACCACTGACTCCTCCTTCTTCTTTCTCCCAGAGGGGGGTAGCTTGACCCCGGTGCGGGACAGCCCGTGCACCCCCAGACTCCGCTCCGTGAGCTCGTACGGAAACATTCGCGCCGTCACCACCGCCAGAAGCTTGAACAAATCTCTGCAGAACCTGAGCTTGACGGAAGAGTGTAAGATGCTGGAATTGGGCCCCTGGGCCGGGGCGGGGGTGGGTTCGGTTTTCTGAAACTTCCCGTGCACGGGCGCCCCGTCCCTCTCTCTGCCGTGAGCCCGCACCCGCTGTGCCATCGGCTGGCTGGCCAGCGGGGCCCGCACACCCGCAGGCAGCCTGGCACGGGTGCCCCTGCGGCCCACGTGGAGCCCCTGGCCACCAGGAGCCCGGGTCTCGCCGGGGGCGCGGGCGCGGCTAGAGGAGACCGGCGGGGCCGCGTGGGCAGCGCACATCCCGGGAGCCCCGGCTGACCGCCCCCCCCCACCGCCCTCCATGGCCAGCGGGCAGCTCGGTGGCCTTCTCCCCCGGAAACTTGAGCACCAGCAGCAGCGCCAGCAGCACCCTGGGCAGCCCCGAGAACGAGGAGTACATCCTGTCCTTCGAGACCATCGACAAGATGCGCCGAGTCAGCTCCTACTCCGCCCTCAACTCCCTCATCGGTGAGTGCGGCGCCTTGGCCCTCCTGTCTGCCCCCACCCACCCCCGCGGCACCAGGGCTCACCCCCGGTGCTCGCCAGATGGCAGACGCCAGGACCGTCTCGGCCGGAGAAGAAGGGTCAGCCGGGGTGTGGGGGTGAGCGGCGTGTGCTGGGCAGCCGGAAGTTTCCGTCACCTTCGCCATGCTCTAACGATGGCCGACGGGCCGTTCTGGGCTCGTGGTGTGGGGAGGCTGCCAGAACCTTCCGTCTGCCGCCACGCCCAACGCCACGGCCCATTCGCCGTCCCCTCGCTGATTTCACCCCGGGAAACATCTTGTCTGTCGCGGCCAGGGCAGAGCAGGGGCCTCCACACCTCTACCAGGCAGAGTGACGGCCCCACCCACACCCCACCCCCACCCCACCCCCGCCAGAGATCTTCCCTCCTCACGGGGTCGTGGGCATCCGCCTCGTTCCTCCTGTCGTTCCTCCTGTGCGACTGTCAGTCTTCGGGGCGCTGGCAGCAAGGGCCGCACCTGCTTGGCGGGCCTCTCCCGCCCCTGCTGCGATGCCCAGGATGGTTTCCCAGGCCTTGGCTGGAGCTTTATTTCATGTTGAGAAACGCTTTACACGTAAAAACTTGGGGACATTAACATAACACCCCACCACGCGCATTTCACTCCCGTCTTAAGGGATCACAGACAGAGCTGCAGCCCCAGAGCCCGTCCACCCGTGTCCTGGCTCTTTTACTGTCCGCAAACCCCCAAAGCGCTCACGGCGCCTCGTACGGGCTCCAGATTACGTGTGGCCCGTGTCGTGTGGCTCGCATCCTCGCGGGGTGGCTCCTGCCCCCTGCTTTCTGCCCCCTGTGCGCGCCGCTCTCCTCCTGCCCCTTTCGTCGGTCCACGGCGGCTGAATTACGCCTCCTCCGTCAGAGGCGGGCTCCACTCCGCGTCCCGGTCTCCAACCGCAGCACGAGCATTCGCGCTGTTCCTTCGCTTGTTACCTTCGCGCATCGTGTTCCCCTGAGACGTCCGTTTCAGGCACGCGTTCTCGTCTCTCCGTGAACATCTGCGGAGTGCTCTCTTGACATCGTAGCCCCTGCTGTCTCCGCGGGAGCGTCCCCTTTTACTCCTAGTGCTGCTTGTTTGCTTTTGCTTGTAGGGTTGATCCCGGAAAGCCCTACAAGACGTTTGTTAATTTCTTTAGTGTTTTCAAGTCCCAATTTGGGCTTTGTTGCTTTTTTTCATTATTGTAGCTTACTGTTTCGTTCCGGTAACTTCGTATCTTTATTCTCCTCTCTTTTCTTGAGCTTTACCGAGTTAGTTTTCATTTCTGGAGCTGAGGATAGAAATAGCCCATGCACTTGCCGGGTTTCCTGCCTTCTGGCATCAGCATGTGCATCTGTGATTTCCTGGCTGCCCCTCGCCGGCCCGTCACGTGGGGCCGGGACTGCTCTCGTCGGCGGTTGGTTCTGAGTCGTCGGCTTATTTCCGTGGCGAGCCCAGCGCCCTCGCACTTGCACTGTCCGCATCGCGTGATGACTGTGGCATTTCTGACTTTCTGCCATGATCCGAAAGGGGCAGGGCCGTGGTTCCTGTGTTGACCACACGAGTCTGCTCCTCTGCTAGAACAAGAGTCGGGTCGAGTCCACGTGGCTTCCCGTAGAGGCCCAGATGTGGCCACCGCACCCCCCAGGTCGACAGGAGCCAGAAAGGGATCTATTTGCCGAACACACCCACCCACCACCAAGAACGGGGCTCAGAAATAACCGGCTTAAGCGGTCTGTCTCAACAGAGACAACATCGCAGATGTGTGCATCTGGGTTGTGCCCAGAAGGCGCGGGGTTGGCGCTCGGCATGAACACAGGTTCTGGTAACTCAGCAGCAAGACGTGTTCTGAGTGTCCCTTGCAGGGTGTTTGTCGTGGACCAGATCGTGGCCTTCAGTAGAATTAACGTTGTACGTAATGACTAAGTTCCCGGTCTGGCCCCACAGGAGTCCTTTAAAACCAGGGTCTAAGCGAGTGAGTCTAAGCGAGTGTTTCTGTGTAAACCTATGGTGGAAGAACACGAGATAACAGGGAAAGCTGAGAGGAACGGACCCGCGCGGAGCTGTGTTTCCGTCACTGCCTCTTCTCCGGGAGCCCGCGCGGCTCCTGTAAGCGCACCTGACCCACCAGCCGGCGGGGGGGGGGGGGCGGGGGGCCTGGCCGCCGCGCACCGCCCCCCGCCCCCCGCCGCCAGGGTCAGGGGCCGGCAGACGTTCTCTGCCCCAGACCAGAGAGTGTCCACCTCCAGCGTGGCAGGTGGCACAGAAGTAGCCTGAGGTATCAAGTGGACAAGCGAGTCCGGCCACGTTCTAATAAAACCACTTGCGGGGGCGCCTGGGTGGCTCGGTCTGTTGGGTGTCTGACGCCCGATTTTGACTCCGGTCGCGATCCCAGGGTCGTGGGATCCGGCCCTGCGTCGGGCTCTGTGCTGAGTGTGGAGCCCGCTTGGGATTCTCCTTCTCTCTCCAGCTGCCCCTCCCGCACACGTGTGCGGTTTCTCTGTCAAAAAAGAAAATAACTTTTTTTTTATTTTTAAAAAATTTACCAACTGAAATTCAAATTTTAGAAAATAGTCACATCGCAAAGCATTATTGTTTTTTTCGATTTCTTTTCCAACTGCTTAAAATGTACGGAAAATATTTTTAGTTGGCAAGCCCCACGAAAACAAGCAGCCAGCTGAACCGGCCAGGCCGTCATTTGCCCCGAGGGCACGCCCTTCCTGCCCCTGCAGTGTCCCCCGACGTCCCCGTGAGGTGAACGGGGAGGTCTCCTGCTCCTTCCCAGGACGTGGAGGTTCCTTCATTCAACAGGGTTTCCTCAGTGTGGGCGACGTCTGGGGCTTCGGGAGCACGGCCCTGGAGGAAGTGACCGTAGAAACATCACGGACATGGAAGCTGGTCTCCACCCCAGCCATCCCCACTGCCGTCCGCCTCAGTCGAGGGCACTGGGGTAGATCCAGGCGCCCCTGTGACTCCTCTTTGCCCCTCACCCCTGCACCCCAGCCCTGGGCGCCTGCAGACCGTGCGCCCCCATCCCCCCCGTGCAGCCTCGCCACCCGGGCCAGCATCCCCCCGGCCCTGCGCTGGCTCCCGTAGAGCCCTCCCGACTGGTCTCCCTGTGCCCCCTGGTGCCTTCCTCGGGGTCTTGTCCTGACTGCGTCTGGGTCCCGTGGTCACGCTGTGCGGCCCCGCCCGTGTTCCGAGGGCGTGAGCTCACACCCGTGGCCGGCCACCAGGAGGAGAAACGTTTGAAGCCGCCACACCTGGCTCCTGAGCCTGGTGGAAGCGAAGCCTGACGGACTGAAGTCCTGAGTCGCCAGGGGACCTTTGAGACCTTTTGTCAGAGGGTCTCCGTCATCCACGGCAGGTCCCCCTGGGCAGGGTCTCGAAAACCGCGTGTGCCGGTAGAGGCCCCGGCGGGTTCAGGCCGTGGGGTTGTGGCCGCTTCCCTGGGCGAGCGCGGGCTTCGTGCTGCGTGTCTGAGACGTGCCCGGACGTGCCCCAGGCCGGGCTCCCACCCAGACGCGGCGCTGGGCCCTGAGGAGGAGCATCATCTTGTCCTCCGCGCGGGCCTCGGCGGCGTGAGGGGTGAAGACCGGCATTTCACCGGACGCCACGCCAGACGGAGAGGCCAGTACCTCCCGCCTCCGCCCTACCCCCGTCTGTCTCCCGGGAGCCGGCAGCCTTGTCACCCCTACCTGGTCGCTCACAAAGTCGGACTCCTGCAGAAAGCCGAGCGTTATCTGTGCATCGTTCACGTCCTTGGAAACTTGACTGAGAAGTTCTAAGCGAGCTGGAGTTGAGGGAGCCGGCTCGTGAATATTCCGTGAGATAGTGCCCCGCCTACCGCGCACTCGGGACGCGTCGGCCAGAGTCCCACTGCTTGCGGCTCTCGCCCGCCTAAAGCCAGTTGCTTCTCGAATTTCAGCCGAGGACTGCAGTCTCTGGCCTCTCCCTGAATGTTGCAGAAGAGGTTTTCAAAACCATGGCAACCTGGGACGTCCCTTCATTCCCACCTGTCCCACAACGCCAGCCCCTCTGGGTCCCCTCCTACCCCTCCCCCTGCCTGGTGGTCTCGCCTGCTGTGCCTCATGTCTGCTGCCCCCCACTGGGAGGAGCTGACTCTGCCTGGGCCTCCCGCACCTGAACTGGGCCAGCCCGAAGGGTGTCGGGCTGCACTGGGAGCCAGTCCCCGTATCCCCTCACCTCTGGAAGCCCACGTGTCTCTGGCTCGCCAGCCATCTGGCCTGACTCCCGCGCGGATCCCCCATCGGCCCCCCTGCCATCCAGCCTGTCTCCCCGCGTGCCGGGACCCCCCTCAGACCTTGCCCGCACGTCACAGACCGCCAGCCAGGCTTGTCCAACGACAGCCTCACTCAGAAGCCTTCAGTCAACAAGCACTTGCTGTCAGCTCCCTACTCGGGGCCCTCCTCCCGCAGACACCCCCACCTTCGTCGTCAGCCCGTCTCACCTCGCCCACCACCGTCCCCCCTCCCCAGGCTGGATGCTGGCCCTTGAGCGAGGCCCGGACAACCTTCCCTGGCCGTTTCTGCGTGGCCCCTCCGACCCAGCAGTGCCTGGCCCTCCCTGCCACCGACATTCTGCATCCCGTGGGGCGGGGGGTTCCCTGACCCACCAGGAGGGAAATCGCCACCTTCATCACTCAGTTTCAACAAAGCTGCTGTCTCCTGCTCACGTGTGCCACTGGCGGCCGGGCCTGCCCTCCGTCCCCCTCCCGCCCTGAGCCCCACCCCATCCAAGCGCCCGGAGGTGGGAGTGGGAAGGTCGGGAGAGACGCCTGCCTGGTGCGTGTGCAGACGTCAGGGGCCCCCCACAACACACAGAGATCCCCCGGGTCTCTGTCCCTGTCCCTGGGCCTCACCCACAACAGCCACTTCAGTCAGTCACGCTGCTGAGCTGAGCGCCAGCCCCCGGGGGTCAGGGCCACGGCCCTCCCTCGGGAAACAGAGGAGCCGAGGGACGGGGCGGAGACACGGGCACTGCCCGCACCACCGGAGGAGGGGGCCCCTGGAGCAGAGCTGCCTTCCCCCCGGGCGCACAGCCACTTGTCCCCTGCGGCACCGTCACCGGCCCCGGAAGTGGCATCTTCCCCTCCCCCCTGGTCTCCCCACGGCCTCAAGGAGTCCCGACGGGAGGCCTTTGCCAGCCCCCAGCGGCCCAGGAGACCCCACAGCCTCGAGCTCTGAGCAGGAGGAGCAGAGGGACCTCGAGAAAGGAGGAAGAGAGGAGCGGGTTGCTGCCAGAGGGACCTCACACGATCCCAGCCAAGGCTCTACAGCCCATTAGTCTGATTTCTTACCGCCGGGAAACGGCGGCGAGAAAGCGAACGGCGTTGTTTTTCCGATGCCACCGCATCAGTTATGATTTTATGGCCGAGATCCTTGATTAAAGGCCATCATTAAGTGTGTCGTCTAGGGACCCTGAGGAACATCGCTGACAGGGTTATGCAGATGCGGTGGCCGCCTGGTCCGCGTGGTGCCGCGGCCTCTTCGGGGGGGGGGGGCCTGGACGGCTCAGGCCTCCCGCAGGGCAGGCCGAGGAGGGAGCGAGCCAGGGGCTCCTCAAGGGGCTCCGTCACCTGCGGGGGGGGGGGGGGGGGGCAGCGACCGGGGGAGGGGCGCGGCGAGTGCAGAGGCCCCGGGTCTTGGGCGCCGGTTGCTGGACAGCCCAGGTGAGCTCTTAGGGCGTCAGAGTGAGCGACCCTGAGACCCGGCTTCACCCTGGGCTGCTCTCCAGGGACTTCTGGGATCCAGAGCTGGCCAGGAGCTCCGAGCAAATTTTCCTACCTCTTACGCCATTCAGAAAGTTGTGGCCGTTGCCCTGAAAAATAAATCTAAAGCCATTAGTTATGATCCTTTATTACTTTGAGTCTAGACATGAAAATAGGTTTCAGAGCTTGTGAGGAGGGAGTTGGGTGAGGGCCAGACACAGCGCCCTTTCTGAGCAGTTAACAGCCCGGAAGCCTCCCGGGCCCCAGAGGGCCTGCTGGGGCGTCCTGGGCGTCCGGGCTCCCGCGGGGGCTCCACCTCTGCGGGGCCCTCACAGCCTTCCGTGTGGCTGGCGGCAGGTTTGACGACGGGGCGGTCCGTGTGTCAGATCACGTGGCGGCCAAACCCAGGGAGGAGGTGAGCGAACGTAGCACCTCTCTGTCCCAGGGTCAAGGTTTTCACTGGCTAACAGTGACCCATTCACTGTGGCCAAACACCCTGGCGAAAATTAGAACTTTTTTATTCTCTACCGAATCACAAACGGGGTTATGTCAGAGTCAAAATCTTCTGCAAGTAACAGCTTCTGAATTCCACGTTGCCTCTGTGCGTGGCTCGCCCCGCCTTTGGTGGCGCTGGCGTGGCGCAGCCGTGACCCTGGCGTGGGCACCTATGGAGCCACGCCTCCCACCGCCTTCCCCGCCTTTGTGGAAACGGTGCACACACAGCACCGGGCGTGGCTCCTGCTGGTGGGTACTCTGCCACCACAGGAAGTAGGTTTTAGGAAATGTCCCCAGAGACCCTGGCCGTCAACCTGGACGGCGGTCCCATGGCTGTGGACCCTGAGGGCCGAAGGTGTTTGCTCTGCTTCCGTCTCTGAATTAAACGCGCAGGGAAACCGCACGCATCTCCGTGTGCACCACTCGCCCTGACACAAGCTCCCCTCCAAGCGAAAGTGTGTTCAGCTGACATCTCACCGACCCAAGTCCAGATCTGTACGGAACCCCAGTCCCCACGGGGGCCCCTGCCGGACTCCCCAGGGCCACAAAGCCTGTGTGAGCTGCCGCACACAGCAGGCCCCAGAACTCGCACGTCCTTCCAAGCGAGCACACGAGGGACGCCACCTCCCCTCCTGGGCGACACAGCAGCACCTTCTGCACCCTGAGCTGCAGGGAGGCGGGGCTTCCTCCGTCCCTGTGGCCACGGGGTCACTGTCCCCACGACTGCGGGTGGGAAGAAGAGCCGCCTCTGCCTCCAGATGCCAGGCCGTAGGTTGTGCCGCGTGACCCTCCGCATCATCCATCAGCCTTTGATCTGAATGGTTGGGTGCAGGGGCGCCTGGGGGGCTAAGCCTCTGACTCTTGATTTCAGCTCGGGTCACGATCTCGCGCTCAGCGGGTTCGAGCCCGGCGTCGGGCTCTGTGCTGACAGCTCAGGGCCTGGAGCCTGCTTCGGATTCTGTATCTCCCTCTCTCTCTCTGCCCCTCCCCTGCTCATGCACTCGCTCGCTCTCTCACTCGCTCTCTCTCAAAAACAGATAAACATTAAAAGAAAAACTTGAATGCCTGGGTGCAGCCCATTCCGTGATGGAAGAACAACCGTCCTCTGGCAGCATTCGTGAGATTTGAAGTCCTCACCGGTACAGGAGGGGCTGCACCCGGAGCTGGCCGGGCAGATGACCTGGGGTCTCGGCGTATCCTCGGGGGCAGGGCCGGTGCCGTGCCCAGCCCCCAGGTCTGCCCCAGCACCAAGCGAGGGTGCGGCATCCACGCCCTCGTCCCCGCTCCCGGCCTTGCCTCACCCGCCTCCTCTCGGAAGGCTGCCTTTCCCCTTCCCTGCCTGGTGCCGACCGGGTTCCATGGTCTCTCCCCCCAGGGGTCTGCACCCAGCCCACCCGCCCTGCCCCCTCGGTCTCCAAGCCGCCCCACTGTCCTCTCTGGTTTGCGACGCAGGTCTCTGTCTCGCCACTTCCGCAAATGCTCCCTGTGTTCCCATCACCTCGGTGCCGGTCCATCGTTTGCTCCGCCAGCGAGGCTTTTGCCAGGAGAGCCGTCCCGCCTCCCCTCCAAAGCCCACTGCGTGCCTCTTCCATGAAGGCTTCCAGGCTCACCTCCCAGCCCCACCCCTGACAGAAGGAATCGTCTGCCCGTTACTGGAGCTGCCACGGCAGCACAGTGTGGCGGACGCGGCATTGGCCCGAACGGCCGACGGGCGTGCGTTTGAACCCTTCATCCTCTGGGCGTTCAGCCTCACTGCCCCTCTGTAATGCCCAGGGATGGCGCCTGTGGCTGAGACTGTGAGGGTCAAGTAGGACTGGGCGGACTCCTGGGTCAGGCCCTCCGTGACTTCCTTTTCCTTCGTGTCTGTGACGCACCCCGTCTGTGTCAACATCCTATCTCCTCCACCATGGCGTCCAGACATGCAGACGGGACCTGAAGTGTGGAACACACCCAGGAAATGTGGTGGCTGCCTGGGGAGGACCTGGAGGGCTCAGGTCACGTCACACACACCCTTTGTGATTTCCTGGGAACTCAGGACGGTGCCACGTGTGGTGTGTAGACAAGAGAGTCAGTGTGTCACAGCCCAGAGCACTCCCTGAACGCGGCACTCCCATCCAACACGCGCAGCTCACGTAGACCGTGATGGCTCCCTAGAAACCCAGGTGTGAGATTGAACGGTCCTCGGGAGCTAGATAGTGCTGTCCAGTCAGCCAGGGCTTTGAGGAAGGCCAGCCTTTCCTAACTCACCTTTCCTGCTAGGAATATCCAGCCTCAGAAGATGAAATCGTGCCATCAAGCCTAGTTACCAGCTGGGACCCCTGAGTGTCTGGGCCCCTAACCAGATGACAAAAATGAGGCTCCGTAGCCCCAGCTCTGGAAAGCACCCGTTCCTGGCAGCAGCTAGGTCTCCAGGAGCCGGCCAAGCACACCAGCCACAGCTATCCGTTGCTAAAACATCCCCTTTCTCTCTCCTAGGAGTCTCCTTCAACAGTGTTTACACTCAGATTTGGAGAGTGTTACTGCATCTGGCTGCGGATCCCTATCCAGACGTTTCCGACTTGGCCATGAAGGTGCTCAACAGCATTGCCTACAAGGTACGTGTGACGGCGTTCCCAGCAAAGCTCCCGAGTGCCTGGTCCCCCGTTACGGATATTCATGCCGGGAACCCCAGGCGGTTAGAGAGACTTTGGACAAGCGCCTCACGGCGTACCCGACCTCTGTTTGTGTGCAGCTTCAGTCGGGGCACTGCCCTGCTTCCACTCAGCTGTGTCAGGGCGCCTGGAAGTTAGGTACGGGCTCCCGTTCGTTACCCTCGTGATCCTGTCCACGTCTGTGTGGTCTGTAGTGATGTCCCCTTTCATTCCCGGTACCCGTGGTCACACTCACGACCGCTCGGGCTGAAGGAAACCTCACGGGACCTGCTTCTGGTTTTGTCCCTATTTGTCTGTTGCTTTTTATTTTCCATTTTATTGACGGCTCTTTTCATCCTCGTTACCCTCTTCCTTCTGCTTACCCTGAGTCTAACTTGCTCTTCAGATTCCAGTTTCTTAAGACAGAAGCTGAGGTCATTACCTTTGCCTGAAAGCTTGTGACGCACAGAGGTGTCTCGAGGCCTTGTTTTGTCTCTGAGGTGTAGGCCGGTCTCCCGGCCATGGCCAGCACAGCCAGGGCCAGCACGGTCATCAGGTGCTCCGGTCACTCCCCGCCCCCTTGGTTATTTTGGTCATGATGAAACCGGTATTCTATATAAGTTTATTTTGTAGTGGCTTTTACGTATTTAACCTTATCGAAAATCAACCTGAACTGTTTAAAAATACGTCAATGCCTAATCTTGAAATTTCACAACTATAAACTCATCACAGTAGACCTGAGCTCAGATGGTCAGAGACGTTCCTCTGAGGAACGTCTCACGCGTGCGTAAAGCACGGAATCCGTGTCTCCGTGTCCTTTCGGGTTACGTGTAAGGTGCGTGGCTGCGAGCTGGAAGTGCCTCTTCAGCCCACTTGAGGTAATTAAACATCGCGTGTGCGATCGCTCCTACCCGGCAAAGCCACACCAGCAGGTTACAACAACCGAGACAGCCTCTCGAGGCTTTAGAACAGCGCTCCCTGACAGAGCCTTAGAAGTGGCTTGTGGCTTTCTGCCTGTCGTGCTGATCTCGACAGACACACACACATCCCAGTGTGCACACGGTGGGCACACCCAGGGGGCAGAGATTGGAGTGGGTTCCTCTAGAGTCCATACTTCCTGAAGCCTTGTATGGGTGCAACACAGCCTGTGTGAGTGAGAGTGTGTCTGTGTGTGTCTTGTATGTGTGTGTCTGTGTGTAAACGTATACAGGTGTATGTCTGTGTGTGTGTGTGTGTTTTGAAGAGTAAACATTTGCCACTGAAGGCTTTGGAAGCATAAACATTAAGGAAATATTTTCTTGCCCTCAATTTAATTTTAAAAATGGCTTACTTTCTACTCTAGCAACTAACGAGGGTATTACATTTCAGTTCACAGAGAAATGGGCCTATTTTTGATATTTAACTGTGACACCAAATTTTTATTCATCAGAGTCAAAACAGCCTTATTACTCCGGAATACCCCGTAGAATTCCGTATTCAAATATAGAAATTGCTGGCAGCTCGGGAACTCACATAGCTCGAGAACTGTGGCCTAATTTCAAGTATTTATATCCCCTGTCCACACAGGCTTGGGGTTTGCGTTTTGCTTCTAGTTTTTATTATGGAAAATTTCAAACCACGGAGAGAGATACAAAGAACAGCATGACGACCTCAGGAACCACGATGGCCCCGACAGCCTCCCTGGCGGCCACTCCTGCCATCTGTGCTTTGGGGACAACACTTAGAAGGAAATTTCACGCGACAGGTGTTCAGATGTCAGGGTCGCGCGCACTGATTATCACTACTTTTAATATTTATGAGAAAACCTGTACTCACGTAAACTCACCTAGAGATAGTCCCCCAGCGTCCCGACACCCAAGGAGCCCAAGTGTCGGCCGCCACCACGTCTGCGGGGGGCCGCGTGCAGCCAGGTGCGATGGAGATCACAAGCCAGCGTGTGAGGTTCAAGGCCAAACACTTTCCTTATAAACCAAAGGCCTAAGTGACCAAGAAACAAAGTGAAGGTTGAGATCCCCAAAAACCAAATTCAAAAAAGTTCCACGGAAACTGATTAAATCCTGGCTCCGTGCTGATAACGTCGGTTTCTTTTAAAGCCCTATCCCCATTCAGGGACCCTCTCCTCCCAGTTAGCACCTCACTTAGAGCCCAGGGAGCTGCCGCACTCGCCCCAAACCCGCGTTCACCCAGCGAGGGTGCAGTGAGCCCACAGCGCAGCACCTTTGCGTCCACCTCTCTGTGGACTCTGTGGATGCCCACGGAAGCATTTTCATTTCTTCTCACTCGGGTCAAAAGGGCCTCCTTCTCCCAGAGGCAGGGTCCTCCCGGGAGGACTCTCTGCTGCCCGCCCCCCACCCACCACCACCACACAGAGGAGCCTGTGTGCCAGTGCTGTGTGCCCCCCTCCGGGGCCTCCCCTGCCTCACTGCCTGCCGCCGCCTCCAGCAGGAGGGCCTCCCAGAATTGTCGGAAATCGGGGCAGTCCTAGCGAACTGTTAACGACCGAGAGGCATCTCCGTGTATAGTTCGCAACTTGTCACGCGCCTGTCCGTTCTCACCTCCCCGCAGACCCAGAGGTGACGGCGTCATCACCCAGAGTTGCGTAGCCTACAGAAGTAGACGCCGCCCCCTCCTGAGAGTCACAGGCCCTGCCGGGCCAGATGCAGAAACGGCCCCAGGAGAACTGGTCCCCTTGGAGATCAGACTCCGTGGCTCTGGGGTGGCCACTGGGCCTGTGCTCTGAGCCCTCATGAACACCCTGCCAGCAGGTAGAGGGTGGCTCTCCGGGCCCGTGGGCCCTGGTCAAACACCACCAGCCTTCAGCCCACTACCCGTCCCCTAGCTGGTATGCAGAGTTGGGCTCCCTGTGGGCCTTGCCGTGGCGAGTAAACACAGTTTACTGAGAAGCAAAGTGGAAATATTTACGTCTCCTTCCTTCCTCCCTGTCCTCACTACTCTCTGTTGCCACTGCTCCAAAATGCACAGACCCTGGAAAGGGGGCAGGTGAGACCCCCCCCCAGCCTCGGCCATGCCGGCTTCGCTTCCTGGGGGGCCAAGGACCGCGGCTTCCCCGACGGCCATCGGCAGCCACGGGGCAGTGCCTCGCTGTCCCCGTCGCTGTGGCAAATGAGCAGTACCCAGGACTCAGCGCTCCAGAAGGGCAAGTCATGTTGTCTGTCTAGGACGTGCAGTTTACAGAAAACTTTTCTCTTAGATCAACAGAGTCCTGCGCCTTGATAGGTGTCTTCTCAGTGGCCCAGCAGCCAGCAGGCTCTGCATCATACTTAGCCCCAGGACAGTCACCTCGGGACAGTCCTGGGGATCCAGATTCTCGACATGCGGTTAACAGTGCAATCCTGCAGTCATGCACTCGCCCGGGAAAGAGCAGCAGACGCCTGGGCTGGAGTCCCAGACCCTGACTGTGATCCCGTCGGGAAACCCACCGTCCGCGTCCCCCATGCTGCTCTAGGGTACTTTTCTCCGCACTGGATCCGACTTCCCGCGCCCTCGCAAAGTGACGTGTTCCAGGCAAAGAACCAGAGAGTAAAGAGAACTTCCCAGGAGCTGGAAAGGGGGGGGCGGGGGAGGGGGACGGGTCGCTGCTGTCCAGGCTCCTGCTCCAGATGCCCCTGTTAGCTTCACAGGGCAGGGAGCAAATGTGTCCCCGCGAACCACGTCTGTGTTTGCATCGGGCCAAGAGAATACACCTAAGGGGAGAATTCGGCTTATAACGAAGTAAAGTAGGCCGGGCTCCCAGAGTTTTACCCGCAGCCGTGACCATCCCCTTTCCCTGCTGCCCTTGCTCGTCTGGGCCCCGCCACCTGTCCAGGGAGTGGCTTCAGGGCCGCGTCCTCGAGCAGAGAGCAACATAGAATCCTGTCGGCGAGGACGGGCACAGGCGCGGGGTGGGCAGGGGCTCACAGTCCTCAGTTCAGAGCCTCGAAAACGCTGCTGCCTCTCTGCTGACCTTCTCTGGCCGTGTGCTGTCTGTGAAACGGCTGCCGGGACCAGCGAGGGAAGGAGTCCCTCTGGCCCCGGGCTTGCCACCCTGCCCCACCCCCTGCCCCGTGTCCCCACCCCAAGTCTGCGGACAGGCGGGGTCCACTCGCCCGCCTCTGCTCACACTCACCCCTGCAGGCTCGCACCAAGTGCGAGACCAAGGCCGAGGCAACGCTTGTCGAACAGATGGGAGCCGTTGGGCTCGAGAAAGCTTCCTCGAAGCCTGAAGCCTTGTGATCGCCAGCGTGACAGCTGCCGGCGTGCCCACTCCTCAGGATTTCTAAAACGGACTTGGAAACAGAGCCGTGTGGCGGCCGCGGGCGTGAAGGGTGTGGGCGAGGGGCTGCAGATACCTCACCCCGGCCGCCCGGGCCCAGCAGAGGCAACAGAGCCCGGTCGGCGGAGCCTCCCTGAGGGGCGGTGGGCAGCGAGCACGGGAGAGGCAGGGTGGGAGGGTCTCGGGGGACATGTGGGAAAGGGGTGGGTTCTGCCGAAGTCTGAGTTTCAGCCACAAACGTGTTGTCTTTCCTGTCGCCTCCCCCATCTCTGGACGGTTTGAGGAGACTTGTGGAAGTTTGTAGCCTCTCAGCTCCGATCCTGTACTCCCCCCAGACCACGCCGGGGGGCGCTTGGGGGGCGCTTGGCTCTCGGGTTTTGATGGAGGCACAGGGAGCTGGCCAGGTCATTTAAATAGGAAGCAAAAGCAAGTTCACAAACAATATACTTTACATAATTAAAGAAATGTTTTTCTTAATGTTTTGTAAAGCTTGATTACAGTTCAGTTTTCTTGCTATTCTTGTTTCAAAGTGGTAAATTATCAGGGAAGCATCGATATTCTGTAAATGAACAGTGTTTTGGTGGTTTAGTTTTCTGCAATTCTCTGCCTGTTGGCTGCACGTAGGAAGTACAGCATCCTGACTGCTGAGGGAGGGGTCAGAACACCTGAGGGTCCCCTGAGCCCGGCTGCCCCGGAACGTCCCCCACGGAGGTCGAGGTTCTGTTTCCCTGGGTGGCGGCCAACTTCGAGACCCAGTCTGGCACCAGCCGCACTCAGGGGAGCCCAGACGGCCTTTAACTGTCTCCTGTCCCGAGTGCCACCGGGGCAGCAGTGTCTGCCCTGGAGCCCTCTACTGGGGGTGTCCAGAGCTGGCAGGGCCTGCCCAGCCGCCCCGTGCCCCCAGAGCAGAGCATCCAAGGAAGCACTTGGCGGACGGTGGGCTTGCGTCCGATGGGCGGGGACAGCCCCGTCTGCCTCCTGCCTCCCCGTCACATGCACCCCCGGCAGCCATCCGGTTTCCCCATTGACACAAAGCCCCACTTCAAAATATCGAAACTATTTCCCTCCTCAACAGTCGTCTCAAGCGGGCAGGAATTGTCTGTGGTGAAGCGTCAGATGTGCGCACGTCTGTGGAAGGACGTTGACAGCAGCCTGTCTTGTTTCCATCCACAAAGTGCCACAGAGCAGAGGCCAGGGCGGGCTGTGGGGGGCTGGAGCCTAGCGTTAATGCTGGCATAGTCTCGTGGCTGCTCTTCAGGCAGGACCGACCCTGGGGCCCCGCTGGACCCCAGCAGATGACTTCTCGGAAAGCAAACGAACGTGGTTTTTTGTTTGTTTTTTGTTTTTAACGTTTATTTATTTTTCAACATTTATTTATTTTTGGGACAGAGAGAGACAGAGCATGAACGGGGGAGGGGCAGAGAGAGAGGGAGACACAGAATCGGAAACAGGCTCCAGGCTCCGAGCCATCAGCCCAGAGCCTGACGCGGGGCTCGAACTCCCGGACCGCGAGATCGTGACCTGGCTGAAGTCGGACGCTTAACCGACTGCGCCACCCAGGCGCCCCTAACGTTTATTTATTTTTGAGACAAAGACAGAGCATGAACGGGGGAGGGTCAGAGAGAGGGAGACACAGAATCCGAAGCAGGCTCTAAGCGCTGAACTGTCAGCACGGAGCCCGACGCGGGGCTCGAACCCACGAACCGCGAGATCATGACCTGAGCCCAAGTCGGACGCTCAACCGACTGAGCCACCCAGGCGCCCCAACAAACGAACATGGTTTTATCTGCAGGGGGACACTGGGGAGGGGCTCCACCGGGGCCGTCCCACACGCGTGCTTGATTTCCTGGGCCAGGAGGCCCTTTGCGCCATCTTGGAGCCATCGAAAGCAGCCACCGCCCTGGGCTGCTGTCTCACGGCCGCAGAGGTCGCCAGCAGCTGGCCGTCCACACCACTTGCCCCTTTGCTCTTTCAGGCCACAGTGAACGCCCGGCCCCAGCGTATCCTCACCACGTCCTCACTCACCCAGTCGGCGCCCGCCAGCCCCACCAACAAGGGCATCCACATCCACCAGGCGGGGGTAAGTGGCCCGTGTCTGTCATGCGGGTCCCTTCTGCACCGCCTTCCTCTGCACGAGGTGCCACAGCAGGAACCGCCCGGGAGCCTGACTTGTGCAGCCTCTCCGAGTTTGAGCAGCCGGGGTCTGGCTCCTGCTGGCCAGCTGCGGGCAGGGAGAGCCCCTCTTACGTCAGCGCCCGCAGGCGGGAGGCGGCCAGCAGACATGCCCGCCGGGGCCGCCCTCGCTTTCCGGGGGCACCGCTCCCAGAGCCTGCGGGCGGGGCCCCAAGGGCCGTCGCTGCAGCCGTGGCGGCTGGTTCTGGAGGCACGTGCGTGTGCCGGGCGGGTGGCGATGTGTGGGCTCCCGACCCGGGTCGGTTGGCAGTGCCCGGGCGGGCGGGCGAGGACGAGGGGCTTTGTCTTTGGGTAAAATGCAACGTTCCTTCCTCCCCCAACGGCAGGGGCTCCCCCCCGACGTCCAGCGCCAGCAGCTCCAGCCTGACCAACGACGTGGCCAAGCAGCCAGTCGGCCGAGACCTGCCCGCGGGCCGCCCCGGCGCCCCTGGCCCCGCGGGGGTGCAGTACACGCCCCACTCCCAGCAGTTCCCCCGCACGCGGAAGATGTTCGACAAGGGCCCAGACCAGGTACGTTCGATGTGCGCCCTCGGTGTGAGCAGAGACCCTGGAGCCCGGGACGCGGGCCCCACCCTGCCCTCCGCCCCCCGCTGTGCTGCACGGTTTGTACTGGCACCACCTTGCAGTGTCACGGGGCCCTCGCTCCTGTGGCCCCTTGCCATGGCTCACTGTCCTGGCGCCTCCCATGTGGCCACATAAGCGCCCGGAGCTAACTTGCTTTCTCCCTTCTTGGGTGAGTAGCGTTTTCCTCCGCTGGCTGTGGCAGCTGCCACGTACAAGCACCTATTCTCAGTGGATTATTTTCATTTTCCACGAATGTTTCATTTGCCACATAAGGAGCCACGGTCTCTGCCTTTAAGCTGAAAAAGAAATTTCAGGCGCAGGAAGGATTGGCGTCTTCATCAGCCTGGGTGATGTGAACACATAACCTGGGGCCTTGGCTGTCTTGCCCAGACTGTTTGCCGCTCTATCGGTCAAGGACGCAGTCTGGAGGGGCCATTCAGGATGCACTAAGGGGGCGGGCTGCCATGGATGCCACGTCAGCCACGTGACCCAGCTCTGTAAGCAGTGGTCTTAAGTTCACAGCTGCCTGCTGGGTGACGTGTGTTGTGTTTCCCCTCAAACACCCAGGGCGAGGTTCATCCTCCTGGCTGGACCCTGACGTGGGCCGGCCAGACAGCAGCATCTGGGCGCAGGGGACACTCACTGTCTTCGGGGCCGCAAGCCAGGGCCCCGATCCAGCAGAGTGGCACAGGTTCCTACAGCAGGCAGGAGAGGAGACCCTATCACTGTGCCCCAGCTGTGGGACTTTCCACCCGGCGAGCCTCGAGAGGGACTCCTCTCTGGGGGATGCCTTCAGTCCTGCTCCCCCGTGCCCAGCCTTGTGCGGTGACGCGAGCCCTGCTCTGACCATGTTGGCCGCCATAGGCCTTGCCATGGGAAACGAACATGTGTGGTCCAGGGGGACAGCATCAAGTAGTTTATGTCTCAATACCCACATGTCCCAACTGGTCTCGCTCCCCACCCAGAGCCGCTTGGCACAGTCGGGTGCCAGGTCTCCGGCATCCCCTGCCGCAGAGGCCCTGGGGGATTGCTGACCTCACAGCGCTGGCCTGTGCGAGAGTGACAGACTCTGCGGCCCGAGCCACCATGGCCAGCCTCGGGGGGGACACAGTCCCCTGAGTGCAGATTCAGTCGCCCCCCTAATACGGGTTCCCTGGGCCCTGGCCCCACATTCAGGGTCCCTACCACCAGGACGCAGGGTGAGGCCAGCAGAAGAACGTTCTCAGCAGCCAGACCGCTGCCTTCTGTCTCCTTTTGAATCCTCTCGAGCCTGCAAAGAGACATGTCGGGTATGTGACTAACTGTTCCTTCTCTTTCCTGCCCCCTTTGTCCCCAAACGCCCTGAAGACCACAGACGATGCAGATGACGCTGCCGGACACAGAAGCTTCGTCTCAGCCACGACGCAGACGGGCTTCTGCGACTGGAGTGCCCGGTACTTTGCCCAGCCCGTCATGAAGGTAGTGTGCACATCCCCCGGGTGCAAAGTGGGCCTCCCGTCGGTGTCCTCGAGCAGAGCCCTGCCCTCGGCTTCCTCCTGCCCCTTCTTCCTTCCCCGAGAACCCCGGCCCCTGGCCTGGGCCGTCTGAGCCCTCTGCTCCGAGCCGACGGCGGACCCCAACTGGTCACCCACCGGGGCTCCTGCCGGCCCAGCCACTGACCCTTTGGGGCTCCTGTCCCATCACGTTTGCGGCTGCTCAAGGGCGACCCCATACTGCCGTCACAGTAGCTGGTGTGAACGGTTGAAGCAGTGAAAGGAACAGACGTCACTCGCCTTCCCGTCTTGTCAAAAGAAGCCAGACCCGCCTCCCCTCCGAGCTACCAGGCCGTCTGCACTGCTTTGTCCCACTCAGTGGCCTTCTGAGGCCGTCCTCCGGAGGACTGTCCGAGGCCTGGGCTCTGGGTGGCCGCACCGAGAAGCAGGCTCTTTTGGAGACCTGCCCACTGGGCTAATTCTAGTGCGTTCTGGCTGGTTGCGGGAGATGCGTCCGGTCACTGCAGATTCGAGCCACACATCCAGGGGACAGCATGGGACAGGCGACACTTTCTCCCGGGCCTCTTTCCCCGGGAATGCCACAGGGCCTTGTGCGTAGACTTTCCCGTGAAGCACATTCTCAGGAAACCTTCTTCCCTCATACAGACCATTGAAAATCGCAGCTTATTCTTAATTGTACGTCAGGCTCCACATCGAGGTAATTTCCATGAGTGGTTGGACCCCGTATTACAACTTTTCCTGCTTTCCCTTTTCCCCATGATGATACTGACTTTTGTCAGCAAAAGCACAAAGGAGTCATTGTCCGTACCTGAGGCAGATGACAAAGTTGTCGTTTATTGAGCCCCTTTGCTGAAAAGAGAGAGATCTGTCTTCGTTTTTCAACTGAACCCGACTCCCAGAAAGCAGTTTGGCAGTAAGCGTCAGAGGCCTTGAGCAGCCATTCCCTTCGACCTGGTAATTAATTCGTTTACTACGATATCAACTCAGGGAAATAATCGGAGTCACGGATGATCCTGTATTTACGGTAGCGAAACCTGGGCTCCAGCCGAACGCCCAACATAAGCCTAAGGGCTTAGCAATTATGGAATACTTGATACAACGTTTATCGTTATTAAGAAATTGAGTTTTAAAATTAATATCTTAAGTGCTCATGCTAAAACTTTTAAAAAGGAAAAAAAAGGACATAAACGGGCTACGCGGTGGTCCTCATTGGCAACACCACACGGACATCTGTGCACAGAAAACGGCCTGAAACAGCCGGCCCGACGGCGGGTCTCGGGCGACGTGGCGGTGAGGCCCCAGTTTGTTTTATCCATTTCTGTCTGTCCCCTGCTCTTTCCACACTAAGCACGAGCATCTTTACAGTCAGGAAAGAAGTTATAAAAGCAGCAAACGCAAGGGGCGGCTGAGGCCCGTGCTCACCCTTGGGGCTCCGGTGCGCGGCCCTCGGCCAGCCCGCGAGCACCTTCCCGCCGCTGGGTCCCTCGTGGAGAAAGGAGCCAGCGAGCCAGCGCTGGAATTTGCCCCAGGACACGGGGGCCGCTGCTGTGGGTGGCGAACTATGCTTTGATAGCTTAGAGGTGACACGGGGCTTTGCTCAGTATCAGCAGAAGTCCAGTCTCCTGGAAAGTCTCCCGCTCCAGGCGAGCGCGTCGAGCAGGTTGGAGCCCGGGGCGGGCTGCCTCTTGCTGAAATGGCAGTTGCTTGGTGTGGCGATGAACGGCTTTTCTTTTCTTTTTTTTTAAAGTTTATTCTGAGAGAGTGCGTGTGTGCGCGCACAGGGGAGGAGCAGAGAGAGAGGGAAAGAGAATCCTAAGCAGCCTCCGCTGTCAACACAAAGCCCGATGTGGGGCTTGAACCCACAAATTATGAGATTGTGACCTAAGCTGAGATGAAGAGTCAGACGCTTAACCGACTGAGCCACCCAGATGCCCCAGCGAGTGGCTTTTTTTTAATGTCTGAGAACTGCCTGTTCGGCCGTCCACGTTGCCGGCAGGAAAAAGGGGCACAGGCGCCCCAGGCTCCTTTCTCTTAGACGAGCTCGGTCCTCCCAGGGTCCGGTTTCCTGTCCTTGACACAGGTACTTAGGCAGCTTCCTGAGCCCGGGCCTGGGGATTTATCCTGTGTGACCACATGCACCCCCAAAGCCCTCACCCTCCCCTTTTCCCGTGCAGCGGCAGCAGACCCCCCGCCCTCGTGTCCTTCTCTCTGTGCACCTGGAAGGGTGTGGCGTGCTGCCAGCAGGGGGGAGGCAGAGGCTGCGGGCCCGGCGGCCCGGCCTGATGCGTCCGCACCCAGAGCACCGACGCCGCAGTGGGCTGGGGAAGGAGGGTCCTCCGAGGTGCCACTCTTGCTCTCCGCGCTGAGCCCACGGGGGGCAGCCAGGAAACCGTTGAATAAGCAAGCGCCGTCTCCCTCTGACAAGCTCCCACAGGCTGTAGCCTGAATGATGGGCTCCGGGCGTCACGTCCCTGCAGTGATGGGTTTTGCCCGTGGCTCCTGATGGCGGCTGAGACGCCAGGGAGAGGGAGGATGTGACTGATTTTTCTCTTACGTTAATTAGAGACCCTTTCTAGACTTGAGAAGAGAATGTGTTTTATCTCGTTGCAATTTTTTAACAATTGTTTTCCTGCTTTCTCCGGCTTCTACTCACGAAGGTGTTCTTTTATTCATTTAATTCGTCATCTAATGACGCGTGTGCAATAAAACGTGTTAGGAACTTTTTTTATTCGCCTGCTTCACGCATAAACTAAGAATAGCTCAAAGCTGGGATCATACCCCAGAAAGGTCAGAGCCCTAACCCTCCTCAAAGGTCAGGATAAGAAACTGAGATACTCACCGGATAAGCGAACTGACCCCAGGATCACGGTGCACGACCACAGTGCAGCCCGCGCCCGGGGGACCTGCTTCCCCACAACGTGGCCGTGAGGACAGATTTGCCGGCTTTTTGTCGATTTACAGTCTGACTTTTTACAGGTCTGTGTGGCCAAAGAGAACTGTATTCCGGAGCTCTCACAGCCCCCTCTCTTGCCCCTGCTGGTTTACAGAGCTCACATCTGCTTCAGAAAGAATGTTAAAAACGGTCCGTCAGGTGCTTAAAAAAAACAAAAGATATATCGAAATCTGTTCTAGTTACAAAAGTAATACGGTTTTTTCTTTCTGGTTCACAAAGTTGAGAGTGATTTTCCCGGAAGTGGGCTTTCCAGAGCACGGGGAAGAAGAAAGTCTGAGCCACTGTTGGTGGTGAAATGCGGGCTTGGTCTAGAGCAGTTCGGCAATAGTTTATCGAAATGGGAAGGGGCTACACCCTAGAAACTGACGATCCCGCCCTGAGAAATAGGCCCTAAAACCACCGCTATACATGTGCGTTTGTGATGATACGTGTCCAGAGCTGCCCGTTACGTTATTTCTGAACACGTAAAGTTGAAAGCCAAAAACGTATTCTTAACTAGGGGGAGTGTGAGTTAATGATGCGTCCACGCGATAGAGCCCTTCGCGGCCCCCACAGGGAGTGAGCCCCGTCTGCCCAAGGACACGCGTGGATGTCCTTGATGGCACAGGCCACATAATCCCATGGTCCCACGTGCTGGCACAAGTGCCGTGCTGTCCAGGTGTGCACGCGGGCGGGGGGGGGGGGGGGAGCCCGCAGGTTACGTGTCAGGCTGTTCATGCCGTCACTAGTGTCACTCCTAGAGGGTGGGGTTGAAGTCGGGGAGAGGGACTGTCCTTCCTCCAGTGTGCACTTGTAGATTGTGTGAACTTTGTAGAAAACCCAATTATCAGCATGGCAACTTAGAACAGATTAAACCGTAGTGTTTATTTACAAAAAGAGCCTGGGAAGAATCAATCGGATTGTTTTAAGGCATCACGTGCACAGTGAACGTTGGCTAGAGCTAAGAGAAGGTTTGCTCGGGGCGGAGGGCACGGGTGCGGCACTGACCCGCACGCAGGACGGGGTGCAAGCGTCTCTGGGCTGGTCACAGAACGCGCTCTGCACCGCGTTAAACCTGCACGTCGACGGAGCTGTTGTTTGACGTGCACTAAGCTATCGTTTTAACTCAGAAAATGAAAAAGTAAAATAAAAGTGAAACCACCCAGAATTCTCTCCCCGCCCACCCCACACGCACTGCCATTGCGCTCACGCCACGGGTACAGCTCTGTTTCCTGCTTTTTCACTTGCGCAGTTATACACGTTGGACGTGTTCTCGGGTCTCCAAATGTTACACAAAAATGGCTTCTGCTTTTTCCTTTCTTGTACATAAACCTCCAGGCCGACACAGCCCAAGAACCAGACTCGGTCACACCGTCAGAGTATTGCCCACAGTTTAGTTTGCTGTGAGATTTAACTACGTCAGGAGGTCAGGCGGTGCCGTACTGTGTCCCGTTCCTAAAACGTATGCCTTGGCTCCTTGTGGAAGGTTCAGCTGGAAAACAAACAGACGTGTTGATTCCCCTCCAGGAACACGAGGATGGGAGGAGCGTTTGCTTTGTGATGGAAGTGTGTGGGCAGCAGGGAGGCTCAACCAGCACTCCACGTTTCCACGTGGCCACGCCGGGAGGACTGCGTGCTCCCGCTCGCTGCCAACCGGGGGACCGCTTCTGCCCTTCTGCCCGTCTTCTGACGTGCTGGCCTGGTGCCGGCGCCCTCGTGCCTTGTAAATCACTGCTGAATTGTAAACCATCGGGGGCCGAGGGATCGTGGATTGTCAGCTGTGTTCTCTCTAAAACGTTCTTTAAACTAAACAGTGTTGAAAGATTAACGAAGGCCTGCGTAAACGGGAAGATATCATGTGTCCACGGGTCACAGGACTTAATACGGCAGGGCCCCAGAGAGACCCAGAGTCCACGTGATGCCGGTGAGAATCCCAGTTGCCTTTTTTGTGTGTGGAAACTGACAAGCCGAGACTAAAATTCAGATGGAAATGCAAGAGACCCAGAATAGCACTAAAGATGCTGTCCAGGGCAAACAAAAAAAACAACTCGCGCTCCCCGATCGCAAACCTTGCCGCGTGATTGCAGGGATGGAGACAGCGTGGCACCGACTTAAGGAGAGACGTGCAGACCGGTTTCGAATGAGAGAGTCCGGAGGTACCTCCGACATCAAGACTTTACACCCACAGACCCAACAACTTGGAGGAAATGCACACATTCTTTGAAAGACACGAACTACCAAAACTCACCCCATACGAAGTAGAGAACGCAGATAGTCCCACATCTGTTCAGGGAAATGAGTTTGAAGCTAAAACTGTCCAACAAAGAGAAGATAGCTCCAGAACAGCAGAGTTTCACTGGAAAATTCTACCAGAATAATACCAGTCCTCCGCAGTCTGTTACAGGAAACAAAAGGAGTGAACACTTCCCAGTTCGTTTTAGGAAGGCGGCATCACTCTGATCCCAAAACCAAAGACTTCACAAGAATAAAAAACCAGAAACCAGTGTCCTCCATGAACGTGGCCTCAGAACCTTCAACGTAATATTAACAGATCCAACTTGGCAAACTTTAAAAGGGGCAACACACCAACTGGGCAACTGACCAAGTGGATTACATCTCAAGAATGCAAAGTCGAATCCATAGTTTTAATTAATCATGAAATTGAATGTAATTGAATGTATCAGTCGACTCAAGAAAAGCTTCCTGTTCATCCCAATAGCTGCAGAAAAAGGATTTGACAGAATTCAGCAAATAATCGTCATAAAACTCTCCACAAACCAGGACCAGAAGTAAACTTCCTCACCCTCATGCAGGGCACCTACAAAACCCGCGGCTCCCTTTCTCACCAGGGAGAGACTGGATGTCTTGTCTCTAAAACCAGGACCAAGGTAAGGGTGTCTGATCTCCCGGCTCCTTTTCAACAACCTCCCAGAGGCCCTAGGTGTCCAGGAAGGCAAGCAAAGGTGGAAAGTGAAATAAAACTGTCTGCTCACCCAGAATCATTGTGTACGTAGAAAATCCTAAACAACCTGCATGATGTTGCCAGAACAGGTGAGATAAGATCGCTGAATACCCAACGTTACACAAAAACTGATTGTATTTCTATACTAACCACTGGAAATTGGGATTAAGCCACTTAACCCCCAAAACATGAGCTGTAATTAAATTAGCTATATATTTTTTTAATACAAGCAAGACTCAAATGCTGAAAAATACAAAACACGATGAAAGAAATTTTAGAAGGCCTAACCCACTGAAGGTGTGCTTCTGGGCCAGGTGTCAGGTGTCCCTAACCTGGCGTATGGGCCGATGCCATCTCATTCAACATCCCAACAGGTTTTGTTTTAATCAGCAAGCTGATTCTAAAATTTATGGGGCGACGCAAAGAAACTTAACCGAAGAAATGTAGGCAGAAGGCGAAGTTGGAGGACTCACACTGATTTCAAGAGTCCCCCTGAGGGCGGGAGTGGAATGGCGGCCGGGGTGGGGGGGGCGGTGGGGAACCAGTGGGGCGGAACAGGGTCCAGAGGTGGAGCCACGGTGCATGCCACCGATTTCCCACAAAGCTGCAGGACGGCTCATTTCAGTGGACAGAGGATGGTCTTTCCAGCAAGCGGAACCACAGCGGCTGGACATCCATTTGCCCACGAGACGAACGTCACTCCATGCCCCACGCCTTATTCAGAAACTAACTCAAGGAGCCTCTTCTTGCCCTACTGTGAATCCCGCAGCCGCGAAACTTCTAGAAGCCCCTTCTGGCCTGTTGGGCAATGGTTCTTTGAGAAGTCACGAAACCCAGAAGAAAAATGGTATATGGAGTTTCATCATGTTGACTGCTTTTTGCGTATCACCGTTGACATGAAAACACAATCCACAGACTGGAGAAAAATATCGTAAAACTCCTAATAAAAGCCTTTTATCCCACGTACATAAAGAACTCCCAAAATCCCACATGGAAGGACGCAACACCATTAAAAGTAACGGGCAAAAGGTTTGCACAGACCCTTTACCGAAAAGGCGTGCACACAGCAAAGGAGCCCTGAGAAGGTGTGACACAGGGAGGCGGGGGTCGCCGGGGCCGCGAGCTGCCGCAGGAGGCAGCAGCTCGCTTCCGTACGACGGCCACATTTTAGATCGCTCAGTCCCGAGCACTGGCAGAGGAAGCAGAGCAGCCCAGACTCTGGCCCCTCGCGGTGCCAGGCGCCCTGGAAACGTGTGGCCGTTTCCTGCGCGACTGAGCCTATACTTACCGTGCATCCCAGCAACCCTGCTGGACGTTCCCCGGGAGAAGTGACAAAAGCTACATGTGCACGTTTACGGCGGCTTTATTCACGATCGCCGGAAACTGGACGGAACCCAGACGTTTCACCGGTGGAGAAACAGTGCTGGGACGAATACCGGTCCCCTGAAAAAAGTCGCCCCGATAAACCGATATACACACGACACGAGGAGTCAGGTGCGGCTCGCTCAGCGAGGGAAGCCAGACACGCAGGAAGTGGGTGGGGCCGGGCCTGGGGCCGGGGGAGGCCGACCGCACGGGGGCATGGGGCAGGGCCAGGTCCGTTCCCCACCAGGCGGTGGGCTTGTGACCAAGCCCCCGAGAGGGGGAGCATCCTGGAGGGGGACCCCGCCTCCGTCAACCTGATGCTTTGCAGGACCCGTGGTCGCGGGGCGAAGGTGCCCGTGTCTGGGCCTCCGTGCACGCAGGACACCCTCCCCTCCCTTCCCCTCCCCTCCCCTCCCCTCAGAGCTTCTCCCGTCAGGGCCACAGGGCGTGTGCACAGAGCCGGCCCAGCCAGGTCAGGAGCGGCCGTCACTAGCGCACCTGCCGCCTGCATCCGCCACCTCTCTCCACCAGAGTGACGTCCTCGTTTGTGGCGGGGGAAGGGGGGAGGGATGGCTTCTCACACAACAGGAAAAGTCACAGCGAATGTTGAGGTGAAAACAGGCGCAGAGGCACTCGGTTGTGTCGTCAGAACAGGCCTCGTTTCTGGGTGGAAACAGAGCTCGGGGTCTGAGCACTTGGTGCGGAGTTAACGGGCCTTCCTCAAGGCCCGTCTCCCCTTTTGCCTTTGGGGGACCCTCTGACCCTCGCCCTTGGTTGCCCCGGGGACAGGCCAGGCCTGAGGCCCCAGCCCCCGCGTCTCCGGGAGGCTGAAGGGCGGGAATGGGTGCTGGGACCGAGGGGTCACGGCCGCAGTCGCACAGCACTGACCCGCACCCACCCCGCACCTGTGGTTCTCCATCCCGCTGGCTCGTCCTGGTGGCTCTGGGCAGACCGTCCCCAGGTGGACGCCAGCGGCGTTCGCAGAGCCGTGTGCGGCCCAGCTCTGACCGTCTCCTTGGATGAGCACACCTGGGGGCGGGGGGGGACACCTCCATCGACGGGCCTGCCAGGGGCCCCGCACGTCCACGCGCCTTCCTTCCTGTCCTTGCAGCCGCCATCTTGTGTCCTTTGCAGCCCCAGGTCCGCCCCTGGGCCCGGTCCCTGCCTGCGCAAGGGGGCACCTGGGCCCTGGGGCACGTGCGTCCAGGAACCCAGTGCCCGTCCTGCCCTCCTGCTCGGAGCGCCTCTCCCTCTTCCTGTGATGTGTTCCCACGGAAACCGGATTCCATCAAAGGGCGGTATCCTCGCCCCGCCCACGCTTTCAGTGTTTTCCTGGTTGGCGTCAGTGACCACTTGCCGTGTCTTTTGGAACAAGCTCTGGGTTGTCACAAAGTGAAACCAACTGTTACCAACCCGTGATCTACCCCGTCTACCCCCCCGGGTTATTTCCAAACCACTAAACAAACGTTCTGTGGAGGCAGCTGACACCATTTCTCCTTGTCGCCTCCACGCGTGGATGTCTGTTGTGGCTGTTGCTGTCTTGTTCGGTGTGGGGTTGTGATTCTGCAGAAAAAAGAAGGAACAGAGCAAGGAAACAGCTCGCAGCAGGGACCCGCGGGCTCCAGCAGTGAGGCCGGGGAGCGTGGGTGGGTGTTCCTGTTTTGTGATCAGAACACGGAGCATCCAGCGTGGACACGCGAAATGTGCCGTCATCTGGGCTCCTGTCCGTGCAGACGCGTGGTTTCTTAGCCATGCTGGCGCCTAAGAACGCGCCTGTGCCCACCGTCCCTGCTCCCCGCCCCGTGCTTTCCCCAGCAGAGAAAACGATCTTTACATCCGAGCGTCGGCTGTCTGGTACCGTGTGGTGTTACCGCGCTGACCACGGGCAGCTTAAGGTAGGCCCGGCTTCTTGGCTCAGCCGAGACCAGGTAGGGTTTTCTCTTGTGTGATTAAGCTCTTCTGTATTTTGGCACTCGACGACCCTGGGTGTTCAAGCAGGGACCCAGGGCCAATCCAGTTTACTTGATGACACGCGAGGATTAAGGAAATCCACGTTTATTAAAAAGCCAACTTAAATCCCGGCTTCCTCTTGGCGGGGGGCGGGCCTCTCGCGGACGCTGGTTTTACACAACCGTCCGTGCACAGGCACACGAGTGCGCACACACGGGCCACGAAGCGGGAAGAACCCCTGCCCAAGGGACAGAGAACAGGGCAGTTTGTGGGGCACGCACGTATTTCGGAGGAACTGAGCTCAGTCTCTGACACCGTGGCCCGGTGGGGAGGGTACAGGGTTCTTGGGAGCTGTTTGAAGCTGCCCGGGTCCACAGTCTGGCCGTTTCCTGATGCTTCACCTTGTGCTCAGTCAGCTCAGGCCGCACAGCCACCCCCCTCCCTCCACCAGGGCCCCTCTGTTGCTGTCATAAGCCCCTTTCTGGTCAAGTGCGACGCCCCAGTTCTCTGGCACAAGAGGAGGGATAAAGGCAGAAGTCCCTGGGCACGGCCCACCTTTTTCTGATTTTGCCTTTTCCGTGTGTGCGGCTTCGGCCTCCGGCCCCCGGCCCCCTCGCCTCAGGCCGAATCCCGCCAGCTCCCTGTCCCTGAAGCTCCTTGTCTGCTTTGGCAGAGGCTGCCCCGCTGCCCCATGTCAGGGGCTCCTAGGAGCAGGACGGCACATGGCCTCAGGGGTTGAGGCATCCCCTGAGTCTGTGCCGCTCCCTGCCCTCCCCAGGGGGCCCTCTCATCCTCTGGACCCAGCGGCCTGCGGAGCGGGCAGCTCCCCCTCAGGGGGGAGGCCAGGCGCTCCTGTCTGCCACCCTCTTGTGCCAGCCAGCTGGGCTGGGGCGCCCTGGCCAGGCTGCAGAACCCAGTTTCCTCGTTCGGGAACAGGGTCCTTTCTTTCTGGTCATGACCTCGGACACACTGCAGGTTTAGGTCCAGAGCCACAGTAAAGTGAGTCCACGCATGTTTTGGTTCCCCAGAGCACGTAAGTCACTGCCCCACGCTGCAGTCCGCCGGGCGTGCAATAGCACCGTGTCTGAGGAAACAGCGTAGAGACCTGAATTCAAAAATACTTCAGGGATGCCCGAGTGGCTCAGTGAACTCGGTTCATGATCTCGCGGTTCGCGAGTTCGAGCCCCATGTCAGGCTTTGTACTGACGGCTCAGAGCCTCACTGGGATTCTCTCTCTTCCTCTCTCTCTGCCCCTTCCCTACTCACATGCGCTCTCGCTCTCTGTCTCTCTCTCTCTTTCTCTCAAAAATAAATACAAACGAGCGCCTGGGTGGCTCAGTTGAACATCTGACTTCGGTTCAGGTCATGATCTCACAATTGGTGAGCTCGAGCCCCATATCAGGCTCTGTGCTGACAGCTCACAGCCCACTTCTGATCCTCTGTCTCCCTCTGTCTGCCCCTCCCCTGCTCATGTGCGTCTGCATGCTCTCAAAAATAAAAACACATTAAAAATAATGCTAATAAATAAACAGATAAAAACATCTAAGACAATACCTCACTACTAAAACATGCTGACCGTCACCTGGGCCGTCAGAGGCGCCAGCGCCAACCACAGATCACCGTAACAAACGTACCAGTGATGAAAAGCGTGAGGTACCGTGAAAGTCGCCGAGATGTGCCGAGACCCGGGAGGTGAGCAGAGGCAGCTGGAAGGCGTGCTGGCCACGGGGTGGCCGCGAACCTCCCGTCTGTGAGGCACGCGGGGTCCACGAGGCGCAAACAGGATGCCTGTGACTTACTCGCGAAGCTCACTTGGTGTTATTATCGTTCAAGATCCCGGAGGAACACGACCTGGAGAGTCAGATCCGCAAGGAGCGCGAGTGGCGATTTCTCCGCAACACCCACGTCAGGCAGCAGGCGCGGCAGCTCATCCAGAAGGGTAAGCCGCCCGCCTCCCGAGGGGGGCGCCTCCGAGGGCCCGTGGCGGGGCTGGCGGGGTGCAGGCCCTCCCCCAGGCTGGCCCCCAGGAGCCCCCAGAGCGCTCGGCCACTCTCTCCCAAGAGAAGCCCCCGCCGGCCTCTCGCACGAGCGAGCCTTGTGCGCCCTGCCACTCCCAGGGCGGAAGGAGCCCCGAGCTCTGTCTGGGGCACAGGCCACACGCAAGGCGCTGCTTGTGCCCAGCCGGCCCCTCCTGTCCCGGAATAATCCCACTGTCAACCGGGGCTGTATCTGAGTCCCACTTTACTGACCCTTTTACCAGACTTGCCGAGAGAGGCCCCGTTTGCAGGGCCCCAGCCTCACCGGTGCTGGACGGGCAGCCTCCCTCCCCTCCCCCACCCCCACCCCCACCCTCCCGCTCTCCCAGCCCCGCGGCTTCAGGGGCACAGAGAGGTGGGGTGCACCTCCATCTTCTACCGCGAAGCCAGCGTGGCCCCAGTCACTGGGCCGGCCGGGCCGACCAGCTGCCCAGGCTCCGCACAGAGTGGGACGTCGCGGGCTGTCAGCCCTTCTGTTGGCGGACTGATCCCGCCTTGCCTTTCTGTCCTGTAAAATGGTGGTGGTTGCCAAGAGTCACTCTTTACAGCCGGGGGTGGGGCCCATGAGACAGGCCGTCCCCGCAGACACGCGTGTCCCTGAGCACACGCGGCCGCTCCAGAAGCCACTGTGGCGTGCGGCCGCCTCGGTGTGCAGTGCTCTCCGTAAAACTCCTTGGGGCCGTAGTCGCCTCGTAAGGCTGCCTCCGTGAGGGGCTGGCGGCGGCTGGATGTAAAGCAGCCTAGTGTTCAGGCCTCGGCGTCTGCTGGCCCGGCAGTCACCGCTCGGACGTGTGCAGCCAGGCCGGCCCACGCTCCACGGCTTTCTTCCCGAGGACAGAACAGCCACCGGCGCGTCGGCGCTCTGGGAATTACAGCATCGGAGGCTGTTTTCTCGAAGGTCTGCGATCCTGCAGGGGCCCCGTTCTACAGGACAGTGGACTCCCTGGACCCCACGTCTGCCCCCCACAGTTAGGCATCAGAAGGCAGACTGGCCTCGATGGGGAAGCCACACACAGGGCCAGGGACTCTGGAGAAAGAGCTGGGCTTTCCTGACGAACACAAAAGACTGTCTTTGTAACCCGGGTCGGGGTCTCCCGGTCTTTGTGGGAAGAGGAGGCCTCCTTGTTAGACACAGCTGAGGGGGGCTCCCGGACGCAGTCGCCGGGCACGTCAGCCCCTGAGAGGTCCGTGCGGTGGACCCGGCCACCAGAGACAGGGACACGGGCGACCCCACTCGCGTGCCCGCACAGAGGCTGCCGCCAGTGGAAAGTGCCCCTTCTGAGAGGCGGCTGTGCCCCCCTGAGAGAGGGGGTGCCTGCAGCTTAATGAGGTGGTTCCCCGACGCCTGTGCCCGGCCTCCCCCAGTGACCTCGGCCGGCAGGACCAGTGTCGTCACAAACGCACAATGCACCCTGACCCGGGAGTCAGTGTTCCCGGTGTCTCCCGGCCACCCGCGGTCGGGGCCCCTGCGGGTAACACTGCTGCCACAGACAGAGCCCCTGGGACCTTTGGGCGTGTGTCCCTTCGCCCCGTCCTTGTCACCGGCTGGTTTTCCATGTTTGCCGCTATAACGGGGGGTGGGGGGGTGGGGGGG
Organism: Felis catus; assembly: GCF_018350175.1. Taxonomy (NCBI): domain Eukaryota; kingdom Metazoa; phylum Chordata; class Mammalia; order Carnivora; family Felidae; genus Felis; species Felis catus. The sequence continues at coordinate 59,953,260 of NC_058381.1, forward strand.
AGAGACGGGGGGCCGGGTGAAGCCAGTACTAATGGCCCCCCGGGTTTCCCAGGGGCCAGGCCGGTGCCCGACGACGCTGCAGGGACCTCACGTCCCTGGCTGCACTGAGTTGGCCTCGTATTAGTCACCAAAATCCCACCTAAACCTGTCTTGACCTCTTGTCCTTTTAGCCTCTTTTTACTGTTTTCCCGAGACTCCTTCAAAGCCCCTTCCTGACGGCTTCTTTCCTGGTTCTGGTTTTGGGGGCCCGGTGCAGACATCCTCGTTCACCTCCCTGTCGTCTGTGGTGATCTGTCTCTCAACCGGGTAGTTCCGTAGGGACCACCCCCCCTGAGAGGCCACCAAGACTGTAGCCCGTGTGCCCGATGCTTCGACCTGGAACTGAGTTACAAACGGTGGCCTTCCTGCTTTCTTCGAAAACCACCAACTTGCACATCTCTGAGCACGGCGTCGTTGCACGCACGAACTGACGAGCACCGACTGCAAACTCGTGCTGGGGGGACCCTGCGGTCAGGGAGCCAGGCCCTCGTCCGACCCCTACTTGCCCTGTGTGTCCCTTGTGCCTCCCCAGGTCCCCAGACAGGAGGCGCCACGACCCCCGGGTTCTGCACGTCGAGGCCCATCGCTGTGTGTCTCTTTGGGCAGGTATCGCAAGACTGGACGACCAGATATTCCTGAACAGGAACCCCGGTGTCCCCTCCGTGGTCAAGTTCCACCCCTTCACGCCGTGTGTGGCCGTGGCTGATAAAGACAGCATCTGGTACGCAGGGCACAGGCGGTCGTGTGTCTCAGCCGGTAACGGCCAGCCCCCCGGTGACAGTGCCGTGTTCCCGGCGCGGGAGCCGCGAGCCCTCTGGGGTGCTGCGGGCGGCGGGGCTCGAGAACACGGGGGGAGAGAGAGGCGCGCGGGCTGGCGGGAGCCTCTCGTGCCGGCACCAGAGCACACGTGGGCTCCTCAGAGCCACAGTGTGACGGGGACGCACAAGGGGTTCGCTCTCGGTACCGCCCGTGGAGACGCGTGATCGCAAGACGCCAGCCCCGATTTACTGTGAGTGCTGCACTTGTGTCGCAGAGAACGTACGCACTTCGTGGGGGGCGAGGTCAGGGTGTTGTTCCCTCTGTTTTTCCCTTTTCTTTATTGTGGTAAAATACGCACAGCACAGTTCAGCATCCTAACCGGGTTTAAGTGCCCAGTTCAGGGCCACCAAGCGCGTTCACACAGCGCGGCCACTGCCGCCGTCCGCCTCCAGAACTCTTTCCGTCTCTAAAATCTGAAACTCCACCCCCGTTAGACTCTAACTCCCCCTCCCACTCCCCCCGGCGCCCACCGTCCCGCTGTCTGTCTCTGGATTTGAGACCCCGGGGACCTCACCTGTCCCGGGTCTGGTCCTTCCACTGAGCCCTGTGCCCTGGGGCTGTCCACACTATGGCAGGCGTCAGAGCGTCCCTCCTTGTCCAGGCCGGGCGATACCCGGTGTGTGGCTGAGCCAGCTTTATCCCCCATCCAGCAAGGGACGCTCAGGTCATTTCCCGAGTTTTGGGGGTATTTTTTCAATATGTTCTTAAGGCCAGGTTCTCTTTTTCATTTCTCAAAAATATGTTTACTTTCAGCACAGCTTAGAGGAGGACAACACCGTAAGATTAAGTCCACCCTGATGGTTTGTTGGGTTTAATTTTGTTATGAAAGGAAGCGACAAAGTAAATAACAAGGGAGACAGGTATCTTTCGATACCTGTCCCGGAACAGCTTATATCTGATACCAAAGGAGCTGAATTTGACCTCAGATTCTAAATGACTACGAGCCACCCGTACGTTTATGTTTTTAAGAGTTCCTGTGAAGTAGAAGCAGAATGTTAAAGACCCTGTAGACAGTCGTGTGCTCCTAATAATTAAGGTTCTAACAGCAATAGGCACTGTTGTTCTGATGCTCTGTGTCTACGGGCACACGGCCAAGTCCTCTGTGTCGACTTGTGTCCATCCCGTTGTCACGGCTTCTTTCCCCCACTGGCGGTCGTGAACAGGGGTGGGCAGACCTCTCGGTGGACGGCCAGCAGAGGGACCCCGGGCCCCGGGGCACCCCCATGCCCGCCCCGAGCCAGCCCCCGGCAGCCGTGCGCTAGGGCCGCTTGTCCACACCCTGCCAGAGCTTGAGGCTCTCATGGCTTTGGTCGTGGCCACCCTGGCAGGTGGGGGGCGATCGCCCTGTGCGTTTTGTTTGCGTCTCCCTGACGACCAACCTTCTTCCTCTCTCCTTCCCCGAAGTTTTTGGGACTGGGAGAAAGGGGAGAAGCTGGATTACTTCCACAACGGAAACCCTCGGTATACCAGGGTCACCGCCATGGAGTACCTGAATGGCCAGGACTGCTCGCTGCTGCTCACGGCCACAGGTGAGTGGGCTTTGTGGGGCCGGGTCCCCACACCCAGCATGGAGACCCCAGCACATATTCACACACGGCCTTTTTTGATCCTGATCGTTCTTCTGCCAAGGGGGCACTGCTCACAGGAACAGCCACCGTCACCGAGGACGCGGGAGGTTTTGGAGGGAACGGGCTTCGCCCACAAACAGGGGAAGCAGGGTGACCAGTGCCGGGGGTGTCCCGGGACCGTCTCCTGCTCTGGGCAGGACCTCCCCTGACCGGGAAAGGCGCTGTCTGCCTCCGGCCCCCCGGCCCCCGTGATGCCCTCGGAGTTGAGGTGGAGGGGTCTGAAATGGGTCACTTCACATCACTCTGGAACAGGCTTCCCAGGACGCCACCCTGGGCCACAGGCGTCTGCTTTAGCGGTTTAAAGACAGGACTCCGCTGTCTCTGGGTGATGAGAGGTCACTGTTGGTCTAACTGTGCTTCTTCAGGGGTGACAGACCAGGATGGGACAGGCGGACAGGGAGAAGGGGCATACGAGAGGGGGCCAAGGTCGACATGCAGGCTTATTTCCCACATTACCCCAGTCCTGACCTCGGTCTGTCCCCATCCTGTCCTCAGCCTGGCCTGGGCCTGTCCCTGTCCTGTCCCCATCCTGTCCTGGGTCTGTCCCCGTCCTGTCGTGTCCTATTCTAGGTCTTTCCCTGTCCTGGGCCTGTCCTGTCCTATCCTTGGTCTTTATCTGTCCTGGGCCTGTCCCCATCCTGTCCCTGTCCTGGGCCTGTCCCGTCTTGTCCTGCCCTAGATCTGTCCCCGTCCTGTCCTGTCCTATCCTTGGTCTTTCTCTGTCCTGGGCCTATCTCCATCCTATCCTGGGTCTGTCCCCATCCTGTCCTGGGTCTGTTCCCATCCTATCCTGTCCCCGTCCTGTCCTGGGTCTGTCCCCATCCTGTCCTGGGTCTGTCCCTGTCCTATCCTGTCCTATCCCTGTCCTGGGCCTGTCCCTGTCCTGTCGTGGGTCTGTCCCCGTCCTATTCTGTCCTATCCCTGTCCTGGGCCTATCCCCGTCCTGTCCTGGGTCTGTTCCCATCCTATCCTGTCCCCGTCCTGTCCTGGGTCTGTCCCCATCCTGTCCTGGGTCTGTCCCCGTCCTATCCTGTCCTATCCCTGTCCTGGGCCTGTCCCTGTCCTGTCCTGGGCCTACTCTTGTCTTGTCCCTCTCTGCTCTGAGCTTGGGCCTGCCCTGTCCTGTGCTATCCTGGGCATGTCCCCATTCGGGCCCGGCCTGTGTTGGGCCTGAGCTTCTGAGCCATCAACGTAGCTGAGCTGACTGCACTGGGAACCCCCTTCCCTTCAGAGGGTTCCTGGGCCCCACTGTGAATGATGTACCCATGGGGAAGGGTCCCGCTGGCGGCCTCTCCCCAGGCAGTGCCACCTCAGGACCAGACAAAGTTGAGCCACCATCCAGAGCCGTTCCCTCGGCCGCAGGCATCAGGGTGAAGGGGTCCAAGGGCGGGGCGGTGGTGCGGGAAGCTGCAGGACGGGGCGTACTGAGCACCTCTCAGCACCGCGGAGGAGGAGGAGGGAGTGATCCCCAGCGCGGCGGGCGCCGGGGAGGGTCCCCAGGAGTAGGGGGTTCCAGCAGAGAAGCAGCACGAGGGCTTGGGTTCCAGAGCAGGGTTAAGTTCACTGTCAAGGAGACCGGGGCCGGGACGAGCCGACGGGTGGGTGCGGGCGGGGACGGGTCAGCAGGCATCCCGTGCGGTCATCCTCCAGGCGGGAGCCACCTCTGAGGCGACGCGTGAGGGGCCGGTGAGTCCGGAGAGCGCGGCCCGCGTGGGGCGTAGGGACACGGGTGGAGCCTCACGCTTACGCCACTCAGGCTCGCAGAACCCTGTGCTGAGTGTCCAGGGCAGGGAGGGGCGGCCAGCCCGCCTCCTGACGCAGGGAGCCCGTGGGGTCACAAGCCAGGGGCTCGGCTGGAGGTCTGACTTCGTGGTGCGGGTGAGTCACTGCGAGGAAGGAAGCCACCTGGGGCCAGAGTCGAAAGTAGTGGCGGGTCCCCCTGCGCCCAGACAGGAGTCTGAGGATGGCGACGCGCGACCGGCCCGCTGCTCCTGCGTCAGGCCCCCTCGAGGGGGACCGCGTGGTCTCCTGCCACCCGGGGAGGGGGGCTCCCTCCCGCGTGCCAGAGGCCAGGCCTGCGTTTTCACCTCCCCCCTTTCTCTCCCCAAGATGACGGCGCCATCAGAGTCTGGAAGAACTTTGCGGATTTGGAGAAGAACCCAGAGATGGTGACTGCTTGGCAGGGGCTCTCGGACATGCTGCCCACCACCAGAGGTGGGTGCTCCCGGGAGCGGCGCGGCCCCTCACTGCCCGCCGCCCGCCCGCCTCCCCCTGGCGGTGGCTCCCCACCGGCCGCCTCAACTGTGAGCCGCCGCTCTCCCCCGGCTGCTCTGGAGCACTTGCAGGTCAGGAGATGCGGCCCCCCGAAGGGCTCCCTGGCTCTGGGCGCACCTGCCCGCACCCTCGTCCTGGGCTTGCAGCCGGCGCTGCGGGAAAGGCCTGGGGGCCACGCCCCGTGCCCAGGCGAGCTCCCTTCGGGGGGCGAGCGCCGTGGCATGCGGGCATGTCTGTCCGGACGGCGGAGGCCGCGGACACTCGCCCGGGTGGGGGGACACAGCTGCCGCCGCACGCCGGTCCCTCGGGGGCTCACCGTGCTGCCGTGGCACGTGGACCGTCTGGCACGGCTGGGTTCTGGAGACGCCAAGCCGCGGGGGCCCCGGTCTCTCTGCTCAGCTGACGGTGAGAGCAGCTTAGTCCCCTGCCCTCTGCTCCCGGTCCGGCCTGGCTGCGACTGTGTCCGCTCCCGCGTGGCCCCGTCTGTGTCCGGTTGTTGTGTGGCCGTTCTCTTCACGGCCGGTCATCTGTGTGGCTCCTCTCCCCTCTGTGAGAGCGCCCGTCCTGGCGAGTTGCTTCCCAGGGAGGTGACGTCGTGAGGGAGGGGCCGCCCAGCGCCAGCTCCAGGGCGGACGTCTCCTTGTGGACTGCTTCAAAATGTCGCTGAGTTTTAATTATCTGAGGAATAAAACAGTCATCCGTATCACCCCCACCCCCCACCACCGCCAAGGCCCAACACGGCCACTTCTGTGTCACCGGGCCTCTCGCTTCTGCCTCAGTGTTCCCGGATTAGAGCAAAAGCTTGTCTCCCGCCCGCAGCCACCCGGGAGCTCCCGGGGCAGAGACCCCAGGGAGAGAAGGAAAGGGGACGCCAAGAGCCACTCTTGCGCACCCAGGGCACCCCCAGCAGCGCCAGGCAGGGCCCTTCAGAGTTCTGGCTGTGGCCTGCAGGGGCCGTCCAGGCAGGGGCCCGAACCCCTCTCCCCGGCTCTCAAAGCTGTGTGCCCACCCCGTGTGGTTCTCCCGCTGGCCCTGCAAGCTGTCTGTTCAGGAGGAGGTGTGCCGGCCCGCCGTGTCCGTCCGCCCCGGGGCGGGTGGGCGAGGCCCGTCCTCTGAGCACGCGTGCACGTGGGGCACAGGAGGGGCCCTTGCCCACAGGCCCAGGAGACTTGGGGTGACCAGGTGCCTGGAGAGCTGCTGGCCGGGAAGTCCCTCACGCAGCTGTCCGCAGCTGGAATCCCGCGGCCAGGTCACCGTCTGGTTCCTCAGTCTGTGACTAAGGACGGAAAGTCTTGTGAGATACGCGCAGGGTCAGCGCGCCGTCAGCTTCACGGCACCTCTGGCTCACGCGTGCACACACGTGTGCACATGTTCTGGCGTAGAGTCGGGGACGGGCGCTCCCTTCCGTGCTCCCGGCGGCCCCATCCCTGCCCTACCGACAGCACCTTCCCCACACCGGGAGCCCTCCTGGCCCGGCCACAGTGGACGTCACGGTGGCGTTTACAAGCACTCAGGCACTTGGAGGTTCCAATAGCACGTGCGGTCCGGCTTCACGGTGTGCCTCTGCTCCTTCCGATTCTCCACCTCGAGACAGACTTTTTGGGGGCCCAAAAACCCTGGCAATTGTGTTTTCCCACTTGTCAGGTCACGTTTTGGTTGAGGTCAGCCCTTTTTCTCCGGACCGTGGCACGCTTGGCCTTGGCCACTCCCCCCTGTCACCCTTCCCACTTCTTTCTACTTGAGTGTTCTTCCAAACCTTTTGGATGGTTTGGCTCTGTTGACCGCTCTGGCTGGCCAACTAACCCTCACTCCAGACCCATCATCCTCGCCTCCTGGAAGGTCTGGCCCGAAAGGCCCCAGTCTATCTTGACTGCCAAAGCAGGAAGGTGAGTGCCTTCACTCTTGCCTGTGACCGCCCTGGCTGGGGGCGGGCACCTGGCCCCTGTGGTCCGCGTGGTGGCATTTGTTGTCTGGCCCGTGGCGCTCTTTGGGGCCAGCAGAGGGCTAGGGCTAGGGCTTATCCGTCCTGTCCACGCATCCTCTCCCGAACAAAAGAACACTAGCCAGCGAGCACTCAGAGGTCACGGGTCGAGTCAGGTAGCTGCATAAGGCTCTGGGACCAAATCTTAAGGAAAGCCATTGAGAGGAATCTCCCTCGGATCCGAGGCCTCATGGTTTCACCTCCTGGGCCCCCTGACCCCGAAGGCAGGGACTCCATCCTGTGGGCTTTATTTAAGGACGTTTCATGAGAGCAGAGAAGTCGTTGCAGATCAAGATTGGTTTTTCCACGTAAACTTTTGAAAAGTAATCATTTCCAGAATTTAATACAAGTTTGTTATAGCATCTATTTCCATCTGAAAAATCCACATATAAGTTTAATGGTTACCAAAACACCCACACGCAGCTGCCCTTGGATACACAACTGTAAAACTGGGTTAGCAAACATAAAATGTGTAACGCTCTAAACGAGTCATTTTTCTCTCTTAATTTGACCGTTTGGGAGCCTTGTGAGGAGACGGGGCCTCGGGAGTCCGGGCAGCGCAGATTCCAGACCTGTGATTTACAGAGTCAGGCGGAAAGGAGCCTGCCTCCCGGCCTGTGCGGAAGCCCTTTGCAAGGTCTGGTGCCGTCCTCCGCAGGAGGACAGACGAGGCCGTGGGTCTGGGGCCGCTGGGGGCTGAGGCGCTAAGAACAAGAAGTCCCTTCAGATCTAACGGACTTACAGTTCAGTGTTCTGTGAAGAGCTGTTTTGGTAACACGTTCCCTGCGTGTAAGATCCGGAAAGGAAAAACCGGAGCAGGAGACAGTCTTCTGCTCTTTGGGAAAGAGTACTCGAGCTTCTCAGGGAAACGGCAGGGTCGCTTTCTCTGAAAGCCTCAGGACCGCCTTCCACGGCTGGGGGCCGGGGGCAGACGAGGGGCCGGACGGCACCTGGTCTGGTCGCTTCCAGCTGCTTGGTTGTCAGTCGGGGTCGGGGTCGGTGCCGCGGGACGGAGCCCGGGACAGGACAGGGCCCGGGCTTGTCTGTACCTCGGCAGCCCCGGAGAGCCGAGAACACGCCGTCCAGCCTGGCGTGTGTGAACGCTGACGCCAGCCCTGGGCCTTTGGTTCGCTCTTAACATTCATCCGCCAGGAGCGGCCAGGAAGCAAGCAGGGCGAGGACCACGAAAGCCAGGACGGTGCCGGCAGAGCAGCCTCGCGCCGGCCGCTTCCGGAGCTGCTGGCCAGCCTGCGCTCGGCGTGTGCGGGAACGGGCGCTGATGGCGGCCCCCGTTCCTCCAGAAACCACAGGCGGATCTAGAATCTGGAAGGGCAGCCCCCTCGGTGCAGGAGGCAGACGTGAGGGGGCCGGTGACAGCCCCACTGTGCGTGAGGCTGTGCGGGCTGGAGGGCGCATCGGCCTGGAGGCCCCCCGCTCCCTTCTCAGACGGGGTGGCTTGCCAGCCTGACCGATGGGGAACATGTCCCCATCTCCTCCCACCCCTAGAGCAGCTCTCACGTGGTCTTGGCCCATTTTCCAGATCAGAAACGTAAGTTTAGGTGAAATCATTTGCTCCTGAGCAGCGTTTCCTGAGCCCAGTTTTCTGCTGCCCGACCCGCGTCTCTGAACCCGGCGATGTCTAAGAGGTGCTCGTGGGGCCATAGAGGGGGCCTGACCCCAGAGGGGGGCTCCGCACCTGTGTCCCACGGGGAGAGTGGGGACCCCCTTGCCACAGGGCTGTGCTTCTCGCCTGTGCCCGGAGGACTGGCCCCTTGCCCTGGGGGCTCCGCACACTTATCCTTTTGGGTTTTGTTTTCGTGCAAAACCCACCACAGAGGTCTCTCTGGCTGCGCGTGCTGACACACCTGCTTTGTCCCGGCCTTGAGAGAAGCCTTGAGGGCCCCAGAGCCCTCACGCAGCTGCTGGTCCTGGGCTGGGCTCCCCCCTCAACCCACACGGGTGAGGCGTCCTGTCGCTCCGCACGGTGGCCAGGTGCCCTCTCCCGGGCTGCTCCCACTTCTCTGGGACCAGACGCCTGGGGTCCAGGGCCCTGCCTGGCCAGTGCTCAGGAAGCGTCCTTGGGGCAAGCTGGATGTGCAGCAAAAGGCTTGGCCGTTTTCCGCGTCTCAGAGGCCAATTTCGATGACACTCTGTCCGTTTTTTTAAAAGAGAGGAAATAACCGAGTTGTCACATAAGGCTTTTTCTGTTTCCCTGGTGTCCATCAGGGTCAGCCTGGCAGCGCAGAAAGAACCAGACCGTAATACAGGGTGGGCCTCACTGGGGGTCCTCACTCTGCCTCGCTTCCCTCGTTTGCTCTGTGAAAGTTACCAAACCAACCTGAGCTTAGGTCCTTCACCACAGCCAGGACGGTGGAAAGATGTGCCCCCTGCAGGCTGGCCGAGGTCCCCGGGCACCCGCGTACAAGGCACCCTGTGCAACTGTCCCGTCGTTACCCTCTGGGCGCCTCTGGAGCAGGACTGCCTGGTGCCTGGTTTTCAGGTCAGGAAACTCGGCGTTGAGGAGGGGCGGTGGCTTTCTCGGCAGTGGGAGCTCCGCATCCAGGGCTGTCCCTCTGTGAAATGAGTCTCAGGGTCACAGGTTCAGAGAATATGACTGTTACCACCTTCCGGGCACTTGTACATCCTACCCGAGGTCAGATTCGTCTGCACACGCAAGGATCTGCCTGCCGGACGCGGTGCCCGGTGCTCGGGCAAACCCCGCCGTCTGCAGCACGCGCACGGGTTTCTAGTCCGCTGGCTGCCCCACGTGCGCCCAGCTACTTTCAACCGGAACCTGCTTGGCCTTCACAGAGGCTAGAGTTTAACAGGAACCAGAGCCCACGAGATCCACATCCTCTCCTCGCGGTGAGAGCCCTCGGGTGGCCGAGCAGACGCCCCGCCCGGAGCCGCCGGGCCAGACGGAAACGCGAGGCCCGTGGTGTCGGCACCCAGGCGACTGTATCTGAGGGCATCTTCGGAGAGGCAGCTGAGTCAGAGCAAGATCTTCAGACTCGTGGGGTCCACCAGGAAGAACGTGCCCGGGAAGCAAGCTGCCCGCTGCCCCCTCACTCGAGCCCGGGCCTGCGTCCAGAACGACACGGAGCAAGCCCGTTTCTCTCTCCCCGTGCAGGGAGCTGCGACTCTGGCCTCCAGTCCTTGGGTTCGCCCACCCCACCCCAGACCCTCTCCGCCTGTCCACGTGGCCCCAGGTCATGGTGCTGAGGCACGGGCACCATGTTCCATCTGGCCTACACACTCATTACACTGCTTCTCAGTGCCCGGCAGGGCTGGCACAGAGCGCCGGGTGGACGGCCAAGGACGTCTGCAAGCACAGGCAGTGTGCTCTCTGTCACAGCAGCGGCCACCCCGCGGGTCCACGGATCAGGGAGCCCGTGAGCCTCCGCGGCTGTGACACGGCCAGATGCGTGTTCCCTGTCAGGAGGGAAACCTAGTAATCAGACTCTCTAAGCTCTGTCATTGGTAGAGGCCGGGAGCTGGGCTTTCAGGTGGGCACAGAGGCGGCGGGGCACCAACCCAGCTCGTGCTCCCCCCGCCCCTCCCCGAAGGCCATGGCCTACCGGCTAAAGGCCCAGGGCATGTGGTCCGACCGATGCGCTTTTGGACGTGTGAATTTGCGTATTCTTTAAAAAGACTTACAGAGTCTATACAAAGCAAGTTACTTTTCATTTTCCAAATTTTACAAAGAATGCTTCTTTTTTTTTTTTTTTTTTTTTTTTTTCAACGTTTATTTATTTTTGGGACAGAGAGAGACAGCATGAACGGGGGAGGGGCAGAGAGAGAGGGAGACACAGAATCGGAAACAGGCTCCAGGCTCTGAGCCATCAGCCCAGAGCCCGACGCGGGGCTCGAACTCACGGACCGCGAGATCGTGACCTGGCTGAAGTCGGACGCTTAACCGACTGCGCCACCCAGGCGCCCCAAGAATGCTTCTTAAAGCCGGAGCCGTTGCAGAAAACCCAGGGCCTGCGTCGACCTGGGGGCCTGAGTGTAGGTGTGCACGGGGCCAGTTCTGGGTGCCCTCAGGTGCGGACTCCCCAGGAGGGGTGGTCACACACACCTGTGCTGGCTGACGTCACCCCTACATCACCTCCCGCTCCGGCCATGCAACAAAGGGTTCTAGGGGCGTGTGGGCTCGTACACATGGCTCAGTGTTACCGCCGATCAAACCAGGGGAAGTCGTTGTCCTCAGAAATGTGCATGGCCTCCAAAATCCACTTCCTGAAGCCCTAATTCCCAGCACGATGGGATGAGAAGGGGGCCTTTGGGAGTGATCGGGGCTTGATGAGGTCACGGTGGTTGGGCCATGATGGGGTCAGTGGTCTTGTAAGAAGGGACACCCCATCTTTCTTCTTGCCACATGAGGACATGCGAGAATGTTGCTGTCTGCCAACCAGACCCGACCCTGCCCGCGCACTGACCTCAGACGTCCAGCCTCCAGGACTTGGAGAAATCAGCATCTTCTTCAAGCCGCCTGGTCCGTGGATTTTGTCCTGGAATGGCCCAGGCGCGGCCAGGAGTGCAGATGATCCTTGTGTCGTGAGAAGAAAATGTGCCTGTCAGTGCAGTGTGATGCCCAGTGGGTCTCGTCCAGAGAATAGTCCCCCCTCCAGGGTGGTCCCTCCCCAGGGCAGTGCCCTCCAGAAGTTGGTCCCTTCCGAGTGTTGAGGGTTCTCCCTTCCAAGGGTGATCCCTTCTGGGGGGCGGCCCCTTCCGAGGATGGTCCCCAGACCGACTGCCCTGTCGTTGGCACTGACAGCTCGTCACTGAGGCGTGACGCAGCTGTCCATCAGTGTGGCAGTGTCCCTCCCACGTGGGGACGGCGGCAGCCAGGGGCCCCCATGCCAGTGAGCTCAGAATCACAGGAAGGGAGTGGGCGTCAAATTGGCCTGGGTCAGAAGAGCCGCCGCTGGGAGAACCCATCACGTGGCCTCCCCCGGGCCGGCCCTCCTGCCCCATCTCCGTGTCTCCCACTGAAAGGCTGCGTCCACGTCGTGTGATTGCTGGGTCTGCCAGCTCGTCGGTCCCAGGGACGTGCAGAGGCTTGCTGCGTGAAGGCATGTTGTTGTCTATTGGACGAAGACAGGCAGACCTTCCCTCCTGTGACCCATTTGTGCCCGTCCAACCTCTCCACTCTCTCACACCACACCTGACTGTCCAGCCGCATTTAGACTTGGGTCTTCAGGGCCGTGAACCAGCTTCCTTTTGAGTCCTGTTTCGTCCATCTCCCTCCGTGCAAAGTTATCTGCCGCCCGGCCGTCCCTCCCTGTTGTGCACGGCCATCCCACCTTCATCGCGTGAGGCTGATGTCTCCACTGGATGAGGACATCCGGTCCCCGTCATGTGAGGGACTCCAGAGAGAAGGCCCACAGGTGGACAGGGTCCGTTTCCCTCCCTACCCTGGCCCGTGGGCGGGAACGGTTCCTGGGACACTGGTGAGGCAGGCCACGTCGGTCGGCCACCATTGGCCCTCTCAGGGCCGCCTGGAGTCCCGGTGGGCGCTGGCCCACAGCCCCTCTCAGGACCTCTGAACTGGTTCCTGAACGGTTACAGCCGAGTTTGAGTGATGATGCATGTGGACCACCCCCGGCAGGAGGGCCCAGGGGCGCTGCCTCTGCGTACAGACAGGTGACCGTCTGGTCAAGGAGAGCAAAAGCTGGAGCCTGGTAGGGGCATCCCGCTTGCCTCTTCTTTTTTTCTTCTTTTTTTTGTCCTTTTCTAAAATTGTTATTTAGATGAAATTCACATAACGTAAAATTAACCATTTTGAAGTGTTCAGTTCTGTGGCATTTAGTGCAGTCACAATGTGCAACCACCATCCACCTAGTTCCAGAACATTCTCACCCCCCCAGAAGGAAACTCCGTGCCCACAAATTCCATCTCTCCCTGCACATTCTTTCACAAGCCCATGGCACTTACAAGATTTCCACAGCTAAGCCACGTTGTCTGTGGTTATAAGTCTGTCCGAGGTCTGGGCACGGCTCCCCCTCCCAGCACTGCTGGGGGGTGGGGGGTGGGTACCTGGTGGGGAGCCCTGTGCGCACACAGCAGGGTTGGGGTTTGAAAGGGTCATCGGGGCCTGGTGGGAGGTCCGCCACCCTAAACAGACGCAGCGGAAAGGAATGAGGAGTTAGGCTGTCCAGCCTGAGAGCGGGGAGAATGGGGCTCCTGGGGGAGGAAGGGGCCACAGCGCCACGGAAATGAGTTTGACAAATGTGACGTCAGACTCCCGTGTGAGCAAAAGAACACAAAGTTACCTCGTAAGTGACAACAAGACACTGGCGTCACAATATGTGTCATCACAGCACACGCAGTCCAGTGAGGAGGAATACCACCAACACCAGCGACCGTGGGACGTGGGGCAACCTCGGTGTCCACGGACGCTGCAGATGTGGCCTTGGCTGGGGGCAGTGAACCCCAGGACGGGAGCCGCACCCCTGCCTGGGTGCCACCCTCCCGAGCGCACACAGGGGTGCGGAAGACGTCGTCGCTCGAGCCGTGGTCTCCAGAATCAGGGAAGAGCAAAACAAACGGTTAAATGAGTTAACGAGACCCCTACATACTGGGTGGGATAAGTCCTCTACAGACAACATTACAGGAAAGCGAGGTCGCTAGGAAACACACCCCTTGTGAAGTTGGTGGCGTTGATGGAAGCTGTCCTAGTTCGTGGACAGGTGCACCTGGGTGGGGGTCTCACGGAGCCCGGCTCGGGGAGATGCCCTCGACCTGGGACGGTTCAGCATCAGAGTGGGCGAGTGAGGCTCGCACTGTGTCTAAAATCTTACTTATTTATGCTTCTTTTTATACTCTCTCATCTATACTTCTTTTCAAAAGGGCGAAAACGGCCGAGCGCCTCAACCACTAGATCTGGGGGTGGGTCAGAGATTTCTGTCGTGTTCTCTTCTGTATGTTTAAAATGTAACCTTGTTTTAACTGGGGTCCCCCCCGTGACGTTTAGGTGCCAACTTTAGGAACACTGCACTCCCGGCGTGGGCCTCACACGCGGCCCGGTCTGCTCGACCCCAAGAAGCTGCGTCCGTGACCTTTGACGGGGTCGAGAGAAGTGCCTCCGCGCCCACTCTGAAGCTTTGGGACAGCTTAGACAAACGGTCCTCGGATTGTGCTGTCCCTCAGGCAGATGCCTGGGCCCAGCGGGGATCTGGAGAGGGCTCCAGACTGCTGCCCGACCCAGACTCGGGGCCTGGAGTTCTCGTGGGGTCGGGGACCCGGCCGTGGCTGTCCTTGGTGCCAGGTGGCCGCCTGGGACAGGCTCCCGCGGTGACACCGGAACATTCTGTCTCTCCAGGAGCCGGGATGGTGGTAGACTGGGAGCAGGAGACTGGCCTCCTCATGAGCTCGGGGGACGTGCGGATCGTCCGAATCTGGGACACGGACCGCGAGATGAAAGTACAGGTAACCCCAGCCCCCCGCCCCGCCCCCCAGCCCTGCCCCGCCCCCCCAGACAGGCCCTCCTCACAGAGAGGCAGGAACAGGGGTCACAGCCGGGAGGGAGTGCGGCCCGCCTCCAAGCCTTCAGAGGCTAATTGCCTCTTGGTGCACATCCACTGTGACACCCCGACCCTGCCTGGCAGCATGATTAAGCCTCTGCTGGTCCTAATTACTTCCAAATATTATTTTATCCATGCAAATTAGGGAATATCAGAAAGCAGCAGGGGGAAAGCATTTTAAATTGGAACGATGAATTATTCCACTGTGTCCTTCTTAAGGCATCTTTTATTTCCCATTTTAATCAACAGAGCGAGTAGTGAATTGGTTTTGACTGAGACATCCTGGCGGAGAGGCCAGGGGGCAAAGGGCCGCAAACAGCTCGGGGCCACTGATACTTTGGGCAGCGGTGCTGGCTGTGGCTTGAGGCCCAGAGCCCTGTCCTCCCGGCCTCCCCTGCCCGGCTCTGGGCCTCCCGCCAAGCCCTCGGAGGGCGGGCTGGGGACAGAGAGCCGCCGTGAGGCCCTGCCACGTCATTGGTCCCTGCCAGGGAGCCACCCGGTAGAGATGACCTCTGTCTGTCCGGTGCCCGGGTCCTGCGATGGCACAGTTGGCTTTTGTCACACTTACTTCCCGGGGCCCCTGCGGCCCTCCTGTTGCAGCGTGGACCCCCTCACCGCTCCCCCCCCACCATGCTCACAACCCTTACTCGGGAGTCTGTGCCCCCAGAACACGTCTTCAGCTCAGCCACCTGGATGTGTCTCATCCGGTGTCTTGTTGCCTTGTAAGCGGATCAGATTCCTGTCCCATACGTGTCGGATTTCCTTCCCGTGTGCCCACTGGCAGCAGACCTCCAACAACGGGAGAGCACTCTCCCTCTTGTGCGGCCCTTTGTCTCCCACTCTTTCCTGCCGAGCATTCGTCACCCCCTGGCCTTTTCTAGCATTTACAGCTGCCAGGAGGAGAGGCGAGGAGGCAGAGCTCCCCGGGCCCTTTCCCGAACTAATTCGGAGGATCCCTTTCTACCAAAACGCGCTTCCGCTCTAGGAAAGAGGGAGACACTCGAAAGCTTGGCCCCGAGAGCCGTTCCCGGAGATGTGTGCGGCTGGGGACCGGCTCTCGGGTGGGTGTGGGCCTGACTCAGCCCGGGTCCCCCACCAGTCCCTCGGGCTCCGTGGGCCTTTGCTGGCTTCCCCACTGGAGGAGGAGGCGGGGGTCCCTGACTCCGGGAGGACATGGCGCGCCGGGCGGCCGCGGGCGGGCTCACCGCAGTCCCTGTGCTTGGCTCCAGGACATCCCCACGGGCGCTGACAGCTGCGTGACAAGCCTGTCCTGCGACTCCCACCGCTCCCTCATCGTGGCTGGCCTCGGCGACGGCTCCATCCGCGTTTACGACCGGAGGATGGCGCTCAGTGAATGGTAATCCGGCCCCCGCCCCCCGCCCCCCCTCACCAGCACCCCCAGACGCTGTGGGCACACTGCCGCCGCCTTTCTGGGCCCAGAACGAGCCCCCCCCCACCCCAAGCCCACAGGGCCACATCCTGATGGCACGCGGAGTAGGAAATCAGCGGGGAGGGGGCCTGGCAAGGCCCTGTCCTCCGTGAGCTCGGTTTCCCTCCTGCGTGAAGTGCGTGGCCAGGGAGACTGTCAGGGAGCGTCCACAAGGGCACTGTGCAGCACTGAGCCACCTGCGTGGTCGTGACTGCCCCAGGGACCGCCACTCAGTCCCAGGCCGAGGGCCAGGTCGGGCCGGGCTGGTGGGCAGGAGCTGAGGTACAGGTGGCAGTCACTCGCCCGAGCCCCATGGCTGGCAAATGGCAGCACAGTCTCCTGGGGACCCCGGCACGATGTGCTTATTCATACCCACCTTGCCCCCAAAACCTGGGCCGGCCTCCAGGGGTGACGGAGTGGCGGCAGGTGGGCAGGTGCGTGGCCCCGGGGCCAGGGGAGCCCCGTGAGACCAGCCACCAGGCGGGCCGTTTGCCGCAGAGGCGGGTACTGGGGCGAGCCGGGCCACGTCAGGTGGGGCCTCCCAGCACAGACCCGAGGCTCAGCGGCACCTCTGCAGAGGGTCCCCCGGAAAACGGGCACCACTGCAGGAAGCAGCCATCGTGGGGGCAGGGGTGCCCGGCCAAAGTGACCACCCCGAACCCACTAACTGTGCGCTTTCGAAGGGGGCACGTGAGTCACACCTCCGTCAGGCCGTCGTGTTAAACAGCTACCGGGCAGGCACTAAACTGGCAAATTGGCCCCAAAAGAGCCGAGGGTCATGGGGTGGCCCTGCCGCTGAGGCCGGTGACCCGGGGCCGTCCGTGCACCACACCTGTGACCTGGGGCTCACTGTGAGCCCTGTGCGTCCTGCCCACCAGGGCTGTGTTTCGATAGCTTCTCAGTTGGGGTCCTCATTCCCGACCCCCAGAGTCTCGGGGTGGCCAGTGCTCAACGTGGTGCCCTGTCCGGGGAGCTCCGGGGCAGCCGTGCCGTGGTCCCGGGGGGGGCAGGGGAGCCCGACCGCGTCCCCCCCCAACCGCGTCCCAACATCACGGTGAATGGTGGGTGGGGCGACTGACCCCGGCGCACGGCAGATCCTGACAGCCGTGAATAAACCCGCGGTTTCTCTCTGTTCAAAATGAAGTCGCGCCCTTGGCTTCTCAGCTCCCGCTCCTGTCCTGCAGTGGGCAGTGAACGGGCACCGCTGCCCCCCTCCCCACCCCTGCCGGCAGCCCCCTCCCCGGCCTAGGCGGCCCCCCGGGCTCTGACCCCATCGTCCTCCCTCCAGCCGCGTCATGACGTACCGGGAGCACACGGCCTGGGTGGTGAAGGCCTACCTCCAGAAGCACCCCGAGGGCCACATCATGAGCGTGAGGTAATGAGCAGGGAATATTTATGAGACATGCTGCTGTGAAAACATTATTTTCTCCTCCGTTTAAAATATGTCCGTGGTATTTAAACAGCCGGGACAGGATGGCATGGCAGGGCAGTAATTAACCTCCACTCTGGGACTGGCCGGAAAGGTCAGGGGCGGCGGGAGGGCAGGGACACACGGGTCCTCCCACTGGCAGCGGGAGGCTTGCTCGGTGGAGGCTTGCGGGGTGTGCGAGGGAGAGGGGCGGGCACCTGCCAGCCCTTGGCCGTGGGATATCCGCGTCGAGTCATCGGCTACCCATAAATCCGTTTCTGCTGCCCGCTAAGTCCTGTACTGAGAGCAGCGAATATTTATTTGCCTGTTAAGGGACAACGAAATGTAATTTACTGCTACAAAGACACCACTTCTTCAAAGAGATGCTGTTTCCCTTGTTTGTAATATAAAAACAGAACATAGCTCTTAGAACGACGCCCACCAGAGACCAAGGGCAGGAAAGGTGGCCTCCAGGGGTGACGTGCGGCCTCCCGGCCTCCCCCCCCTCCCGTCCTGTAACCGCATCCCTGGCTGCGCAGAATCTAATCTCCGGGACTAGAAATGAAACCAATAACTCACATCCTCCCCCGTGTCTTCACTTACTGCTACTTCCTGCCTTAGAGGCAGAGCCCTTTGTGGCCGCGGAGAGGAGTCTGGGGGGGGCTTGGCGCCAGTCCTGGTGTGAAGGCCAGTGGGGTGGGGTGGGCGTGTGCTCTGCCTCGGGGGCTGGCCCGCCCCGGCCTCACCAGAGTGACCCTTTCCCAACAGTGTCAACGGAGACGTGCGCTTCTTCGATCCTCGGATGCCGGAGTCCGTGAACGTCCTTCAGATCGTGAAGGGGCTCACGGCCCTCGACATCCACCCCCAGGCAAACCTTATCGCCTGGTAGGTGCCAAGCTAAGAGAAAATGAGGGCCCTTTCCCGCCCAGACCATCTCAGAGCGCCCAGAGTCAGCCTCGGGCCTCCGTGTAAACAGCAGGCGCTATGCCCCCTCTTGCCTGGGAAGGAGAGCACGCCGGAGCCACATAAGTGTGGGGCCCTTCGTGCCTGGGTGGTGGCGGGCAGGTCGGCCCCGTGTCTGGGACGGGGCCGATGTAGGAAGAGAGAGGGCCACCTCCCCTGTGGCCGCGTCTGCCTCCCCACCTGCACCGAGCCCCGCCTCTGCCTCGCTGCTGGGCCACCACCCCAGCCGGAAGGCTAACGGCTGACGGCAGACCTTCTTGTGTGCAGCGGCTCCATGAACCAGTTCACGGCCATCTACAGCGGGAACGGGGAGCTCATCAACAACATCAAATACTACGACGGGTTTATGGGCCAGCGCGTCGGGGCCATCAGCTGCCTGGCCTTCCACCCGCACTGGGTCTGTATCTGCACACAGGGCCGGGGGCGCCGTGGGAGGGGTCAGGGGGACGCAGGGACACAGGGCAATACGGAGGGTCCTGCAGGAATAGCAGGGGGGCATGGGGACTGGAGGCTACACGGGAGGGACGGGGGAACTCGGGACAGGCAGGTGGGGCTATAGCCTGGCCCCGCCCCACAATCAGCCCTCAGGGCGCCCCAGGCCTCCCCCTCCCCATGTCTGAGAATGGCATGAAACCAGATCTTCTTGGGTCCTAGGGTGTCGGGGGGTCATGGCCCCCAAACTGCCTCCAGAAACAGCACCGGTTCCCCCATCAAGCAGGGAATCGTGGGCTACACGCACAGGAAACCGCCCTGCCCTTCCCGTCACCTTTGGCCCCTGCACTGACACCAGCCCTGGAGAAACCTTGCAGTGAGGGGGGGCCGGGGCACCCCGCCCAGCCTGTGCTCCTCAGGGACGAGCAGCCCAGATCGTTCCCCTAGTCTGTGGTTTCTGGCAGCAGCCCTCATGAGGTGCGGGGCTCTGGTCCCCGGAACCATCCCCGCGGGGAGCCGTGGGGAGCCCGAGAGTCCCTGCTTCGGGTCGCGGGCCCCGTGCTGAGAGCCGCGGTGGGGTGGGGGCGAAGAAGGCCCGCGGCGCCCGCCCGCTCACCTGCCCTGCTCTCCTCCACAGCCTCACCTGGCCGTGGGCAGCAACGACTACTACATCTCCGTGTACTCGGTGGAGAAGCGGGCCAGATAGCGGGCGCCCCTCCTGCCAGGCCTCCATGTACATAGCGGACCCGCCGCGCCACCCTCCACACTGGTCCTGACCTGCTGCCGAGGGCTCCGGGAGGCCCCTCGCTGTCTGTCTGTGCGTCTGTGGTCGCTGTCACGCCCAGGAGCCCAGGGAAGGGGGCTCTGGTAGAGTCCTGCCGTGTGACAGCCCGGGGACAGCCGCAAACGTCCCAGCACCCTTCCCGTCCTGTTTTGCTTCTGAGATTTTTAAAGGGGAAAACACACTCGTTCTACTTGGCGAGGGACCCGAGCACTGGCTCCACGAAAGCTCCGAGACAGAAGCCGTTCCCCGGGGCTCAGCCACCCTGGCGGACGGGGCAGCGCTGGGGCTCACGTAGGTCTCTGGGTTGCTGCCTGGCCGTGAGCCAGCCTGGGCCGCATTCCCCTGGCTGCAAGCTAGCCAGCCCGTTTTCTGCACACGCGCTCCTGGGGGGTTTCCAAGCGGGCTGGGAGAGGCGGGAGATGCAAGAGACAGAGCCCACACGCACGGAAGGAGACAGCCCAAGCCTCCTGCCAACCGCCAGTCCTTGCCCACGGGGGCCCTTCGTGGCCAGACCGTAGGAGGGCCGGCGCCGCCCCTCCCCCACACAGCCCACCTTCCCTGCACAAGCCCCAATCACCACAGACCCGCTAGCAGGAGGGGCCTGTGGCTTTCGACATGTGTGGCCAGTCCTTGGCGATTTGGCCACCACCCTTAGGCCACAGGGCCTGCCTCTCTCAAGTGCTGCTGTTCCCCAGGCAGGTGCAGTGACAGCCGCTCAGGCCTGTGGCCTCCCCATACGGGTGTACATGCATGTGCAGGGCCCGTGGTCTCCACACTGGAACCAACACAGAGTATGCACTTGTGTGGCCCCCCGGCCTCCTCGCCTGGTGCAGCACATGCCTGCACGTGGGCGGAGGCAGCTGGGGCCCCGGTGCCTGTGGGTGAACGGTGGACCGCCTTTGCCGCCACTTGCTGGTGCGAGCGAAGTTCATGTCTTGCAGTGAGTAAAGCAGAAAAGTTGCTTGGTGATTGCGTTAGCACGTGGCAGGGCATCTGCGCATGTCCGCACACAGGTGTGCGCGTGTGTCTGCCCGTATCCGGGCACCACCTCGGAGCCACGGGGACGGTTTAGCCCCAAGAAGGACAACAGGGAACGTGCTAAGCGATTACAAACAGCGCTTGTAAAACAAAACCACAATGATGATATTCTGAAAAGCATTTTTTCCATTTTTCCTTGGGAATCAAGATTATTCAGATAGAGCAGTGAGCTGGCTTAACTAATTCTGCCAATAAGAGGCCATAACGGGAATGTGCGTCCCAGCGGTGACGGAAGTTTAGGTGCCCTACCCAGGGGCGCCTTCCGGGGACGGCGCTGCCCGGGCTCTGCGGCCGCGGGTTGCCCGTGTGCCCCGGGAGCCGGCTCCGGGACAGGGTCCGCGCCCGGCAGCTGACCCCCGGGTGGATGTGGTGCAGGAGACTGCACGCCGCCGGGCGGGGCCTCCTGTGCCCCCTCTCGGAACCGCTGCGCCGCGGCCCGCTGGGCCATCCCGGGTCTGAAGCGAAAATCCAATCATGGAGTTAACCGGGGCTCCACGGAGCACGCCCTGAAAGTTCGTTTATCTCTATTTATTTTACCAAATGAGAATTGCGGAGTGAAAG
The DNA here is from genome assembly GCF_018350175.1 of Felis catus. Classification (NCBI taxonomy): domain Eukaryota; kingdom Metazoa; phylum Chordata; class Mammalia; order Carnivora; family Felidae; genus Felis; species Felis catus. Next base: position 59,974,142 of record NC_058381.1, read on the forward strand.
AGCAAACGACAACTGTTCATGACAATAAACAAGTGCAGAGGTGACCGCTGCGGCCTTGTGGCTTGTGGGGAGGGGAGGGGCGGGGCGGGGCTGGGGCCTGGGGGCGGGGCCTGCGGGGGCGGGGCGGGCTGTCTCGGGAGGGGGCGGGGCCTGCGGCGGGATGTCGGGGCGGGGGTGGGGTCTCTCCCCCTAGGTTCGGCCCCACCGGTGCCTCAGCTCCTCTCAGAGCGGCCCCGCGAGTGGGCTCCCGCCTGCGCGCGGGAAGAGTCACTCTGCTCGGAGGGGGACGAGCCCAGGCCCACAGGGGCCCCCGCTGCCCCTTCCTGCCGCCGTGGTTAAACGACACAACTCGCCGCCCTGCGGCCGGAGGCGGACACAGTTTGTCCTTCCCCAGGCCTGGGCCTGCGCCCCCCGCGATGGCACGGCCCACCACGTGGGGGCCTGGGGCCTGGGGGCGGGTGTCCCTGAAGAAGCGAGTCAGCAGGGCCACAGAGCGAGTGGGAGCAAGTGGTTCCCGACACTCAATCTACCTCACACCTCACGGGTCTGGCCTCCTGGACACCAGTTAGGGACAGGCTCTTGTCGCCCCCTGGGGACAGCAAGTGGGGGCCCAAGAATTAAGTAACTCACCAAAGCCACGTCCATTGGGTGGGGGCAGGAACTGAGGAAGGACCCAACTCAGGCATCCTGACCCCAAGGCCTCTTGACCTTCACTCCACCAAGGGGGCGGGGCTGCGTGGGGCTGGGGTGCATCTAAGGTCCTAGTGAGCTGCTCACACCAGCTCCAAAAGGGGGAACGATGGGGACGATGGATGCGCGGGGTGCAGCGAGGGACGTGCCTGCGCACTTATGTCACCCCCACGGCTGGCAAAGCCACCAGCCCTGCTGCGGCCCGCACGGACAAGGGGCCGCGTGACTCCCGAGAACGCAAGATCACCATCACTGCCCGCTGAGGGTCTTCCTGGAGAAGTCACCGCCTGCTCAGCACTGGTTGGTTCTGCCGAGGTGAGGGGCTCCGGGGGGTTCTGTGTGGGTCCCTGTTCTGGAAGGAACGTCCGCACCATAGCAGCGCAGGGGCCCCGGCACCAGCGAAGGCAGGAGTGGGCTCAGGAGGCTCCGGGCAGGGTCCTCGGGGCAGCCGAGGTGGCCTGCTGCAAGGGGCACATGGGAAAGGAAGGGGCCAGGTCTTGGAAACAGTACTGTGGGTCCCCAGATTGGTGACACCCCTGTGCTGGCCCCCTGTGGCTGCTGCAGCAGACCACCACCCCTGTGCCACCGGAAGTGCAAGCACTGCTTGCGTCTGGGGGGGCCCAGGCCCCTCCCGGGGCTAAAACCAAGGGGTGAGCAAGGCTCCTTCCGGAGGAGCCTGGGGACGTTCCATTTTCCCGCCTTTCCCAGCTTCCGGGATCTGCCTGGGCCCCTGGCTCGAGAAACTTCTTGTGTCACATGGCTCTGACGCTGACTCTGTGTCCTCTTCCACTTTTAAGGGCCCTGGGTGACAGTCTCCCCAGGTCACAGGCGACTGCTGCCCGGCCTCACCGCGATCTGCAACATCCCTTTGGCCGCCATGGCCTGGAGTCACGGCTCCCAGAGTAGGACACGGACATCCTTAAGGGGCTTTGATCGGCTGGCCACTCCCTCTTTCTACAAGACTCGGGGCAAAGACCCCCACCAGGCAGAGCCCCCCGAAATACAAGGGGTCCTCAGCCAAGGTGGCCGCTGGGATGGGAAGGGAGACGTCTGTCCTGCTCTCGGTGGGGGGAAGGGGTGGAAAGGTGCATTGAGCCCCGAGCCTGCCCCCAGGACTCCCAGGAGTGGCTGTGCCCCTCTGTACTGGCTGGCGGAGGCTGGACCCAGAGCGCAGCACCTGCTCGCCAGCCTGCTGCAGGTGGGGAGGGCAGCCGTCACCATGGAAACCCCGGGGTCTGAGCAATGCAGTTCCTGAACCAACCAGGTGACGTTTGTTTTAAACAAGAAGGATACCCAGCCTTCCTGCGCCTCTGCTTCGCAGGGAAAGTAATATTTTCCTATCAACATCAGTATTTCCGTCTCCGGGACTTGAGTGCAAACTGAGTGCCCATAAAAATGAAAGATGGACGCGCGGGGTGGGAGATGGCCATGGGGGGGCGGGGAGTGGGGAGAGAGGGGCGCCAGGACCCTACAGGTGACTCGCCCCCCAGGCCCAGTCCCGCAGCACCCTGGAGCCCGGGAGAGGGGACAAGACCTTCCTGGGGGAGTGACAGCTCGTGAGGTCGTCCTGCTGGGCCAGGCTCTGCTCCAGGGTCACCTGGAGCCACCACGCGGGGCAGCTATGGGCCCTAAGGTCTGTCCTGGGTCAGGAGTTTTCTGCGCAGGGCCATCTGAGGAGCCTCCCCGAGGCTGTGCTCACCTCGGTGCTGACGATGCACACGGGCGACCAGGAGGTGCAAAGACATGGGCTCGCCCGCTGTCGCGCCTGGCTGCCACATGTCCCTGTGGGGCCGGGACAGGCGTGCATACGTGTGCGTGCAGGTCTGCCTGCGCGTGCGTGCGTACGTGCGTGCATCCCCACGTGCCTCGGCGATTCCAGTCTCGCGATGACCGGCCCTGCAGGAAGCGTGTGGAAAGAGCTGGTCTGGGGGATTCGTTACAGGCCAGGGCCGGCGACGGCCCGTCCTGTGGACCGTCCACAGCGAGCAGGGGGACCGCCCCCCACAGAGCCATCAGCCCCTTCTCCTAAAGGGGGGGGCAGACCCCTCACCAGCCCTGTCCCGCCAGGCAGGTGGCCCGGCTCCGGGGGTTAGGATATAGCTGTGAAGAGACTTTAAATTACTGCCTGTTGTCCGTCCCTGAGCTGATCTGTTTCCGGGGCCTGGGGCATTCTATCACCGTGTCCGCAGCAGCAGCAGCAAGGAGAGAAAAAGCCCCTTGGAAATCAATTCCAGCCCCTTTGGCGGGGCTGGGCCTTCACCCGCTGGTGAGGGGTGGGCTTTGTGTCTCCAAGACCCACCTCTCCGGCCAGAACATCCTGGGGAAGGGCTGCCCCTGAGACACTCCCCCCATCAAGCCCCAGTCTAGGCAGGGGCTTCCCAGAGTGGCCCCCCACCCGTGGTGGGAAGGGGCTGGGGGTGTGACACGGAAGGGCCAGGCCCAGAGCTTGTCCCCAGCACCACCGTGCTGTGACCCTGCCATCAGGACAGACACGCTGGGGCCTTTCCCCTCACTGGAGGGCCCAGACCAGGTCCTTCCAGCCACCTGAGAGGCCCAGCCATGCACAGGCCCCCTGGTCCCTGAGACCTCAGCCCCGCCCCCTCCCAACTACACCTGACGGCAGAGCAGAACCCATGTGGATTTGTTTTTCCTTTTTGCCATTTCCCAGCACTTTTTTGGGCTGAGGGAGGAGCAAATGACACAGCAACTAAGGAGCAGCCGGGAAGGGAGTGAAAAAGCCAACCCGGTAGCGTCCAGAACAGGACCCCTGCAATAAATCTGACCAAGGAGATAGAAGGCTCACACGCCGAGGACCCCAGCACATCGCTGGAGGCAGAGGTGACCGAAACAGAGTCGCTCTGCACCCAAGGGTACGAAGGCCCCTCATGGGGAGGCGGCAACACCACCACCACCACCCCCCCACGGCGATCTGGATTCGGGGCGATCCCTATCAAAGTCCCAGTCGCCTATCTGCCCAACCGGGAAGACCAACCCTCAAATGCGCGTAGAATCGCGAGGGGCCCCAAAGAGCCAGGACGATCATGAAAAATGACAAGGTGGAGGACCGGTATTCCCTTTTCAAAACTCACCCACAAAGCTCCAGTGATCCAAACTGCGGGCCTCCAGACCATGGGACGGAGAGCCCGGAAGCGAACTCGAACATCTATGGCAACTGCCTTTCAACAGGGCGACGGAACCACCTCGTGGGGAAAACGGTCTTTCAACAAATGGCGCGGAGACGCCACCTGGGTGGCTCAGTCTGACTTTGGCTCAGGTCATGATCCCACAGTCCGTGAGTTCAAGCCCCGCATCAGGCTCTATACTGACAGCTCAGAGCCTGGAGGCTGCTTGAGATTCCGTGTCTCCCCCTCTCTCTGCCCCTCCCCCATTCTGTCTCTCTCAAAAATAAATAAACGTTTTAAAATTTTAATAAATAAATGAAACAACAAAGTTTGTGCATCAAAGACATTACCAAGTATGTTAAAAAAAAGAGAACCCACAGAAAAAGTTTCTGGAGAAAATGTTTGCAGATCACATATACCTGATAAGGGTTTAATATCCAGAACACGTAAAAAAGCTCTCACAACTCAACAGCTGAAAGACAGACAACCTGATTCAAAAATGGGCAAAGACCTTGAATAGGCATTCTCCCAAAGGAGGTACACGGATGGCCAGCAAGCACACAGAAAGATGCTCAGCGTCGTTAATTGTTAGGAAAATACAAATCAAAACCCCAGTGAGATACCACTCCACACCCCCTGGACCAGCCAGAACCGGAAACACAGGATGCAGCTAGTGCCGTCCGGGATGTGGAGAGAGCGGAGCCCTGGTCCACGGCCAGAGGGACACAAAACTGTGCGGCTGCTGTGGAACAACCCGGTGCTTCTCAGGAACCTGGAGTTACTGTTCACTCGGGGATTCTACTCCTAGATATACACCCCAGAGAAACGAAAACGTGTGTCCACATAGGCACGTGTTCTGGGCAGTGCCACTCACCACAGCCAAAAGGTAGAATCAACCCAGAGGTTTGAACAGATAAACAAAAGCGGTGTCTCCACACAATGGAATGGGACTCAGCTCTGAAAAGGAAGTGCTCACACAGGCTGCCCAGTGGATAGATGTGGAAAGCTTGCTGAGTGAAAGAGGGCAGATGCACGACGCCATGTAGTGCAGAATTCCTCTTTTTTTAATGTTTATTTGTTTTGAGAGACAGAGCACACACACGCGAGTGGGGAGGGGGCACCGAGAGAGGGAGAGAGAATGGATCCCAAGCAGGCCCCATGCTATCAGCACAGAGTCCAACGCATGGCTCGATCCCATGAGATCATGACCTGAGCCGAAATCAAGTTGGACGCTTAACCCTCTGAGCCCCCCAGGTGCCCCTGGAATTCGTCTTTTATGAAATATCCAGAATCTGCAAATCCACAGAAACGGATCAGCAGTTACCAGGGGCTGGGGGAGGGGGACTGGGCAGTGACTACTGAATGGGTGTGGAGTGCTTTTCTGGGGTGGGGAGAATGTTCTAGAACTACATAGAGGTAGTGGTTGCACAACATTGTGAATGCACTAAATTGTTCATTTTTCTTTTAAGTTTATTTATTTTGAGAGAGACAGAGCACGTGTGAGGGAGGGGCATAGAGAGAGGGGGAGAGGGAGAATCCCGAGCAGGCATTGAGCCATCAGTGCGCAGTGCCCCGTGTGTGGCTCACACCCACAAAAATGTGAGATCACAACCTGAGCCGACATCAAGAGTTAGATGCTTATGGGGCACCTGAGTGGCTCAGTCAGTTAAGTGTGTGACTTCGGCTCAGGTCACGATCTCAAGGTTCATGAATTTAAGCCCCGTGTTGGGCTCTGTGCTGACAACTCAGAGCCTGGAGCCTGCTTTGGATTCTGTGTCTCTCTCTCTGCCCCTCCCCTGTTCAGGCTCTCTCTCTCTCTCTCAAAAATAAACATCAAAAAAAAAAAAAAAAGCGTCAGATGCTTAACCAACTGAGCCACCCAAGTGCCCCTGAATTGTTCACTTTTTTTTTTTTCAACTTTTTTTTTATTTATTTTTGGGACAGAGAGAGACAGAGCATGAATGGGGGAGGGGCAGAGAGAGAGGGAGACACAGAATCGGAAACAGGCTCCAGGCTCCAAGCCATCAGCCCAGAGCCTGACGCGGGGCTCGAACTCACAGACCGCGAGATCGTGACCTGGCTGAAGTCGGACGCTTAACCGACTGCGCCACCCAGGCGCCCCATGAATTGTTCACTTTAAAAGATGAATTGTATGCTATGTGAATTTCACCTCAATAAACGACAAGACAAAATAAATGACAAGACAAAGAGGTGGGAGAAAACGTGGCTCGGGAGCGGGGCTTTGGGTTGACCCAGGTTTGAATCGGGGCTTTGCTTGCAGGAAAGGAAACTCTCCTAAGACCACGCTGATCAAGAGGGAGGGCCGGGCTGCGGGGGCGTGGCAGGGCCAGTAAGGCCAGGACTCTGGGGACACGAAGGGCCCGGAGGCAACTCGGAGGAGGACCTGCCCAGACCGGGCAGCCCCAGGGCCCTGCCACCGTAGAGGCTCGAAGCCCACAGCCCCGGCACCAGGCCCTCGGGTCACTGGCTCGAGAGGAAGATCCACATGGTGATCGGGCAGCCCTGCGGGGAGCCCTCCCGCTGACATCAGAGACCAGCTTGGGAGGGGGGTCCCAAGAGCCCTGGCGGGCAGCTAAGCGGCTTCTGAGCGCTGGGTTTAGGGGCAGGTCGTTACAGTGCGGCCGTTATCCACTGCTGCGGGACAAAGGGGTCCAAGTCAGCAGCCTACAGCAAGCCCACCGCTATCCCGGTGTCTGAGCATCAGGGGCTGAGCCGCCGCGGGGGGTTCCGGCTCGGCTCCGGGCTTCCTACAGGAGGTTGCCGTCGAGCCGCCGGCCAGCACAGAGGCCCCTGTGTCCTACAGGACCCAGTGTCAGAAGTGCCGGGCATCCCCTGGTCCCCCGGAGCAGCGTAGGCACCGCGTGGGAGGGGACCACCCAAGGGCCCTTCCGGAGCCGGTTTGCCCTGCAGGCCCCTTCTCTGCTTTCCACTCGCAGTCCCCCTTCCTGGCCCCGAGACCCGGTGCAGCAGGACCAGGGCAGATCGGCACCCCCCGGGGCACCCCACCTGCTCACACGTGCTCCCCTGTCTGCTCCCCATGCCCGTTCAGGCCGCCATCACTCCCCCGGCGGCCACTACAGCAGCATAGGCCCCTCCCGTCCTTGTCCCACTGGGGCTGGGGGTTCAAAGCCCCACCCCACCTCAGGCAGGTGACAGGCCCCTCGGTGCCTGTCCCCCGTGTCCCCCTCACAGGGAGCGGTGTAGACGGGTGTGTGTCTGCGGTGATTACTGCCATCCACCCAGCTGCTGGCCCGTGATGCCCCCTGTCTCGTGACCACCACCCCCCTCCACCTGTGCTCACCAGGACGGCCCCTTATGGTCTCCAGGGCCACTTCCCACCATGCTCTCCCCCTGGGTTAACAATCCAGGTTAGATCAGCCCCTCCCCAGTCAGGGCCAGGAGCCTATGACTCGTGACTAGCAGAAAACCAGCATCAGACAAGCCAGGGGCCCTGTCCCCATTCCCAAACTGTCCCACCCCGCACCATCCCCCCTGTCTGGGGGGACGCCACCTCCTCCAGGAAGGCCTTCCTGACCATCAACCGGAAGTTCTCCAGCCCCATCAAGAACACCGTGCCAGGGGCGCCTGGGTGGCGCAGTCGGTTAAGCCTCCGACTTCAGCCAGGTCGCGATCTCGCGGTCCGTGAGTTCGAGGCCCGCGTCGGGCTCTGGGCTGATGGCTCAGAGCCTGGAGCCTGTTTCCGATTCTGTGTCTCCCTCTCTCTCTGCCCCTCCCCCATTCATGCTCTGTCTCTCTCTGTCCCAAAAACAAATAAACGTTGAAAAAAAATTAAAAAAAAAAAAAAAAAAGAACACCGTGCCATCCTGCCACCCCATGCCATATGCAAACCCGTTTCAGCAGCCAGAGCAGGGCCTGCCTGCACCTGGTAGCCACTAAATGAGTGGACAGATGGATACATGGATGAATGAATGAGTTCGTAAATGGGTGATAAATGAACGAATGAATGCACGCATGCATGCACGAATGAGCAAACGGGCACATGAGTGATGAATGGACAGGCGGGTGACACCCGCCAGCTCGGCAGACCCAGGGCAAAGTCCCAGTCCAGCTTCCACCTACAGAGGGCTTCTCAGACCCACCTGCCTACAAGGACCCCCAGGGACCACTGACTGCTGGGTGCCAGGTGCCGGGGTGTGCAGTGCCGCGGGTTTAGGTGCCGGGACACTGCGTGTGGTGACACCAGGGTGCAGGTGCCTGGTGCAGGGTGGGGGCGCGCGGGGGTGGTCTCTCCTGGTGGCCGGTCGGCCGTGTCCAGGCCTTGATGTTGCCTCGCGGCCACCAGGCTGTCCTGCAGCGCCACCGCGTGGCCACCGCGGGGCTCACAGCTGCCCGCCTGCCGCCGGACCCAGCGTCCCGCGGGAGGCTCCCAGGAAGAGGGTGGACACCCCTGCGGCCCCGCGCGGCCTCTCCCCGCGTCTATTCCGTTCTCAAGCCCTCTAAAAGACGTGTCTCAACACTTGACCCCTCTGCGGCCGGGTGTCTCCTCTCCCTCAAGGGCCTCTGCTGGGCTTCCCCCTTGCAGCCCCCCTTCCTGGGCCTCCCCTGGGCCTGCCCCCTGCAGCCCCTCCTTGGCCTCCCCCCTGCAGGCCCCCTTCCTGGGCCTCCCCCCTGCAGGCCCCCTTCCTGGGCCTCCCCCGGGCCTGCCCCCTGCAGCCCCTCCTGGGCCTCCTCTGGGCCTCCCCCCTGCAGGCCCCCTTCCTGGGCCTCCTCCGGGCCTCCCCCCTGCAGCCCCTCCTGGGCCTCCCCTTGGCCTCCCCCCCTGCAGCCCCCCTTCCTGGGCCTCCCCGGGGCCTGCCCCCTGCAGCCCCTCCTGGGCCTGCCTCCACGCTGCAGTCCCGACCTCTCCAAGCTGCCTCCCTTCCCCAGTCCTCCCAAGGATGCCCCCCCTGGGGTCTCCCGCAGGCTCACCCCCAACCCCGGGCTGCTCAGAGCCACCAGAGTCCACCGTAGTGTCCACAGTGGGTCAAGCCAACACCTTCACCTGTATCTTCAACACCATTCCCTGGACTCACACCCAATCCCTGGGAATTTGCCCAGATTCTTTCGACTTCTCCCAGAATGTTCCTTTGCTCCTCACATTCTCTTCTATTTCTGTCACTGCCTCCTTAGTCTGACCCCCAAGGACTCCTGATCAGGACCCCTGAAAACTCTTAACACGCGTATGGCCCCATGTCAGAGCTGCACCTACCCCCAACTCGGCCTCTACCGGGGTGTCCTGGCCCGGGTCGGGCTTTGGCATGACCCACAGCTCCCACACAGGCTCTGCCGGGGGCAGCAGGTGTCCTGGGGCCAGGAGAAGGCATTCCCTCTGCTCAGTGCACGTGGACAGACGTGTCTGCCTCCCGGAGCCCCACCCTCCCCTCCCTTCCCCTCTGCAGATTGGCTCAGCCACGGCAGGGCATCCAGGCCCAGCCAATCAGCCTCCCCGGCCCAGGGAGAGAAGCCAATCAGAGCGTTTGTCGGGGAGCAGGTTCCGGAGGACCCGGACCAGGTGCGCATCTGAGGGGGCGGCCTCAGTCTCCACGTCTCCCCACGCTGGCCCCACGCGGCGGGCCGCCCCTCAGCCCCAGCTGGCTCAAGTTCAGCTTATGTCACCTGCACCGGAAGGCCTGGGGTCACTCCATGGGGGCCGCCAGCGACCCTGTGGATGGTGGTTCGCCACGAAAACCACGTTTTCACACTGTCGTCCCCTGGGTCTGCGCGTCGTGGAACGGCCACCCCAAATGCTACCTCCCCGTTGGAACCTTGCCCGGAAGCCACATCAGGATTCCGGGCGGCTTTCCACCCATGAGAGTATCCCCCCCCAACCTCACCCCCCGCCCCCCCCCCCCCCCCCCCGTCTGTGTGGTCGCCCTCTGGCAGCGGCAGGCCCGCCACGGAGCTTCAGCAGGTGAAGTTCACGGGTGCACTCGCCTGGGGCTGGAGGCAGCGGTCACTGACGCCAGGCGCTTCCGGCAAACTGCGGTGTCGCTGTGCCCCGGAGATCCAGTGATCGGACCCCACCTCATCCCTGCAACCCCTCAGTGGTTTAGAAGCACGAACCTCCGTGTCACACACCTTCAGCCTGAGATGCCCAGACAGGTGCCCGAGCGAAGGTGAGCGATGCGTCGGTTTGTATCAGTCATTCCAGGGGAGACCCTCGAAGGCAGGAACCCAGAATGTATCATAGGAAGTAATAAGTTCCTTAGCTCACTATGGGTTGAACTGTGACCCCCCCCCCAAAATTCATAGATTGCATTCTTACCCCCCAGTACCTGTGAATGCGATCTAATTTGGAAATAGGGTCTTTACAGAGGTAACGCAGACACAGTGAAGTCATTGGAGTGGCCCCTAACCCAGTACGACTGGCACCCTATGAAAAGGGAAAATCTGGACACGGACACGCGCGCAGCAAGGCCGCGTGCCCACGGAGGCAGGGCCCCTGGTGATGCGCCTAAATCCAAAGAGGCCAGCAGACCACCAGCAGCTGGGAGACGGGCCTGGAGCAGACACCGCCCCACACCCCACCCCTACCCCCCCACCCCGCCCAAGCCTCAGAAGGAGCTGGCCCTGCCCACACCTAGACTTCCCGCCTTGGACTGTGGGGCGGTAAGTTTCTGTTGTTTCAGCCGCCAGGTCTGTGGCGGTTTGTCACGGCCGCCGGAGCAGCCGAACACAGTCAGGGTGTGGGCAGCGAGGTGTGCGGTGACAAAACACGGAGGTGTTTCCTGACAGCCGGGTTCTGGGGCCCCAGAGGCAGCTGGAGAGCGGTGTCGCGGGGGAACCACGGGGCGGCTGCTGATTTCTGGCCGCCTGGGCCGATTATGTGTTTAAAACGGCAGGCGAGGTGCTTCCTCAGTTTCAAGGCAGAATCAGAAAATCGGACAATATCAGAGGGCTACTATAAAAGGAGACCGTATTTCTTGCGGCAGGACGGGAAATCACTCCCCAGGCTTCATCCCTGGCTGGTGGAATCACAACACACACTGAATTGTCCACCCGCCAGGTCAGAGCCTGGAGAGGAGGGGGGTGCGGATCGCCCCGCCCCCGGGAAGCCCGGCCTGCAGCAGAGGCGACCCTCCTCCCCATCGGAGGCCACCGGGGCCGCACCCGGGCAGTTACCTGCTAAGGGGAGGCCGGGTCTCCTCGAGACCGTCCCCCAAGAATACCAAGATTCTGCCGACGCCAGCCGGAGGCCACAGGGGCCCGTACAGGTGAGTGTGGCGGCCAGCTCTGCGTGAGCCCGGCCCCCACCGGCCGCTCTCCACACACTCTGGGCCACACCACTTGATCTCATCTGTGACGGGCCTTCCTTGACGGTTTGCTCCTTTCTTGCTGGAAACTTGGACTTTAGCACAGCTGAGCTGCCGGAAGAGGCTTGGTATTTAACACACAGGAAAGACCCCAAGGGCAAGGGCAGATAAGGACTTGGCCTGAGTCTCTCAGGTGTCCCCGAAGCACACTGCCTTGACAGGGGCCCTGAGAAGCCCTTGGGGAGGACCTCGGGCCCTTGAAGAGCTCTCTGCGGGCCAGGAATGACAGTAGAGGCACTGCCATCAAAACCGGTCCCCTGGGACCAGGATTTCCCCTGGGAGCCGGAGGGGCAAGGCCCAGAGGTCAGCTGAGTAGCAGTCATGAGGGACATCTTCGCCACCGGCCAGCTGGTCAGGTGCCCCCGGTCCGAGAACAATGCACAGCCTGGGAGAGCTCGCACCGATTGCTAAGCGGATGATCCACATCGGGAGAAGAGAGATCTGACGCGACGTCCCGAGGGAGAGTCACACCCCTGGCCTGTGCCCTGCCTGAGCCAGGCCCAGAGGGGCGAGCGGGCTCCACCGTGAAGGATTCTCAGTACGTGCTGCAAATCCCCCGCCTTCCCGAGGTGCCCACTCCGTTGTACCCGTTAACTGTCACTGCGGAACAAACCACCCCAAAACTCAACGGCTCGAACGACCACCGTTTTCTGGCTCTTAAACCTGTGTAGGTGGAGTCCACAGAGAAGGCTCAGCGGGCGAGGCCCAGCCCCGCGGGGACAGAAACCTGCCTTTCCGAGACCACAGCGCACCCACGTGGCTGGCGAGGGATGCTGAGTGGCAGCTCCTCTCCCCGCAGGCCAGGCCCCTCGGACTCGGTGGCCGAGTTCCACGAGTGAGCATCCCAAGAGACACTGGCCGTGTCAGTCACGGAGCATCTCTAGAGCCACATGTAAAGGCTCATCGGGGACTCGCTTTCTTTGGCCCACCTGCCGGCGTTTCACCTTTGCCCGCTAGCCCGATGGGGACTTCAGCAGCAGAGCGCTGGAGCGACATCGCTGGGCCAGGCAGAGGAAGGGGCTCCCTCTCTGTCCCAGCTGCTTCTCTCTTCCTGTGGCTGCCAGGGGGCAGCACGCGGGAGGCCCTTCGGTGAGTTTCTCCCCGACCTGTGGCTGCTTCTGGCCGACCTCCTCCAGCCTGTCCCATATCCAGCAAGATTCTCAGCTCCGGTGGGCAGTTTCCGGGCTCCCCTCTACCCCCTAGTGAGTTTCCTGGCCAGTTGGTGGGGGCTCTCCTGCTGACCAACTCTGGCTCTCAGCCTCTGGAAGCTCTCTTTGCCCCAGGCAGGCTGCGTGGTCCCACAACCCTCTCCAGCCAAGGCTGGGACTTACTCTAACAGGCGGCTGGGACACACAGACGCTCGGAGTGCCCGACCACAGGCGTCTCTGGCTAATCAGGGTGTCCAGAACGAAAGAGACGGGCAGCCACCTGGACTGGCACCTGCCTCATGTAACAGGTGACCAAAACCTGACATGACTCACCACAGTGAAGGGCTTTCCCCTGCCCCCCAGTGCCCAGTGGGCCCATGAACAAAGTGGCCATGGCGGCAGGGAGAGAGGCTGGGGCTCACTTGCCCACCACAACTTCTGAGTGCCCAGCCGGTCAGTAGCACTGAACCCCCAAATAGCACCACTCCCTGGGGGTACCATCCAGCCACCTGACAGCGGGTTGGCTAATCAGGACCCCTTCCATCATGAGGCAGAGACTTGTCCCCACTGGAATGGACACTTCCTCTGGATACGGATCTGCCTTCCCGCCTGTAGCGCTTTGGCCAGAGCAGCGCCGGTGTGCACTTGGAGGCTGGCCATCACGGTGCCCGCACAGCACCTGCTTGTGACCCAGGAAGTCATTTCACAGAAGGAAGTGAGGCCCGTGCTATGGGATTGCTCATCTTACTTAGGTGCCCACTGCCCATGAGCCACTGGGCTGGCCCATTGCAGACTCGGGTACAGGACTGATGAAGTTTTGGGGTGATGGGTTCAGAGCTGACTGCCAAGAAAGAATCCTTGAAGACGTCTCTGGTGCAAAAAAAAGTCAATTTAGTAAAGCACACGGGGACAGGGCCCGTGGGTAGAGGGAGCTGTGCTGGGGTTGTGAAGAGTGACTGGTTTAAAAAAAATTTTTTTTTCAACGTTTATTTATTTTTGGGACAGAGAGAGACAGAGCATGAATGGGGAAGGGGCAGAGAGAGAGAGGGAGACACAGAATCGGAAACAGGCTCCAGGCTCTGAGCCATCAGCCCAGAGCCTGACGCTGGGCTCGAACTCACGGACCGTGAGATCGTGACCTGGCTGAAGTCGGACGCTCAACCGACTGCGCCACCCAGGCACCCCAAAGAGTGACTGGTTTATATACTATGGACTTGGCCGAGGTGAAGTCCAAAGGGAAGCTTCCAAAGAGACTTTCATATGCTAAAGACGCACTGATCACTGGAGGCCTAGCTACTGACAAACTAAGGTGGTTTTTCCCTGTAGCAAAGTATTCACTTCACACAGTAGGGAGTTCTGGACTTTAGAAGATTGCCCTTTTTTGTGTGATTGTATTAAGATGTTTATAAACTGATGGAGACCCTTAACAGGTTAACCATTTGTTTTCTGTCTCTGTCCTTTCCTTTGTCCCTGGGCAGCCAGGAGTGCCTGGGAAATAATCACACTCATCCTGCCCTGTGGGGGGGTGAGGGGGGGCGGGGTAATGCTAGCTGGGACCTGGCCCTCCGCGTGCCTTATGCTCCCTCATCAGGATCATCCCGGGAGACTGATCGGGGCTGGGTGCTGTCCTATGAGACCCCGTGTACCCTCCGAACGCCGGAAAGACGCAGGTGGGAACCAGGGATGCAGGGGTCAGTGGCTCCCTGCAAATCCTCTTCAGGGGGTTTACCCCCAACGGCCCGAGGCTTCTGCAGGGTGGTGGGACACAGAACCAGGAGTTGAGACAGCCGTGTTGGGCAAGAGCCACCGGTCGCGGGGCCGCGTGGACATGTGCTGCCCAGGTAGCGTCTCTATGGACACCTGTAAGCCCACAGGTTGTACATAACATCACTAAACGCAGCATTTTGTGGTCGGCACCAGCCAGGGGGCGGGGGGAGACTGTCCACCGGTTACCGGGAAGGATCCCACCTAACCGAGACTGGAACTTTCAGTCTTCGTTTGCAATGCTGGGAGACATTCTGGAAGTGCACGTGAAATGCATCATTTAGGGCTGCCGAGGCCCTGCCCGCAGTATCACCGTGCCATCGTCGCCAAGGCGTGCGGGGGCGGATTCGAACCCGGGGCCCGCCTTCAGCTCGCCCGCACACGTTTCGCCGTCTGCGGCGCCTGGCCCTGCGCGGCCGCCGTAGGGGGCGGGGCCGGAGTACGGAGGCCGGGAGGGCGGCGGCGGGCGGGGCCGCGGGCCGGGGCGCCATGGGTAACCTGTTCGGCCGCAAGAAGCAGAGCCGGGTCACAGAGCAAGACAAGGCCGTCCTGGTGAGAACCCGGCCCCCCGGCGACGGCGGGGAGACTGAGGCAGGGCTGCGGCCCCGGGAGGGCCTGCCCCCGCCGGGCGGGCTTCTCGCAGCCGCGTCGCTGCGCCGGACCGCAGGCTGCCGGCTGCCGGCGACCGGCGCGGGGACTAGACCGGGCCGCGGTTTCGGGGGGCGGCGCCGAGTGTCGCGCTGAGTCGTGGTCACACCTGGTGTCCCGGCGAGCGCGCGCTCGCAGGTGGCAGGTCCCGAGTCCCACGTTCCGGGCCGCCCCGCCGTGTGGCCGGCGCCGGGGCGCCGAGCGAGGGTGATGGGCTCGTCTGCCACCGCCCCACGCCGCTGTTTCCGGGGGAGCTCCGGGAGAAAGCTCGTTTGCGTGGAAAGAATTGTATGATACGTTAAGGGGAAAGGCACGTCCAGAGGAATCCAGTTTTGCAAGGAGAAAAACGTACCAGGAAGGAGGTGGTCCAAAATTTGAGCAGAGTTTACCTTTGCTTGCTTTGCAAAAATTTCTGCAGCAAAAATGCATTAGTTTGTGCTAAGAGAGAAACAAATTCAAATGACAGATTCCCCCCACCCCTTGGCTTCAGAAACCGTGTTATAAACGGTTCTTAACTGAAGTTCCCCACGTGGAGAGGAAACAGGCACGTTTGCCACTAGAGAAAATGTGAGCGGCATTGGGTGTTGAATGGGAAGAGGGGCACGGGCACTAGGGAGGCAGGGCTCAGGCCCTGGCGGAGAGCTGAAGCCCCCAAGGTGATTCTCTTCAAGGAGTCGCCTTTGGGTTTCTCTTCCAGGCTTTTCTACTTGCCAGGGATTGTTTGGTGGGTCCACACTGTAACAACGCGGTTTGCACACAATAAAACAAACTACTGCCTGGTGTGTTCCTAGGATGAAAAGCTGAGCTGAGAAACTCCATGCCCCAGTGTGCTGTCCGTCCTGTGACCCTCCACGGGTACCCCTTATGAAGTTTACAAGGGGGGCAGCCCGGCCACACCTGCTGCGTTTAGCTGTCTTCCACACTTTGTACTCAACCAGCTTGGATAATGGCCCGAAGGGCAGGGGCGGGGCGGGGGCTCAGCTCCTGGGGAGGAACAGCGGCCAGGGCTGAGAAGACTGGGCACGCAGGCTGGCCCCGGTGTGTCTGGGCCGTGGGAGCAGGATAGTGGGTGCCTTGCACTGCAGCCAGGAGAAGGCGTGCAGCCATCGCCCAGCCTGCCCCACAGGCCACCCGGTGCACCGGGCAGGCGCTAGAGAGAACGTGCCGTGGAGGGGCCGTGAGGGGTCCCTGCAGACACGTCTACGCTAGGGCATGACGTCTCACTGTACTGAGTCTTAGAGGTGTGCCTGCCCCTGGCCGTAGTTCAGTCACAGCAGCGGATCCTAAAGATAGAATCGCACGTATGAGAAACGCCCTGTCCTGCAGGCGCTCGCCATAGCGTCATCATTTCAGGTGAAATTTGGAAGAAATGGGAAAGGCCTGAGAAAAGGCAGAATTACCTGACGCGTAAACGGCCGTGCTTCCTCTCCGGGACAGTACGTGGGGGTCCCGGGTGCTTGGCCAGGTCAAGCAAACACTTCACCCAGACAGGCCGTCTGTGTGTCCACTCGGACACGGTGATAAGTGACGAGCAGGGCAGCTGGACACATTAAGGACGCGTCTGAGGCCGGGAGGGGAGGCCCCCAACCCTCGCTGTGGCTGGGTGGGACGGTGGCCCTCTGGTGCACTTCTGGGTCGTCTCGGAACCTCCGAGGCCCTGGTGACGCTCTCCGACCTGCCCCAGGGCAGGCACAGTGATGGTTGTTGCCATCACTTTGAGTGATGTCACTTTCAGAGTGGACACTCCACCTTGGCGCTGCGGACACGTGGGGGGGGTGGTTCAGTGTCTGTGCGGGGGCCACCCTGGCACGGCAGGATGTAAGCGGTGTCCCTGGCCTCTACCCACTGACGCCAGCAGCGGCACCCCCAGTTCCGACGGCCGCAGGTGTCTCCAGATGTGCCCGAGGGGGCAGACTTGTCCCCACAGAGAACTGTGTTGCGGGGGGCGGGGGGGGGGGGGGGGGGGGGGGGGGAGGCGGCTTCCAGGCCGGCCCAGCCAGGTGCGGCCCGGGCACCGTGTGGACCCAGGCCTGCTCTTCCGCAGCAACTGAAGCAACAGCGAGATAAGCTGAAGCAGTACCAGAAGAGGGTCGCCCAACAGCTGGAGAGGGAGCGGGAGATCGCCAGGCAGCTCCTGCGGGACGGGAGGAAGGAGTGAGTGGGGCCCGGGGCAGGCCGGGCGACGGGGCGGACGCCCCCTGTTGGCCGAGAGCAGGGGGGCGGGCGAGGCCAGGGGGGCGGTCGGGGCCCGGCGGCCGGGTCACTGCCCGGGCGCCCTCTGCAGACGTGCCAAGCTGCTGCTCAAGAAGAAGCGGTACCAGGAGCAGCTTCTGGACAAGACCGAGAACCAAATCACCAGCCTGGAAACCATGGTAGGCCGCGCGGGTGGCAGGGAGCTGGGGGGGAAGGGGTGGGGAAGGCAGGCCCCCCGACCGCCCGGTCCGTTCGGCGTCCGCCCCAGGTCCAGAACATTGAGTTCGCCCAGATTGAGATGAAGGTGGTCGAAGGGCTGCAGATCGGGAACGAGTGTCTGAAGAAGATGCACCAGGTAAGGTCCTGGGCGGCAGAGAGGACGGAGCTCCGCGCGCGCGCGCGCGCGCGCCCGCGCGCGGGACGAGGGAGGCGGGGCTCGGTCCTGAGGCCACGCCTGTGCCCGGGCCATCGGCGAAGAGGCGTCTCTGCTGGCTGGGAGCGTGGGCGAGCCCGTGGCTCTCGGGAGAGGGCGCCCGTGTCGGTGGCAAGACCAGCTCGGGGTGTTGACCCGAGAACGGGGTGACGGGCACCGACGACAAAGTGGGTCCACGCGCTCAGGTGAGGGTCCGGTGAGGGTGCGTGAGGGGTGTGTGAACTAACTGGAGGGCTTCCCGGAGGAGGTTAGCACGGCCTCACCACAGGAAGCGGCCCGGGGGTGGGTGGCCAAAGAAGAGGTGAGGCCCGGAGAGACCCTGGGCCACCGGAGAGGTGACCGGCGGATGGCTCTGCAGCTGCCCGGCTGTCCGCGGTGTGCCCCTGCCCCACAAGTCAGCGTGCTGCTTCGAACCCAGAGGGAATCGAGTCAAGTTTTACTTATTTTTACCTGCACCTGCGCGGATTGGTCGGGGAGCCCGAGGGTCTGGGGCAACGGGCCGGCGGAAGTCTGGGCGGTGCGGTCAGGGCTTCTGAAAAGACAGGTCCAACGGCCCCGGAGCCCCCGTGGGCGGGCCCAGCCTACGGCAAAAACGACCAGAGCCACGTGGCGTCGGCTCCGCCCGGCTTGCGCCCTGCCGCTCCAGGTGGCCGTAACGCAAGGGGCTGTTACACGCCTCGCTGACCAGAGTCCCGACCGACTAGGTGATGTCCTTAGAAGAAGTGGAGCGGATACTGGAGGAGACCCAGGAGGCCGTGGAGTACCAGCGGGTAGGTGTTGCTGGGCCAGCGGGGACCACCTTCCTCCTGCCCCCGCCACCTGCACGAACCCCCAGCCACCCTCCAGAGCCATGACTTCTGTGCTTCTGGTACTCACCTCCTCTCAAGTGAGGGGGGCCTGGAGCGACGGGCTGTCTCCTTCCTCCACAAGGGGCCGCTGCACCCTCTGCCCCAGCCTGGCCACGGTCCTCCCCTCCCCTCCTCCCTTTACAGCAAATAGATGAGCTGCTGTCAGGAAGCTTCACTCAGGAGGATGAAGACACCATCCTGGAGGAGCTGAACGCAATCACCCAGGTGAGAGGACCCCCCGCACTGAGCACGGTCTCCCAGGTGACAGAACACCCCAGGACTGAGCATGATCACCCAGGTGAGAGGAGTCCCGGGACTGAGCGCAGTCACTCAGGTGACAGGACCCCCAGGACCGAGCATGATCACTCAGGTGACAGGACCCCCAGGACTGAGCACGATCACTCAGGTGACAGGACTCGCAGAAGGTCTCTGCCCCGTGTGATCATTGGCCTTGGAGAGGCACCTTTATTGGGCTTTACAGGAGCACACAATCCTGGCTTTGCAAGTGGTGTTCCCTCCTAAAACAAGTCGAATTTGTGTTAAACTGAGGTGGTTCTTATCTGCCCGGTGACAGCAGGGAGAGCCCGGCCTGGAGAGAACATTCCCCGGGTTGTCCCCCCGAGAGTGTTGCAGGCGGCTGAGCAGGCAGTGCCCGTCTGGCAACCTCTCACCCGCCGTGGCCAGGTCCCTCCCTGCGGAGCCCCGGGCCCGCCTCCCTCTACCAGGTGGCCTTGCCACACGCAGGCCCCGTGGTGTGTGTCTGCTCCCCGATGGGGACGCCTCCGTCGCTGGGCCATGGCTTCGGGATGCCCCCAGCCTGTGCCCACCAGCCTGCCACTCCCTGCACCTGCCGGACGAGTTAGTGTCCCTGCTCTCTGCCCTCCGGTGTCCCACGTGCACCTGCCTCCTGACGTCCTTCCTCCCGAGGACCCAGGTGCCCCCTAAGCAGCCAGGGAAGCCAGCTGGGAGGTGAACTGCCATGTGTTGTCCGAGAGGCAGCCCAGCGCCCCTGGGCCGGCCACGCTGCCACAGAGCCGCCCCTTCCACCCGGGTGGGCACAGGGTTCAAAGCCCCCGGCCCCGCATGGCCAGAGTGTGACCCGGGATCTCTAGGGAAGCCCCAAGTGAGTCAAGTCTCAGATGCCGGAGACCGAGGAGGAGGCGCTCTGGAGCTTTGCACAGCCGGGCTCTTGTTTGGATGGTCTCACCGCCTCTCCCTCTGCCTCTTGCAGGAGCAGCTAGACCTCCCCGAGGTTCCGTCAGAGCCTCTCCCCGAGAAGAAACCAGGTACGCTTCTTGTTCTGTCCTGCGGAGGACCAGTGTTCTAGAACGAAGTGAAATGCCCCGGCCACAGGGTCCCGCCCTTCCGCTCGGTGGAAGTTGGTTCCTGCCTCCCCAGCTGGGTGGGTGAGGGGCACAGGCCTGCTTGGGGGTCGGGCCCGGTTTCTGGCGGGGAGGGGGGAGCCTTGAAAAGGGCGAACCCCTTCAGAGAGGCGTGTCCCGCAGGCAGAGCTGGGGAAAGGCCGGGTCCACCCCAGAACCAGCCACCCTCTACGTAGCACAGCCCTGTGGCCCTGCGCCCCCCCCCCCGGGGCCCCGGTGGCTGGTGGGCCCTCCGCGTTTCTTTCTGCCCCTCCCCGTCCCTCCTCCTCGCAGGGCTCCCGAGTGCTTGCGACGGGCTGCTGCGGTCGAGGTCCCCACCCTCAGCCCCGCACACAGCCCTGGGACCTGGCTGCTTGCCGCCTTCCTTCTCCTCTGGGAGTTTCTGCCCGTGGGGTCTTCTGCACCCGACAAACACCTCTTTCTTTCCTCTACAGAAAAAGCCCCCACCAAGGCCAGGCCCCAGCAGGTGGACATGGTTGCAGCCTCATAACGTGGCCTCCTCGGCCTGGGACTGGCGGGGACTCCCCAGAGACTGGGGCCCACAGAGTTTGGTGCGCGGCCCGACCTGACGGGCTCCCAGGAGGCCGGCGCCAGGCCAGGCCGGCCGGGTGCTGACGAAGCAGAGTGTGGCGCGCACAGGGCCAGACGCCAGGCTGACTCCGCAGAGCGTTTCCCTGGCGCCGCAGGCTCGCTCTCCTCTCTGGATTCAATGGCAACATTCACACCCTCCGGCCAAACAGCTTCTGAGGCTGTGGTTCCCACGCGGCCACAGGCAGGCCCGTCGCTCCTGGTGCCGGCCACACTCCCGTCCCCGGCCCCTCGAGGCTCCACCGGCCACCTTCTCCCCAGCTCCCTCTCTTTGGAAGGCGCGTCAAACCTAGCTGCTTTCCCTTCCCTTTTTCACTTCCTGCTGCTCCTGCCAGCTGGCGGGCAGCTTCCTGACCTGCCCGGTTTCCGTGTCGGTTCGGGGGCGGAAAGCTCCCCTCTTCTGTGTCGGCGTTTGGGGGTGTTGGACCAGAAGGGGCGCATCCCTGCTGGACTGACGGCTGCGGGAGCCCCGACCGAGCTCCTTCACCTGGGGGCCTGTGTGCAGAGGCTCGGCCCGCTGCAAAGGGATGTTCCCGGAGAGCCAGAGGCCTTGCTGGGGTTCCCGGAGGTGCTGACGGGCCTGCTCTGGTGGGCGTGGCCCCCATTGTCTGGGACTCCGCGCAGCTTGGGCTCAGGAACCTGCCAGAGACCCGGGGCTCTGCGACCCGCCACCCCTGAGCCGTCAGCCGCCGGACACGCGCTTGGAGGCTGGAAACGGCTTCCCTAGTTAACGGTTCGTTTTGGTATCGGACAATCCTGACAACGTTTCACTCCCAACTAGGAGGGAGCCCCAAACGGGTCAGCCCCGTATTAAAATTGATGCCTGCATGGTCTCTGGCCTCATGGAGTGGGGTCTGTGGGAGTACCTGGGTGGGTTAAAGTGTGGCTCCTCTCCTCTAGGGTCCCTGGAACACGGCCCCCTGACCCTCACAGGGATTCACTCGAGAGCACCTGCCTGGGGGCTGGGGACACAGGGACAGGTGGAGGCCTTCACTGTGCCAGGCTGTGGGCAGAAGGCAGGCCGGGGCTCCAGCACTGGGGGTGCCCTGTGCTCCGGCCACCACCTCCGGGCAGCTGCCTGTAGAAGGGACACTGGCGGCCTCATTCCCCAGGGTCAAGCTCAGGCCCCTCAAAGTGAAGGAGGGCGGTCGGTTGGGCAGCTCCAGGAGGGGGCTGGTTTAGAGTCCCGGTACCCAGGTGGGAAGCCACAGGCAACGGCAAGGAATAGATGGGGGTGTCCCACGTAAGGGGCTTCCCTGCCCTTCACAGAGGGCTCAGTGATGGGATGCAGGCAAGTTGCCGGGGGGTTGGCAGGAGTTTCAGGTGTAATGCACGCCTCGGCCAGGAGGGGGCTCTCTGCCAATTGGGGGGATTTGGCAGGAAACTGGCATTGCCATTCCCAGTCTGGCTGCAGGGTCCTACCCATTTGTTTTTGGTGACACGGCCACCTGTCCCCAAGACCGCACAAGGGTCCTGAGGGCAGTTCTGATAGACAAGGAGGAGCAGGCTGCCTTTCCATCCGGCGATCCTGTCCCACTGCAGCTGCCAGTCTGAGGGCGTGGAGGGAACGGATGGCCTGGTGGGGGGAGACACAGACTCCCACCAGCGGGGTGGACCCCTTTCCTTTCCCTCTGCTCTCCAGGACCCCAGAGCTCGGGCTTGTCTGTGAAGCCTGACCTTTCCAGTGCACAGACTGGCCTCCCTGATGGTCTCACCACTGGGGCTGCCTAGTGGGATGTCAGGGCTCTGACTGCCCTCCTGGCGAACGCCTGGACAGCCTGCCCAGGTCTGCTGGCCCCCCTGCCCGGGCACCCCCCGCTCCCTGGGATGGGACACAGCCACCGTCCCACAGCAGCGCGGGCAAGGGGCACCTTCCTCTCCTGAAACAACCTAGAAATCGGAGAGGAGGGACCTTGTCCTCTCTCACTGTCTGAGAAGTTCGATCCTGCCTACCACTCAATCACCCTCTTTCTTTTTACACGTTTATCTTGTTCACCAAGGGAGGTTTTGCCCCCAAACCCCACGTGACCTTGAGCTGCCTCCTGGGCTCTGGCCTCGGAGGTTGCCAGCCCCCTGTGTGTGTGCATATAAGGGTCGAGGGTGGCCCCCCCTTGATAGGATGAGACCCACATTGATCCTGCCCTGGTCCTAAAACACCAGCCCCGTGAGCCTGACCCAACTCCGTTCTAATCTAAGGACAGAGGACCCACGAATGTTACAGACAATGTTGAGTTCCAGCCCTGGTGGCCGAGCTGGTTTCCTACCCAAGATCAGTGGGCGCTGGGAAAACAGGTGGGAGAGGCTTATGGGGGACAGGACAGGGTGCCATCTGGCCAGAGAAGACTGCCTGGGCAGCTGGCATGTGCCTGGGATAAGAATGGGTGGGCAGGGAGGAAAGGACCAGGCACTGGGACCACTTCAATTGGATGCGCGTTTGTCCCCAGTACAGGCAGCAGGGGAAGTAGATAAAAGCAGAGAATGGGGGGCTGGGGTGGGGGCATCCAGTGTGGGATGGGGGGTGCCTGGGATGGATGAGGGCACCCTGGCCCGGCTGTGTGCCCTGCCCTGGGGAGGCATTCGCCTCATCCCCACCTATGGCCACCTGTAGGGTCTCCCTGCAACCCTGCCCATCCCACAGGGAGAGTTTGGGACATGGGGCAGAGGGTCAGGCATCGTGACAACACGGGCTTCTGGTGGTGCCAGCTCCTCTCCGTCGTCACTCATCAGCTGCGCCCCAAGCTCGGGACGGAGACCTTGCCGCCCCGTCCGTGTCTGCATGCACAAGAACCCTGGGAGCACTGGCCGCTGGAGGCCGGCAGGACCTGTGGTCTGAACCAGCCAGGTTAACAGGCTGCTAAAACAAAGCTCCACGTTCCCCAGAGGACTGACCCGGAGTCTACACAACATGGCAGCCAAGGTACCGAGTTTACAACCCCAAGTCACTCTACGTACAAAGAATTATGGGAACGTGAGCACTTTCCAAGGGAAGGACAATCAACAGATGCCAGCTCTGAAATCCAGGTGGTGGAATTATCAGAAGAACGTGTGAAAGCAATTATCATAACTATGTCACAGAAGGTAAAGTTGAACACGCTGGAAACAGATGGAAAGATCTCAGCTGAGGAGCAGGGAGTATACAAAAGAACAAAATGCAAATTTCAGAACCGAGAAATCTAAACAATTACTCAACAGCCTCTAGAGCAGATAGGAGGCATCCGAGGGACGATGGGGCCAGAAGATGGGCCAACAGAAACCATCCAGTCTGGAGAAGAGACGCAAGTTTGGGGGCAGGCCTGCCCCTCGGGGACATGTGTGACAAGATCAGGCAGTCCAACATCGTGTTAGACCCCAAGAGAGAGAGAAGAAACAGGGCAGGGAAGACAACGTTTTGAAGAAAGACGGGCTGAAAATTTCTCACGTTTAGGGAAAGACTAATGTCCAGATTCAGGAAACGCAGCGACCCCCAAACAGGGAGAATCCAAAGAAACCCATGTCTGGACAGGTCATAATTAAACTGCTAAAGGCAAAGAAAGACATCTGGAAGTTGATGGGGAGTAATGAAGCCTGAATGGAGGAGTGACCATCTGAGTGGCCACGGGCTTCTGATCAGAAACCACGGAGGCCGGGAGATGGGGAAACGGGATCTTGAAAGTGCCGGAAAACAAGAAGAGAGTTCATGCTGGGGGAGGGGAGGGAAAATGAAGCCACTCTTAGGCGAAGGGAAGTAACACCCGGTCGTGCAGACCTGACCTGAAGGAAATCCTGGAGACCGTGTCCAGGCTGCCGGGCAGGGATGCCAGCTGGGGACGTGTGTCTTCAGGGATGGAGGAAAAACAACAGAAATGGTCGATAGCTAATAGAAAAGATAATTTTCCCTTTTACGTTTTCGAAGATACATGTGACCGTTGAAAGCAACACTTAGAACGCAGGTGGGATTTTTCAGCCCCCGTGAACGCAGGACAACCGTGCCACGAGGGTGGGGGCGAGGCCTCCACAGCGCAGCCCAAATCGGCTGCGGGAGGGGTGGCAGGCATGTGGAAATCTCTAGTGCAGCCAGTTAAAGTGCAGAGATCCAGCCCCAGAGTCAGGAGGTAAAGTGGGATACTAAGGTTTCCAAATAATCCGACAGGAGGCAGGAGAGGGGAGGACCTAGGGGCCCACACAACAATAAAGCGGGGAATCTAAATTCAGTTCTTAACTCCATTAAACATCACCAGTGCAAACACACCGATTGCAGACAGACTGACAAACTGGAATTAGGAGCAACAACAAAGTGCCTGGCTCTGTGCTGTGAGAAGCCCACTTTACATATAAAGGCGGGTGAGAAAAAGATAGGGAAGTGCACCTGGGAAGCACCAAAGGGAAGGTAGAATGGTTACGTCACCAGCCCGGCGACCGGCGACCCTGTGTATTTCAGAAGGAGACAGGGCGGGGGAGGGGGAAGGTTACGTGATCAAAGAAGGCCTAACGATCCCAAATGAGTACCCACGGAAGGGCAGCCTCAGCGCGCGAGAAGCAAAGCCTGGCAGAACTGAAGCACCGACAGTCCCTTGGAGGGTAGGCGCCCATCCTGTGAGGAGACACGGTCCTCCAGGCCAGACCCCGGCCGGGCTGGAGCCGCCAGCAGCAGAGCGCACTGGTCAAGCGCACGCGGACGCCCGCCAGCACCGCCAGGCTCTGTGCCCGGCAGTAAAACCCAAATAAACTTAAAAAAAAAATTGAAATCCTACACAGCATGCTCCCAGACCACGACGTAATGACTGGAAACCAGTGACACATCTCGGGAAGACCCACAGATATTAAATAACGAATGGGTTAGAGAGGAATTCACAAGGGGAATGAGAAAGTATTTTGAATCGAATGAAAGTGAAGACATTAACGTTTATGGGTTGTAGCTAAAGCAGTGCTTTCCTCTAAGGGAAATTCACAATACTAAACGCTTATATCTTTTTTAAGAAGAGAAAAGTTTTGGGGCGCCTGGGTGGCTCAGTCAGCTAAGCGTCCGACTCTTGATATCAGCTCAGGGCATGATCTCACGGTCCCTGAGATCAAGCCCTTCATTGGGCTCTGTGTGTGCATGCGCGCGCGCTCTCTCTCTCTCTCTTCCCCTCTCTCCCTCCCTCTCTCTCTCACACAATAAATAAATTAAAACAAAAAGGAAAGTTTCTAAGGCACCTGCGTGTCTCAGTTGACTAAGCATCTGACGTTGGCTCCAGTCATGCTCTCACGGTTCGTGGGTTCGAGCCCCTTGTTGGGCTCTGTGCTGACAGCTCAGAACCTGGAGTTGCTTCCGATTCTGTGTCTTCCTCTCTCTGCCCCTCCCCCTCTCACGCTCTGTCCCTCTCAAAAATAAGTAAACATTAAAAAAAAATTCTTTTAAGGAAAGGTTTCTAATCAATGAGCTAAACTTTTACTTAAATTAATTAGGAAAAAAGCAAATTAAATCCAAAGTAATCAGAACAAAGGAAATGATAGCAGACATCAAGGAAAACAAAAACATTAAAGAAGAATCACTGACAGCAAAAAGCGGTTATTATGAAACTCAGTCAGTTTGATAAACCCTGAGCCAGACTGACCAGGACAAAGGAGACCCAAGTGACAACATCAGGAATGAAAGGGAACATCACTTTAGACCCTAGAAACATTAAAAGGACATTGAAGAAATATTACAATTTTGTGCCTGTAAATTTATCAATCTAGAAGAAACGGGCCAATCCCTGGAAAGCCACACACTGCCCGGTGCACTCAAGGCCACACTGAGGGACCACACAGTCCTATCTACTGAGGAAATTAGGTCCTGGCAGATACGGAAGGAAGACATCAGAGCAATTCTGCACAGACTTGGGGAAAGCAGGCGACGGGGGCTTCCCAATGTGCTCAGCAGAGTGTTAGCAAACTGAATCCAGGAATGTGTAAGAAGGGGTCTTTATCCTGGAGTAACCTGTTTATTCTGGGACAAATCCAATGTGGTTTATCCTGGAAATGTACGGTAGGTGCAGCACATAAATATCAATCGCTGTAATTCACAATGTCAACAGACTGAAGAAGAAAATCTGACATCTCAGTAGATGCAGGAATAGCATTTGACAAAATCCAACACCTATGATTTTTTTAAAAACGAGCCAACTAGGAAAAAAGGGAATTTCTTTATAAAAGGCATCTGCAGGGGCGCCTGGGTGGCTCAGTTGGTTAAGCGTCCGACTTTCGGCTCAGGTCATGGTCTGGCGGTTCGTGAATTTGAGCCCTGAGTCGGGCTCTGTGCTGACAGCTCAGAGCCTGGAGGCTGCTTCCGATCCTGTGTCTCCCTCTCTCTCTGCCCCTCCCCCGTTCATGCTCTGTCTCTCTTTCTCTCTCAAAAATAAATAAACATTAGGGGCGCCTGGGTGGCTCAGTCAGTTGAGCGTCCAACTTCGGCTCAGGTCACAATCTCACGGCTCGTGAGTTCGAGCCCCGGGTCAGGTTCTGTGCCGACAGCTCGGAGCCTGGAGCCTGCTTCGGATTCTGTGTCTCCCTCTCTCTCTGCGACAGGCATCTGCGACACCCTGCAGCTAACAGCAGGCTTAATGGCAAAGGGCTGAATGCTATTCCCCCATAAGATCAGGAGCCAGGCAAGGGGACTTCTCTGACCACTTCTGTTCAACATCACGTTGAGGGTCCTAATCAGTATAATCAAGAGAGAAATAAAATGCACATGTGCTAGGAAGGACGAAAGGAAACTTTCTAGTTGTGGCGACATGTCTATTTCCATTCACGAGCCATGAACACCTGGCGGCCGAGATTGAAACTTTAAACGTGGGAAAGAGACTTCCACTGCCCAGGGGGATGTGGTAGACCACTCCCGTGCTGAGAACGGAACAAACGACAAAATCCCGCTCTCATCCTGTCGGAGGGGGCCTCTCCGGGCACCCGTCTGGAGACCTTGCCTGTGCCTGCTTTGCGAAATTAAGCCGATGCACAGGCCTTTCGGTATTGGCAGCTCTTTATGGGGGCGGGTGAGGGACCTTCAGGCGGGCCCCCCTCTGACACACAGACTTCGAAGGGCTGGCCGCACTGAGGAAGAAAAGGGCTTCTGATGGTTTCCACAGTTTAACAACAAGTGCACACACACGTCCCCAAGTGTGATCTTTTGGGCCGTGTGTGGCGCCCAGAGAGCGGACGGGAGAGGGGTCCAGGCGTCGGCAGCTGGCACCACGGGCGTCAGGTCCCCTTCCCGGGTCGGGTCCGTCACCGTGGGGAGCCGGGCCAGATGGCGTGCCAGAGGGCGGGGAGGCTGAGCCTCGGACGGGAGCAGTCTGGGAGGCAGGGAGGGCCGCGGCACAGCTCAGCAGTGACCCTGGGTCAGGGGCGCATTCCCGACCCTGGGCCACTGTTTGATGGACCGGGTGGCCACTGCCAGCGTTCTCTCTCCGGGTCTCCTGGGGACCCTGTCACCCACCTGACCTTTGGACAAGGCCCATTTCTCCCCAAGTCTGAGGCTCTTGACCGCCAGGACTGACAGGTGCGGCGTCCCAGTGCCCTGGTGGGGAAGGTCTCGTGGCCCCGGGAAAGCCACTCCGGGGTGCGGGCCTCAGTGTGACAGGGCTGAAGGCTGGTCCCACCCCACCTGTCCTGTGGGCTGGTGGTCAGATGCCTCGGGTGCGTTGCTCGAGCCCGGCTCCCTGGCTCCCGGCCACCCCCTGGCAGCACGGTCCTGCCAGGGCCGCAGATGGTCTGGGCTCCCACCCAAGGCGTCTGCAGGCAACAGGTCAGGACTCCATTCACTCTGCATGTCTGAGAGCAGCTGCCCTATTTCCACACTCAGAGTGCTGGGCAGAAGGTCTGCAGGGCCTCACAAACATCTCAGGTACCAGGACGGCTCGGGACCCTCAGCTCACACACACCACCCTCATCAGGCCGAGGGGCTTCATCTTGATGGCACACAGGAAGTGCTCAGCTCATAGAGGGGCCCGTGGTCCCTGCTGCTTCTGGGACCCAGCCTGGGCTGGAAGTGCACCTGACTGGGCCCAGGGAGTCCCCTAGTGAGCTGGGAGAACCGAGATTTGGTCAAAAGCCTCTGAGAGGAGCTGGCTGGCCTCCGATGGTCGCCTCCCTGATGGGGTTCTGAAGTGAAGCCACGGAACTCTGGAGAAGTCTGGTTCCTTCAAGAAAGGTGCTAGACACATGAAAAGATGCTCAATGTCATGAGGCATCAGGCAAATGCAAATCAAAGCCACAGCGGGACGCCACTTCACGTCCACCACGGGGGGCCAGCATCAAAGAACAAATAACAGAGAGTTGCCGAGGACGAGGACGCGGAGAGAACAGAGATCGGAGAGATCGGGGCTGCGAGATCGCGAGTCACTGGGAAAAACAGCCCGGTGGTTCCTCAAAAAGCTAAACAAAAACTCACCAGCAATTCCAGCCCTAGATTCACACACCACGGAACTGAAAACCTGCACACGCATGCACGTTCACAGCCCCCCGAAGGTGGAAACCATCAACGACGCACCCCTGGCCCACGGAGAAGCAAAACGCGGTGGAAGAGGGCTCAGCCGTTTGTGGAAAGGGGTGAGAGCGGACACCTGCCGCGACACGGATGGACCTCCGAGCCATAAGCCACACGCACGCCACGGGATTCCAGGGATAGGAGGTGTCCAGGACAGGCAAACAGACGCAGATGCCGGACGCTGGCCAGAGGAGCAGGGACGGACCGCGGGTGGGGATGGGGCTCCCATTGGGCTGACGAGATGCTCGGAACTGGATCGAGGTGGTGGTTTGCACAGCACTGTGAATGCCCTATGTGCCTCTAACGTGGACTGCATTGTGTACCTTAAGCGAATTTATTTTGTCATGTGACTTCTACCTCAATCTTGAAACGAAATGTCACAGGGCTCTTGGACAGCACAGGTTACAGCCAGCAATTTTCGTGGCACAGCCTAACTTGCCAGGGGAGACCACACCACCCACCACGCGTCCCCTCCGCAGGCTCCAGGCAGCGTCTGCGCCACACTGAGCGGCCTCTCTCAAACGCGTGACCTCTCCTTCCTCGCTGGGCCGCGGGGCGGGGGGCACTCCAGGGAGGTCTGTGGCTTGGCCGGGCCTCAGACCGGAGCCCTGCAGCCACCGCCTGAGCCTGCGGCGACCGCCCCGTCCCTGACCCCGTCCTGTCCACGCCCTGCAGCCCGTTCCCGCCCCCCGCCCCGGCTGTCCTCGAGGACCCTCTGCACGGCCTGGCCCCGCCCCGCCCGGCCGCGCCCCACCCACCCGGCCCCGCCCTGCACCGCCCCACCCGGCCCCGTCCCACCAACCCGACCCCGCCCTACCCGGCCCTGCCCTACACCGTCTTACCCGGCCCCGCCCCGCCCGCCCGTCCTCGCCCCACCCACCCGGCCCCGACCTGCCACGCCCTACCCGGCCACGCCCCATCCACTCGGTCCCGCCCCACCCACCCGGCCCGACCTCCCACGCCCTACCCGGCCACGCACCATCCCTCGGCCCCGCCCCACCCGGCCCCGCCCTGCACGGTCCTACCCGGCCCCGCCCCGCCCCGTCCTACCCGGCCCCGCCCCACCCGCCCGGTCACACCCTGCCGGGCCCGGCCCAGCGTCAGCGTCACTTTCTGGACTGACCACCAGGTGGCAGCGAAGGCTCCTCGATGTGGAGTCCCGGCCCCGACGCCCCGCCGGCAGCCCAGGCAGGGGCCCAGCTCCCGCAGCCAGAGCTCCACACAGGCTGCCCCGCGCCTGCACCCTCAGCCCTCTGCGCCTACCTCAGCCGACACGCGGGTGCCTGTCCAGAGAACACCGCGGGGCCGCCCTGAGGCTGACGCTCCCGTCCGGGCCGCCTGCACGTTACCAGCTCCGCGTCCCAGCGACGTGCCTCTGATGGAGCCTGTGTCCCGTCTGCAAGTCTCGACCCTCACTCTCCTCATGCAGAACCGAACCATGAAGGAAAACTGCAACTAAACGCACCACCGCCAGCCCCAGGGGCTCGGAGAACCGGGGCCCGAGGCTGCGCAAGGGGCTGCTGGATCCCGGGGTGCAGAGAAAACCCCCAAACCCGGCTGTGAACTGACAGTGACACCCGGCAAAAGTCACAAGGCTGGACCGGGGGTTAAATGTCACGCGGAGCCAAGTTTTCCAGGACCCTCTGTAGAGATAATATGTTTCTTCCAACTTGGGAGAGAAAAACAGAAAAAAGCCTGATGGGATAGATAATATTCTCAAGCTTGACACTAAAATAATTTTTCTCAAAATCACATTACTTTCTGGCCAGACCTGCCAGGGAAGCTGAAACCCTCCACACTTCCTTGGGATATGAAAGCTGGCGGCGGTTTTCAGCTGTTCCCGCAAGTGCCCAACTCTGGCTGCAAGAGGAGCCCCTCGGGGGCCCCAGCTGCCCCCGCACCAACTCCAGCCTGTGTCCTGGCCCGGCTGCTGAAGGGACTGGCCCAGCGTCCCCAGCCCGCTGCCCACCGAGCCCCGGCCAGGGGCCAGGTGCTTCTGTGGCTTCCGAACACCATGTCCCACACAGGTGTCCACCCGCACACCCCTCGGCCAGCTCTACCTTCTGCCTGTCTGGTTCTATCACACTTATTCTAGCACATTCTAGGGCAAGCTACAGGAAGAGGTAACGGTTCTTATGTGCTACCCAGGAGGACAGGATTTCACATCTCTCGCGTGCCCGTCACCCCCCTCCGGCTGGGCCTGTGGGTCACCCTGCCGGTGCAACAAAGCTGTCCCGCTGTCCAGCACATGCACACGGCCCAGCAGCGTGGGGACACAGCGGGTTCGCCCCCTGGACGTCCTGGGTTCCCAACCATGTGAGAAGGGGGCTGGCCTGACCGCCAGGAAGAGCAGCGTCGAAGCCAGCCACCTGGTCCCTGTGCCACCTCCAGGGGGACACGCCTGGCCCAGGGGAGGAGCCACCCCAGGCAGGGAGTCTGGAGGGCGGCTGGAGTCGGGCATCAGGGACACGCCGGGCAGCTCTTACGGGACGACCCCGGCCAGTGGAGCAGACTCCTGTGCGCACGCCGTCAGGGAGACCTGCAGGCCCAGCCCGAGTGGGCTTTAACGCACCCCCCGCCCCCGGGTGGGTTTAGGATCTGCAGTGAGAAGAAAAAGTCAGATTTCAGGGCTGAAGGCAGCATTTTAAAATCCGGCTTTAAATAAACACGGAATAAAAAAAGAGTGCTCGGAGCCTCCGGCAGCCGAAATTAGAAGCGGCCGCCCTGGGCGGGGGGCCATCTGTGCGCCAGGCAGCGCCGTCTGCAGTCTCCTGGCGGC
Source organism: Felis catus (assembly GCF_018350175.1). Lineage (NCBI taxonomy): Eukaryota > Metazoa > Chordata > Mammalia > Carnivora > Felidae > Felis > Felis catus. The sequence goes on from NC_058381.1 coordinate 60,005,556, forward strand.
GCCGGGGGGCTGGGGACAGGCAAGGCCCCGCTTTCCAGGCCGTCCTCCAAGTCCAGACTCCAGAGAACACGTCCCCTCCTCTCTGCTCCAAAACACCTTCCAGATCACTGTCCGGCCGGCGTAAGTCCGTTGAGAAGCAGAGAGAGGAACACCAAGATTGTGTCTCCGGACAGAGAGGCAGCAAGTGCGTGTGACGCCAGCGTTTTCCCTGTGCCCCCCGGGGCAGTGGAGTGACCAGCCATGGCCGTGTGTGCCCGGGGCCTCCTCAACGCTAATCTTCTGACGAAGGTGCGGGAACCTCAGGGTCCCACTCACCGGCTGGAGGGCCGCACCAAAGCTGGGTGTGCCCGATGGGGCGTGGGTCTCCCTGCCCCCCCCCCCCCCCCCCCCCCCCGTCCCTTCGTCGGCTCAGGCGACCCCCCCCACCCCCCCCCCCCCGCCAGCCCTCCCGCCTCACCTGGCCTGGGGAGGCCCAGGTATGGGGGCGCCCGCATCACCTGCCTGGGGCTATTTAAATCTGCATTGTCAGTTAACGTATTCTAATCAGCAGGTGGGTGACCGAGCTGGCAGACGTGAAATGACGCTAAGCTGCAGGGGGGAGGAGCCCCCAGAGAAACTCTGAGCCTCTTCGCGCCCCGGCACTCACCCCCGCGCTGCCTCCCACGGCCCCTGGAGTCACGCCGAGGCGCAGTGATTATGTAAAGGGGCCGCCGGTTGCTGGGGAACCTCTCCCACCCAGCCCTGCCTCAGGGCCGGCACCTCCTGGCTCCCCCACACGCAGGGAGCCCCCTCCAGCCCCTCCAGGTCTGGCCAGGAGGGAAGCTGGGTGAAGCAGAGAACGGAGAACATTCTAGGCTGCCTTTCTAGGGGGCTAGGAGGGGCCTGAAGCCACACCTGAGCCTGTCCTGCCCTCCTCCGTCTCCGTCTGCGCTCCGTCTGTGCGGGGCAGCCTGGAGAGAGCCCAGCTCACTCACACCTCCCTCAAGGGCATGTACCCCGTGCTCCCTCCCGGGACAGACAAGGTAACGGCACAGATCCCTGCAGGCCCATGAGGAATCCGTCCTGTCCAGGGGCAATATTTTAGTTACAGAGAAGAAAGCCTTTAAACTGTGTGCAGGTCAAGATGAGCAGGTTTGGGGGAAAGAGCAAATCTAGGTAACCAACTGGGGGGGGAGGAGGGGACAGCCCTCACCTGGAGTGGCAGATCAGCCCGGGCTTACCCCTTCCTGGCCTTGGCCCTGGCCTGTCCCGGCCATGCAAGGCCGCACACTGGGGCCCTGCGCCGGCCTCCTGCACGAGCTGCTGTCCACAGACCAGGCTCCAGGGAGGGGAGGGGAGGGGAGGGGAGGGGAGGGGAGGGGAGGGGAGGGGAGGGGAGGGGAGGGGAGGGGAGAGGAGGGACGACGGCTCCACCTGCTGTTCCCACAGAGGCAGGGGTCTCAGGTGAGATATAGGCCAGGTAGGGGCTGGTGCACCCCCCCCCCCCTTTTAAGAAACTTTTAATTTCCGGACAGTTTTCAATGTATATAATTACTGCAAAGATCCTGTCCCCCCCCATCCCCCGTTCGCCTGTTTCCCGCCAACACCTCCCGTCGGCACACGGAGTGTGTCAATAATCACAAACTCCTATGGGTTCGCTGCTGTCAACCAAAGTCCATACTCTGCTCAGGTGTCCTAGGTTTTCCTGTTGCCCCATCATCACGTCTCCCCTGGGGCCTCTGGGCTGAGCCGTGTCTCACGTCCCTGGTTTCCCGTGGCCGGGCAGTTCTGGGGCTGCTGGGGCCGTCCCTCCGTTGGGATGTGTCTGGAGGTTACACGGGGGTGACAGGGTTCCAGGAGGTAGACCACAGAGCTGAGGGGCCATGCGTGATCACCGCGATGCCCAACTGCAGCTGCGACCTGGCCCGCCTGTCTGTCTCCCGGTAAAGCTCCTTCTCCCTCCTCCTGTGCTCTCGAGAGGGAGGTGGCCCCACACAGCACACACTCAAGGGCCGGGGAGACTTCTTGAGATGGCTTCTCATGTGCCTTTCTACATGGCATCTGGTGCTTTCTAGAAATGTCCGTCTAAGGGCTAACAACGATAATCTCTAGACCATTTAAGGGCTTGCCACATGCCAGACACAGTTCTCAGTGCTTTCCTTCTTCCTCTTCCTCTTTTTTTTTTTTAATGTTTTTATTTAGTTTTGAGAGAGACAGACAGAGACAGAACATGAGCAGGGGAGGGGCAGATCAAGAAGGACACACAGAATCCGAAGCAGGCTCCAGACTCTGAGCTGTCAGCACAGAGCCCACTCGGGGCTCGAACTCATGAGCCATGAGATCACGACCTGAGCCGAAGTCGGACGCTTAACTGACTGAGCCACCCAGGCGCCCCTTGGTGCTTTCCTGCTGTCTGCACCCTGAATCATCCCCATGTTCTGTGGCAGCTGCCACGGCCCACCTCCACCCAGGTGGGGCTGGAAGAGGCTATGGCAGTGCCCAAGCCCCGCCGGGCTGTCTCAGTGACTGGCTCCCGGTACCGACTCTTCCTGTTCTCTGTGTCCACTCCCTCCCTCAACAGCACACCCAGCTGGGAGAGGTCAGGCCTCACCCAGTGGCAGGAAACACGGCTCTCCTTTTGTGCCGGACAAAGCCACGGTGTGCCGGAGGCCGCTGAGGTGACCTTCCTGCTGGCGGCAGGCAGGACTCCCCCGAGCCTGTGAGCTTCCCGCTCCGGGCAGCTCCGGCTTTCTTGCTGATACTGCTGACAGTCACAAAGCGTGTGGGCCTGGCCAGGAACCAGAAAACAGTCCTCTGGACCCAATTCGGACAGTTGTGCTGGTGACATGGCCCAGGCCAATCACCAGGGGCACCTGGCACGGACGGGAGGCTGGAGGGGCGTGGGGGGGATGTCAGTGGTGTAGGCCAGGGCAGACAGGAAAGATGAGGTCCTGCTAGGGATGCCCGTCTTTCCTGCTCTGGAACTTTCTGGTTACTGATTACAAGTGCTCGAATCCAGGAAGGAAAAAAAGGAAGAGAAGTCTGGATTGGGTGGCTCCTTCTCTGAGAGCGGGGAGGAAGGGGGAGGCGGAGGGAGAGAGAAACAGCCCCCTTGCCAAGCACAGATGTCCCTGTGATCCGAGACAAATGGCCACCCCGTAGGCCAAGCCCAGCCAAAACCAGGTTAGGCTGGACAGAGAGATGTGGCAAAAACCCTTCAAAGTTTTGCTGGGCGGCCACCTCAGAAAGGGCTCCTTCTGTTTAGCAAAAATTCACAAATCCTTGTGCCTGCCTGCCAGCAGAACAGCTTGCTTGAGAAGCAAAGGCTGTCATCCTGTAATTAAATCTGAGACCCCCCTCCCTACGTGACGCTGAGATGGAACCGCTTATATAACACGCCTAAAAATAAGCTGATGAAGAGACGCACTTTTATTCTCCCTGCCTGCAGCCTTGTCTCCTGGGCCGCCCAGGCTGGGGTCTGCTGAGCCGGAGTCGGCGTCCACAGCACCACACGGTCAGGTTCTCGCCTCTGACTGCAGCCCGGCACCCTGCGTGCCCGAGGGCCCGGTGCCGGTGTGCGGGGCTGGGGCGGGGGGGAGGGCCCTCTGGTTCAGAGCTACGCGCTGAAGATCCCCATGGCTACACGCCTCCCTGGTGGCGCAGACCGCAGAGGTGAGGACCAATGATCAGAAGTGACAGGGAAACAGAGTGCCAGTGCACCTGCTTCCTCGGGGACACCAGCTGCCCCTCAGCCCTGCCCCAAGTGCAGGAAGACCACCACCCTGTTCCGGGGGTGCTGGGACCGCCCATCTTGGCTGGCGCTGGTCCCCTCGGACTTCTCCATCGTGACAATGCCTTGCTCTGGCCGGTGTTGGAGGGGGTGGGCCAGACCCCAAGTCGGGGTGATGATTTCCCAGCTGCCCCGAGTGCCAACCCCCGGGCCAGGGGCTGGATCCCACAGCCCCCAACACACTCTGAGTTAAGGAGAAGGAACAAGGTGGGGTTTATAAAGGGCCCTGAACACTTCCAAAAGAAAGAGGTGCCAAGACAAGGGTGGCCCCCTAAGTCCTGGGAGCTGGTGCTGCTGCTGACCCGTCAGTACCCCGCCCACCATCTCGTCTCGTCCACCACTCAGGCCCTAGGACCTTACCCTTGGTCCTCAGCCCCGGCCCCAGACACCATCACCACGTGAAAGAGCTTCCACACAAGTAAGAAAACCCCCAGAGAACACTGGTGGTCTCCTGGCGGGGTGGGGGAGGGGGGCTAAGACCCCTCCTCACAGCTGAAGGACTGAGCACGCCTATGCTGGAGACCTTTCTGGAGTCTGGTGGCTCGGAGAGGCTGCCAGGCCAGGTCCAGGTCTCCAGGTCTTGATAGGACAGCCTCGCCCGCGTCTCACTCTGTGCCTGCCATCAGCCCCGCTCGCTTTCTGGGTGACACTCCATGAGAGGCTCGCTCAGTTCCACTTGCAGCAGGGTGCTGACAGCGCCCCTCCCCCACCGCTCACCTCCTGCCCAGCTGCCAGGGAGAGGGAGAGGCCCAGGATGGCTGCTGGAAGGCAGGCCAGGCTCCGAGTGGCTCCCCTGCCTCAGCTGCTACCAAAGGGGAGCATGCCCTTGGGCAGGAGAACAGTAGTCAAGGGCAGAACCTTCCAGAGAGTGGAGCGGTGCTTAGGACTACAGATGCTTCTCAGGAGAGGACTCTCTCCTCCCTCCACTGTCTTGAGACCGAGGGGAGCAGCCAGCCCAGGACTCTCCAGACTATACCCCTCCCCACCCCCTCCCCGGTTTTCCTGCTGGCTTCCACCTGTCATTCTTCTGACCCCAACCACGTCCCTTCCCTTTGGGCAAGCAGCAGCCAGCTCTACCCCGCCCCCACCCAGCTCCACCTCAGCCCCTGACCCCGGTCAGTTCAACAGACGCTGGTCCTAGGGCTGGCGGGATGCAAGCGTGCACCACACCATGGTGGCCGGGAGGGAAAGAGAAAGAAGGGGAAGGAGACAACCCTAACTTCACAGCTGCACAAGCAGATAAATATCCCAGTCGTCAGAGCCGGTTTGAACTGCTTTCTGTCACTTACAACCGAAAGAATCCCAAAACCTATAAACGCAGGAGTCTACTTTAAAACTCTGCAAACAACAAATGAAGAAGAGGAAGCCACAGCTGGTTTCAGGAAGGAAATTCAACCAAAAAGAATCTGCCTGTGACGGAAGGCTTGCAGACAGGAGGGCAGGCAACCTCGTCCTGCACGTTGCTGTCCTTTCTTCGGGATGATCCTACGAAGCAGAATGCGGTCCACCTGGGTCCTGGTAGACTGGCTGTGACTTCGGGACTTGCCTTAGTCCCGGTCTGTCGGACTGATGTCTTGTGGGGCTACGTCTCCCTGGGCACCTGGGCTTGAAGGGAAAGTATGAGTGACCATCCTGGATGGGACGCTGGCACGATGTCAGGGCTTTGTTATAGGGAAACACTCAGATCTGGTGTTTCACAACGTAAAGCAAATAATTCCTCCAAACGCAACTCTAATTTATATAAATATTTTTTCAAAGGAATTGTACTGGGATCCCTGTGTGCCAGCTTGGTCAGCTTCCCCGGTGGAACCTCCCTGGAAAACCAGGCAGCTCTGGCCCCTTGATCCTTCAAGGAAGGCTCTCCTCCACCCACAGGGTCCTCCCTCCCCAAAGAAACTGCCCCCAGCAAGGGTCATCTGCCATCAGGGTCCTCTCCTTCCCTGTGAGCCATCTTCCTGGCAAGTTCTCCTCCCCGAGCCCCAGGGTGCTCCTCCCCAGGGTTTTCCTCAGGGCCCACCCCACCCCCATGCTCACCCCTTCCAGGGTCCTCCCCTCCCAGGGTCTTCCCGCAGAGCACCACCCCCTCCCAAGGTCCAGCCTTCCCAGCGTCCTCCCCAGAGTCCACCCCCGTTAGGTACCACCCCCCCAGTATCCTTCCGTCTCAGGATCCTCCCCAGGGCCCATCCTCCCCGTGGCCCGAGTCTCCGCCGTCTCGCAGACTTACCTCCCAAAACTCCGGGTCCGGGCCGGACCGTGCGGCTGCGTGCCGGCCTCTCCCCATCATTCACTCCGCCCGCGCGGCCGGCTGCCCAGGGACTCTCCCCCGCCCTGCGCGAGCCCGCGCCCCCCGCCACTAGCAGGGAGCGGCGCCCAGGGGCCGCCCCGACTCGCGACTCAGCGAAGAGCCGCCCCCACGCGCTCTCGCCCACCTTCCGCTCTCCGCCTCCAGCGCCACCGGCCCACGCCGCCCCGCCCCCAGCCCGGCTGTCGCCCGGCCCCCAGGCTGTTCCCAGGGCCGAGGCCCGCGCCGCGCCTCCGCCTCCTCCCCCGCGATCGACAGCGCTACCGGCCAATTGCTGCCCTCAGCCGGCCCGCGGGCCCCGCCTCCTCCTCCATCTCCGGAACCTACCAATGGGAAGGGCGGTGCGGGGGCGGGGCCTGCCGGTTGCCTGGCAGCGGCGCGGCAGGGCGGGGGCGGGCGGCCGGGGGCGGTGATCCGGGTGCGGGGGGGCGGAGCCTACGGGGGGCGGGGCCTGGGTGGTTATAAAGGCGGCCGCCGGCGGGGTGCCGCGTTTCTGGTCCGACTTCGCGCGCTGCCCGCCCGTTCCTGCCGCGCCCGCCTCCGTCGCCGCCGTCGCCCGTGCCCCCGCTCCGCTCCGCGGTGCCGCCGGACCAGCACCATGTCGCTGTCGCGCACGGAGGAGATGCACCGGCTCACGGAAAATGTCTACAAGGTGAGCCCCGAGCCGTCCGCGCGCCCGGGCCCGACCGGGGCGGCCCCTGGGCCCTTGGGGGGTCTTCTCGGAGCAGCAGCGGGCACCCGGCGCCAGCCGCTCGTTCGCAGGTGGGCTCAGGAGCCCCCCGCCCCGGCAGCCCTGCGTCGCCCCCGCGCGCCCCTTCCGCGCGCGTCCGCGCCGGCGCCCGGGGGACGGGGCCCCTCGGACCGGAGTGGAGCGGGGCGGGGGCCGCCGGGGGTCCAGGGGCCGCGCCGCGCGTCGCCCTGCACCCCGGACGGCGTGATGGCCCCGTGGTGGCCCCTCCAGCCAGGTTACGCAAGCCTTTGGGCACTTTCTCCTCAACAGGCTTTCCCCTTCCGCAACTCCTTCTCGGGCAGTGATGGACGGGGCCCCAGGTGGGAGGTCGCGCGCGGGCAGGTTGGAGGGGTGGACAGATAATCCATCATCTTATGTAACCGCGGAGGAGAAGACTAATTGTGTAGGAGGCTGGCGCGCCTGCCTCTGATGTGTGTGGAGAGTGGGGTTCGCGTCCTCCTCTGCACACTGTCGCTGTCACGTCTGAGCCCGCGGAGCCCCGCGGGAAGATCCCTCGGAGGCCCCCTTCCTGGTCATTTTGTGCCTTGTCGAGGTTAACGGGCCCTTGGGTTTCTGTTTCTCCAGCGTCTGTTTTCTCGGTTTAGACCCTCACCCCCAGTGAAACAGACCCAGGCTCCCAGGGGCTCAGGGCCCAGTGCAGTCCCAGGCGGGCATTTTCTCCAGAGGGAGAATCGGCCCCGGGCGTCCACAGCAATCCTCTTACAAAGGCTGCTTATTTCAGAACTGTATCTGAAGGTTAAGTGGTAGGCTGGGAGATTCAGGTGTTTACGCCGTGGCTGCTGGTTCACGGCCACTAGATGGGATTGCAGGGCCCCCAATTGTGTTAACAATTGTGGCTGTGCCTCCTTAGCCAGTGGCCTGTGAGGCCCTCCCCCTTAGGCTGGCTCAGGCTCTGGACAGCCAGAGGGAGACCTCCCAGGTGGCCCCCTTTTCTTTCAGCTGGGTTTCGGGTGGCAGACTGTCCGGTAACGCGGCTTCTCACGTAGGGTTTCAAGTTAGAGCTGGGTCATGGCAGGAATTCTGAAGCCGGGTCGGGATTGAGTAAGTCGGCTCTGGAGCCATGTTGGAGCTGCTGGTAAACATGAGTCAAAGACGGCTGAGGACTCGGCACCGAAAAGGAACAGCCTCTGGGGTTTTGTGTTTGGTGTCACAGAGCGTGTGGCATACGTTTCTGGTCGTGTTGCTCTGCAAACGCTGTCGGGGAAGGGAGCTTCATTAAGTCATTAGTCATTAGTTCCGTAACCATGTGCTCGTTCTCGAAGGGGGGGGAGGGAAGTGCCGGGCAGAGGGTCTCTTTCCTATTTTCCTTGCTTCCGCAACGAAACCATTAAACAGGAACTTCCGTGGCGAGGATCGGGAGGGCTGCACGGCCTGGCTTCCCTCTGGGGAACCCACGATCATCCGCACCAAAACTCTCACAGCCTGGGCGGTGAGGCGTGCAGTCACCGCCGAGCGGCTTCTAGGCGGAGCTGTGATTTACCTGGAGGCAGCCTGACGGCAAGGGCTGTGAACCCCTGGAAGCAGCCTGGAGGGTTGGGGTGCACATTCAACAGGCAGGTCTGTGGCGTGTGCTGTCGCTCAGTTCACTAATGAGCTCCCGTGGGCAAGCGCGGCAGAGAGAGACCCAGGATCTGCAGGGCTGGACGCGGCCGGCTTTGGTGAGAGCAGGGCTGTGCCCCCCGCGACCGCTCCCGGCCTCACAGCAGGCCCGCGCTGCGACGCAGGCCGGGCGGGTTGGGTTGTAGGCGGTGCTCTTCCCGACGCTCTGTGGCCCGACTGCCAAGTCTCGAGTGCCGGTGCTGTGCTACCCTTTTGTGTTCTGTCGCCGGGGAGCTCGGGGCTCCGCAGCAGAGCCGGTACAGGTGGGGCGGCGGGGGCACGCCGGCCAGGCAGACAGCAGCCCACTCGGAGACACAGCTGGAGCCACCCGTGTGGACCTGGCTGGCCCTCTGTTTCGGCCGGGGGCCGCGCCGCCTCCGTTCCTGGGCCGGTGGCTTGCGGAAGGGTGGCCGGGATGTGGCCCCTCTCTGTGTCCCCTGCGCTGCAGCGCGGCTGTTTGCTTTGGCCCTGCATCCTTTCAGCTCCAGCTCTGAGTGCTGTTTGCCTTGGCAGAGGCGGGAGCGGCGGGGACACTCGTCCTTGGCCTCGCTGATTAAAAATGTGAGAGTAGACCGCACTCCTCCCTGGAAGAACCAGCAACACAGACTTTCACCTTTTTCTCTGTGGCCCAGCTTCTGCGGGAGCCACGTCCTCGGGGAATTTCACGGAAGCTGAAGGGGAGAGCAGCAGAATGCCTTCCTGATGTCCCCTGAGAACTCACTCTCGGGGCTGGGCAGGGCGACAGGCACTGGGCCGGGTCCTTCAGGGGATGGGGGTGCAGGCAGCAGACCCCAGAGTCCAAGACCTGGCCAAGGGGGCAGCCCTGGGGGGTTGCCTGGAGTGAGGGACGGAGTGGGGCGGGGGCCAGCACGAAGTGCTCAGAATGAAGCCCCAACTACAGCCCTCTCGGGAGAGACCTCTGATGACTCGATGTAGGGAAAGGGGCTTCTGTAGCAGCTGGCCTCTGTTCCTGGGGATTCCGGGGAGCGACTGTCAGGTTGGTGTTCTCGTGGTCCAGTAGGCCGGGAGCAGCCGTGGCTCTCAGGTGACCTTGTGACCCCGGAGGGGAGCGGCTGTGCAGCGTCTCCAGGAATAGGGGCATCCGTGGCTTGTCCTGAGGACGTGGGAAGGTGGGAGACAGCCTGAGAAGGACGAGTTCCCAGGAAAGCCGTGGATGTGATTGTTTATGGCGTTGAGGCTTCTGGGCCTTGGTCCACACGACCAGGCCGGTCACTAGAGGCTGTCTGGTCGTCCCCACCCTGTAGCTGTTGTGGGGAAGCCGGCCCGGCCGCAGCTGCCCTGTGAAGGTGGTGGGTGAGCCCGGGGCTCCCGGAGCCGGAGTCAGGCAGGTTGGCTGCCGCTGGTGCCGTTGGTAAGGCTGGTGCAAGGTGGTGGGTGTTGGGTGCTGGTGGGAGGGAGCTGACCTGGGCAGGTGAGAGCCCGCGGCTGGCTTTTCCCGTTGAGGCCTGGCTGCCCGGGCCCTGCCCACTACCCTCTGCTGTGTCCCACATTCTCCTCCAGGTGGGTGCCCGGGGGAGCCCCGGGAAGCCTTGTGCCGCTGACCCCGGGCCCGCTTTCCCTCACGCACAGCTGGACAATCACGCTGGAGTGATTGCTGCCATCAGAAGCCTGGGGTCTGGCGTGGACGGAGCTCAGTGGACCCTCGGCCGGAGAAGGCCCGCTGGGCTCTGATAGGCAGCTTCCCTGGCAATGGAAGTGCCTGCTGTGTGTGCTCGCGTGTGCTTGTGTGTGCTTGCCTGTGCGCGTGTGTGAACGTGAGGACGCGTGTGTATGCGTATGGCGTGTGTTTGCTTTAGAGGCACTCCCGGGGGTGCCCCGTCAGGGAGGGGGGGTGTCTTCTGGGGGGTGGCAGCGCCCGCCATCACTGCTGTCCGGTGTGCTGTGGGGTGCACGTCCTGGCCTGCCACCGTCCCGCGCCCTCTCTGGAGGAGCCGGGTGGTGAGGGGCAGTTTCTCTGTTGTGCTGACCTCGGAGCTGCCTGGCTGTGGCAGCTTCTTGTGCCTAAGTCACGTCCCAGGGACTGTCGGCTCTGCACAGGCTCCTCGTTGGCTGGATGCCTGGCGCACGGCCGCTGAACACAATGGGGTGGCCTGGAGGCACTGGGGCCCAGCCCTGGGGTTCTGTGGAGTCCCGAGCTGGCTCAGGAGTGTCTTGCCTGGGCTGTCCCTGTGGGTCTGGCGTCCAGCACATGTCCTGTGTCCGGGAGGTTGGCTTGGCTCATGGGACTGACCGCTGTGCGCCGGGGGCTTCGGGTCGGAATGGTGGCTGGCGCTGGCCCTGGGCTTTCGGGTGCCATCAGCAGGGAGAGGCGCTCGCGGGTGCCGTGTGGTTCTGGATGCCGCTCCCTCGGGGCCATCCCCCCGGCATGGATGTGCCGGCTGGGCTGCCTGGGACAGGCTGCCTTTCGTGGGAGGGAGGATTGGGTGCTGAGAGAGAGGGCCTTGTCCCCTCCTCCCAGGCTCGGGGAGGAGGACCGCACTCCTGAGTTTGCAGGTCTCAGTCCTGCTCAGGAGATCCCCGCGATGTTACCGAGGGACATGGGGGCACTGAGGGGCCACGGACCCGGCTGGCCTTGCTGCCCACTCGTCCCTGTTCAGCCTGGCATGGCACCCTGGACATGGGCTGTGTGCTGTCACCCTCCAGTCAGGACACCTGAGCCGTCGGTCCAGCATGGGGCGCCCTGGGCCGCTGGCCTGGCTGGCTCCTGGCCTCTTTCCTCCCTCCTGCGTGTACTGAGCCGGGGCCTGCCCCGCGTCGCCTTCTGAGCCCCTCTACTTGGGCCTCAGGGTGGGGCAGGTGTCCCCATTATAGAGCAGACTGTGTCCCCCGGACACACAACACTGGGGCGCCTTTGGGGGGGCGGCCGGTGCCAGGCTGCCGTCCGATGGCAGCTGTAGTGGTGACGGGCGGCATGGACTGAGCCAGCACCCGCCTCCCCGGCTCTGATCCACTCCCGGCCCTGACTGTGCTGTGTTGCCGGGGTGGGGGTGGGGGCTCGAGGGGCCCCGCCCCAGTGGGCACAGGTGGCTCCAGACAGGGGCCCAAGGGGAGGTGGGTGCCTAGGCTTCTCCTAAAAAGGAGAACCTTTTGTCTCCAAGTGACACGCTCCCCAGTAAGGCCAGCCTTCCCCTGAGACCCAGGTGTGCTGACTCAGGACCAGCGTGGAGCCCTGACTGGAGCCTGCACGTGAGCACAGTGCTTGGAGGAACAGGCCGGGTTCTGGGGCGCCCCTCCCGGTCTGCCCTTCCGGCTGCTCCCAGAGCAGCAGCTCGGTGTCTCGTGGGTCCTAGAGGCTGTGGCAGGTCTGCGGCCCCAAGCACAACGTGTCCGTCTCTCTCAGGGCCCGAGGCATGCCGGGTGCTGCCTGGGAAGCGGTCGGTCCTGCAGCATCCCGGGCCTTGGCATTGGTCCCCACAGCAGGGGCCCACGGGCCTGTGAAGAGAGGGGCTGGGTGGGGAGGGGGGGCCCGGAACCACACCGGGCCCGTCTCTAAGAGGTGACCTTGGGGACGGGCCAGGGGATCCGTGCCCACACTGTCCACAGGAGCCTTCTCCTGTCTCCAGCTCCTCCTGCCGACGTGCACCGCAGGAGCCCCCGTCTGGCCCCTGGGCTCCTGCAGGCCAGCAGGGTGGAGGCTCACCTGGCCTGTCCCTGCCCTGGCTCTGCGACCCAGCGGGATCAGTCCTTCTGCAGGCACCCGGTGTCCAGGATGGTCCCAGGTCCCTGCAGGCACCCCTTCCCACTTCAGGGCCCGTCTGGGGTCTGGTGGAGCCTGTCTTGAGGTCTTCGGCTACGAGATGAGCGTCCGAGGGCACTGCCGTGGGGGGCGGAGCACAGGAGATGTCTGGACGCGCGTCCCTGGACTCACACCCCGAACCGAGATGCCGGGGGCCGGTGAGGGCCACCAGGAGGAAACAAGGCCGCCGATCAGAACACAGTGCTTTCTTTGTGGTTGGGATTTTAACGATTTACTTACGGAGGTAGTTTTTTAGAACCGTTGGACGAGTTTTAGAAAGTCCTGTGTTAAACACGCGTGAAATAAATCGGTAGGGTTTGTGTGAAACTGCTTCACGTTCAGAGTCAGGCCCTCCTGAGTTTTGTTCTGGCTCACAGCCCAGTGTCACGGTGTCCCCCTCTGCCTCCCCCTCCCCCGGGGCCATCGGGTGTCGGTGTTTCCTGAGCGAGGCTTCGGTGTTTTGTTCCAAGCCTTGAGACCCATCCCGCCTTCTTTGTTGCCTTCTTGTTTCTCTGATGGAAGGTTTCCAGACAGCAGCTAGGACCCCTGTTCCTTCTGAGTTGGTAATGGTTTGTGGATGTGACGTCCACGTTTGCCTGTGGCCAGCCATACCAGGGACAGTCATGGGTCGGCGTGTGCCAGGTGACGGCGCGTGTAATAGATCACAAAACCAGGGCACCTGTGACCAAGATGTCATAGGTGTTTGTGCTGGGAAACAAATTGATGTCTTGATTGGGCGGTGAGAACGGGGTGGGGGTGAGAACGGGGTGGGGGCCCCCCATCCTGGAGCTAGAATACTGTCCAGCAGGGCACAGCCATCACCCGGGGCCACACACGGAGGCAGAGTGGACTTGCCGTTTCTGGTGGGACTTTTAAAAGAAGAGGTTGGGGCAGAAGGGCCACTGCCCAAGGTGAAGTACACCCAGGGCCTCTCTGCACCCGTGTGAGCCTCCCATGGGGCTGGTCAAGCCCTCTCTGCCCTGGGAGACTCTCTGGTGAAAGAGGCCTGTTGTCTGTCCCTCCTTCCATTCTCTCTGCTTCTCCTATGGAAGCCTCGTCTTTTGCAGTCCAGAGCGGAGCTCAGGCCATGGCCTGTCTTGCCCTTGGGAATCCAGGGCCTTGCTGGCCCCGGGCTGGAGTGGCTTGGATGCACCCGTCTGCTGGGGGCTGGGGTCAAGCCAGCAGCCGGAGTCATGATTTCAGGCCCCACCTGGGGAGGGGGCTGTGAAGCCAGGTGTCTCACACCCTGTCTCTGGCTCTGCCTCGGCAGCGGGGGGCAGGCCGTGGGCCACCTGGGCTTTCCAGCCTGCTGGTAGTCGTGAGTAATTTTGACAGCCATGGGCCAGGCACTGTGTGCTGAGAACCGTGCACCTGACCTTGCTTATCCCTCAGCCCGCTGCTCGAGGGGACCCTGGCTGGCCCCGGCGGGCAGGGTGGCCTCTGTGAGGTGAGGCGGTGTGGTCTAGCCGTCAGCTGGTCAGGGGCTGAGCCGGGGCTGGACCCGGGCCTGTTGAGGCCTGGAGCCGGCTGTTTTTCCATTCAAGGGTCCCGCAGATTTCAAGCAAGTTTTTTCTCCTTAACGAGTAAACGGGCCCGTGGAGTACTTCCTAGCGTATGGAAGGTGCTGGGCGGGTGGTGGCTGTGAGAGTTCTTGAGATGGCAGGAGGTCAGCGGCAGAGTGGGCAGGCCCAGGCGGAGGCTGACTTCCTGAGTGCTGCGTGGCCTGTGTTCCCATCAGCGTGACCGCCTCCTGGCAGGCACATCCTACCTTCTATGAGGGCAGCGGGAGGGGGCGGTTCCAGAACATTCCAAGGCTGCATCCCTGCTTGCTCATAGGTAGTTTCTCACTGGAGCCCAGCCCTGTGAAACTCCGGTCGGAGTCTTCCCGGGGACAAGGACGGGTCAGTGGCCTTGGAATGTTCTAACTGGGCAAGCAGGAACCAGACTTAGTTTTGCTGTCAGTGTCGGGCCTTCTCGCTGCGAGTGGGGGTTGTCCCAGTGTCTCCGAGCGCCCCGGCCCTGCTAACACAGGGCAGCCTCGATGGGACGCTTACTCCTGACAGCTCAGGGGCTGGGAGCCTGAGATCCGGCACGGGCAGGGCTGGGTTCTCCTGAGGCCTCTCCCCTGGGCTCCCAGACAGCCACCTTCTGCCCGTGTCGTCACATAGTTGTCCTCTGTGTGTGTCTGTGTCCGATCTCTTCTGAGGAGGACGCTGGCACCATCGGGTTAGGGCCCACCCTGATGACCTCGTGCAACCTGATGTCTTCTGTCAGGACCGTCTCCAAGGACAGCCACGTTCTGAGGGGCTGGGGGCTGGAATTTCAATGTATGGATTTAGGGGACACCAACGTGCCATTGGGCCCTCTCCCCGGGGTGCAGTGGGCTCATACAGGTGGCAGGGGGCCTGCGTGCCGTCTCTCTGAATCGGGGCGACGGGTTTCCAGGCAGGTCGTATTGTGGGCTCGCGATGGTTTTCTGTCCAACCTCAATCAAACGGCAGTCGTGATTACGACACTAAGATTTCCACGGGAGCACGCTGTGATTTCGTCGCGGAAGTGGTCGGCGGGAGTGTGGGCTGCAGCTTAGTGCTAAGCGCAGACAGAAAGCAGTGTGGGTGCAGGGTCCCGTTGGCACAGGGCCGAGCGGGGGGCGGGGGCAGGGACGTGGGCACTGGAAGGTGTGTGTGGCGGGGGCCCTTCGGGCCGTGCCCGCTGAAGTCGAGATGGGTAAAGAGTGTGTCTCAGACAGGGGAGGAGAGGGCGGGCTGTGGGGCCCGTGTTTGGACCCTGCTGCAGGGATTGCCTCGTTCCTGGGGTCGGGGAGGGGTGCCAAGGCGTAGGGAAATTGTGGTGCCCCCCGAGTGGGGAGCGGGGGGCCTGCGGCTCCCTGTTCTCGTGTGGGCTCGAGCCAGGACCACCAAGTGGGCCAGAACATTGTCTTCCGTCCCTGCGTTGCTCTGCCAGTGGCTCCTGGGGCCTCGGGGCCCCTGACCCCTTTGGGGGCTGTGGCAGAGACCGAGTTGTTACTTTATTGTAAGTTGGCGGCTGTCCGAGAGCTGCCGGAGGCAGGAACGACTGCCTCACCACGGAGCTGCTTCTCAGCCTCTCTGACCCCTGGGCGAGGCCCACTGTGGCCGCCCTCCCTTGGGGGTCAGGAACTCCGGCTCTGTCTATTCTAGAACAGTCTGGTGCCTTGTTTGCTGCTGCCAGGTCACGTTGCTTTTTGGCGCTCTATCCTTGGGGGGCTGTGGCCAGGTCGGCCTCTCCGTGGCCCCGTGTGGCCCTCGTTTCTGCTGGCGGCTGTGGGGCTGAGGCCATGAGTGCCGTGGTGGCGGGGTGTGGCCTGAGGGGAGCTGGTGGGCTGTCAGCGGGCGGGGGGGGGGTGTCGTGGCCCATGGGGGTGTGGGAAGGGGAGCCCGGTGCTGTTAAAGTGTAATTGGTCTGTGTGGAGTGCTGCGTGGCTTGTCCCTGTTCCCAAGGGGGCTTTTTCTGCTTCCCCTGCTGGCCTTCACTCTCCCACCATCCCCCCATGAGCTGTTTTGTTCTGGAAGCTTCCTTGTATGCAGTCATTTTCTGAACAAGCATGAACACGTTCTTATTTTCTCTCTGGTTGTAACCTAGTGAGATTCAGCTCAAGATTTGCCTCCTCCAGGAAGCCCCCCAGCACTCACTGAACTCCCCAAGTTGGTTTATTCCTTCAAAAAGGGTCCCCAGGATAGATGTCCCCATCTTTAGAGGGGAAACCTTCCACCTGCCCCCACCCCCAGGCGGGAGTCAAGCAGAGCTGCCCTGAGAAGCCAAGCTTCCTGGCTTGGCCTGATGGTCCTTCCCACCCCCATCCCCTGCCCCTCGCGCATGAGCCGGGCCCTCCCTCCAGGGCGCCAGTGTATCAGTGCTCTCTGTGGGGGCTGCAGCGGGTAGGCCTTGCCCCCACCTCCCCCCGAGGGGGAGGGCAGTGCAAGTGGCAGGGCAGCAGGCACCGGGCCCCTCGGTGGCTGGACGTCGTGTATCCCGGGTTGGCGGCGGGGGGGGGCAGGCCCCCTGGCATCAGCCCTCCCGCAGGTGTGTGTCGCCTCGGCACCCCCCTAGTTCTGGTGTTGCTGGACGGCCTCGAGGGAGCAGCTGGTCCAGCCTTGATGGGCATCGGGACAGCACCGAGGCCCGTGTGCAGCGAGGGGTGAGCTCGGCTGTGTGGCTGGAGCTGGTGGGCAGGCTCTTCACTCCCTCAGCCTCTCCCAGGGCGTCTGTAAGACGGGCACTGGCACACACGGGTCAGTCAGGTGAGGGCGCAGGATGCGGGGTCCCTGTGCCGTCTCGTCCTCGCGGGTGTAGCTGCGTGGAGGGAAAGGTGGCCTGGCTTGGCCACTCAGCACGTGCCTGCGTGCCCACCCTGTCCCTTTGCCGCACACGAGGGGCTGGAGGGGAAGCAGGGGCTTGTCACTTCCCTCTGTCAGCAGAGGGACTTTGCTCTCTGTGACGGCCCTGCCGGGAAGGTGCTGGAGGGGGGCCGTTGCTGGAGCCAGAACTGGGGAATAAACAGGATTCCTGAGCTGCTGAGCAGCAGACCTGGGCACGGGCACGGGAGCAGGCTGGGGCAAAGTCCTTGGGCAGAACTCCCTTCTAGAAATGTGGTGACCCCTCTCCTCGTTACCCCGCCTCGTTCCCAAGGGCGTCCCACTGCCCATTCTCCTCACTGGCCAGGCAGACTGTGACCGCAGAGTAAATCTAAGTGCCCACCAGTGTGCCGGAGGCTGGGAGTGTCCCGGGGCATCCGGGCAGGAAGGCTCCCAGCGCGCTCGGCTTGGTGGGGTCCTGCGACAGCCGCCTGTGCACCGCGGCTCCCCTCCTCACTGCTCTTATGGAAATGCGTGGCCGTGTCCCCGGGGTCAGGGTAGGGCGGCCCTGAGGTGGGGGTTCGGTTAGGCCCGGATGGCTGCGACCCCAGGGCCGGCAGGAGCGGCCAGCTTTGGGCTGTCCTGGCAAGGGGGTGACTTCCCATCATGCCCTGGGTTCACCCCTCACTTGTGAGTGTGTCTGGCAGAGACCCCTCCTCTCTCTCACCCTTTCATCGTGTGTATCTTGTGGGGTGTCCAGGACCCCCTTGCAGAGACCCTGGCAGGCCACCTGGTAACTGGAGGCTGCTTGGAGATAAATATTGGCTGAACCAGCGGATAAGTGGAAGAATGCTAGTGCTAACTGTAGTCGATGCTTGAATGTCGGGGGGCTTAGGGGCGCCGACCTCCCATCCAGGTGAAAATCTGTGTGTGACTTTTGACACCCCCCCCCCCAATAGACTACTGTCGGCTGGAAGCCTTCCCGGTCACGTGAGCGGTCGGTTACGCTTTGTATGGGACGTGTGTCACGTGCTGTGTTATCAGGACAAAGTAAGGCAGAGGAGGGGAATCACCATCTAGGAGACCATTGGAAAGTACGTTTACGGTGCCGCACGAGTCTGCTGAAAAAACCCCCACAGACGTGGGCCCACAGAGTTCTGTGTTGTTTAAGGGTCAGGGGAGTGGTTCTTAGCCCCCAAATCTGCCCGAGGAGTAAACGCACAGCCTCCACATACGACATCGAGTCTGAGCCCATTTGGGATGCATTTGCATAGCGCACGTGTCAGAGCTGGAAGAAAACACTGGATATTGCTCACGTTGTGGCATGGTGTCCTGGCCGGGGGGGGGGGGGCGGTCATGGAGTGTGGGGTCATGGGGCAAATGTGAGGCCGCAGCGCATGGCCCTGGCTGCCCGCGGCCCAAAGACGGTGGGCAGGGTGTCCCCGGCCTCGCTCCTGTTTTCAGCGCCCCAGGTGGGTTAATTCCCTCTCCTCTCAAAGGAGGCGGGCCCCTGCTGGAGGGGTTGGGTGCCGGGATCTGCGCTCCCTGCAGAAGAGCTGTGAAGACAGTTACTCCGTCACTTCCGAGAAAAGGTGTCCAGCGTCAGTCCCCTGAGTCGCCTCCTTGTGATAACCGATAGAAGGCCCTGCTGCCCCCGCCTCCATCGGCTCTGCCCCACCCCCACCCCCACCCAGGGCCTGGTTAGGGGAGCCGGTGGTGGGGCCGGTGTAGAGGGTGCCGAGGGGTGGGGCGGAGGAACCCCATGCCAGGCCTGCAAGGTGGTCCTGGCTGGCCTACGGCTGCCAGGCTTTGCAGAGATCCAGTGACGTGAAGGCAGGCGGGTGACTGTTGGCCGAGAGGCCTGCCTTCAGGCCGGGGAGCGGGCATCTGTGCGGAGCCGCAAGGACACTTCTGCCTTTGCCATCGCCTCCAGTTGAAACCCCGGCACCTGTGTGACCGGGCCTGGTGTCCTGGCCACCTGCCCCTTCGCGGCAGAGTGGGGCAGAGGCCGTGCCCTGCCCCCTCACTCTTGCATTCCTCATGCGTGAGCTCAGCCGCGGTGCCGAGGAAGTGAAACCTGGCGGCTGTCCCCATGTGTCATTGGGAGAGTGTGGGCAGGCTGCCACGGTGATCCCCTCGCTTGGCCTGGGCGGCTCCTGGCCTGCTTTCTGCTGTCACTCAGAATGTTAATGGGGATCAAACCATGAGCTTGGACGGAGTGTCCTCTTATGACCAGGAGCCTGGGGGTGTCACCCAGGAGCCAGGTGGCAGTGGTCCTGGGGATGTGAGGTGTGTTTTACCATCACGTTCACGCGCACACGTGGGAGCACACGCACGAGCACACGGTCTCACACGATCTGCGGGCACCCTGGGACCCCGGGACACCAGGCTCAGGGACCCAAGCCGCCCTGAGTGGGTTAACACCCTTCCGTCCTTCGCAGAACAGACGCACAGGGACCATGTGGCGCTCTTCTGCCCTGAGGCCCAGGCAGCGGGAGCCTCAGAGCTCCCACGGGCCCTGCAGTCACCCCTCGCTGGTGAACCCCAGACCCGGCTTCCTGCTCAGAACCCTCCCCGGTGCCTACCCGTCTGCTCTGGCATCACTCTTCCGACTCCCAGGCGCTCCCTGGATTTGAGGCGTCCAGATTCCCGGGTCCCCAGACCAGCAGGCTGCATGCCACCTGCTGTCCCCACGTCTCGGTGTCGTGTGTATGGACGGGTGGGGCCGGCCCCCTCTCCTCCTGAGGGCCTCCCCTTCTTGGATCCCGGAGCAGCTCCAACGGGGTCCCCGCGTGGGCTGGTGCCCTTGGCTGCATCCTGGTCTCCCCTGAGCAGCGAGGGGTCCCTTTGGAATGGTAGTCGGCTTGCATGGCTCTGCTCAGAACCCCCTGGGCTTCCTCTCCGGCCAGGCAGAGCAGGGCCTTCCCATGCGGGCTGTGAGGCGGTGGGCTGGCTACTTCTTACCTCCCCGCCGACGTTTCAGCCTGGGTGCCGCCCTGCCGTCCCCGAGCATGCCGTGGCTGGTCCCTGGGCCGCCTCCCTGTCGACCCCACTCCCCGGCTCTCCTACCTGTGCGAGCTGGGTCCCGCTGTCGTGTTCTCGGCCCGTGCAGGGTCCTCACGGTCCGGTGTGGTGTGGGCGCGCCTTCCCTCGTGGGGTGCCGGCCCCATGGGGGTGGGAGTTGGGCAGGGTCCCTGTGGCGTCCCCTGCACACCTTAGTTCTAGTGCAGCTGTAGCAGGTCCCCTGCCTGCCTGTGCATCAGGCTGCCTGCCGGGCTCTCCCTCGTCACACCTCGGGCCCGGCCCCGTGTGTGCCTAGGCAGTAGCCTGGATGCAGGGCCTTGTCCCGCGGACACGGGTCTCTGTTCCTGTGCACCGCGCCCCAGGGCGGGCGGATGGCAGCACGGCACCAGTACCCACTTTTCCGGCACCAGACCCCGCGGCCCTCGACGCCGGCCGAGGAAGGCTGTCACCTGGGGCTGCAGCACAGATGTCGGGGGAGGGCGGGGGCGCCCGGCCTCTGCTCACACAGAAGCCTCTGGGGCCTGCGTGCTCTGTGGTAGGATCAGGCGGTTTCTCCCCCCGGGGCGTCCGTTCTCTCATCCTCGTCAGACTGTCCTCAGACAGACGCCCATTGTGATAACGGATCTGAAGACATCGGATGTGGCCGAGACGGGTTTTCTTTGGAAGTCCTGTGCCGCGTGCTTGCTGGCTGGGCCGGCTCCCAGTGCCTGCTACCCGGTGGAGCTCACATTTGGCCGTGGTTCGCGTGTGCCTGTTTTTACGCCTCGTAATTAAAACATTTATTTGGCCTTCATGGTGAAAATCTAATTTCTTCCGTCTAAGAACGGCAGTCCGTTGGGCAAACGGAGCCAGAGTCTGTTGGATTATTCATAGCGTGGTATTTGCAGATCAGGCCGTGGGTCCCTCTAATCAGAGCTGATGTTTGGTAATTGATGTGTTGAGTGAAGACTTCAGTGGGAGGGGGCGCTGGGCGGCGCTGAGCCGTTTGTGCGTGGCCGGCGGGAGGGCTTTCCTCGGCTGACTCAGCCCCGCCAGACGGGGTAATGGCACCTCGGCTGCAACACTTCTGAGCACCGATTGTGTGCCAGGCACCGCCACGTGCGCTCTGTGTTTACTTGTCCGTTTGACCCGCAAAGCCTCAATGCAGCAAGGTCTGTCCTTACCCCCATCGTACAGGTGTGAAAACTGAGGCTCAGAGGGTCCGCTCAAGGGCAGGGCTGGGGTTTTGACTCCAGAAGCCTGAATGTGGCTTCATGGTCTCGACCCTCTGGGTTTTCTCCTCCCGTTGGGACCCTCCTAGAGCCACCACGTCACCTGGGCCACTCATGCCTTTTTTCTCGTTGCTTTCCTCAGACCATCATGGAGCAGTTCAACCCCAGCCTTCGGAACTTCATCGCCATGGGGAAGAACTACGAGAAAGCCCTGGCAGGTGAGGCCGCGGGGTGGGGGCCACGGCCTCCCAGCAGGTGGACGGCTCGTGGAGCCAGATGAGAGGCGGAAGGAGATGCTTTGTTCCAGAAACAAACTCGCCAGAGGGAGGTGTGGGGCCGCACCCTGGAGGCCTGTGAGCCTTGGAATCTACGCCCACTGTTGTAGGGACAGCCATGTCCCCAGCCTGTCCTAGGCTGTGGCGAAAGCACGGGGTCTGGCTTCTGTTTTAGTCCACAGCACGTAAAGACGCAGGTGTGGGTGTCTGTCCTGCACAGTCATCTCGAAGCTGTAGGACTGGGGTCTGGGCTTGGGGCCACACCGTCTCCCTGGCTGGTGAGCACCCTGTACCTCCCAGAGACCTGGGGCGGGGGTGCTGGGGGCAGGGCACTCAGTCTCCACCAGGGAGGGGATGTTGGTGCCAGGGTCTGGGCCCTTCAGTCCCAGTGGGGGCCGGCTGACTCACGCCGTGGTCCGGGACGCGTGGGGGAACCGACTGCCCGTCTCCCGACCCTCAACTGTGTCTCTCTGGGCTCGGTGTCAGTGTCGCTCTAACTGTGGCGTCCTTGTGAGCAGAGCCCCCACCCCTAACAGGGACCTTGTGTCTGCAGAGCGTGCACTAGCCCCAGCCGGCTGCCCTGGGGTGTCCGCGGCTCCATGGGGGCCTGGTGGGGGGACCTCTGGTGGCGGCGGCTCCTGTTTCTTTCTGTTCCTGTGGTCACCTGGGAGCAGGGCACCCAGCGGAACTGGCTTGCTCCCGGACAGTGGCCTGGGTGGTCTCCAGGGGAAGGTGTCTGGCCACGGTCCTGCCCTCGCTGTGTCCAGGGGGCAGAGGACCTCTCGTCATGCAGCAGCCCGGCAGGTGGCCCGCACCCTGGCCCTCCACCTCGGCCCTGGTCCTTCCCTCTAGGGGACGCTGCTGCAGACATTTTTGGGGGACCGGGGCCTTGACGTCACACACCCACGGAGCCAAGAACGCGGGTTCTCGTGTGGCTGCTGTGCGTGGACCGGTGGCGTTGACCGGCAGCTGCTGGCCATCTCCCTGTTTCCGTGTGGGTCTTGCACTGCCCTCTGTTTGGGGGGCACACTAGTGTTTTGCACCCTGCCAGGCTCTCCTGAGCTGCCCGGCCCTGAGCACAGGGCCACTGCCCCAGCAAGAAAGGAGGTGCACCTGCTCATTGAACACAGGTTCCGTCCCTTCCTTGAGCCGAAACCCGGGCTATAGGATCTCCGTGACGGTGCCAGGTCCCAGGCTGTGGCGGGTACCTCTGTGCCTGCCAGGGGTTAGGGGCTGGCTTGGCCTCTGTGCAGACATCCCGCATCGGGTCTGCTGCCCCCCGTAGGGCTCTGCACGCAAGACAGGCTGTGGCGGGTCATGTGGGAGCTGAGTCTGTGTCCTGTCTGCAAAGCCGGAGTACAGAGGAGGCAGGAGGGCAGGGCACAGGCGAGCTTACAGGGCACAGGCCTGGCGTGTTCCATTACCGCAGGGGCTCCGAGCAGGGGCCCTGCTGTGCCCATGGGAGAGGCCCAGACTTTCATCTCTTCCTGGCTGTGGACGATCTTCCCTGTGCTCTGTGGATGCGGCTGACGGTTCACTTCAGTGGAGCCACCGTCTGTAGGACACTTGTCACCCTCACCCAGCCTCCTCGTGGGGCGACACCATTCCACTCCAGTCCTGATCAAAGCCACGCCGCGGTCTCCTCTGTGATAAGGCCAGGTGTCCTTCTGGGTCTTTCTGCCCCCACTGGGGTTCCCCATGAGGCTCTCCAGGGGACCGCGTGTGGAGCCTCTGAGGGCTCCTTCCTGGACTGTCCCATAGGACAGAGCTCTGTGGGCATGTCACCTCTGTCTCCTCCGTGCTCTCAGCCTCCCCTGCCCCAGACTTGTGGCACCTTTGGCCTTTCTTTCATCAGTACGGAGCTGCCCACCTCTCCTGGAAGCAGGCGCATGTCAGCCGGTGGGGCCACGGGACAAACGGCCCTTCATTGAAGGCCACCTAAATGGAAGGTGACCAGGTGCCCCTTCGGTGCCCCTAAGCGGGTCCCGTAGAGAACGGAGGAGTAGATGTCCTCACGCTGCTGCCGCTGCCCCCGGCGCCCTGTCCGCCGTCCTGCTGGAAGGACCCCTTCTCAGATGAGGGGTTTGCGGGCCCACCTGTGGGCGGGGGGCCCTGAGCCCTTCCCTGGGACGCCGGGTCCGCTTCCGATGGTGGCCGGAGCCACAGGGTGCAGCGTGAGCCCTGCAGTGTGGCTTCGGCCTGCCGGGAGAGCCGAGGGGCGCCGTCTGCACACCTCGCTGGGGATCTCTGAGCACGTGGCCTCCTGCCTGGCGGGGTCTGCGCTCAGCACCCCCTGCCGCCGCTTGCCAGATACGGGGTGGTGGGGACGGCACCCAGCAGAGTGACTGGGGTAGCTCTGGGCCTGACTGGTGCGCCGTGTTCTCGCGAAGAAGAGGAGTCCTAACGGTCGCAACAAGAGAATTTCAGCCAGAAATGGGGTGAGATCAGTGCGGGAGGAGCGCCTTGGAGCGTGGGAGGCTGGCGTGCACCGCGGTCACCACGTTGGCGCTGAGGGTCCGGTCCGTCCCCCGCGAGGGCAGTAACCACGCCCTTCTCTCCTCTCTCAGGTGTGACCTACGCTGCTAAGGGCTATTTTGATGCCCTCGTGAAGATGGGCGAGCTGGCCAGCGAGAGCCAGGGCTCCAAAGAACTCGGTAAGACCCCCGGCTCAGTGGAAACCCCCAGATTCCTCGCACGTGCCCCGGTGGGTCTGGGGTCCTGTCCTGTGACTGGTCCTTCTTCCACTCGGATCAGGTTTTCCTTGTCAAACAAGGAACTTTTCTGAGATGACCGTGACCCTCAGAGCTGGCGAGGGCTGTGACTTACACGTCCAGCCGCAAGCGGGGTGTGCTGGGTGGCTTTGGGGTGCCCCTCAGAGTGCACGCAGGTGGGCCGGTCCCCACCACACAAGCGCAGCTGGTGGTGAGGACAGGTGCAGAAGCGCGTGGCTGACGTGGGGAGCCGTGCGGAGACTGGACTGAGGTGACAGCAAGCCTTCCTGGTGTGACAGTGGGAAGGGACACCAGCCCATCGCGCAGGGTGACCCGGTTTTGTAAAAGTGCGCATGGGCGTGCCTATCACACGGTAAACAGGGAAAGACCCCAGATGCGTAGCAGACGGAGCTCCGGGGACGGGTTCTTTTGTTTGTGGTTTCGCGGTTTTGCAAGTTCTCTAGCGGGAGCCCGTTCCGGCCTCGTAATCCAGGCAACACACAATGAAGGGTGGAGAGTGGAGAGTGCCGGTGTCCCTCACAAGCCGGGAGACCCTGGTTCGCTGGCAGGTGCGGGGCGCTGGCCGTCCGCGTCTGCAGTCACGGGTCGCGGAGCCATCTTGCTCCCGCTCTCACACTGTCTCGTGCCACACGCCGGGCCGGTCCGCTGTGGTGCTTTGCAGGGGCCTCTGGCACTCCTGTGTTGGAGGAAACGGAGGCCTGTGCCCAGCTGGCCAGGTCCCCCGCAGGCCTGCCAGGAGCGCCCGGCGCCCAGATTTTCCACGAAGCCAGTGTGAAAACGCAGCTGTGTGTCGACAGACACCGCTCAGAGCTGTGGCACTTTCCAGGGCTGGGGGTGGGGGGAGCAGAGGCAGGGGGCGACATGCCGGGTGGAACGCGTGGTGACCGGGGCCAGACCCCTCACGCTGGCGGGCCTTCGTCCGCATCTGAGAAGCTGAGCTGCTCCCAGCCCCGGAGGGAAGCTGTCTGGCCTCCGTGGGCACAGGGCCGACCTGCCCCTGCAGGCCTGGGGGAGCGTGCAGGGACTGAGAGGTGCTCGGGGGGTCAGGCCTGCAGGTGCGGCCTTGCTTCTCAGTGTGCAGGACACCCGGCAGGGGAGGCCCGGACGCCCCTGCGATGACGCCTCTGTGCTCGTGGGCCCAGAGGCCACACGTGGGCCTGCCTGGCGCTGCCGGGTCTCCAGGCTGCAGCTCCTACAGCCACCATCTGGGCCCCCGGCCCCCTGGGACGTCCGTGTCGTGCGTGAGCCACGTGTGTTTGCGCGCAGGCTCCTGCCTGCGATGGGGGCATTTTATTGTTATAGGTAGTCACGCGGCGGCCCTGGGGACACGTGTGCTGGGGGCCCCGGTGTGTTTACTGTCTGTGGTCACCCTCACAGAAGAGCAGATGTCTGCCCGCGGGAAACCACACGTGTGGCCCCAGGGCGAGGGGTGGGCTTGCGCGAAACTGCAGCGACGGTCCAGAACTTCCTGCTGGCCGGGTCCTGGGCACTGCCCTACCACGGGCCCGCTGAGCAGCTGGGCGGCCTTGTGCAGCGGAGCTGGGCCCCGAGGCAGGGGCAGGTCGGGGGAGGACGGCTCTGCAGCCTCCCGGTGACCCACATTCGGGCATCTTCCTGACCAGCCAGCGTCTCGAGCACCTTCTCACGTGCTCGCTCTCTTCCTTGGCCAAGTGTGCGTTCACGGCTTCCTGTCTCTTCGTCAGGTTTCTGTCCTGTAATCGTGTCGTACACATTCTCCGCGTACTCTGGACGAGCCGTGTCGGGCACCGTCTTGCACGTGTTTTCTCGCCATCTCGTTCGCCTGTCGGTTCTGTGATCCTGTTTGTCGAAGAACGGGAGCTCGTTTTCAAGTTTGTTTCCTTTGAGAAAGAGAGAGAGCAAGCCGGGGAGGGACAGAGAGGGGCTGCGAATCTCCACGCTGTCATCGCAGAGCCCAACGTGGGGCTCGATCCCCCAGACCGTGAGATCGTGACCTAGGCCGAAATCAAGAGTCGGACGTTTAACCGACTGAGCCCCCCACGCACCCCAACAGCATTTCATTTTAATGAAGTCCAACTGGTTGCTTGTTTTCCTTGAACCATACGGCTTACGGGTTTTTCTTACCGTTATTGTGACTCTGGTGGTGATTTTTATTTTGATGGCTTTGTTTTTCCATTTGCTCTATTCTCAGGGTGCTCGTGCTGGTTTGTTCCCAGTCCCCCAGACGCTGCTCCAGACTCCTCAGCCACTTCTGGGGCGCCTGGGGGGCTCAGTGCTTTGAGCGTCTGACTCTTGGTTTCAGCAGGTCATGATCTCACGGTACATGAGCTCAAGCCCTGTGTCAGGCTCTGTGCTGATGGTGCAGAGTCTGCTTGGAATTCTCTCTCTCCTTTGTCATCTCTCTGCCCCCTCCCTCACTTGATCTCTCTTCCAAAAATAAATGAGTACACTTAAAAAAATTTTTTATTTTTTAATTACAAAAAATTTTTTTAATGTTTATTTTTGAGACAGAGAGAGACAGAGCGTGAGCAGAGGAGGGGTAGAGAGAGAGGGAGACACAGAATCTGAGGCAGGCTCCAGGCTCTGAGCTGTCAGCACAGAGCCCCACGTGGGGCTCGAGCCCACAAACCGCGAGATCATGACCTGAGCCATAGTCAGACGCCCAACTGACTAAGCCACCCAGGCACCCCAAGGCGTCCCCTTTCCATCCCCGGGACTGGGTCCTGTTTCTCCCTGGGTCAGCACGTTGTCCTTTTATAAAAATGCTTCCTCAGCACGTTAAGTGGGAAAATACCTGATGCTTTGTCTGTCTGCAGCTGTCCCTCCACTTGGCAGAAGGCCTGGCTGACCTGGAGTTCTGGGTGGGATTCGGTCTTCCCGACTTTCCCTCAGGGTCAGGAGGCCCCGCCCACCATCCTCTGACCCCAGTGTTGCCTTCTTCCATGCTGCTCGGATGCTGATTTTTAGCTGTGCGTGAATTTTTTTGTTTTTCTCCTCCCGGAAGCTTTTAAGATGTTTGCGTGTGGTGGCAGATCTCATACCAACGTCTGTGTGCACGTGGAGGGCCCAGGCGGGGCTGGAGAGCTGAGCGTCCCCCATCACGGGCTAGGTGTCGGCCTCCGGGGCCACGAGCGGGGTGGCCACGGGCCAGTGTTGAGGCCGCGACCAGATGTGGAGGAACGGAGGGGGCCCTGGCAGGGCCCGAGGACAGACGCGAGGGGCGACGGTGTGCTGGGGGGGAGGTGGCGAGGCTTCTGGGGGCGGGGCCTGGTGCTGCGGGACGGGCTTGTGCCTTGTGAGCATCTATCCCTGCCGTCCCCACAGCTGGTGCGTTTGCTGTCGCTACTGGAGAACGTTCCATGGATTTCTCCATTCTCCCCGTCGGCAGTAGGGTTATTCCCCGTGGGTTTTGCTGCTCTGGACGCATAACGTCCACAGGACCGTGATGCTGAGCCCCGCCGCATGGTGACCTCCACGGTGGCGCCTCTGACGTGGTGCCAGGGCTGCTCTGCAGGTGGCCGCGGGCTCTCCCTGCCAACCTGTGGTCTTCCTTGGGGACAGGAGTAAGCAAGTGGCTCACGCCTGGCTTGTGAGGCTTCTGAGAGCCTTGGTGGGGCTCCCATGTGAGCGAGGCTCCCAGGCCACCTTCCACGTGGGCAGGAGCCCTGCAGGCCGCCCCGACCCCTGGGCCAGAAGCCGCAGCCACTGGCCAGCTTGGCCAACCTGGCTCTTGGGTGGGGGAGGGGCAGGTCACAGCCCCAAGGAGGCCAACAGGCAACCGTTTCCACCTTGGTATGACTTGTGGTGTCCAAGGGGCCTGCGTGCCAGGGGCAGGTGATGCAGCCCAGGGGGATGCCTGGCCTGGACCTGTCCCACGCAGCGACTTGCTGAAAAAGGCGAGGTCTTCTGGGCCCTTCGGAGCACCTTGCGTCTGTTCTGCGTGGCAGAAATGTCACAGTTGGAGTCCTTTGCTCGTGGCCAAGCGTGCAGGGACAGGAGTTCGGTGGCTTGTTTTGGCCACTGCTCCTGTGGAACCCTGTCATTGGGGTTTTAGGTGTTGAGGTCACTGGCCGAGGCAACGGTTCCTCAGTTCCTCAGTCCCATAAGCCTGCCAGCCCCTCGGGGGGGTCATCTGTATGGGCTCCGCACCCCTCCCTGCAGGCTGGTCAGGACCCCGATGTGAGGGGCCCACACGTATTCCCGGCTGGTCCCGAGTCCAAGCTGTTCTGTGGAGCATGTGGCCGTGCGTGACTGTGTGTGCGCGTGTGCGTGCGCGTTTGAGGAGAACACCTGTTCCCTGATTCCAGACATGGGGTTCCTTGTCCCATTCCAGGTGCGGGGCTCCTGGTCTTGATGGTTTCCTCGACTGATCAGTAAACAGAGGAGCCGTGCACCATGGCCCGAGGACAGTGGGCTGTGGGTGTCTCCACCTGGTTCTGGCTTTCTGTGGTCGCGCAGTGTGTCCATGAGTGTGTAAGCTGCACGCTGTGCTGTCACGTCTTCCTGAGGAGCCGAACCTCGTCACCACGTGGTGGCCTTCTCTGTCCCTTTGTTTGGTGTGGAGATTGATTTCCTGCTCCTCTTCCGTCTGTAGCCCCCAGGGGCTTGCTGTTTTGCGATCATTTCCTCCCAGCAGACCTTCCTCCCAGGATGGGAGGGAAGAGGTGTGAGCCTCTGTCCTGGGAAGGAACCAGCCTCGGGGCGCGAGTGCTCTGTGGCGCCCCAGCCCAGGTGCTGGGAAGGCTGCCACCGCCTTTTGACCAGAGGTGGTTTGCAGACACATCGTCCAGACACCCCGGCACAGTGGGGCGTCGCCTGCCCTCTGGCTGCTGCCTGCCTGCCTGGGTCTGCTGCCGTGGCCCCTGGGAGCTGTAGGGTCAGGCATGGATGGCCAGGTGCACAGAGGCAGAGACCCTGGCCGCTCCCTTTTGTGTCCTGATGGCCCTGCCGTCCCCCGCAGAGCCCTGCACCTGCTTCCCGCCCGGCGTGAGGGTCTTGAACAGCACACGCCTACACGTTAGCCCCACGGTGCTGCTCCGGGCTGAACCGGAAGTCGTGAGCGCCGAGAGGCTTTCCGTGTGTGGTTTTCCACTCCTGAGCGGGAGCCGCGGCTCCCTGGCGGTCCCCTGTGCTCTCTGGAGGCACTGCCCGCGGCCAGGCTGCCCCTGGGCCCTCCTCTCTCCGTGTGCAGGAGGCGGGCGGCCTCTCTGCTTTGGTCCTGCCGGTCCCTGTGCCGTGAGGTCCAGGCCTCACGGAGGGGACCCTTTCTGTTCCGCTCTGACCTTTCCCCTGCCCCGCAGGGAAGAGACTCGCAGGGCTTCGCTTTGATACAGCAAGCGGCTGGGGAGCACGGGGACTGCCCTTCTAACCTGCTCGCCAGCAGCCGCCTGCGCCTGGCCGTGTGCGGGCCCCCGCGTCTCTGCTGAGGCAGGCCCCGGTGCCACCTCCCGCCCCACCACAGGGCGCTCACGGGGGCGCCTTTGGTCTGCGTGTGCCCGGGGGAGGGGCGGCTCTTCCCACACCCTGCTCTGTGCCTCCGCCCTCACGGTTGGTTGCTGTGCTGGCTCAGGGCGAGGCGTGTCCAGCCTGGGCCCGAGGCTGCAAGCCCGTCCCAGTGTGTGGCCCACGGAAGGGCAACCCGACCGCGTGCTTGTCCCGGGAACCTGCTGGATCCCAGCATGACTGCCACCCTTCCGCCTGTGTCCCCGTCCGTCTGAGCCCCTTGGAACAGCCTCCCTGACCCCACCTGACCTCGAGCCGTCAGAAGTGACATCAGCTTGGCGTGGGAGCACGGCACCGAGCCGTGGGCATTTCCAGAACTCCCACGTGGGCTCTGTGGTGGGTCAGGTTCGCCTTGCTCTAAGTGAGGACAGTGGTTTCACGGCTGAGCGGGTGCTGGCTCCACTCAAGTGCCAGCCCTGAGCAGGACTGAGCCCAGGGGACTCAGGCGGTGGCCAGGGCCCTTCCACACTCTCCACTGTTTTAAGCTTTAAGTGACTGGACGTTTCCGTTCGCAGAAAAGCGGGAAGGTCAGTGGAAGGAACCCCGGGGGCCGTCTCGTCTGCCCTGCGGCCACTCTGCCCGGTCGTCTCTGACTTTACCTCGTTTCTCCTGTCTGCCCGCCTCCCTGTATGCCACAGGCACATGCATGGGGCTCACAGCACACGTGTCCCCTGCCCAGGCGTGGAGCGGCTGGCTCTTGGGCCTTCTGTGCCACTGTCATGGCCACTAGAGAGTGGGCCTCGGCCCTGGGTCACAGTGTGCAGTTGTGCGTGCTGTCCTCTGCAGCGTTGGCTCCTGGGGTGCCAGCCGCTGCCCTGGGTTTCTGTGCAGGGGAGGGTGCTGTCCAGTCAGCTCACTGACAGCAGTGCCTAGGTGCTGTGTACTTGGACGAGGCCACAGACACACCCCCGGCTCTTCTCTCCAGGGCCACGGTGTGGCAGGGGCTGGGCTGAGCCCAGGTAGGGAGTGGGACATGGGGGCCGGAGTCCCGGTGTGCCCGGGCTCCTGGTACGTGTGTGCGGTGACTCAGGCCTTTTGTGCTGCAATCACTCAGGCAGAAGACGGTCACGTCGCCTGCCCTCGGCCTTCCCTGGCTTTCTGGAGGGTTCTAGACTTTTCTGGAAGGTGGCACTACTTAAAGGGAGGCAGCAGTCATGGGGCGCGGGGCACAGCCTCTGCCGAGCCTCCGTTTCCCCAGCGCGAGGCCAGGCTTCGTGCCGAGCCCGCCCCGCCCCGTCCACGGCCTCCTCCGGGGCCTCATCCGTGTGAACGGCCGTTCTCTCTCTGTTCTCTGCCTTTGAAGAGGCCGCTTGTTTGTGATCCGGGCGTGTGTGTTCTTGCAGGGCCCGTCTGCCCACACCGAACCCGCCCAAGGGCAGCGGGAGCTCTGTGCTGGGCGCGGCCTGGCGGCGGGATGCTTGCTGCTGGGTGGCGGCCTGAAACCCGGCCTGCTTTGGCCCCTGAGTCACTGGATTAAGGGAGGTGCGACCTGAGCACTCCCCTGCCGTTTGGCTGCGCTCCACGCGTGGCCGCAGAGTGAACCGCTCGGGCCGGCTTCCCCATGCCCGCCTCTGGAGACCCCGCTGTGGGCTTTGGTGCTGCTTCTCGGCCCCGCCCGCACAGCCGGCTTTTGTCCGGCTTGGCCTCAGGCTCAGAGGGCCCAGAGGCACGGGTGCCTGTTCTCGAGTACGGTGTGGCTGGAATGCAGGGCCCAGCAGAGGGGAATGCCCTTGACTCTGTGACCCCAGGGACTTGGAGACTATGGCTGGAGGGCTTCTGTGGGCAGAGGTCATTCTGAGACGCTGCCCTGGGCCGCCCACCTGCGCGTGCTCCTGTTCTCTCAGTGAGCATCGCCGCCCCTCCCGCGGCCCCTGCACCTGTCCAAGGAGGTCCTCTCTCAGGCACGTGACTGCGCTCAGTCTGACGTGCCACTTGCTATCAGACCCCGACAGTAGAAAGTGCCCTTGCTAAACCCTCCCACCACTTGCAGGCCTCAGCCAGACCCATCTCACACCCAAGGGGCCTGACTCCGAGCCCCCACGCCACCCGTCCCAGCCTGGAATAGGACCCCTTCCCAGCCGGTG
Source organism: Felis catus (assembly GCF_018350175.1). NCBI lineage: Eukaryota > Metazoa > Chordata > Mammalia > Carnivora > Felidae > Felis > Felis catus. The sequence goes on from NC_058381.1 coordinate 60,036,875, forward strand.
ACACCAAGGCTCCCCCAACAGCACGTGGAGGTGGGGGCGCCCCTAGACAGAGGCAGTCGCTGGACCCCAAAGATAAGGCTGCTCTCTCCCGCTCTTCCTTGGCCGAGTGGACCTGCCAGGGCTTGACACACAGATCTCTCTGGACTCCCCGTCCTGCCCGTGGTCACTGAGGCTTGAAGCCAGCCCGGGAGCTGTCGTGGGTTGTGTCCGCTCGGCCCAGTGTGGCAGCCGAGGCCTCGGGACTGAACACAGCAGGGCCAGGTCGGTGTGGGGCCCCCCTCAGGGCTCCTGGGCCAACTAAGCAGCTCTCCTGCCGGGGCCTCCAGAGTAGCAGCTTAGCCCGCCCCCACGGGAGTGGTGTGGGCCAGATCAGCCCTCATCAGGAGACGTTGGTAAATGTTAGCTGGACCTGCCGTGTCCCTGGGGCAGGAAGGCCAACGGGGGACGGCAGTCTCGGCTGGATCTCGTCCTGAGGACGGGCTGGGGACCGCCGGGCCCGTCGCCTGGTTTCCAGGGTCCCTGCTTGGAAGGCGGGAAGTGGGGCCTGCGGCCGGACTCCTGCGCTGACATGGGGCTGGGCACAGCCTGTCGGGACCTGGCCCGGGGCCTCTGCTGGCAGCTTGTTCCTTCTCTGAGAGGGAGCGTCTGACCTGTCCCGCATCCCGGCATTTGGCAGGAGGCTTGCTGGGGCCCGGTACACCCCACCCTCCCCTGCGGTGGCACGCCCAGGCCGGCCCTGGGGCCCAGAGCTTCCCCACTATGGCCCAGACCGCTGCAAGGTCCCCGGCCCGTGACCCCACCCTGTCACCCCCGAATCGAGGCGCGGCAGACAGACTGCACTGTGCCTGGTATGGTGGCAGTGCCCCGCTGAGAGCGTCCGAGGACAGCAGCCCCTCCCTTGCCCTCGAGCGGCGGCCGGTGTCCACTTGGCGGCCCAGGGCTGGTGCAGGAGGAGGGTAGGCATGTCACAGGCGGTGTGACGCTCTGACCGTGGCGACCTGGTACTCCAGTGACCAGTCCTCGCCAAGTGACCTCTGTCCCTGCTTCTGTCTTGCGAGAGTTCGAGCAAGTTGGTGCTGAGGAACCTGTCCCGGCAGAGCCGATGTCCACTTGGACAGTTAGCCAGGGAGCGCGATGGGCAGGTTCCTGGAAAGTCGCGCCTGGTGGAGGGTCCTCGGTGGCGCTTGGGAAGGAGCCGAGCAGCAGCGCCTCCCCGCAGCTGGGGGCACAGACTCACGTTGCTCCGGGCCAGGGCCTGGGTGGCTGCTGGGCCCCGCTCTGCCTACTCCTGACGAGGTCCAGGTGGCCCCCTGTCGCCCAGTGTCGGGGTTTGCTCCCTCCGTGACTTTGGTCCCTGGCATCTCCTTTGGGTAGAAACGTAGGCAGAAACCCCCGCTGTGTTCACAGCGAGTGTCTCCTGGCAAAGTCATACCAGGCAGAGTGAAAGACGAGGCTGGCGGGCGGTGAGCCTGCCGGAGATGCGCCCTGGTGGACGCGTGAGGTGGGGGGAGGGGAGCGCGCGGGGATACTGTCCCCTCTGTCTCCCCGCAGGGGCTGCGTCTCCCTGTGCTCACACCGTGGGGTCCCCGGGGCTCGAGAAGGGGTCAGATGGAGTCGGTGCCCCTGCCAAGCCCCGTGCCCAGCTCCGCGCCACCCAGGGTTCACACGCTCGTGTGCTCCGGTCTCGGCAGGCACCTTGAGGCAGCACCCCTGCCATCCTGGACAGATGTCCTAGGGACCCCGGTGCCTACCGTGTGCCCGTGGGACACACCTGAGGACCGTGTCCGAGCACAGATTTATTTGGCAGCAGGAGGCCGGGGGCGGGCTTGAGACTCTAAGATCCGAACAGACTCCCAGGTGCGGCTGATGCCAGCCCAGGATCTGACCCGGAACAGGTCCGGTTGGGGGCGCATAGGGCGGGGGCCCAGTGTGGTTGGCCTCACCTCTGCCTCTGCTGTGAAGGGCCGGTGCCCAGGCGTGGACGGTTGACGCGGCATCGACACGAAAGGGCCCCGCGCTCTCACCGTGCCTCAGAAGAGCGCGTCGGTGAGGATCGCTGGCTGCTGTCATTGCCATGGCAACACAGCCATCGATTTTTCTCCTGGTTCCCCCCCACCCCCCAAATCAGCCGCTTTCCATTTCTGCCTTTTTTGTGGGCGGGAGAAGAACCCGCTTCTCCCAGGGAGGAGCTGGTGGCTTCGAGGCCAGTGGAGAGGGTGGTGGTGGCAGCTCCTCCCAGGGGCAGGGTCCCCTTGGCGACGTCTGAGCGCCGCGTCCGGTGGCCCTGACGGTGCAACGCCCCCTCAGCCCCTGTGCTGTCTTCCCCTTAAGAGAGCTCTATATTTGTGCCTTGTTCAGGCATATGCTAATTAGCTCTTGGAGGCGCCTTCCGCTCTGGAAGCCACCAGAATAATTGAGCATTATGGATATTTGCTTCAGAAGGTTCCAGAAGGTGGTGTGCGTTCACAGCCAAGTTTGAGCAGCTGACCCCTTGGCTCTGGGCCCCTCCTGAAATGACAGACACCAGAGACATGAGCTCTTGGTGTCCTTGGTGGCCACTAGTGACCACAGGGGATGCCGTGATCTCCGAGCAGCACCAGAGCAACCCTCCCACCAGGTCCGTCCAGCTCCAGAGAAGCCAGAGGGAGCTCACGTCCCTCCTGTGTACCCTCTGGCACTGTCTGGGGCTCTGAGGACTCTCCTGGTGTGGGGCTCTGCCGGGAGGAGGCAGAGAGCATTGGTGAATCCCGAATCCCGCTCCACCACGGTGCGCACAGCGCCCCAGGCTGCAGAGTCCTCGCCAGGTGGGTCTCCGCTCTGCTCCTCCAGGGCTGGATGCCAAGTAGCAGAGCCCCAGCAGGGTTGGGGCTCCTGGCAGGCCTGTGGCTGCCGCGGTCTTCCCCTGGGCTCTGGGTCCCAGACCCCCAAGAGAGACTGGCTGAATCACAGGTTCCACAGGGTTCCACTGGCGTGCTGGTCGAATAACAAACACTCCCTTCTCCCGAGGGCTCCCACCCTGAGGGTGCACCACAGCCCTTGCCCTCACCCCTCCCTGGCCTCAGGCTCCCTCAGGCCCCTCCAGTGAGACCCTGGTGGCTCTGGCCTGACCAGACCTCTCCTGATCAGAGCGTGTGCTCCTACAGTCATGTCTCGGGGTCCCTCTGGCTTCACGTGACACCTGTGCTCCTCTGCATGGCCTCGGATGGCACCACATTCTGCTCCAGATCCTACCTGGGCCACCCCGACCCCTGCCTTGAAGAGTCCTGGTCGCTGTGTCCCTAGGGTCCTGGAAGGGCCTCGGCTCTGAGGGCACAGCCTATAGCCCTGGGGCCTTCCTGCCTTTGCAACATGGTCACATCCAGCTCTGCCAGGGCGTGGTGCCTCCCCTACCCCCCCAACAGGACTTAACTGCTGGCAGGGAGGAACATCAACCACTTGAGCTTGGGGTGGGGGAAGGGCCGGGTGGGTGGCACACGTCTGCTCCCAGCCCTTGTCTGGCCGGCCTCCTGTACCCTGGGAGGGGGTGGCGAGTGTGTGCAGGACCCTCCCCAGCACCAGTCCTGGCTGCTCCTGGGGCTCTGTCCGGGCTTCGTCTAGCTGGGGCTGGTGTCACGGGCTTGACTGTTCCCTGGTGCAGGTTAGCAGGTATGGGATTTGAGGAGAGGGCTTGGGGCAGCCACAGGGAGACTCTCAGAGGAGCTGGGGCCCGACTCGGGCCCCCGGTGACCCAGGGCTCATATGTGAGGACCCTTCACCACGGGATGTCCCCCTCCTAGAAGCTGCGTGCTTCCTGTGAGCACCCAGCCTGGTCTGAGTGCTGATCTTCCCTAAGGGCCAGTGGGCCAGGCACCTGGTCTCGTCATCGTCCCCACCCAGTCACGGCGCTGCTGAAGACAGCCCCTGTCTTGTGGCGTCAGCTCCCCTGGCTCCTGCCGACGCCACTCCTTTGTGGGTGGCTGCCCCTCGCACGGCTCCTCGCGTCCACGGGGCCCTGTGAAGTTTGTAGCGGCCGGGATCAGAGACCGGAGACCAGACCGGCGGCCAGTCCCCACTGTGGGAGAGGCGCAGGCAGGCCGGCAAGGAAGCTGTCTGGTGCTCGGGACCCCCGGCCAGGCCTGGCTTTGTCACTGAGGGGGGAGGGTGGCAGGGGTGGGAGGTCAGGGGGCGCCTGTGGTGCCCACCCCTTGACCCTGAGGGGGTGGCGGCTTCCCGCAGGCGAAGGCCTGGTTCCACAGGGAGACTGAGCGTTGTCCCCCTGCTGGGGCTTTTCCCGTCTCTTCCCCTATTTCCTTAACTGTTTCAACCACCACCATCCTGCCTAAGCAGGGAGGGGTGTGTGTGGAGGGGCTGCTGGTATCGAGGCAGTGCTGTGCCCACGTTCCTCATGGTCATCGTCACCGTTGCTGACGGAGTCCGTCGATTGCCCAGCCCGGTCCCCCTGATCGTGAGATGCACGGCCCTGCTGATTTAAACACAACAGCAGGTACACACAGCCGTGCTTGTTAACCGTGAGAAAATTAGTTCAGCCCGGGAAAGGCTGTCCTGGAGCCCTTCCCCCACAGACTCCTTCTCTGTGAGGGTCGGTCACCCCGTAGGTGGCCCTCCCTGGTGAGCACCCCCTGCTCTGTAGACAGGCCACACAGCAGAAGCTGGTCTCTGCCCCTGGGGCTCAGTCCCGCTGTGTGTGGCAGTGGGTTTTAGAGGCCCGGTGGGTGTCTGATCCTCTCCCTCCTCCCCCAAGTCAGGCCGCAGCCAGCCTGTGCCTCAGAGATTGAAGCTGTCTTCCTTGAGTTTCCTCAGAAAGTTAAAACTGGAACTGTCTTAACGATCCAGTAATCACACCGCTGGATATCTACCCAAAGAATACAAGAAACGCTAATTCAAAGGGATTCATGTACTCGGTGTTCAATGCATTATCGGCGATAGCCAGGCTATGGGAGAAGCCCCGGTGTCCGTCAATAGACGAACAGATGAAGAAAACGTGTATATACAAGGAGATATTACTCAGCCATAAAGAAGAATGAGATCCTGCCATTTGCAACGGCGTGGATGGAGCCAGAGAGCATGATACCGAGTGCAGTAAGCCAGTCGGAGAAAGACAGATACCATGTGGTTTCGCTGATACGTGGAATTTAACAAAAAACAGATGAACAAAGGGGAAAAAAGAGACAAATCAGGAGCCAGACTCTTAACTGCAGAGAGCACACTGATGGTTACCAGGGAGGTGGCAGATGGGGGGGGGGGGGACCGGCGATGGGTGGTGAGGGGCGCACCTGTCATGGCGAGCAGCGGAGGGAATTGCGTCACCGTATGGTACGCCTGAAGCTGTCACGCTGGGTGACAACCGAGTGGGATTAAGATAAAGACAGAAACTGCCCTCCTGGGCCATCTCCACCGGAGGTCCCCGGCTTCCTCCCCGTTTCTTGGGTCAGGTTCTACGAGCGTCCCCACCTCCAGACCTGTCAGTTTGGAGGTGATGCTCACCTGGCCCTCCACGGGGCACCCAGCCCTGTCCCCTGGTGGCAGGCTTGCTCCCTTTCACCGTGGGGTCGGCACGGGCCACTGTCTGGCTTTGCGGGAGCCGTCCCCCAGCCGCCTCCTCGGGCCTGTGGAGCGCTGGCAGAAATTGTTCTTTTTTAAGCCTCAACGGGGTGTTAACTCATCCTTGTGAAATGGCGTCCTCACTCTTTGGGGATTAGGAACCGGCGGGAGGGCCCCGGAGGGGCTCTCAGCGGACTCTGGCGCCCGCCCCAGCCTTGCATGCATGAGCGAGCCCCGGGCCCCCTCCCCGGCCTGTGTTTGTTGCAATCTGCCGGATTCACGCTGCCGCTCAGCTCCTTGTCATTTGAGGATTATAAGAACACTTCGTATCTTCTGCAAAAAAGAAAAGAAACAAAAACCCAGCCTGAATCTTTACAAACGTCCGTGTCGTGAACGCGTGGGGGGCTCCCCGTGGATCCAAAGACCCCAGTGCCCAAGGAGGAAGACGCAAGTCTGGGCCCCCCTCCACGCTCCTTCCCGGAACCTGTCTCCAAGCCCGGTTAGGACACTGGGTTCCGAGTGCTTGAAGCAGCCTTTGGATACACAGAGCGCTGAGTCCCCGAGAGAAACCAGAGCCAGCCAGAGCTTAGCGTGCGGTCGCAGGTGGGGAGAAGTTCTGGATGCACTCTGCGCGCTGTCCTGTGGAGAGTCTGTGTCGGTGGTGGCTTTCCTCGTGGGGGCAGGGGTGTGCTGCCGTGGCACCGGGCCCTGTTCTCAGCCTGCAGGCTGGGGCCACGTCCCGACGCTTGCTGCTGAATCCCAAGTGGTTCAGCAGAAGGGGTAGGTGCGTGCGTGTGCGTATGCGTCGGGAGCAGAGTTAAAGCAAACACGGCCAAACGTTGAGGATGCGGGGACCTAGGAGGTGGCGAACTGGTATTTGCATTGTTACTCTTGCGGTCTTCTGAAGGTCTGGGAGATCCGGCTGAGGGAGCGTGTGTTGTGCTCTAAGCCACGGAAGAAGGGACTCCGAAGCCGTGGCTCGCGGCTCTTTTGATCTACCAGCGGCTCCCACTGTGTTTACCCAGGGCCGTCAGGGGAAACTTCTGGGTGCGGCTGTAGAACCGGCCTCTGACGTGCCCCCAGGCCTCCTCCCGGCCCACAGAGGAATCCTGGGTGCCGGCCATCGCTGCTGTAGGGGCCTGGCCGGTGCTGCCGCTTCCCACAGGAGGCGGCTCTGCGCCTGCGCCGGTCCTGGGGTCCGAGAGGCTGCGGGACAGGTGTCCGTGCTGCCGGCTGCCAGCCCTGGCTGTGGCCTCTGTGCCACGTGGTGGCCACCAGGATCCTTGGAACCCCGAGGCCGGGTCCCTGTCTGCTGCCAGCCCCGCTGACTGTCTTGGCCTTCTGTGAGCGTGCCAAGCAGCCCCGCCGTCCTGGTGGCCTCCGGGAGGGGGCACAGGTGCCACACCGAGGGCCTCTGTTAGTTGTCTCACCTGGAGCAGGTGCTCACTGCAGTCATGGGGCCCTGGCCGCAGAGGATGAAGGTGTGAGCAGCGGCCCCAGGCTGGGAGCGGCCTCCTCCACCGGGTGACGGTTCTCATGTCAGCATACCAGCCTGCAACTTGTAGAGTTCGTACTTCTAAAAACTCGGGTACACGTCATTTTCTTAGTTTCTTGGAATCTTTTCTCTTTTCCCAAAGAGCCCCGCTTGGGGAAACCTTCGAAGGTTTCCCGGGTTCCGCGACGTCACCGGTGTGGTCCTGTGTCCCCGGATGTGTATGAAGCCGCTGGCCGAGTCCCGCTCGGTGTGGTTTGGGCGGCCCACCCCTCCATGCTGTCGCTCCGGAGGTTCCGAGAGCGTCCTGGGAGGCTGGTTCTTCTGTCATCTGCTCGCGGGACACGGCCGCGCACCAGCAGGGCACTCCTGCCCGTGTCCTGTCCTCACCTCGAGTGCCAGGGCCCTCTCGGGAGCCGTAGTCCTGCTCTCGTGCCGCACATCTGCCCCGCCTGGCTGTCCTCCCTGGTGAGGGCCCGTCAGCTGGACCTCCCGCGTGTTCAGCCGCGCACTGCTGGGTCCCTCTGGGCTCCCCCCGGGCTGCTGCGGCCTCTCGCTCCTGCCTTTTTCGCTCCTTGGTGGCTGGCACCTGACACTGTGTGGGGCCGTCCAGGCCCCCGGCGCCGAGGTTCTTGCCGGGGCCCGTGCAGAGTCGTGGAGGTCCGGCAGAAGTTCTGGAGCGCGGGGTGAAAGGCGTGGTAACAGCGGCGACCGGGTTCTGGCGTGCCCTGCGCTCGCCATCCTGCTGGGCGGCCGGCGGTGGCAGGGCCTTCCCCAAGGACAGCCTCCGCCCTCCCCTGCCCTCCTGCGCGGCTCTGACCTGCTGGAGGCTCAGCTCCTGTTAGGATGCGCGGCTTCGTCGGTAGCGTCCCTGCTTCACGTTCCCGGCCGCTGGCGCCAGTCCGGAGCAGGGCCGCCGACGCGGGCTCCCTCTGGGGTCCCCACAAGTGGCGCTCTGGCTGCGGGAACCCGGCTCTGCTCGGCCCCGCTGGTCGGGACGCTGTCGTGCTGCCGCAGATGGGAAAGCCTCACCGTGTGTTGTGAGCGCCAGTGGCGTGTCGGCGGAGTGCGGGGCTGTCGGGGCGAGGGCGGAGCGTCGCGGCCGCGCTGCTGGCACCTGCCCTGGGCGGTGGCCTCCACGTGTCCGGCCTGAGGAACGACAAGCCTTCGATCCCCGCGCCGGGGCAGCGTTCCTCCGCGAGAGGCCCGAGGGGTTGACACGCCGCAGCTGGATGAAGCTCAGCGAAGAAGCCACGGGGGGCGGCGTCCACGCGTCCGACTCCTCTTACGTGCTGGTGGTGGTCTGTTCTGGAGTTCGGGGTGATGGTCACTCAACGCAGCGAATATACTTAACGCGGCTGCCTCTCGGGGGCTCACAGGCCCGGGCTCCCGCACCGTGTCCTCGTTGGGGGCCGGGTCCCGGGGGGCTCAGGGCCCTGGCCCAGTGTCCCTATTGGGGGCCGGGTCCCCACTGCAAGGCTGGAGAGTCTCTTGTGTCCCTGTCACCCCAGGGCTGGGCCAGCACCCTGCGGTTCCAGGGCCCCCAGCCCGTCTTCGGTGGCACATGGACCTGCCTACAAGATGCCCAGGCTCCCGGGTCACGGTCGGTCATGCCTGTCCCGCCGCCGTCCACACGAGAGTTAGCGACAGGAGACAAAACCGGCTTGAGTCCAGCCAAACATCCCCTGCACGTCCCCCCCCCCCCCCCCACGGTGGGCTGTGCTGTCCCGTGTGCGTGCACCTGCGTGTGTTCGTGTGTGCCTTGCGTGTGCACGTGCCTGTGCACGCATGTTTTCCTGTGCACGCACGCACATGTGTGCATGTGCTGGCTGTCCCCCTGGGGGAGGGGCGTTGCTGTGGGTACCGAGCTCCACTCTTCACCTGAAGACGTTTGAGGTCCCTGAAAAGACTTGACGTGTTCGAACTCTGAGCCGAGGGGGTTCAGCCACAGGCGACTCACTGCTCAGCTGGCTGTGTGACCAGCAAGGCAAACCCTTGGTGTGAGGGCTGCAGAGGGCGTGGCTTCCCCTCAGACGCCTGCGCTTTAGACACCTTTGGTCCCGCATGAAGCGTGGCCCCCGTGTGTGGCTCGCCCCTTCTCTTGCCCTTGCTCCTGAAGGCCCTCGCCCCTTCCTCGCCCCTTCCTCGCTCCAGACCCTCCTCCCCACCTGGGACTCCTTGAGCCAATGTGGCCCCTCCGCTCCAAGCCGGCCACCAGGCTCCAGGCTTTGCTGACTCACTGGCCCCGGGTGCGGCCCGGCCGCCCTCCCCCCTCCCGTTGCGCCTCGGGCGTGGGCACCTGCCGCCTGCCACCCCTTCTGTTGACGCTTTGGAGCCCTGGCGGTTCGTCAAGCAGTGGTGCTCGGTGCTGAGCTGTCCCACTCTTCCACTGTTTGCTCTGGCGAGGTTGGGTCGGAGCTGCTATTTTAAACCCGGTTTTTCGAGTTTGGGACTCACCTGTGCTGTGAACCCAGGACATGGGTTCCCAGGGCCCCATGCACCTACACTCAGAGGACTCCACGGGGCAGGGCTGCAGCCGCCTCTTTCCTGGGCAGCGGGTCCCGGAAGGGTGTCCCCACTCCGTGCTGTCCTTCGCGCGTGGGAGATGGCGTGGAGGGAGTCGCGGAACCCCAAAATCAGACCCAGCTCCTGCGAGGGGGGCTCTAGGGACCTGCACCAGCTTGCCTTCTGGGACCTGGTAAGGGGACAGGTGAGCATTAGTGCTGACACCTCAGGTTTGGGCTCCTCCTGGCAGGGGTGAGGCTGCCCTGCAGCCACCTCAGGGCCGGCAACACCCCAGGGGCCCAGTGGCTGGTGGGGCTGTTCACCAACCCCCCCCCCCCCCGCCCCCGCCCCGTTCCTGCAGCTGCGTGTACAATGCAGTTTAAAATTTGACTGTGTGGGCTGGTTTGTGCAGCCACGGGCCTGCAGCTCAGAGCCGTGTGTGCACTGGCTGCGTGTTCCCCAGCGTGTGCACCGGCAGCTCGGCCACGGGCCCTGGGGCGCCTCTGAGCGTGTCTGCGGCGGGGCGCACAGCAGGAGCCCCCCAAGGGCTGCAGGTGTTCTCGGCCTCGGGCGTTCACCGTGGTGCTTACTGCTGTCAGTTGTTCGTGAGCTGGTGCGCAGGCTCTCCGGGAAATACGTGCTTTCAACGTGACCTTGACGTTGACTTCTGATTCCGGGGTCTAGAGCTTGGCCGATGCCGTGGGCGCCGCCCAAGGCAGGAGACTTTGCTGGACCACGTGAGAACGTGGACAGGCTGCTTGCCACGTGTCTTCCTTCCGGACTTGATGCCCCTCCAGGGGGCCGTGGGGGCAGAGGGGTGTGGGTGAGGGCGGTGCCCGCAGGCTGGGTCTGGGGCTCTCCCCATACCCCCCAGACCTCGTGCTGTGTGGGTGCTGCGCCCCTTGGCCTCCGTTTAACCAAGTCCCAGATGCCCGCAGCCAGAGAGCCCAAAGGTGTGTCCGAGGCCCCCAACACGGGAAGACCCCTGCGTCACAAAGAAAATCCTAGATGTTTTCCCGATCTTCGGGGGAGGGGTGTTCTGGGAAACTTCCAGAAGGATGCAAAGCACAAAGAAGCGGAACGAATGTGGGGCTGCCCCTCTGGGGTCCTGGACTGCTTCTGAGCACCCAGGGGCCGGGCCCGTGGATCTGGGTTTGGGACACATCCCCACCACGCACACCAGAGCGGGTGTGCACGGACGGAGGGCGATGCCCAGGTGCCGGTGGGGCCGCGGGTCTGCACTAGGCAGGTGGCGGCAGCCTGGCCGCCTCCGCGGGGCTGCCCTGGCTGGGGCCCATGCGCTCCTGTTCATCCCAGTGGCTTCCCTACAGCCAGCGCTGGGGACCCGGGCCTTCACGTCACCTTCCGTCTCCTGTGGCTCTTGGCCTATTCCCTAGCATGTCAGACTCCCAGGGTCAGGATTGGGTAGGAGTAGTGTCTCGATCTCTCCTGCACGGGTGAGTCAGCTCAGCCCCTTGGCATGTGGTCAGCCATTGGCCGCGTGGGGTCACAGCTCCGACCTGACCACAGGAAGCCTCGGTGGAGGCAGGGCCTTCTCCCCAGGGCCGCCCCTCCCTGCCCTGCCACGTCCCACAGCACACTCAGGCCCAAGGTCAGACCAGGAATGGGAGTGATTTGAGGACCTCTGGGTCCTGCCGGGCATGGCCCATGCCGTGGCTCTGGTGCTGGCGTCTGTGGTGGTGCCGGCACGCCGTGGCACTTGTCGCGTCGAATTAGGTGGTTTGCGCGCTGGGAGCTTCTGGGGTCTGCCTCCATTGCCTCCCAGCTTGTGGGTCCTAGAGACGACCCAGTGGGACACAGCTCTGGTCTGGGGGCCACGTGCTCACAGCCCAGCCACTGAGATTCCTTTGTCCGTGGGGCCGTGGCAGCACGCAGGTCTGAGGCCCAGGCTCACACACACCCTCTCTCACTGGCACACACACGCCAGGGCCATGGCAGTGGCCCTTCCAGGGGCAAGGGTGCCCCTCCTCCGTCCCAGGCCTCTCACAGGCCAGGCCCCCGCTGGCAGGCATGAGGGGGTCTCTGTACCCGTTGGGCTCAGGGTTGGGTGAGGAAGAGGGCTAGGTCAGCCTGGCAGGGCCTGTGGGGGGACAGCGGGGTCCCAGCTGCCGGATGAGTCAGCAGAAGTCTGCGTGTCTGGGGCCGAGCAGGCATCTGGGGACGCATCCGGTGGCCCTGAGAATCGGGGTGAATGAGCTCCGGCCGAGGCTCAGGGCCCCGCAGGGTGGGGTCCCACTTGCTCAAGCCGAGCCTGGCAGTCTGTGCTGAACAGCGGGTCTGTCTGTACGGCTCCTCGTCCCAGCCAGCGCTCAGCGTGCGCTGTGGCCCTCAGGCCAGGTGGTGTCAGCAGCCCACGGAGCAGCCAGTGAGCAGGAGAAACGGGTCTCCCCGGAACCCCGCTGTGCTTCTGGGAGGGAAGGCGACCCCGGTGAGGCCATCCGTGCGTCCAGTGGGCGGCACGACCCGTTGAGGCTTCTCACTGAGGCCACGGGAACTTGCTGGGGGCCGGGGTTCCCCTTGTGACTGCCCCCCGAAAGGATCCTCTGGGTCACGTGACCCCAAGGGTCTCAGGCACAAGTACAGAGGGCTCACTGGTGTGGGCGGCACCTCAGGGACGGGGTTTGTCGGAAGTGCCCACCCTCGAGGGCAGAGCGGGCCCCCTGCTCCATCGTGTCCACAGCACGGGGACGGTATTTGCTCCACGAGTGGCCTCCAGGGGAGGACCGGCCACTCAGGTGAATGCAGCCTGGCTGCCCATTCCAGCTCTCCCCTCCGCCCTGGGTGGGGGTCCTTCGTGCCAGTGCTGGGGGGCAGCTGGGCAGCCCTGAGGGTCTTGGGAGGGAGGTGCCAGTGAATGGTCTCCGGCCTAGAGCTTGTGTCCTGTGGGCACTGACTTGGGGGCGGGTTTGGGGGCTCTGTTGACCCTGGTTGTGTCTTGAGCTGCACGGCGTCCCTCCCTCCATGGCCACAGCCTGGAATGCTCAGGGTTGTGCACCTGTCGGTCACAGTGACCACGCCTCAGGATGGAGCTGTGTGGAACCTTCAGGAGCTTTGGGAGAAGGAAGCGCTCAGCTGAGCTCCCTGTCCCCAGAGGCCTGTCTCCTTCCCCTTCATGGAGCTGCGTGGGCCGAGTGGGGTGTCAGAGGCGCCTCGCGGCCGATTATCTGCTACCGAGAGAGAGAGAGAGTTTGGGGTATGGGCTAATATCAGGTCACCCAGAAACCTGCAGAGCCCCGGCATGTGCCCTGCCTGCAGGTGAAGTGAGCCGTGTCCTTGACATGCAGGCTGGAAACAGCCTCTGGGTGACGGCCTGCGCCTTTGTGCTGCCACGTTCGGTTTCCTCATGTGTCTCTGGAGACGGGCCCAGGACACGTCAGTGTCCCTGAAGCGTCGCTGCTCCAGAAAAGGTGTTTGGAGAGCTGTGCCACACGCTCCGACTGTCCCCAGAGGCCCTCGTGAGGTCAGCCAGGCCTGTGCACCTCGCATGCCTCCTCGGGCACCCTCACCTCTGGGGCCTGCAGCCAGGTCTCGTGTTTGCCCCAAGTAACGCAGACGTTTGTTGGCCCTGGTGGCAGCTGGGCCCAGAGTGGGCGGGGGGCAGTTGTTGGGGGCTGTGTGTGAGAGCGAGATGCAGGATGAGAGGCGCGTGTGCTCGGGGCTCGCTCGTGGGCTTGAGGCGGCCTGTTTCTCTGTCGTGAACCTGGGCTCAGTGCCGACGCTTGGGGACTGTGACCCCTCAAAGTCACCCGGTGATTGTGTGCTCGAGGCCTGGCCTCCCTTGTCATTCTAGAATCTTCTGTCTCACTTCGCTGGCGCCATCAGGAGACACGGTGCCCTCTCTCCTGCCCCTGGCGCGCTTCTGCCTGTGGGCCCAGATGCCTGCGCCCGCCTCCAGCACCCTGGTCCCCTGCCACGAGAGGGGTGCAGGGCAGAGGGCCTGTCACGCAGAGTGCTTAACTTTGCTCTCTTCTCTGCCCTTCTGCCTTTCCAGGAGACGTTCTCTTTCAGATGGCTGAAGTCCACAGGCAGATTCAAAATCAGTTGGAAGAAATGGTGAGACCCCCTGGGTGGGAGGGTCAAGGGCAGGCGGGCAGGTGGGCAGACAGGCAAGGGCAGGCAGGCAGGCCGGTCAGAGGTGAAGGGGAGAGCCGGCTGTGCACCATGGCCACACGTCCACCTGGGGACATTGCATAGTGGCCGCGCTCAGAAAGGTGCGGACGTGCTTTAGGCCCAGGACAGGAAGTCACATGCTGGGGAGGAGGCTCACTGTGGGGACCAAGTACATACAGAAGGACACGGGGGCACAGGGCCCAAGTCAGACAGGATCCCACAGGGGCCAGGTGGGGACACAATGCATGATGGGCCTGGGGAGCAACATGCTCCCAGGTCACACAGGCCCAGCCAGGACCCAGCGGGTCTAAAGCGAGGGGTCACTCAGGCCTTTCCCAGTTTGCATTCAGGCCCGTGGCTCACGTCAGCGCGAGTAACTCCCCAGAGCGGGCAGGGACAACAGGGAGCTGTTTCTGTCCCCCCCACCCCCCACTGGGAGCGGAGTCCCGAGGCCATCAAAGACCAGAGTGGTCTGACATCCTGACCGCTGTTCGGCTGTCAGTCCTGGAGCCTCCCGGCTCCTCTGGGCCCACCTGTCTGTGCAGGGTCACCGGCTGAGGGATGAGACAGGCCCCTTTCCCCTCGGGGTGGCCAGCGTCCCGGGTGCTGTGGTGGCCGTCCGCCTCTCCCGGGCTCCCTGCCCCCTTCCCTGCCTGCCTCCTGCCCCGGCCCGCGCCTCGCGTGGTGCTGACGGCCGTGTGTTCTGTCCGTCCGCAGCTGAAGTCTTTCCACAACGAGCTGCTCACACAGCTGGAGCAGAAGGTAGAGCTGGACTCCAGGTACCTGAGCGTAAGTAGCTCTGCCCACGCCCGTCGGGTCGCCCGTGCTGGTCCCCCCGCCCCCGTGCACAGGCTGTCGGCTCACCGGGGGCTGGCCTCCCGGCAGGGTCCCCGCGGGCCTCCGTGGCCCGGTGGGCGGGGGGGTGGGGGGCGGACACCTGCCTGTCCTGCTGGCCCCCCGCGGCTCACTGCTTTGGGGAACGACAGTGGCACGGTGTTGCCACCCGCAGAGCCCGCACAGACTCCCTGACCTGCCGTGATTTCACCGTCGTCCCCCCCGATGGTGCCTGTGCTGCCATCACCCTCCGCCGCGGCTGCGGGGCATTATGTGCCGGGCTCTGGCTCTTCTGCGACAGTCCTCTGTGGCAGGACTTCACGCTCTGGCTCTCGGTGGCACAGGAGGGGACGAGGCGAGACCCGGTTTTCATCTCTGGGAGCAGAGGGCCCCTGAGGCCCTGGCCTCGCTCTCCCCTCTCGGCCCGCCGTCCCTCGGTGCTGGGGTGGCGGCCGCCCCGCGGAGAGCGGGAAGGGCCGGCCACTCACGGGTCCCTGCTCTGTGTCGCGTGCTTGAACCGCAGGCTGCGTTGAAGAAATACCAGACGGAGCAACGGAGCAGGGGCGATGCGCTGGACAAGTGCCAGGCCGAGCTGAAGAAGCTTCGCAAGAAGAGCCAAGGCAGCAAGAACCCGCAGAAGTACTCGGACAAGGAGCTGCAGGTAGGGCCCGGCCGGTGCCGCGGCGGCCTCTGTGGGTTCGGGGCAGCGAGCACCGCCCGTCCTGGAGCTGGCACGCGGCCGGTGTGGCCCTGCGGCCCCCGCCCTGCTCCCGCCTCCTCCGTGGGGCACCGGAAGGCCTGCCACCAAAGGAGCAGAGACCCCGGGGACAGCTTCCTGCCCTGTTCCTCTGGACTCTGCCTCGGAGGCAGACCCCAGACTGACAGTCTAATCGGCCTGTGGCCGCCCGGCCCCAGGACTGGGCCCAGAGCCCTCACGGGCAGACGCTGGCCGGTCAAGCGTCTCAGCAGCCCTGCCGCGAGAGGCAGATGGCACGGGAGGGGCCGGCGCTGGTGCGGCTTCCCTCACTGTTGTGCCCGGCCCGGCAGGCGTCATGTCCTGAGCAGGGCTAGGATTTAGGACAGCGCGGCCCGTGACGGGCACGGGCCCAATACACCTGATTGGCCGGAACCCCCCGGCCAGTTGACACAGATCAGGCCCAGAATACCCAACCCCCGAGCTCACACGACTCGGATAAGGAGGAGACAAAACAGGATGCCGTCGTGTCCAAAGGAAGCCTCAGGAGAACCTGTCCCAGCTGCTTCAGGGGAAGCACCGCGGGGACGGGCATGAACCCCTCACCTCCCGGGGCCCCACCCTGCGTGTCAGCCGTCAAATCGGCACCCCTGAGGTGGGCCGCGCGCCCCTGCTCCGGGGCTCCTGTGCGCGCACGCGCGTGCTGGGGTGCCGGGGCCGTGTGTGCACGCGCGCGTGCCCGGGTCCCGCTGCCCACGGGGCCTGGGCCGCAGGCGGGAACTGACTGGTGGGCCGTGGGGCACGCGGAGCACGCGCCCTCCCTGCGCACGGTGCCGACGAGAGGCCCACCTGCTCCCCGACGCGGTCCCGCCTGGCGGGGAGCACGGACCGGCAACAGCGGGGCAGAGCCGTCGCCCTGTGTGCAAAGCGGCTCAGCCCCGTGAGGGAGGGGAGGCCCCTGTCGCAGGGCAGTGGCGGGGACAGCCCTCCTGCTGCTCTCAGCGCGCCTTTCCCGCCTTTCCCGTCTCAGGCTCGCCCGTAGCCCGTCACTGACCTGTAGGGCTGCCACCGGAGACCGTCTGGCTGGGTCCCTCGCAGCCCAGCCCTGTCGGGGGCCAGTATGAGGCTGAGGGGTAGAGAAAGCCTGAGGCCATCTGGCCGGGGGCGGGGGCGGGGGGACCGGAGCCTGCGCGCCCCTCTCCTCGCGGCCCTTTTTCCTTTTGGGTTAGTTGAGAAGTGATTCACGCGCAGAGCCACCGCCGCATGTGGACGGTGAGGCGGTGTTGAGCGTATCCGTACAGCCGTCCCCACCCCCCCGTTTTAGAGCATTTCCGGCACCCCAGAAACGAAGCCCTGCCCGTCAGCAGTTGTCCCCTCCCCCAGACAGCCAGCAGTCAGGTCTGGGCGTCTCGCGGGAACGGGGTCACCCGGGGGTGGCCTTCTGCACGTGGCCTCTTGCGGTCGACGCAAGGCTGTCAGAGCCCGTCCGTGCTGTGGCCTGTGCTGCACTCCCCTGTCCGGCCCTCGTGGAGGCTCTGAGCCCCGGAGATCCTCCAAGGGTCTGCAGCACGAGGGTAGAGGGAGGGTGTGTCAGCGCCTGGGTGGTGGTGGGGGGAGGGGGGAGGGGGGGTGGGTTACGCCTCCTCCACAGGGAGCCTGGGGGCACCGACCACCCCCTCCCCCCCCCTCCCTGGGGAGGAACCCAGCTGTGCGCTGAGCCTGTTTGGGTTGGTTTTTGCCTGGGGGCTGAGGTCCTGGCCCACACAGGGAAAGGGCCCATGACTTTTCCCACCAGGAAGAGTGAGACACCCCCCCCACCCACTTCTGCTGTCTCTGCCTCCGTTTTCCAGGGTGCCTGCCCCACGCACCCTGTGTTCCAAGGACCAGCTCGAGGGGCTGGGTTCTATGGTCAGGCCAGGCTGCCGTTCACAGCACCACCAACCAGGACACCAGGCGTTCTGCCTGGGGGGATGTCACGGCCACAGACTCACTTACTTGCGCCCAGCGCTTAATTCTTGTGTTCACAGTTCACGGGGGGCTTTAGAGATTGTCCCCAACCCCCAACCCTAAGGAAGAGCTGGGGGAGGCAGGTGTGGGGGTGAGAGTCTGACCTGTTGGGCCTTTGGGCCTTCGTCCTTGAGCTGACAGGAGATGGGCAATGACCCCAGGCAAGGGGGGTGACCTGGGTTCCAAACACAGATGAGGCCTTTCTTTCCCCGCTCCTTTGGAGACTGTTTTGCTCCCAGGAGGCTCTCCTGTCCACAGGGCCCCTCACCGGGAGGCCCGGCCCTATGCAGCCCGATGGGCAGCATGTGCAGGTGCAGGCAGGTTCTGCACCCCGGAACTCACACGGGGGGCCCTCCCGGGGGTCCTCAAGCTGCACCAAAGCCCCTGTCCTGACAGGCTCCTCTCGGCAGAGCAGGGGGCTCCAGCGAGTGATTGCAGGTGTGGGTCTGCTCAGTGCTGTGGAGAGGGGGGTGGTCTGTCCTGAGCCCTGATTGCTGGGATCCCCTGGCTGCCGCTGAACCCCCAGCCCCCACGTCCTCCCTCCCCGACTTGAGCTTCGTGTTTGCAGAACCCTCGGCCAGGGAGAGCAGTGAGGCTGCTCGCCAGGCAGGGGCCCGACCCTCGGAGCCCTTGGCAGGCAGTTCTGTGCCCTCCAGGGAGGCCGACTGGCCCAGGAAGGGCTCCCACACGCTCTGTCCTACCCCGAGGCCTCTGGGCCAGTGGCCAGGCCGGTGGCCCGAGCTGCACCAATGACAGGCCGTGCAGGAGCGGTGGTCACTGCCTGTGGAGCGGGGGAAGGTAGGGTTGCGGAAGACCGAGAGCGTCCGTCTGTCTGTCAGGGGCAGGTTCCCTGTGAGTGGGACTGGGTCAGAGCCGGCCCTTTTCAGGAACTGCTGGTAATTGAGACTGTGTTTTGGGATTTCCACGAAGAGAACTGATTTAATTATAGGTCAGGCCACAGGCGCTCGCAGACATTTGGGGCACTAAGTAGGACGAGGGCTCCATCTGGAAGCGGGGAAGGTGCTGGTGCTTTGCTCACGGCCAAGGCCACTGCCCAGACCTCCTGGCACCCGCGGAAGTGCCCGTCTGTGTGAAGGGGGCCGGAGGGCTGGCGAAGGGCGCGCTGTGGCGGCAGGCCTCATGCAGCCACCCTGAGCCTCTGGCCTTCCGGGCCTCAGCTGCTGTGTCCCCTCCCAGGCAGGCAGGCGTGAGTGGCTACACCATGGCCTGTGTCGGGGCCCTCAGAGCTTCTGGGTGATTCTGAAGGACAGCCAGTCCCGCTGGCCGTCTGGTGGTCCCAAGGGCTTCTGAGTGAGGGTCTGGGAGGCTGGTATGAAGTGTCGTACTTCCGTCCCTGCAAACCCCGTAGGGCCAGGGTCAAGATCTCTCCTGTTTCTACCATTTGTCTCTAGCCGCAGCCTTGCTCTGACTAGAACGTGACTGAACACCCTCCAAGGGGTGTCGTGACTGGTAGAAAATCCGGGGACGCGTGTTGGGTGTGTGGTGGGCTGGGGGCCACAGACAAGCAGTGTGTCCTTCCCAACCTGTATGCGGGCTCCGCACTCGGAGGGACGGGCTGCCAAGACCCCAGGCAGTGTCACGGCCCCCAAAGCAGAGGTGAGCGGCCGGGAAGAGAGAACTGGAGACAGAGTGGCGGACCCCTGTGCAGGGTCACCCGCGTGTGGGCCAGAGCTGCGGCCGGTGCACAGGGGGCCATGGGCAGCCTCGTCCTTGGAGCCCCTGATTGGGCAGCGTCCGGCTTTTGAGGAGGGCAGAAGGGGCTGGGGGCTGCAGGGAGCGCCGGCCGGATCCCCCTCCTGTGCCATGTGGCTGTGGGAGGAGCAGTGGCTGAGGCCCGGCTGGCCGGTTGTGCTGGTGGAGAGCAGGCCTACCTCGGGAGCCCGTGGGGCAGGCTTTCCTTGGGGCCCCCGGTCACTTTGCTCCCCTGCTCACTGGGTTCGCGTGTTCTGGGAGGCACACACATCTAGATCTCAGTCTGGGAAAGGGGGAGATTTGTTCTATTTAAAGGGATGTGTAATTAACAAAGCGAAAACAAAATAACCATAATTTAGATTTTCAAAAAAGATAATGGCAGAGACTGGTCCGTTAAGATGTGGCGTTTGACGCCCTGCTGGTGGTTCAGGACCTTTATGGGTCTCTTGCGCTCACTTTTAAAAAGCTCTTCAACACCAAAGGCAGCCTGTGGACGAAACCACTGGCCGCCGCGGTGCAGGCGTTTTCCTTCCTTGGAGGTAAATCGGGGGCCCTCGCCGAGGGAAAAACCAGTGTGGGAAACAGAGACCGTGTTCCCCTGTCAGGGTTTACGTGTCCAGAGGTGCAGGGGCTCAGGGTCCCCGGGACAGGCCAGCTGGGGAAGGACAGTCTGTTCCTTTGAACTTGTTGGGCCACTTCAGGCCCCACACCTCTCCCGTGGCTGCCCACTCACTCCCAGTTCTCCCGATGGAGCCGCGCAGGGGCTATGGCCTCGATGGCACCGGGAGTGATTTGGAGCACCTGCAGCCGTCAGAGCTGGAGGGCACCTTGGAGAATAGTGTTGGGCACGTGCCCCTGCCATTTCACACCCCGGAATGTCTGTGTTCAGAACGTGAACAGCAGGGAGCTTTGGTCTTAATGACGCGCATTGTAATAAATTCTTAATAATCTTCAAACGACACGCTCTGTTTGAACGCACGTAGCACGTCACTTCGACGTGTCATCGCTGCGGGAAACGTTGGTGAGGTACGTCACGTCCTTTTCCTGTTGAGTCCGTGAACTCGGGTGTGGACTTTGAGCTGTAGAGCGGTGGCTGCGGGAGGCAAGGGCTCCCCTGTTGGAAGCGCCAACAGCAGTGACGGGGTGCGGCCCCTTCGCTTCCCACGTGGGGAAGCCAGGACCCAGAGGGCTTTGCAGCCGAGTAGGGTGACCCAGTGGAGCCGGTGCCGTAGCCCAGTCCGACCTGCAGGCCCGCGGGCAGAGCTCCCCCCGGACCTGGAGGGCGTGGGTCCCTGAGTGCTGGCCACACAAGGCCGTGGCTCAGGTTTGCCGAGACCCGTCCCCTTGGGTCTCCGGGACAGGTTGATCTGTGGGCCCTAAACCTTTGTCAGAGCATCTGGCCTACTGGTGTGGACATAAGTGGCCCCACGCTCCTTCCTGGGCCTCTGGGCACACGGGACGCTGGGCATGGGGGTGCCGTGGGCATGTCATGTGCTGGGGCAGGCACGAGCAGCTGGGGTCTGATGACAGCAGTGAGCCCTTTTGCCAGAAAACGGGAACCCCTGGGGCTCAGGGCGTCCTTCCCCCCCCGGGCCTGTGGGCACGATGGTGTGGTGGCCTCAGCCCTGAGTCTCGCTCTGAGCTCTCTTGTCGAAATGAAACTTTAAGGGTCCAGCCGTGGCCCAGCAGATTGAGGCTGGTCGAGGCTTTGTCCGCTGGCCCGTGGCGCCACGTCCATCGGCCTGGAGAAGGGGCGCGGGCCAGCTCAGCGAGCCCCAGGGCGCCGCTGGCTGCGGCCGGCGGGTTCCCCGTCACTGAACGCAACGCGGGCTTCCGATTTTTGCTGTCCCTTCCCTGAATATCACGGCCGATCGGGTTCCTTCTGGTCTCCAGGGAGTAGTAGTTGCCGGCAGTGACAGCTGAGGGCCAAGAATTCCGCTCTCATTCATGAGCCGTGGGGACCGACAGGGGCAGAGTCAGGTGTTTGAGAAACGTGGGAAAGCCACAGCGCGGCCGTGTTGGAGGAGGTAAGGGAGCCGTTTGTTCTTGAGTGCCCCTCCCCCACCTCTGAGTCACGCCCGCTTTGGAGAGGAGACATATGTTCTGATCACTTTTGTCTTCTCGGATTACAGGGCTGTTCAGCCCAGGGTGACTAAATGGGAGCATTCTGTGGTCTTAAATGCTTTCAGCTGGGTGTTTCTATAGCCCTGTCACCATAGCACCGCCAAGCCGGGAGCAGGAGAGGCGGGAGTAGAGAGCCGGCCACAGCACCCACCTGCCCGCCTGCCCACGGCAGGGACAGGCTCAGGGCCATTTCCAGCAGCCTGTTGCTAAGTCGCCAGAAGTGTGGGGCCAGGCCGAGTTCTGTCCTCCACCGGGAGAGCCAGAGCGGCCTGGACCCTGTGGGTGGGGCGCCCTGCGCTCTTCCCCCACCCCTGGGGTGGGGGGGAGGGGGAGGGGGAGGGGGAGGTCCTTACTTGCCCAGATTTCCAGGGTCTGCCCCCCGGGAAGTTGTGGTCTCTCTCCGCCAGGGGCAGCATCCTGGGAAGGGAGAGCTGGCTGTCATTCCGGGGAGGAAGAGGCAGTCCCGCGTCCCCACTGACGAGGGATCTGCCCTGGGGCAGCTGGACAGCCCAGGGGCCCCTTGGTGGTGTAGCTCAGGAGGCTGTCCCGCCTGCTCCCCAGGACGCGTGGTCCCTGGGGGTGATGGCGCCTCCCGGGGCAGTGCTCTCCACCTCAGTCCCGCTCCCCCTGAGGCCTACGCCGCCCCTGGCTGTTCACGGGGCTTGATGGAATAAATGGAAATCTTAAAAATAACCCCCCACTCCCTCCCCCCGTGGGAGGCCACCAGACCCCGATAATGGGGCCAGCGCCCTGCACCGCACAGGCCCGGCGCTCGTGGAGAACACTGCTGTGAAAGAGGTACCACAGCCTAAAAACCCAGAAACCATCTGCAGGTGGGACAGCTGGCTCGAGGGGCCGCGGTTCGGAAGGAGCTGTCCTCAGCTGCGTGCTCAGGGCGAGCAGACCCAGGGGGCCCCGCGTCCCGGTTTCCGCGCTGTCCTGTGCTAACCGTTCACGGTGGCCCCTCTTTTTCTTCAGAGTCCCCGCTAGATGACAGCTGGCATGGAGGCCGGCGCTCTGGGCAGCCTCCCCTTGGGCCTCCCTTCACGAGGCTGCGTGCCGAACTCCGTGCACTAGCTGTCACCGGGCGTGGGCCTCCACGTGCCTGGCTCACCCCCAGCCCGCCGGCCTTGAAGGCCTGGCCGCTGCTGAGTTGGTGGGGACGCTAGAGCGGCCCCAGGGAGAGCAGGAGGTGGGGCACGAGGGAGGTGGATTGGGGGTTTTCCCGGGGGTTAAACCCTGATCTCCTCCTGGAACCTTGCAGAAACTTCTCCTGAGGCTGCCCCCTTATGCAGCCCTCGGGCACTGGGCTGAGTCCCTGTGTGTGGAGTCGAGGAAGGGCTTGTGGGCTAGTGGAAGCCGGTAGGGTCATGGCAGCGTCCCTGACAGGCCCTGGGGGAGTGTGCATGGGACCTTCCAGGCGACGTGAGCACTGGGTGCAGGGGGACGGGCGCCTCCCCTCCCCTCCCCTCCTGGTGCACACGCCCTTCCAGCCCCTTCCATCCAGCGGGTGTTGTCTCCTGGGCCTCTGCCCCCGCCCCCTGCCGCCCCTCCCTCACAGGCACCTCCCGGGGCCCCTAGAAGCGGGTGTGGGTGTGAGCAGTCCCCTTGGCAGGCACCCTCTTCCCGCAGTAGCCGGGTGGCGTCTGAGGAATGGTGCAGGGGAGCCTCGGCCGCCGTGTCCCCCACCCCCAGGGGCGCCGCACACCTGGAAGCCTCCCGGAAGCCGGCCAGGCAGGGGAGGTCCCGCGGGAGCACGTTCCAGAACCGGAGGAGTCGTCCTGGGGCAGCCCTGAGGAACAGGGTGGAGGAGGGGAGAAGGGGGAGGAGGCGACAGGGGGAGGAGGCGGCAGGGCTCCGGGAGCAGAGCAGCAAGCCCACCGGGGGGGCCTCTTACCTGTGTTCAGACTTTTCTCCCAGGCTGGCAGGGGTTTGCCATCCCAGTCCCTTCCCCTTTCCGAAGGGAGCCCCTTCTCCGCTGCAGAAGTCCCTCCCAGCTCCCTTCCTCTGCTTCTGTGCTCCCGGGGGGCGGGGGGGGGGGGGGAGCTGCCGCGCTGCCACCCTGCAGGGGTCTCTGTAGCCCGGGGGTCTTTCCTGGAGCAGCCCCACCTCTGGCAAGAGCCATCCCGGGTTCCCTCAGTCCCACGGCCTGCAGGGCCCTGTGGCCATTTGGAGGGCTGAGGCCTACTCCTCAGGGCTGTGGCCTCCGTGGGGCTGGGGGCGACGGGCTGCCCATTTTGAGGCCCATTTAAGCTGCCCTCGGTGTGGTGAGGTGGGCAGTCTGCGGGGCAGAGGGAACAGGCCCCTGGGTTTTGGTGGCCCGGACGGGCAGGCCTTGTCGTGGGGCGTCGTGGCTCCCTCACGCTGGCTGAGCCACGCCCACAGGCCGGTCCTTGCCCCCCCACACCCCCCACCCCCCCAGCTGAGCGAGGCTGGGAAGGGAGGCGGCGGCGGGAACAGCCTGTTCTGCTCACCTCCTCCGGTCGCCCAGCCCACGTCAGCTCAGCACCGCCTACCCTCTCTGAGTCAGAGCCGGGCGGGGGAGGCGCCCCTGGAGGCCGGGCTGGCCCCTGCCAGAGGTGGGGCTGCTCCAGGAAAGACCCCCGGGGGCTACAGAGACCCCTGCAGGGCAGCAGCGTGGCCGCACCCCCCCTCCCCCGCCTCCCCCCCCCCCCCCCCCCGGGAGCAGAGGAAGGGAGCTGGAAGGGACTTCTGCAGCCGAGAAGGGGCTCCCTTCGGAAAGAGCCCAGACCCCAGAGACCCCAACGCACGCATGCCCTGGAGACGGCGCTGCGAACCCTGGCGGTGTGCGTCTGGGTGCTCCTGCCTCCTGCAGTCCTGAGGGTGCTTTGTTTCTGGAAGTTTCCAGAAAAATCGGAATGTCCCCATGCGCCCCAGCATCAAGCAGTGTCTCCTGCGTCCCCTGCCCACCCCCGCAGGGCCTGGGTGTCTCCTGCGCTCGCTGCCCACCTCTGCGGGGTGGGGTGTGGATTAGTCATTCTTGTGCGCACAGTGCCTGGTGCGCTTTCCCGCTCCACTGTCAGGGTGGCTTTAGATGCTCAGAATCGGCACCCACAGGAGGTGCCACGCCGCCACCGGGTCCCACCGTGTGATCCGCCAGCACGGTCCCCACGTGTATGGCTGCTGGGGCACTGAGGGGACGGGGGTCGGCGAGACACAAGCTCCTGGGGGACAGAGGTGCAGTGGGCTGGGGGGCGGCCCTGGTGTCACTTCTGTCCTCACCCTCTTGGCTCGAGTGAGCTGTGGCCAAACCCCAGCAGTGGGCCGGTGGGAGGTGCCTCCACCCCTAGCTGAGCCTGACCCTGTGCCGTCCCCCCACGCTCTCTCCTGCCCCCCAGTACATTGACGCCATCAGCAACAAGCAGGGCGACCTGGAGAACTACGTGTCGGACGGCTACAAGACCGCGCTCACCGAGGAGAGAAGGAGGTTCTGCTTCCTGGTGGAGAAGCAGTGTGCCGTGGCCAAGAACTCCGCCGCCTACCACTCCAAGGTGGGGCTGCTCGCGGCGCAGGGGCAGGGTCCTCGTGGGCTCAAGCGGACCGGCTCCCTGGCAGACATCGGGGGCCTGTCCGCCCGAGAGCTGTGATGACAGTAATTCTGTGCATTGAGGCTGTCCCCAGGGACAGCGTTCTGGTCAGAAAATCCCCAGGGTAAACGCTGCAGACGTTTTGAGGCCTTTCTCAGAAACTGCCAGCTGCTCTTTTAGGGACGGTGGCACCAAAGGGTCTCCTCTGAGGAGGGCTAGGTCCTCGGGGAGGGCTACGGTGTGGGGAACTGCAGGCCGGCATTGCGCTGGAGGCTGGCGAGCCCCAGAGGCCACAGCCCCCCGCCCCCCGCCCCCTGCCCCCCCCCCAGGAACAGATTCAGAGGAGCCCCCGTTCATAGTCCTTAATTCAGAGCCGGGGTGGGAACGTATCTGTCCGCTGGAACATTGCAGAGCATTCCAAGAGCTCAACCGGTGTGGTGAGAAACCCCAGTTCACATCCTTTTCCCACAAAGGTGCCTGTGGGGCAGCAGGGTAAATGCACATTCACACACGTGTGCCGCATCTAAGACCTGCCCTCTGGTCCCCGCAGCCTGGGCAGGGAGGAGGTAGACGCCCCCCTCTGCCTGCCCGGGCCTACGCGAGGGCCTGTGCGCAGGTGCAAGGCGAAGAGAGCTGCGTCCCCTGTGGGAGCTGGGAAGGCTCCCCGGGGCAGCCTCGCCAGCAGGCTTTCCAGAGCACGGGGGCCACCCCGGCCTCACTCCAGGCTGCGCTGTGGCGGACGTGCGCGCCCTCTGGTGGCCGTCTGGCGGTGTGGCAGGTCAGGGAGAGCGTGGGGACGGAGGGCAGGAAAGCCACGGTCCCTGGGGAGCGGGACCCAGCCCTCCCGAGCGGGTTTAGAGAGGCACAGAGGTTGGGGTACCAGGGCAGGGCCTCCCAGGCGCTTCCCAGTAGCAGGCCACCGGGCGCCTCCTACAGACAGAGCTGTTGTCACCGGTTGGGAGCCCCAGCTGGCCAGCCACCTTAGCTGTGGAGCCCTTCTGAGGGTCACACGCTGAGCCTGGGGTTGCCCCCATTGGTGCCAGGCCCCTGTTGGCCCGCCTTGTCACCGCCACCCAGAGCTGTCACCCGTTTATGTCAGCCGGGGTCCAGAAGCACTTTGGGCTTGTGGTGGTCCCACGCAGCAGCAGCCCCAGATGTGTGAGCCAACAGACAGCCATGTTCAGTCAAACTTTATTTGTGACTCGCCCGGCCAGCCCTCAGGCCTTGGCCCGCGGGTCCCTGGTTCAAACCAGCAGGCGGTGGAGGGCAGGATCTGCCCACAGGGGCCATTTTCCAGCTTCCTCCAGCTCACCCCACAGACGCCCCCTCCCTCCCAGACACAGGTCAGAAGTGGGAGGGCGAGTGGGGAGAGGCAGTGACGACAGCTGCTTCGTAGGTCCCGGAGACAGCCATTGCCCTGAGCTGAGGAGCACTGCCCCCAAGAGCTCCGGGCTCTGCGTGGGACTCAGGTTATGGCGTCGGCTGCGGGTCAGGTGGCCCATAGCGGCCACGGTGGCCCCCCGGCCCCGGACCTGCCCATGTATTAGGCACAAGGCCCCAGATGGGCTACGGGGAGCCACAGGCTGCTGGCTGTCCCTCCCGTGCTGGGACTCCTCACTACACCGTCCTCACTGCTCCTCACTACTCCATCCTTTGTGAGGGCCCTGCGTTTGTGGGGCTGGCTGGGCCCCGGGCACACCCCGGTGCACACCAAAGGGACACCTGGGCTCTTGGGCCCCCGGGTGCGGGGGCAGGAACACCTAGCACCCTGCATCTCCCAAGTGCCGCCAGACGGGACCCTGCCTTCCGCATCCTCCCCGTGGCCTGGCGTGACTGCAGCTGGGCCCTGGGTGCTCTGTCCCTTTGCCATCACGGCTCCCACCCTGTCCTTCTACCACCTGGTTTCTGGCCCTGGGGTACCCCGGGGTGACACTCTTCCCGGGACTTCACGGTCGCCCGTGGAGGCTCTGCCCATTTCGTGCCTGAGTGTGAGCCACTGTCCCTCTTTCTTTTTGGGGGGGTCCCTGCCCCGGTTGGACCTTGGTTTCATCTCAGCCCCAGTGGCCCCTTCAGTACCAGCCTCTCTCCCGGGTCGGGGTCGGGGACTCACAGGTGGCCCATCTGGCCGTGAGTCACCACCTGGTGAAGAGCAGCCCTCAGCCTTAGACAGGTGACCCCACCTGGGGTGGGACGCGTCTCCAGGGGGCCGCGTCCAAGGTGAGCGCGGCTCGGCGGGGCGCCCCCCCCGCCCCGCCCCCACAAGCCTGCGGCCGGCCCTGACCCCTCCCTGCTTCCTCTGCTCCAGGGCAAGGAGCTGCTGGCACAGAAGCTGCCTCTGTGGCAACAGGCCTGCGCCGACCCCAACAAGATCCCGGAGCGCGCGGTGCAGCTGATGGCCAGCAGCAACGGCTCCGTCCTCCCCAGCGCCTTGTCGGCCTCCAAGTCCAGCCTGGTCATCTCAGACCCCATTCCGGGGGCCAAGCCTCTGCCGGTGCCCCCTGAGCTGGCCCCGTTTGTGGGGGTGAGTCCACAGCGTCCTGGGTGTGAGAAGACGGCCCCCACCCCTTGCACCCAGGGCGCCCTCACCAGGGCGAGGGGTCTCCACGCCGGCCTCGCCTGACCGGGCCCTCCCGTGACGCCGCCCCCCCCCCTTCTCAACAGCGGCTGTCCGCCCAGGAGAGCGCGCCCGTCATGAACGGCGTCTCGGGCCCTGATGGCGAGGACTACAGCCCCTGGGCCGACCGCAAGGCCGCCCAGCCTAAGGCCTCGTCCCCACCACAGTCACAGAGCAAGCTGAGCGACTCCTACTCCAACACGCTCCCCGTGCGCAAGAGCGTGACTCCGAAAAACAGCTACGCTGCCAGTAAGGGCTCGGACGTGTCCCTGGTTGTACCGCGCCCGCGGGGAGGTGGGGAAGGTCTCCAGAACCCCGGGCACGTGTGCTCCTGTGCAGCACCCCTGGGCCCGCTTGGAGATACCGTCCTGGGCCCTCGGGCTTCGCCCGGCCCTCCTCGTTGTCTCTGGCAAGCCGCAGGCCGTGACCGCGATAGGTGGGGCCGTGCCGGGACGCCATCGGCTCAGCCTGTGATGGCAGCATGCGGGTGATGGACAGTGGGATGCCCCCACCCCCGCCACTGCCCGGGTCCCTGGACTGTGCCTCCCCATCCTGTGGCCGGCGGCCTGCCCCTTCCCCCAGCCCGTGAGCGCCTCCCGATGACGGATGGGAGAGCTGAGGCCAGGCTCCGGCCCGGGATCCCTGCAGCTGGTGGGCGGCGGTCCGTGGCTGGATCCTTCCTGAGTCTCTGTCCAAATGGCCCTGGAGGCTGGCGAGCGTCCCCTCCAGGCCCCACCTGGGGCCTTCTGGCATCTCGCCACCAGGCGGCCGAGCCCACAGGCGTGCGGTCAGTCCCCTCACTCCTGCCCTGTCGTCCCGCAGCTGAGACCAAGACCCTGCCCCGCTCCAGCTCCATGGCAGCCGGCCTGGAGCGCAATGGCCGCATGCGAGTGAAAGCCATCTTCTCCCACGCGGCCGGGGACAACAGCACCCTGCTGAGCTTCAAGGAGGGCGACCTCATCACCCTGCTAGTGCCCGAGGCCCGTGACGGCTGGCACTACGGGGAGAGCGAGAAGACAAAAATGTAAGTGTCCGTAGGCCGGGCCCTCCCCGCCAGCCGTCGGGGCCTCTCGGGCCGCTGGGACTCCGATGAGCTCAGGGACACCCCCTCCTGACCCTGCAGCCTCTAGAGGTCCTGGTGGCTCTGGCTCCTTCCCAGCCTGATTATCCCGCCGTGGGCCTTCAGTCGGAAAATCTTTGTGGCGTAGACGTGACCGCGTCTCAGAACCACAGCCTCCCGTCTCTTGCCAGCCCGTCACCCTGACTGCCCACGTCACCCACTTGGCCCGGGGCCCCACACACCGCGGCCCGTCTGGCGCCTTCCCTGCTGTCGGGTGTACGGCTTCCCAGTTGGCCGTCAGCCCCAAAGCCTTCTGCTGTCCCCAAGTCCGTTTCGATCAGCCTTTGTGCTGGGGTTCTAGAAGCCACACGGTCACGTTTTGGGAGCTGCGTCCTCACGGCCTCACTGAGCACATCGTGCAGAGGCTGCACCAGCATCTCACATTCACTGCGCCTCAGGACCGCCTGGCCGGGTGCTGCCCCTTCCCCACCCCCCCACCCCCACTGTCATCCAGATGTTTCTGGATGCGGCTGTTGGTGGCGTGGGAGGCTCCCATCCCGGAGCAGAGTCAGCCCTGACGTTTCGTCGGCCCCCAGGCAGCCACACCATCTTGGGAGGGGGCAATGAGGAACAGGGAAATCGGTAGGGAGCCTCAGTCCCGGACACGGTACCCGACTCCCCCCGCCAGACAGCTTCTCGGGTGTCGGCGCCCCCACTCAGCGTGGCTGCCTGTGGCTGTGCGGCCAGAGACCGGCCCTGCCCAGGGGTCCCCGGCCTCCCGTCCAGTGGCTCGTACGAGCTCCCTCTGCAGACGGTCGCAGCCCGGCAGGGACCCTGGGGGCCGGAACCCCTCGCCCCCCCAGCCCCCCCCCCCCGCCCCCACGCTGGCAGCCCGGCCCTGGAGCCCTCTCACCCGGCCTTGTCTTCCAGGCGGGGCTGGTTTCCGTTCTCCTACACCCGGGTTCTGGACAGCGACGGCAGCGACAGGTTGCACATGAGGTGAGTGTGCCGGCCCCGGCCGCCGGCCCCTCGCTCCACAGAGGCTGCCGCGAGAGCAGGGCACTGCGGGGGCACCTCTGCGGGCGGCCCCCGCTCTCTGCTCGCGGTGCTGCCCCCACGGCCCGCACGGAAGCGTTTGAGGCTCCTGGGGTGTGTGGGTGCAGGGTGCTCTGTGAGGAGGGTCTGCGGGCCTCGGGGGTCACCCGGCGCTGGGGGGGGCGGGGGTCGCCCAGGGGCTCAGGGGCCGCGGGACGTCCCTCCCGCCGCCCCTCCGGGCCCCGTCCACCGGCTCGGGGAGGCCGAGGCCTCCGTAGGGGGCCCAAGGGAGGCGGGGGAGGGGGAGGGCCAGAGGGGGGCCGGGGCGGCCGGGCCCCTAAGCACCACCCCCCCTCCCCCCACAGCCTGCAGCAGGGAAAGAGCAGCAGCACGGGCAACCTCCTGGACAAGGAGGAGCTGGCACTGCCACCGCCCGACTACGGCACGTCCTCGCGTGCCTTCCCTGCCCAGACGGCCGGCACCTTCAAGCAGAGGCCCTACAGCGTGGCCGTGCCTGCCTTCTCCCAGGTGAGCGCCACAGCAGGGCGGAGGGGGGCCCGAAGGGGCGACCAGCAGGCACCCTCTACAGACGCGGGGCTCTGATGAAGGCACGGCGGCCCCTCTGCCTGCCCTTCCCTCCGCCGGGGCGGTGGTGGCGGCCATGACGCTGCCCCGGACCCCGACTCTCGGGAGGAGCCTGGGTGTCGGCGAGGAGCCCCCTCTTCGAGGCTGTCGGGCTTCGGCGGTCGCGGGTCCGTGTGGATGTGAGCACCTGCACTTGAGACCTGTGCTGTGGCCGGAACCTTTCCGTGTGCGTCTGGGTCTCTGGAGACAGGACCAGGCACTCATGCCCAGGCCACCCAGGCCAGAGGCAGGAGGGCAAGGCCTGGGTCCCTTGTAGAGCCCCTGGAGGGCGTGATGTTGGTCTCAAAGCCCAGGTGGGACTGGGGTGTGGCTGTGGAGGGTACTGCTGGGACCCCCACCGCTCTGTCTGGGGAGGCTCACGGGGTTGGAGGAGCCCAAGGCTTCTAGAACATTTGCTGTGGCTGTGGTGGGAACGGGCCAGCAATGCGTTCTGGGTCCCGATGTCCAGGATTGAGCCCCAGCTTAAGGGTCGGCGCGCCCCCACCCCCCTCGCCCCGGACAGCAGCAGGGAGGAGAAGAGAAGTTTTTCTAAGATCTGGGCAGCATGAGTGAAAACCAAACATCTGGGTCGACGGAGGCTGTGGTGAGCGGTGTCACGGGTGGGTGGGGCCCAAGAAGGGCCGAGCCCAGCCCCGTCCCGTCCGAGCAGCCTCGCCCCTGTGAGGGGGGTATAACTGTCGCGAGCTGGGCGAGGTTGTTGCCCTCGAGAAGCTCACTGTCGAGCTCACAGCTCACAGCGAGAACGTGTAGTTTGAGATTAGGTGGTGGGAAGCCCCGGACTGGGGAGGTGTGGCTAAGGCCCTCGGATGGAACCTTCCAGAGAAGGTGAGACTGGGGCTGGTGCTCAGGGAGAGGCCTATCCAGCCTGGGAGAGGCGCGGCACCCCGGAGTCACCAGGCCAGCCTGCCCCATGCGGCCCCACCTGGGCCCCCCCCCCCCCCACCAGCTGGCTGGGCCCAGGCGGGTGTGGCCCTGCTCCTCCCACCTCCTGCTCTCTGGGTGTGGTTTTGGCCCTGAGATAGCTAACACCCCTTGACGGCCCTAGGCCAGGCGGCAGAGATGTGGTGGCTGACCAGCCCCCGTCCCTCAGCCCCACACCCCCGAGGCCAGAAGCCACAGCCGGTGTCTGGGGCTGCGGGAGCCTGCCCGGCCTTGCCAGGCTCGCTTTCCTGCCCAGCCATCACCCCTCCCCGCAAGTGGCACCGGTTCCGTCCCTGGCGCGGCCCCGCCACCTGCTCAGAGGCTTCCACGCAGCCCCAACCTCACCTGCCTTGTGCTCCTATTAGGTAACCTGCAGGTGTCCTGGGGCCCCGGCCCATTCACCTCGGGAGTCGCGTGTGGGAGGGGCCAGCACCTGGACTGTCTGTATGTGCCCGTGAGCGTGAGCTCATGTGATCCCGTGATCTGCCGCTGGCCAGATGAGGAGATGCCCCCACGCACTTGGGAGGTCACCGCTGTGCACGTAGGAGGGGCCTTCCGTGCCCTCGGCTACGGGCAGCGCCTTGCCCTGCAGACCCCACTTCGCCCCCAGAACCCCCAGCCTGACCTGTGTTGCTGTTTCTCCCCAGGGTCTAGACGACTACGGAGCCCGGGCTGTGAGCAGGTAAGGGGCTTTCACGTGTGTCCTGGGGCGCTGGCGTTGGGGGAGCTGGCCCCTCTCACGGGCCCTCCGGGGCCAGCTCCGCGAGATCGGGCTGCAGACTGTGGAGGCCCCTCTCCGGGGCCTCTCTGAGCCACGGGGGTCGCGGGGCAGTCGCGCACGGTCCCGGGAGGTCGCCTTCATGCTCTCACCCCTGGGTCGGTGGGAGCGGGCCCTCCACCGCGGGAGCCTACCTGCTTCTGTGCCCACCACGACCCCTGAGCTCCCGGCCTTCCAGGAAGCCCCTCAGCCGGGTTCTGTCGCGCCCCCCCTCTTCCTTCCTGGTGGCCAGGCCTGCGTCGGCCAGCGGGGTGCGGCCCGCCCCTGGGCTCATCTCCCCAGAACCAGCCCAGGCCGTCCCGTGCCCCCCACCTGGGCTCGGCCCGCGTCCCGCCTTTCCTCCAGGGCCGGGCAGCCGGCCGACCCCGAACCGTGGGCAGAGCCGCGGCAAGAGAGGCGTGCGGCCTGGCAGTGTCCTGTGCTTTGTCCCACAGCGGCAGCGGCACGCTGGTGTCCACAGTGTGAGGACGCTGACCACGGGCGGCCGCCGCTCGGAAGAGTCCCCCCCATCTGTGTGGTCTCCGTCGGTTCTCTCCTCTGCTCTCGTTGGTTTGTTCTCGGGTTGTTTTTCTTTCCCACCTGCCCTCTCCCCGCCTTTTGGTTGGTGACCCCAGACTCTGAGATCCCCCAGGGTCCATGGTGCTGCCCCACCTCTGCTCCCCGTGTTTACACGCCCCCGCCCCCGTGTGCCCGCTGGGCAGGAGCTGCCGGCGGGGCAGCGGGGGCAGGGCGTCCTTGCCTCTGCTCCGCGTCTGCCGTGTTCACGATGCACTGTCCCCTTTTGGAGGCTCACCACGAGCCAAGTCTAAAGTTTGAAGAAAAAGAAAAATCTAAAAAAAAAAAAAAAAAAGAAAAGAAAAGACAAGAAAAAAAAGAAAAAAAAGAAAAAAAGCAAAGAAAAACCGGAAAAGGACTCTTCTTTCCTGAACCACAAAAACATATGCATGGACTCCGCTGTACGTACTGTTATTCTGCATCTGACTCCCCCAGCGGACGCTGGCATCTGCCAGGAAAGGGAAGGTGCCGGGAGCTCCCGGAGGTCGCGGCCCCGCGGGCGCCCTTCCGAGGGCCGCGCGCACCCACGGAGGGGCTCGTGCCCGGCTCGGGGGGCCTCCTGAGGAAGCTGGCCGCTCCTGTGAGGGAGGCCACGGCCCCCGGCCCCCACCCGGCCCAGCAGGCCGGGCCCCTGAGCGCTTCCTTCTCCTCGGCCACCGTCGGAGGGTGTACAGAGTCCAGAGCGAGGGCGTGTGGCCTCCCCCGGCGCACTGGCGGGGCGGGGGGGTCGGGAGCGGCGCCGGCCCGGCCACACTCGGACATTCCAAAGACCTCCAGAGACCACCCCCACCCCCACGTGTCCTGGAAACCGCTCGGCCCCCAGGCTGCACCGGGCAGGGTGCGGGGCTGGCCCCGGGGAGGGCGGCTTTGGGCCCCCCGCCCGCCCGCGCCCGCCGCCTGGGGGAAGCGGGCGGTCCCCGCCCCCCGACCTCCCCGAACACTCTCGTCTTTCTGTGTGTCTTGCTGACCAGAAACAGACACGCTGGGCTCAGTGGCCTCTTCACACCCCGAGTCTGGGAAGTGAGCGAGGGCACGGCCCCGCTTGGCCCTTCCGCCGAGGGAGCCCCTGTGAAGCTGTGGACGCTCCTTTTTCTGATGTGAGTTAACAAAACCCTCCGCCCGCTCTCGTGTGGACTAGTGTTTGTGAGAGAAGCCGCTCGAGACACAGACGGACCCGTTTTCTATTTGAGGAAAAAACAAAGCCAGAACATGGACCCGTGCGAACAGCCTTCCGTGTTGGTGTTCTCGTTTTGCTCACAGCTCTCAAATCCAGGGGATTCCATGCTCAATGGATGAATGTAGACACAAAACTGCAAAACTTGTATGAACATGTAAAGTGCTGAAAATATTTTTCCTGTTTTCTTTCCTCTTTTTTTTTTTTTTTTTTTAAACTCTGAATTGTGCCCTGTACCGCAGTCGTTTGAATAAAAGTTTTATTTATTGCATTGAGCTTGGTGTGGCGCCTCCTTCCAGGTCCACCGCGTGGGATCGGGGCCGCGCGCGGGGCCCGGCCGCCTCGGCCGGCCGGCCTCCACAGAGCGACCGAGGCGCGCCCCTCTCGGGTCCTGGGCCGCGTGGTCGGGTCGGGGGTGGGGGGGGGCACCTGCCCGCCGGCTCGCCCCTCTCTTCCCGGCAGCCACAGGACAGCGCTGTCCCCCGCGGCCGGGTCTCGCGCTCCTGGCGGGTCTTCTGGCCCCAGGTGTCTCCCCACGTCCCCCTCGGGGGACGCAGACCCCTTTTCCGCACCCACCTGCCCCAACTGAGCCGTTGTGTTTCCTTGCAGCGCCGATGTGGAAGTGGCCAGGTTCTGAGCCGCCCCTGACTAGAGTTAGTAAGTTGCCCGGCTTTCTCACGCTGGCCGGTCTGCCTTCCCAGCGGCTCTGCAGACCCCGCGGCCTCGGCCCTGGCGGGCGGGGACGGGGCGCGGGGGTCTGCCGAGCCTGCCTCTGCTCTGGGCTCTGGGCTTTCGCTTCCCCTTGGATCGCTCCTCGGGCTCTGGGACTTGCTGCCTCTATCTGGAAGCTTGTGGGCCTGACTGGCTGCCCCCGCTGCACCCCAGCGCCCACGGCACCTCCCTGCACCGCTGGCCTGGTCCGGCCCCGGCCCTCTGCCTCGGTTTCTCTCTACGGGGCGCTTCGGCCACAATCAGGGTGAAGCCCGGTGATCGGCTGTGAGGCCAGCTCTGGGCTCCTTTGGCTGAGCGTCCCCTCGGGCCGCGCCTGTGGGTGTGGGTGTGAGCCCGGCCTGGCCGGCTCCCTGGTTGGTGAGCCCTGCAGCCCCTCGGGGGCTGGGGAGATCTGGGTGGGCCTCGGGGACGGTGCCATGGCTCGTGCCCGCGTGACGGCCTCAGGCACGCCGGAGCAGGAGCATGTGCCTGGGCCGCTG
Source organism: Felis catus (assembly GCF_018350175.1). Lineage (NCBI taxonomy): Eukaryota > Metazoa > Chordata > Mammalia > Carnivora > Felidae > Felis > Felis catus. Next base: position 60,071,457 of record NC_058381.1, read on the forward strand.
GGGCAGGTGGATATACGGTGGCCCTGGTGCCCGCTCTGCCCGGACTCGCATGTGCCCCAAGGGGCGCCAGGAGGCTGCGCCAGGCTTTCTAGATTGGGCCTGCACCACCGCGTGTGGGTGCCCTTGTGGGCCTGCTACAGCCAATCCTGTGACGGCCCCTTCCTCTCCGCCCTGGGACAGCCAGCACCCTGGGCCCCGGGCCTCGGTCAGGGTGGCGGTGCCGCCCATCTGTCTCTGCCCCCGCCACCCCGGGACCCTGGCACCTGCGTCCTTTGTAGCAGATGGTGCTCACTGGACCCCACTGGGCACCAGTGACGTGGCCCCTCCAAGGGCAGTGGCTGCTCCCAACAGGTCCTGGACTCCCTCTCCTTTCACTGTGTCTGAGCTACAGTGTGAGGAGTTTCTGGAAGATTCTGGAGACCAGTGCTCCTGGAATTTGAGGACGGGCAGGGTGAAAATGCCTTCGCTGCCTCTCGATTCCCCTTCTTCCAGGATGCAGAGAGGCTTCCGTTTCCACCACCCCCCCCGACGCCCCACCTCTGCCCCTGCCGCCCCCATCGCTCTGAGCTGCAGGCCTGGCCTCTGCCTGGGACCACGTCCCCCGGTGTAGGACGGGGCCCTGGGGGCACGATGGGCATCAGCACAGCGCCACCAGCCAGCTTCCCAGCCGCAGAATCAGCCTGGCTCCAAGATTCGACTGGGGGCGGGGTCCCCAAAGCCCCCTGGGTCGGTCAAAGCACCCTGACCGAGCCTGCCTGAGGTGTGGCCCTGGGGGAACCGAACGACAAGGATCCGATCCCAGAAGGGCCGAAGTCCTGAAGGCATGGCAACCACTTTGGTCTCAGAGGAGGAAGTTCAGGAGGAAGTGGAAATGCACCCCGGCCGCTCCCTCACTCTGCTCCAGGATCACCGAAGGACGGAAACCGTACCCTGTGAGGAGACGCGGCTGTTCCCAGCTGACCCGGTTCTCGCTCAGTTGGTGGATTCGGAACAATTACAGGCGACTCCCTAAACCCTCGGCATAGCGCTTCCCTCGAGATTGGAACGGAAAGGCACTCGGCCCTCCTTGGGCTGCGGGGTTTGCAGGCGGGGGCTGTGGGCTCAGGACCCCGTGATGCCCCCAAAGGCTGCCCCTTGAATGCAGCGCCGGACCCGCCGGGGGCTTCAGCCTGCCCTGCCTGCGGGAGGAGCCTGGACGGCTCCTGTGGCCTCCGCTCGGTTCCGCCCGCTGAGCTTGCTTACGTCTTGGTGGTTTGCTGCCGGGCGTCCACCCCTGGCAAGCACCCCAAGCGGGGACAAATGTCCCCGGGGCCAGGGTCTGAACTTAGTCCTGTTTTGCCATCTTGGTGTTGACCCGCCCAGGGTCGCACTGACACCCTCCCGTTCTTCACAGAAGGTGGTAGGCACCCTAGACGGCCCCACCCAGGGGCCTCTGGTCGGGGCTGGGCTGGGCGCGGCTGCAGGGGGAGGCCGGGGGCGTCTTCAGCCCGCAGTGTTGATGGTGCGTGTTCCCCGCTCACCCTGTTTGGGGGAAGATGAAGAAAGGGGGGGGTCAGAGGCCAGACACCGTCTTGCGGGGAGGCCTGTCTGGCTGTGCTGCTGCCCCGACCCACCTGGCCTGACCCCTCTGTACTGGCTCCAGCCAGCACAGGAGCTGCCCTCCCTCCCCGGGCTTAGGGCCTGAGCTCTGTCCTCGGCTCGGTCCCCAACTCCAGATGAACAAGATTGGCCGAGTTCCAGCCCCCCGGGGCATCTGCCTTGAACCGGGCTGGGAACAGCCAAGGCCCGGAGCCTTCCTTCAGAACCAGAGTCTAGGCAAGGTGGCAGTCAGGGCACGGGCCACCGCCCTGTCCTGGGGGCGGATGTCACTGGTCACAGGAGACTTGGTCTTGGGAGCTTCCAGGCGGCCAAAAAGCCGAAACTCGTCTGTACGCGTCAGCGGAACAGAGCGCCAGAGCGCATGGAGGAGCCTGAGGCCCCACGTGGGGCTGCAAGCGGCCTCGAGGCCAGGGGTCGATGACTCAGAAGACAGTCGTAAGCAGTGTGCCCACACGGGACTCTCAGCCATCATCCCGGAGACGGAGACAGAGACCTCATTCGCCAAGAAGTTAGCTAGTGTCTGCGGCTGCTCCTCTTAAAAGTTCAGTCCCAAGTGTCTCAGTTTTTTAGAAAACACAGGGAGGTGCCCCGCCCCACGCGCTCTCCCTGGCACTGGACAGAGCGCCCGCCCGCCCCGTGGACACCAGCCCAGCTGCGCCAGAAGCGACTCCGGCCCCAGGTAACGGCTGCAGAGCCGAGCGCTTCGCCGGGAGTGCGGTCCTGTCCGTGCCGGCCCTCCGTGTCCCACGTGCCATCTGTGCCGTCACCCCCAGCCCGCTGTCCTGTGCTGTCCCTGCCCAGGCGGTTCCTCCGGGCCGGGTGCCGGCGTCCGCTGTGCTCATCTCGTCCCATCTCCACCTCTTGTCTGGCGCGTCCGTCTGTCCGTCAGCTGTGGCCTCGGGGGTCACCCCCCGGGTGACGGGTGGCTGAGCCCTCGTCCACCCCTGCTGGCCTCCTTGCTGCCAGTGTGCGTGCACCCCCGTGTGTCGTCTTGGCGTGGGGTGGGTCTGCACCCAGCCACCTTCTGGGAGCCCGGGACGCATGGGCCGGGTTTGTGTGCGCTGAACTGTCCGTGTCTGTCGATGGCGTGTCTTTACAAATGGGTCCGCCGCTGCCCTTGGGCCGATGGGAGGCGCCTCCTTGGCCTTGTGGGGCGGCTCACGAAACCTGGATGCAGGCCCGTTCAGGGCTCAGGTTGCAGAGAAGGAACCATCCTGTGGCTCGGTGGCCCCACGGCCCCCACCCGCCCCATGAGGGTTGACGGCCGCAGATGGGGCGCACTGGCGGCCAGCGAGCGCCCTTCCCGGGCTCCCCCGAGCGGCCTCCATTGTCCACCTGCTCTGAGCTCAGAGGCTGGGCCGTCGGGGTCCGGGCCGGTGCCATCCGCAGGGCTGGGGGCCCCCCGGGCGTAGGGCAGCCCAGGACGGCACTGCGCCCCCCACAGTGCCCCTCCCACACTAAAACCCCTCTTCTCTCCTTTTTCAGGAATCCCTTCGCCAACGTCCAGCTGAAGCCGACAGTGACCAACGACAGGTCCGCCCCCCTCCTCAGCTGATGGCCAAGTCCCCACCGCTGCCCGCCAGGACCCTCCTGCCCTGCCCACGCACAGAACCTCTTTTGTAACAATCTGCGTGGTCCCCATTTAGAGAACTTTCTCCTTCACCTGCCTGGCTCTGCCCCCACTGGAGTCTGGCCTGGGCTGGACCCCGGCTGTCTTCGGAGGTGGCCCCCGGGCCGTGGCTGAGGAGAGTGGGGCCGACAGCGGCCCCTGCTCGTGCAGGGAGGGACGCTCCACCAGCCCCACGTGTCTGGTCAATAAACAGGCTGCCCCACACGTGCCCGCTCGTGCTCTGTCAGCCCCAGGGGGTGGGAGGCCTGGGACAGAGGACGTGGGAGAGGCCGCCACCGTCTTTGCGACACAGATTTATTCTGAGCCCTCGACTGTGGCTCTCCTGGGCCCCGCTCCCACTGGCAGTGCTGGGGGACCCCTCCATGCCCCCCGCACTCCCGTCCAGAGCTGGCTGCTGGCCCCCAGCTCTCTTCCCTGTCCCTGGAGTGAACAGCAGGCCACACGGCCGGGGACGCCCTCTGCGCCCCAGCTGCTTTGTGCGGAGATCCTCGTCGTTCGTGTCTGCGGCTGAACTACAGCGCAGTGACTGGCCTCGGGGCCAGGCGCCCCCAGCTGACAAGTTCCAGGCAGCAGTCACCCCTCCCCGGCCCTTGAAGGAGGGAGGGCCCTGGAGCCCTGCTCTGCCCAAAGCCTGTCCCTACCCCTGTACCAGAAACAAAACGGGTCATGGGTGGGACACAGGCCTCTGGCCCCGCAGAAGCTGGAGACGGGCCCAGTGGGGTCGTAGAGCCCACGTTTGGGGTGGAGAAGCACAGAAGCCCTGGCTCCTCAGAAACCCTCTTACCTCACCCTTACCCTGCCCCCACCCCGTGCTCTGGAAAGGCCTTCGAAGGAGCTTCCCGTGGGGGAAGGGGCCTGCAGGCCCCCCACCTCGTTCTTACCTAGTCAGCACCAACTACAGAACAAGAAGGGAGGGCTGTTGGGGTCAGTCCCCTCCCCTGCTCTGTGCAGACCTCCACCGGAGGAGAGGTGGGGCCCAAGTCACTGTCCCCCTCCACCAGGGTGCAGCAAGGACGGCCCGGGGCAGGTGTGGGGCGGGGGGGGGGGGGCGGGGGGGAGCAGGTGGGTAGGTAGCACCCTCCCGCACCCCACTGGCATTGGGCAGAAGGGACTACTGTGCCCTCCCAGGCACAGCTGGCAGCCAGGCCCCACCCCAGCACCACCCCGCCTCCCCACCCCCGCCCAGGGATTTATGCGCAAACCCCAAAAGAAAACACGCTTAGCATGAAGGCTTGTTTTCTTAGCTTGATTTCTTTTAAAAAACAAACAAAAAAGGAACAAGGAAATCATGGCACCAGCATCCGAAGCCTCAGACTAATGAAAACAAAAAACACAAACCCAAAACAAGTCCCCCACCCCCACCCCCAAAGCAACAGTAAATCTGACATCTCTTTGGCAACAATAACTTAAAATCACCCCGCTTCCATTTGCTCAGACAACAGCAGTTACAAAAATACTCCCTGTGCTGCCCAGCCCCCCACTTCCCTCCCACCCGCACCCCCACCCCTGCAGGCAGGGCCCCTGACGCGGATTGTGGGGGCTGCCGGGCCAGGCTGGCCAGCCGCGGGCACCTCTAGAACAGGTGTGGCCGGAAGCCCCCATCTTTTGGGCCGCCCGCCTTGCCCCACCTGCCCAGGCTCCAGCCGTGGACTCAGATGGGAGCTGGCCCAGACAGGGAGGGAGGGTTTGCGGGTCCAGCTGAGTCACCGAAGGGAAATACAGCCACAGACTCTGAGGTAAGGGTGGCTGGGGACACACAAGCCCAGGGTCCTCTTCTGGCAAACCCAGAACCAGGCAGAAGGGGAGAAGGGGGCAGAGAGAGGCCGTCCCAGCGGGCCTGTGTCATTCACCACAGGAACTAGTGGGCAGGGCGTGCAAAGTCCCTCCCCCCCCCCCCCCCCCCAGCCAAGAGCCGGTCCCCTGGCCTCAGAAGCCAAGCAGCCCGCTAGCAGAGTCACGGCGGAGGGGCAGCTGTACGGAGGGGACCTGCTCAGGCCTGAGGCTAGAGGTCATCCTCAGCAGCTAGCAACAAACCCGTGTCCAGGAGAAGTCCTGCCCCTCCGGCAGCCCAGGACTGGCGCACACGGCCGAAGGAGGCCTCTTGTCCCGCCCTGCTCCGGGGCGCTGCATGGGGCACCGAGGCTCTGGAAGCTGCTGACGACCACCAACACCGAGGTCTCCACTCTCGGTCACCATCTTCGCTGCTGCCTGGAGCAGGACTGGCAGGAGCTCCAAGGGTGCCCGCCTGGGCCTCAAGCTTCTTTACAGTTGCCCCCGGCACCGGCTACAGGGCCTGGCAAACAGGTGTCACATGAGTGTTTGGAGAGACAGCGGGGACAGAGATGCCTGAGAGGGCCCTGCCCTCTGGGGACAGCCGACAGAGTCCCCTGCCCCAGCACTTCCCCCTGACCTCCACCCTTGGCCTAGGGACCAATGACCACTGGGGCTGCCCGCCTCGGGCCCCTTCACCGCAATGGGTCTGCCTATCCGTCTAGGTGGGAGCCGGACTCTTTCTCTTTCCACCACCTCACCAGGGCTCAGGCCCAACAAAGCTCATCCAACAAAGGAAATGCCCCGGCTCTTCCCCAGACGGACGGAGCCTGCCTGGGGACAGAGATCTCATTTCCTGGGTGGGCTTTCAGGGAAAGCTGGCAGGAATGCAAAAGAACTTGTCAGGCACATGGCGGGGGTCAACCTGGCAGGGACGAGCCCTCCTGGTCGGAGGCTGACCGAGGAATGGAGCCTGGAGAGAGGGGTGATCTGGGCACATTAGCCACAGTCATTTGTGTCTCCAGACAAGAGCCATCGGGTCTGATATGTGCCAGGTCAGGGGGAGAGGGGCAGGCAGTGGATGAAGCACATCATGGTGGGGGGGGGGGGGGGGCGGAAGGGGCTGGGAAGGTCGTGATGGGAGAGGCTGCTGCCGGTTTGGGGGGCTAGGGTCAGGCAGAGGGCGAAGTGGGGGGCGCTCAGTGTCCAGCCTGGTGCCTCCAGAGAAGGGAGAAGAGGGCGAGGCCCAAGGACCAGGTGGCATCCCATCTAGGCACCCAGAGAGGTGCTGGGCCAGCCGGGTGCGGGGCACTGCATCTCCCCAGAAGGCAGAGAGGCGAGGCCGAGGCCAAGGTGGCCAGGACAGACAGGCCTGGGCGTGACCCCGCCTCTCCCAGCCTCAGTTGCCCCGTCTGAAAACTGAGCTTGTCCAGAGCCTCGGCCCCCAGCAGGTAACCTCCCGGACGCCCTCTCCACTGTCCCGACTCCGTGTCCCCCCTCCCGCCAGCCCCGCCGCAGCCTCACCTCCCACGGACCCGGCGTCCGAGTCGGAGACGTGCGTAATGGAGAAGCGGGACGCGGGCGCAGGCGACACGGTGAAGCGCGAGAAGGGGCCGGGTGCGGTCTGCTTGGGAGGCGCGGCGGGAGCGGGCCGGGCGGCCTCCGGGGCCGGCGTCGGCGAGAAGCCGTCGTCCCACGCGAGCCCTCCACCTGCAGGCCGGCCGCCCGGTCACTCGCGTGGCGTGGTCCCGCCCACCCGCGACGTCACGCAGACCCACCCACCCCGACGTCACGGCCCACCCGGCGGCCCCGCCCCCGCCGCGCCCAGCGCCCCGCTCACCCTCTTCCGCCGCGGAGCCGTCGGGGGAGCGGTCTGCCCGCCGCGGCCGGCCGGGGGCGCTGGGGGAGCGGGGGCCGCCCGCCAGGAACGCGGGGGACGACTCCTTGGCTCCCGGGAAGGGTTCCCCGAGCTCCCGGGTGGGGCTTTCCTGGATGGAGGAGCAGAGCAGCACGTGGCTCCGGCGCCAGCAGCGGCCACGCCCACGGCCTCCCGTCCCGCGGGGGGGGGGGGGGGGGGAAGGGGACCCTCACCCCCGCGCAGAGCCCCGGGCCGGCCGCGCACCTGGTCGAAGAGGTAGACGGTGACGTCGTCGAAGAAGGACACGGCTTTCTTCTTGCGCTCCAGGTCCTCGCAGAAGGCCTCCGACAACAGGCTGGGTATCTTGAGCAGACTGCGCAGGTTGCGCGCGCTCTGGCTCTCGGCCACCACCACGGGCACGGGAGGCGCCTCCTCCTCGCTCTCCTCGCTGGGCTCCTGGATGCTGTAGCAGCGGAGCTCTTCATCCGACTCATCGCTCTCCTCGCTGTCCTCCTCTTCCTCCTCCGACCGGCCCTCCGGGGCTGCGGGCAGTCCCGGCAGGGCCAGGCAGAGTGGGGTCCTGGGGGCACCCGGGCTCCCTGTCCGTTCTTGCTGGGCGGGTCCGGACGGCAGTACTGGGGCCTCCTGGAGCTCAGGGAGGTGGCTCTCTGAGCTCAGCGGGACTGGGGTCAGCAGGAAAATCTTGGAACCCCCGGGGCTGGGCACTGGAGGCCCTTGGGCAGGGCCCTGGGGCCAGGGAGGGTCCGGTCTGGGGCCCTCCGGGCATGTACTTGGCCCTGGAGAAAAGTCCTCAGGCAGCAGCGGCAGCACCTCTCTGGGACCAGTGCCTCGCGTCCCCCCAGCCACACCAGACTCAGGGGAGGGCTGTGCGGCCGGCAGCCCAGAGCTCTCCAGGTCCAGCTCTAGCCTGGAGGTCAAGTCACCTCCTCCCTTCTCCTGGGGGCCCGAAGTGCAGTCAGGCTCTGTATCCAGGTCCGAAAAGTAGGCTGAGTCACGGTAGGGGTTCTTCTGGCCAAGGCCACCAAGAGAGGTGGAGAGCTGGGTCTCGGGCCCAGGGCTGTCCTCCTCGGAGACCAGCTCCCCACAGGCCTCAGGCTCACATGGCTCGTGTGCCTCCTTGAGCACAAACTCAGGGGACTCGTAGTTCTCTGTGTCATAGCCACTGTCCAGGGCTCGGGGCTGCCCGCCGGGAGTGCCGATACCTGATGGGCTGAAGACCTCGCAGCCACCACCATCACCGGCTGAAGGTGGGATATCCAGGGAGTCCCCAGAGTCGGGGGTCCCCGCCTGCTTCTGCAAAGAGCGGAAGGCCAGAGTCACGTCTGGCTTCTCGGCCAGTGGGCCATCGCTGGACAAATCAGCGAAGACACCAGAAGTGGCCTCTGTCATGTCCTCATCCTCACTGACGGGCGCCCCCGGCTCAGGGGAAACCCTGTAGCTGTCTGGGGTCTGGGCTGCCTCAGTGGCAGTCTCCCAGCTGCCAGCAGGCGTGGGCAAGGCGGGCAGGGTGTCGAGGGCACTGGCCGCCTCGGCAGGAAGCAGGGCTCCCTCTTGGGATGGGGCTGGGACAGAGGGAAGGGGTAGCTGAGGTCTGGCAGAGCCCTCAGCTTCCTCAGCAAGCCTGGGCTCCGCCTGGGGGCTGTTAGCCTGGCTAATGGCTGCCTCTGTCCGGGAGGACGTCACCAGGCAGATGGCCGGTGCCAGGCCCTCAGCAGGACACAGAAGAGGAAGGCCAAAGCAGCGGCCTAGCTCCTGGCCAGAGGAGGCCCCCTTTGACCCAAGGAGAGGCTCTGTGGGGTCCTCTAGGGCCAGGGGACCGCCTAGCTGCGGGGCAGCCCGTAAGGTGTGCTCTGGGCCAGGGCAGCAGTCCATGCAGCCAGCCACGTGTCCCGGGTCCCAGGAGCCTGGTGCTCGGCTGCCACTGTTGTTGTTGGCGGACACGTTGGAGCTCCAGTGTCTGGGCTGGGCGGCCCTGCAGGCCTCGGTGGCCCCCATCTCCTCCCCGCCCGAGGGGGACGTGCCCACTGGGTCCTCCAAGAAGGGTGGGCAGAAGGCAGCTGTGCCCCAGTCGGCGTCCTCCTCCCTGGGCTCCGCCAGCACGAGGGTCCCGGGTGAGGGCGAGCTCAGAGGACAGGACGGTTCCCGGGCACAGCTCCCATGCAGGTAGTCACAGCGGCCCCAGGACCCCTCGGGGGGCGGCACATGGCCCAGCAGGGGCTCCATGGCCAGCGAGGTGGCCGCGCTGCCCTCCGAGTCATCGTCCTGGTCACCACCATCGGGGAGCAGGTCCACGGCATGGGGGCTGAGGGTGCAGCCGGCGCAGTCAGGGTCGTGGCCGGCGGCGGGAGTCGGCTCCTCCAGCCGGATGAAGTACTCGCTGCCCACCGAGGGGCTGTGCGCGCTGAGCACAGGCACCACGCCCGGGGGCGCACCGTCAGCGGCACACAGCTCCTGCAGGCAAGCGGTGCGGCTAGGGCTCGCTGCGACCCCCGGGGGTGGGAAGGCCTCGGCGCCGCGGCCCGCTTCCCACTTGTACTCGAAGTTGAGGCCGCGACTCGTCTCGGTCACCGTCAGCACGTCGTCCCCGTCCGCGTGGAAGCCGTCGCCTGCGAACTGCTCCAGCAGCGGGAAGGACGAGGCGGAGGCCAGCTCGCCCGCGCCCCCCAGAGCCAGGCCTGCCAGCCCAGGGCCTGCGCCACCCCCGCCCGGCCGCAGCGAGCGCCAGCGCCGCTCGAATTCCTCCTCCGCCTCAGTGGCGCCCTTGGCACAGAGATAGGACAGCAGCAGGTGCACCTCCTCGGCCGTGGGCCGCTGTTCAGGCTGCAGCCAGCAGAACTGCATCACCTCGTACCTGCGGGCAGGGAGGCCTGGGGCTCAGCCCCTGCCCAGGGGTCCCTGCCCACCCCGCACCCGGGGCACCGCCCTGCCAGGACCCCACTTCCTGCAGAAGAGCAGATCGGCCCTCCGCACGAAGGTCTGGGGGCCTCTCCTCATACTCAGAGTTCTCCAAGGACGTTGAAGAGAACTTCCAAGTTCATTACAGGAGCCCCAGCTCTCCCAAGGTGGGCCCAGAGGTTTGGGGGCCGAAGCACTTTTCCGTGAGTGAACCCCCCCCCGCCCCGGCTGCAGGTGAGTTTGAGTTTTGGTTGAAAAGGCTCCTCTCTTTGTGGGCTCAGGATGGGGCCTGGAGGGGAGAGCCAGCGGGGGCTGGAAACCCAGGCGCTCACACTCAGAGCACCCTCCGTGGTCTTGACCTTCCTACTGGGGACGCTCTGCCCAGCCTGGCGTCACAGGGTCCTCACCAGCGGTCAGACAGCGTCAGCTGCAGCTGGGGCTTGGGGAGCTTCAGCTGCTGCTCCCGGACTGCGTAGGCCAGCACCTGCCGGTCGGAGTGGTGGGGGTAGGGCTGTGCGCCCAGCTCAAAGAGCTCCCAGATGGTCACGCCCAGGGACCTACGGAGGCAAGGGCCATCAGAGGGGGCCGGCGTGGCTGGCCACGGCATGGCTGCGTGGGATCTCAGAGCCGTGGGCACCACAGGGCAGCTCCTGTCACCACACCAGTGTCCTAGGGACGCCCCTCCCAAAGGACAGCACTTTCCTTCAGTAAACTGGCAGGATGTGCCACCCGGCCAGGCCCAAGCCTGTGTCCGGGGCACCTGGGCAAATAAAAACCACACTGGCCTTTCCACAAACTCAGGTCTGTTCCTTTGTGTGCTCGTTCCCTTGCTGCGGTGAAGGCCAGACACTGTTCCGGGGGTGGGGGTGGGGGCCTGGAGAAGCTCCCAGCCCTTGGGTACCACTGGGGGCTAGAACGAGGGAGGGGCGAGTCTAGGTGCGCCCCAGCCCGGCAGGAGTGGGCCCGGGGAACAGGCAGGCTGCGAGAAGGCGACTGGGTTCCTTCTGGTATACTTCCCCCAGCTCCTTGGGGCCCCAGGCCGTCCCGGGAGACCGGGAACGTGAGAAACAGAACAAATCTGGCAACAGAGAAGTCAGGGGGACCGGCCCAGAACCATCTGAGAGGCCCCAGTCAGCGTGCGGCAGGGTAGGCAGGTTGGGGAGATCGGTGATGGAACGGAGTGGCTGATGGGCTGCAGTTAAGCGGCTCAGGGGTGCTCAGGAGGGAGGGTGGGTCCGTGGATCCAGGCTCTGAGGGCTCGCTAGGAGCAGAGGGAGGACAGGCAGGCCCGGGGAGTGGGGGTTGGGGGAGGGGCTGGTCAGGCACAGGGACCCCCGCAGCGGAGCCTCTGGAGGCTGCAGGACTGAGTCTGTGCCCCACTTGGTGCAGGTGCTGAGGATGGGCGGTGCCTCCACACGGCGGTCGTGGGAGATCACCGGCCCCTCCACGGAGGCCACTCGGCACCTGCTGCCGCTCCCGGCGGGCCTTCCAACCTGCACGCTCGCTCTAAGCCTGATGTCTGTGGGTGTCAGCGGGTCCCGGGGTGGGGCGGGGCCATGGGCCACTGGCACCGGGAAGCGACAGGTGGCCCAGCAGCCCCACCTCCTACAGGGTGACGAAGTGGGACAGAGAAGCCTGTCACCACACGTGTGGCTCTACTGGCCCTCACCCCCTCCAGCACGGGGCGGGAGGGGACTCGACCCGCTCGAGCCTGCGGGCCCTGGGCCCTGGCCTGGCAGCCGTGAGCTGTGATGGCGGGGGACAGAACAAGGGCGGGCACTGAGTGCGGGGGGGGCACGCCCCGGCCGCGCCCCCGGGACCCCCGCTCACCACACGTTGCTGGCCTTGGTTTGGTCCACCACCAGCAGGTTACAGTGCACCTCGTCCACCAGCTCGGGCGCGATCCAGCGCAGCGGTACCCACAGCTGGTCGGCAGTCACAAAGTAGTCTTCCTGCAGGCGCGGGGCCCAGGGTCACCCCAGGGTGCTGGGCGGCCGGCCCTGACCCCCCCACCCCCACCCCCCGCGCGGCCCCGCCCGCTTACTCTGTATTTGCCGTGGGACAGGCCGTAGTCGCCGATTTTCACCGTCAGGTCGGCCGCGAGCAGACAGTTCCTGAGGGCCAGGTCACTGGAGGGTGGGAGGGCGGGAGGGCGGGGGTCAGCGGCGGCGCCGGGCTGGGGGCACTCGGGGCGCTGAGGGGCCAGCCCGCTTGTGGCCAAGGGCACCGCCGGGAGCCGGTAGGAAGGGGCATCTGAGAGGCGGCCCATCCACCCGCTGCCCCGAGCCCCGGGTCCCTCACCCAGCACGGGGCTCCCCGGGGCATCCACGTGGACAGGGCCTCGAATGTTACAATGCAGACAAGGAAAGCGAGGCCCAGAAAGGGCCGGGGCAGGCCACAGGGCCCTCGTGAAGGCACTGCCCCGCCGTTACCGGACCCCTCTCCTGACCCCAGTGGCTCAACGTCTGCTGACCCGTTCCGGGCACGAGCTAGCCAGGGCCACTGCAGGCTTCCTTCCCGCCCACTACGCCCTCACCCTCAGCTCCCCAGGAGGCGGGCAGCGGCAGGGAAACTGAGGTCCCGAGTGTCCCAGGGGATCCTGCCCCTGCCCTGCTCGCACAGGGCTGGGCACCGTTTCCGGCCCAGGGCAAGGTGGGTGCAGGGACTGACCGCCTGCGGCACCGTCGGTACCCCCACCGGGTGGCCTTGGGCTGCGGGCTTCTGCCCTGCCCGCTGGCTGGCCACAGGGGGTCTGGGGGCACAAGGCACCGGGGCAAGCATGGGGCCAGCACACGTCCACCAGGGCCACAGACGGGCCTGCGCCCGGCGGGTGTGCGGGGGCCTGGGGCTGGGCGGGCCCGGCGGGCAGGTCAGGAGGCTGGCAGCTGCCCTCTTCAACAAAATCACTGATGCTGGAGTTGTATGTGTCATCACTCAGCACCAGGATATTGTTGGGGAGGACGGCCTGGGCAGAGTCCGGGAGCACCAGCACATTGTTGGGGAGGATGGCCTGGGCAGAGTCCGGGAGCACCAGCACATTGTTGGGGAGGACGGCCTGGGCAGAGTCTGGGAGCACCGGGATATTGTTGGGGAGGACGGCCTGGGCAGAGTCCGGGAGCACCAGGATATTGTTGGGGAGGACGGCCTGGGCAGAGTCCGGGAGCACTGGGATATTGTTGGGGAGGACGGCCTGGGCAGAGTCTGGGAGCACCAGCACATTGTAGGGGAGGGCGGCCCGTGCGGAGTCCGGGAGCACCGGGACATTGTTGGGGAGGGCGGCCTGGGCAGAGTCCGGGAGCACCAGCACATTGTAGGGGAGGGCGGCCCGTGAGGAGTCCGGGAGCACCGGGACATTGTTGGGGAGGGCGGCCTGGGCAGAGTCCGGGAGCACCAGCACATTGTAGGGGAGGGCGGCCCGTGAGGAGTCCGGGAGCACCGGGACATTGTTGGGGAGGGCGGCCTGGGCAGAGTCCGGGGCTGGGGGTTGCCGCTTGACTGTTACCACTTTTTCTGGGCACATCCTCCTACGCTGGGCACCCTGGTCCACCCCTCCGACTTCCAGGGCCAGGGAGGGAAGCAAGGACAGAGCCATCCCTCCCCCACTCCCCCCTGGGGTCTAAGGCAGACAGAGGCCAGCAGGGCCAGTGTGGTGGCTCTGACCCCCCTGGAGACAGAGGATGGGCCTTGGGCCCCCACGGGTGCTGCCCAGGCCAGCCGGCCCCCCTGCAGAAGCAAGCATCCACCTCCCCACACCCTCTCTGGTGGTTTTTCTTTAACCAGATTCCTTGGCACAATGGTCCCTAGAGGCTGAATAAATAAAGTCAGCTAACCCTCACACAAACCCCGAGGCAGGGGCAGAGGCCGCACAGAGAGCTCACGGGGACCCCCCGGAGAGCCGCCAGCCCCGCACCCCCTCACCTGTGCACATAGTTGTTGCGATGCAGGTGCAGGACGCCACAGGCCACCTCGCAGGCCATGCGCTGCAGGGTCAGGGGATCGGGCGCCATGGACTCCGCCAGCCGGCAGCTTCGCAGGTAGCCCTTGAGGTCCCCCTGCCAAGAGGGGCAGCACTGTCACCGCCCAGCCCTCCGCCCAGCCCCTCCCGCCCAGGGCCTGCGGGCAACGTGGGGGTGCAGCTACCCAGAGGAGCCACCAAATCCGCCCCCTAGTGGCCGGCTCTCAGTAGGACAACCCCACAGTCAGAGGGCGCTTTCCCCACTGTCCCTGCAGACCCAGGCAACCCTGCCGGGCCGGGAGGACCAGGTCCCGTGTGCAGACTATCAGGGCTCATAGGCTCGCCACCTCACTGCTGGCAAGCGGCAGACAGGTCATCTGAGCACTGACGCCCAGCCGGGTGGGAACACAGGGCAGGCGACCGGAGGGTCAGCTGGCAAATCCCTGAGGAGGGCCCAGCCGTGCTGGGGGAGCCCCGGGGGGGGGGGTCACAGCTACCGCCAGGGGTCCAGAAACCAGACAGTGGGGGCCTGCATGCTGCAGGGACCCATGTCTGCCGAGGGCCGCTCAGAGCAGGTGCAGAGCTGTCTGGGGGGGAAGGGGCCCTGGGGGCATCGTGCAGGCAGTCACGGGCGGGAGAACACGCCGGTGAGGTAAGCGGGTCTCGGGAAACTGGCTCAACTCAGCAGGACAGGCGGCTGGGCCCGCCCCAGACCCAGCAGCCACCCTCCTAGTGACCTGGAGCCCCCCTCCCCCCTGCAGGTGCCTCTGCCCCGGAGAGCCCACCTCCGGGGGAACATACGGCCCACGGGAGGGTGAGGAGGGGTCCCCAGCTCAGCAAAGGCTCCTCTGTGGGGAGGCTGAGCCCTCCTTCTAAACATCCTGGGCAGAAGCTCGGGGCGGAGGGGCTGGAGGGCCAGGCAGCGGGGACTCACCATGGGGCAGAACTCCATCACCAGCAGGTAGGGGGTCACCTCCGCGCACTGCGCCAGGCACTGAAGCAGGTTGCTGTGCTGCAGGGCCCTGCGGGAGCCAACAGGCTGCCCCCCTGACTCGAACTCAGGGCAGGAGGGGGCGGGCGGGCGGGGAAGGGGGCTGGCTCTGCAGGGGTGGGGGAGGAGCAGGGACAGCACAGAGCTCGGCTTTGTCCACGGGGCCCGGCGCCCCGCGCCCCCAGCCCCCCCTCCCCGCCCCAGCCGGCCCCGGGGGCCGCCCACCTGTAGGGCTGAGCCTCCTCCAGGAACTGCGTCTGCTCCTGCACGCTGGCGCTGGCCTTCAACTCCTTCACCACCACCTGGGTGCTGCTGATGCCCGAGTTCACCTCCCCCAGGAACACCTGTGGGGGCGGGCGTCACCACGGCCCCCCGGGCTCCGCCTCCAGTCCCTGCTCTTCCTCTCTCCCCTTGAACCCGAGCCCGGAAGCCTCGTTACGCTCATCTGCAAAAGGGCTTCTGGGCCCCTCCTGGGTGGACCCTCCCAGCTGAAACATTTGCTCTTTGGTGGTCACCCCAAGCCCCCCAGCTGTCCTCAGCTCTCTGGGGGTCTGCAGGGAGGAAGGGGGACCTGTTGCTGCCCCACCCGGGCTGGGGATCAGGGAGAAGCCAGGACTGAGACGCTGCCCCCCCACCCCCGCCTCTCAGAAGTACCTCCCGGCATCTGACAGCAGGGCTCCCCCCCCCCGGGAGGGGACCCCAGGGCTGGGGTGGCTCCCAGGAGAAGCAGGCCTCCACCCTGCCCCTCCGCCTGCCAGGGGAGAGAGGGGCCCACAGGGTCAGCCCCTCTCCCCCACCCCACCCCAGGGTCAGCAACTCACCTTCCCGAACCAGCCGTGGCCAACCTCCTCCAGGTACAAGAGGCTGTGACGGCCCAGGTCTGTGGACTTGAGCAGCTGCACTATAACAGGGTGGGGGTGGGGGTGGGGGGCTCAGGGACCCCAGCTCAGGCTGTCACTGCCCCGATCTTCCCTCACCCGGCGGCCCCTTCAGGGGTTGTCCACTTGGCCTTTTCTGGGGAGCTGCCCTGAGACCCCCCAGAGCCGGGGCTGCAGCTGGGGGCCACCACCAAGAACAGGGTGCCTGCCTCCCAGGGGAGCTGCAGACCTCCAAGTCACGTCCGGGCATCTTTCTCCTGGGTCTGCAAAGGCTGTGCCCCAGGCCACCAGGACGAGCCAGGCTGAAGACAGTAGGGCCTGGAGCCAGGACGGGCGCACAGGCAATGCCAGGCAGGCAGTGTGGCCGGGGCCCAGCCCGTGGGGAGGAGGGCCCCGGAGCAGCCCGTCCCCTCACCCCTGCCACAGGCTGGCATTCCAGCACCAGGCACACCAAAGGCTCCTTTGTTGGGGTCTGCTTGGCACAGCCCTGTACGGAGCACACAGGACCCATTCTCCTACAGGCTGTGCTGGGTGAGGTCAGTAGGGAGGAAGGGTCAGTGGGGGCCCCAGAGGAAGGGCCAGGGCTGCTGAACCCACTCGTGCCCTGTGCCCCAAGGGATTCCCCGAATTCTGCTCCCACGCCAACTGTCCTGAGGGCCAGGGGACAGGGCTGGGCCTGGGATGCCAAGAGAGCCTCGGGGGTGGGGGGCTGCTCCCAGGGAATATTGACCTTGATGCTGAGCAGAACTTAGGATGGGGGTTGCACGGGCCCTGAGTCTCGGGGCTCCCGTCCCTGGGCCCCAGCCTGCGGACTCCTCCACACTCTCCAGGTCCAGGTGATACTTGTTACTCGGGGTTTTAGCCCTTGACCCCGGCATCACCTGAAGTCTCTCCCGTCCCCAGAGACGGGGAACCCTACAGAACTACACGTGAGCTACAGAAATGGAGAAAGCCGGCGGCGGCCGCTCGCTCCTACGCCCCGGCCCCCCACCCTCAGGGACAGTCCCCTGAGGGGTGGGAGAAGCCAAGTCTCAAAGATTCTTCAAGGTCCCCGACACTGCTTGCAGGTGACAGGCCCAGGCTGGCAGGGGGGCGGGGGGAGGGCATGGGTGGGGGGGGAAGGGAGTGTCTCCTGGAATGACCCTTGGCTCCCCCACCAGTTACAGTGTCCAGGGTCAGCACAGGCTCAGAGAGCCCCACGGTCACCCAGGAAGGTCGGGGGGGCCTCCTACAGCAGAGTGTCTACCTTCGGGGTTTTATGGGGTGTTGATTCGGGCCAGTCAACAGATGTGCACATGCCTTTGAGCCCCAGGCCCTGGCTCCTGCCTCAAGCTGGCTCGGGGGGTGGGGGTGATGATACCCACGGAACCCTGGGCCCTCGGGCTGAGGACCCAGACCAGTGCCTTGGGGGCCCGCAGCCCTTGATGAAGTCTGGACTTCAGGGTCACGGGCCTGGGAAGGTGTGGAACAGAGCGGGTGGGGTGGGCCAGCTCATGACCACAGCAACAGGCTGTCCCCTTCCCCCCCCCACCCCCACCCCGGGGCCTGACAGCCTTCCCAAGGTGCTCCTGGAGGAGCTGGGGTGGGCACCGGCCTTGCCTAGCTCCAGGGAGACGACTTGAGATCAGGCTGCCATGGAACCGAATGAAGCCAGGGACCGTCTCCCACCCCAGGCTCCAGACACACCTAGGGGCTTCCACAGGGACGGCCTCCAGCAGGCAGGTTCAAAGCCCAGCTTGGATGCTGACCTATAACCTCGCAAGCTCGGGCCCACATCGGCCCTGTGGGTGGTCACCCTGGTGGGGAGACCCCAGGGTGGGGAACAAACAGGAGGCCAGGCAAGGAAGCTACTATGGGAGGAGGCCCCTGCCTGTACCTGCCCCACCCCCAAGGCCTGAGTAAAAGGCCCATTCACAGCCCCGCCCACAGAGGGGGCCCCAAAGAGCCCCTCCTCCCCGAGTGGGTGGGCCCCACCCACTGGGCACAATGGGGCCCATGTGCCGGCGTGGCCAGCCGGAGCTGAGGGGGTGGTCTGGGGTCAAGCGTCCAGGGACAGCAGAGGAGCCCCTCCTCCCTGCACACGGGCAGCCCATCCCAGGACCAGGGCAACAGGTCCCCCGCCCCCGTGGCCACCCCTTCGCACAGCAGCCCCCAGGTGGGGGAGCTGGCGGGCAGGCTGACCCAGGCCTGCCCGCGGCGCCCCCGGTCCCAGCAGAACGGGGCACACGCCAGCCCTTTGCCACCCCCGCCCAGGGGGGCACCGGCTGCTGAGGCCCGAGTCGCACCTTCTGCACACCAGCTGGGCCTACTGGGGGGCTCACTCACCTGAGCGCCCCGGCTGCTTGGCCATGGGCAGGGAGACCTCGGTGAGTGGCAGGACATACACGTCTGGCCCGTTCGGAGCCCCTGAGGCAGGGGAGCCCTGTGCCGAGAAGCCTGCTGCGTACTCTTCCCCCTCAGCATTCTCAAACTCCTGCAGCGGTAGGTGGGTGCCAGGCTCACGGGGAGCGCCAGGACTCCGGGGACAAGGGCAGGGCAGGGCAGGGGAGGGGACGGTCACAGGGTACAGGACAGGCTCAGAAAGGACCGAGCTATCACCTCTTCTGGACCTGGGGGTGGAGCGGGCTGGGGGGCCTGACCTAGAGCTGGGGCACCTGCCGGCTGCCCCTTGTACCCCTCCACTCGCTCCTCAGGGCAGAGGACACGCGGCCCTCCGAGCCCCTCCCCCTCCAGGAGACCAGGGACACCAGCTGCCCAGAGGGCCAGAGGGCTGCTGTTTGTGTTGGTTGGTTGTGAGGAAAACCAGCCTCCCAAGGCCAGAGTCTCAAGCCTGGGGGGCCATGAGCCCCAGGGCAGCAGCGCCTGGCCCAGCCGGGTCCACCCCGACCAGTGGCCAGTGACCAGCGGCCAGCAGGGGCGGCGGTGGGGCCAGAGACAGGAGACCGAGAGGCCGAGGCCAGCTGCCCCTGCCCATCCAGTCAGCCCCCCACTCCTCTGTCTGCCACCCCTCCCCACTGCAGCCCGAGCCCCGCCCAGCCTGTGAACTCAACCTCAAGGTTAGGGCTGGAGAGTGGGGACAGGACGGGGATGGGGGGGACCTCACCACCCCCCCCCCCGCCCCAGTGGAGGGGCATCTAAGTGCCCCTACCCCTTCCAGACAAAGAGCCTTCCTGAGTGCCCAGAGCAGGGAGCCCACCCCCACCTCCACCCCCAGGCCAGGCACCCTGCCACCTTCCACAGCCGTCCCCCTGGACCTTGACCCAGGTGGGCCTTTACCCGCTCCCAGGGCTCCTTAAGAGCCTGGCCTGGGCAGCCCGGGGCTGGGCCCCACCTGGCTGGCTGCTATTTTGAAATGCCGCTGCTGCACCTCTCTGTGGGGAAGACCCCTCCCCCCAGGTCCAGAGCACATTCCAGAGGAGAGCCAAAGTCTCAGAAATCCAGAGCCTGATGCAAAACAACTCCTACTCAAACAATAGCAGCTCTCCTCCCTGGAGCCCACAACCAGACTGCCCAGGTGGGGAAACGGAGGCCTGGAGGGCCCCACCCATATGGACAGGCAGCTGGACTGGGAGCCAGGGGGCCTAGGTTTCTCCCTCAGTGCTGCGGGACCCCAGGACCCTCCTTTCCCCTGGTCTCTGTGTTCTCAGCTTCCAGGGGTGACTGGGGACCCCCTGCTGGTGTCCCCGTGGGCCAGTCCCTGTCCTGGCCCAGAGAGGACAGAACATTGGGGGCAGGGGGAAGGGGCTGGTGCCTGCGACGACCCCCTGCCCAGGGCCCTCAAGACCACCCTCGGGGCCCTGGGATGCTGCAGCTGTAGGCCCACACACCCCACCAGGGCCTGGCCCAGCCCATACCTGATGGTGCTGCCCGACAGCCCGCTGGAGGATTCCGGCACAGCGGGCAATCAAGTAGGACAGTGTGAGCATCGCTGCCCGGCCCCTTCTCCCAGCAAGCTCCACGGGGGTGCCCAGCCCTGGGCCCCAGAGACCAGGCAGGAGCCCCCGGTGTAGGCAGGCCCTCCCACCAACACGTACTGGGGCTGGAATGTTCTGGGCACCATGTTCTCCAGGAGGTGAGGAGGGCAAGGGTAGGAGGGGCCGAGGCTGGTCCTTGTTTGGGGCCTTGTTCTCACAGTACCCTGAGGAGGGGCTGACCTATACAAGGCTCCCCCGCCCCCCACCCCCCATGACCTCACGGCTCTGGCCCCAGGATCCTGCCTGGCCCAGATGCTGGGTGCCTGCAGGTCAGGGAGACAGTCTAGCCAGGGCAGGGTGCAAGGAGCCACAGCCCTGCCACGGAGGCACTGACGGGCCTGGAAGGGTGGCCTCTGTAACAGGCAAGTTCCTCGTCCTCACCAGGCAGGTGGGCAGCTCCTGCGGGCCCCCACTCCGTGACATGCCATACCGGGGGGGGGCGCTATTTCTCTAAAACGGGGTGTGGGCCACTTGGTGTGGACACTGATGGGTGCCACAGGACGGCCCCTCCCCTCCCCAACTCGCCAGGCCCAGGAATCCGACCTCCAGCCCAGGGCAGGGGGTGAATGACCACAGCCCAGCCCGCTATTTGCTAAGTTGGCAGGAACTCGACCCATGTGGGCGGGGGGGCGGGGGCAGCAGGGAGCCTCTGCTTGGGGTTCTCAACTGCCAGCTTCTCCCCCTGGTCCTCCCCGCTCAGAGCTGCAACCAGACATGGCGGGGTAGGGGGGACAGCTCTCCAGGCGGTACCCCTCGGTCATCATCCTCAGGAGGGGGCCCCAGAATTCAGCCCAGGACCCTTGGGAATGCAACTCTGGGGAGCGGCCGTAGTGAAGACAGGGCCGTGCATTTAGCTGATGCTCCGTGAGTAGCAACGACCAATGCCGCTGCGCACGGTCACCCCGATTTCTGGCTCCGGCACACGATCCCCACCTTGTGGGGCAGAAGATGCCCCAGGTCCGGCTGGCAAGGTGGTTTTGGTGCAAGGAAAGCGTGTCTGGGTGGCTTTGGTTTCCTGTTGTCGGTTCGAATGAGCAGGAACTTGAGGACCGCTGGGCCAAGAGCCCTCCTCCTCCACTGGGGAGTCAGGGGCGTCTGGGGAAGCGAGCCCCCTCCCACACTGGCTCAGGAACCCCCCCCCCCCCGTGAGCCCTTGCAAGGCCCATCCTCACTGTCCCAGAGTGCCCAACCCATGCGCGGCACTGAGTGGCCTGGCCCTGAGCTGGGACATGCCCACACAGAGGGGGTCCAAAATGGGGGAGACAGTGGGCTGGCCTCCACGGCCCTCCTGTAGGCAGCCCCCCAGGGGAGGGAGGCTCAGTGCCGAGTGGGCGCAAGAGAGCCCAACCCTTGGGATCCCGTCCGCATCCCCTTGGGCCCCCGGCCCTCACCTTGAACCCGATGCCACCCTTCTTACAGCACAGACAGGCCAGCATGAGAGCAATGACAGTGAAGAGCCCGGAGAAGGACACGGCCACCACAGCCAGGGAGGACGACCAGGAGAGCTCACTGAGGGGGGCGCCGTCTGCCGAGGAAGAGGGGGTCACGGGGCAGCCTCCAAGGCTCCGGCCCCCCAGGCTCACCCTGTCCCTCCAGGTGCACCCAGGGCCCAGCCAAGCCCCTGCCTCCCCAGCCCGCCCTGACCCTCGCTCTGAGACCTGCCACCCACAGGCACAGCCGCCGGGCTCAGGGCAGAGCGGCCGCCGTGGCCCGGAGCCTGCAGTTCCCCGGATGGCCACTGGGTGCCGCTGCGGCCTCACTCAGAGAACACGGAGCCGGTAAGGCGGCTGGAGCCTTTCCCAGGTCCCAGCTGTGGGGGTTCACCGACGCCCCTCCATGAGGCCAGGGTCTCGGGGCTGTGGGAAACTGCCCTCCACGTCGCTTCCAGACTTTGGTCACCCCACCTCCCCTCTCCGGAGCCTGCGCCAGGGGCTGTCATGCCCCCAAAGCTACGAGGACAGCACCCGCCAACACTGCAGGACCCCAAGGGCGGGGAGGGACCCTCAGGGCGCGCTGTGAGGGAGAGGTGCGGGGGCAGCCGCGTGCCAGGCTCTGTGCCGCTGGGGGCCAGAGCCATGAGCCAGGCCCGTCTGGCCTCTGAGGCATAGGGACCCCACTGCCCCAAGAAGGCGCTACAGCCACGGGGCAGCAGAGTCCCCCCGTGTGGCTTGGCCTTTCCAAGTCACCCTCCTGCTGAAGCGCCCGGTTTCTGTCCTGGGAAGAGCAGCGACCCCTCGTTCTGCAGCACTGGTCCACAAGGGCCCCCTCATGGCTAGCCCTCACCAGATGGGGAACCTGACGTGCCAGGATAGCATCACGTGGCACCCCCCAACACATACAGGTGGCCCCCAAGCCAGGGCTATGAGCTGCCCCCATCCCCCCCACCGGCTCTGCTCATCTGGTGTCCACGGGCCAGCACAGCAGGGCCAGCCCGGCGTCCCCCAGACAGAGGCGGGCACGGCAGGCCTGCCCCTCCTGTCCTGTCACACTGCACCCCCTTCCCCCAAAGACCTCTGTCTGTCCATCTCCGATTTGGCCCCTGGAGGCTTTCTGCCCCCAATTCCTCTGCACACACCAAGCATCCCCACCCCTCAGCCCCCAGTGGCCGATCCCCCAACCCGCCACCCAGCCCAGCACACCTGGCATCCCGAGCCCATCAGTTCAGGTCAGATCCAGTCTCAGCAGGGCCTCGGGGGTCCCAAATGGTCACTGAGGTGGCCCTCAGGCCTGACCCCGATGGACAGGAAGAAATGAAGGCTCCATGAAAGTGAGGAGCCTGCCTAGGGTAGCAGAGCTGACCTCCGACTGACGTGCCCCTGTCCCCATGCCTTCTGTGCCGACATAGGAACCCAACCTAACGTGGCATCTGGGAGGGCCGCCTGGAGGCAGTGTGAGCCCGAGGGCCTGGAAAGATGGCGAGCACAGCCTGGACTCCCGCTCAGGTCTCCAAGCTCATTCCCCACACCCACACGGAAGATGGAGGGGCCCAGGTAGCAGGGGCCGGGCAGGGCCAGAGAGCCAGGAGGACGGGGCCACCGTGGCAGGGGAAACCGGCCGGGCCTGCACCAGGAGGAAACCTGCGTGGAGGGCAGCCACAGGCCGTGTCCCGGTGCCCCAGGGGTCCAAAGCGGACACCCTCCCAGGGCCTCTGCAGGCCAAGTCGGGTGTGTGTGTTGAAAGTCGTGCACTGGGCTCCAACACCTGATAGCACACGGCCCACAGGCGCTGGCCCGTGGCGTTTCCTCCCGGGGCTGGAGATCCCCGCACCCCCAGGGAGCAGCCAGAGCCCTCAAGGCCGCTCCACTGCCATGGGGACCCACTGGGCACCCAGCACGCTCCTCTCCAGATGCCCCCACCTGCACACGCAATCCTGCACCTCCCTCTCCTGCTGCTCCTGCAGCCTGGGGCAGGGCTTCCGGCCCGCTGGGTCCTTGAGGAAGACAGCAGGCACCGTGGCCCAACAGCCACCCACCCGGCAGGGCTGCACAGGCTGCTGCGGGGCACAACTACCTCAGGAGGCCCAGCTTCAGCCTCCACCCTCAGCCTCCACTCAGCCTCCACCCTCAGCCTCCACCTTTAGCCTCCCCTCTGTGTGCAGAACTGGGGGCAGGGAGCAAGTTCACTGAAAACAGGGTTGGAACACTGCAGGGCCTGTGGGTGGCCGGAAGCACAGGTCGAACCGTGGGCCCAAACCCCTTGAGGGGCGGCTACAGCCTGGGGGCGGCTGTAGGAGGTGGGGGTGGGTGGGGGCAGGGGTGGTTCTAGAGGAAAACCCCAGGGGGGCCTCCTAAAAGCAGCAGCTAGAGCCCTCCCTGCCACCTTCAGTGCCCCGCGGGCTGGGCGGGTCACAGTTGGGGCATAAAAGGGGCTTTTCTGTTGTCATTAAGGTCCTGCTGTAAGCACGTGAACCCACACAGAAGGGACCACAGAGTACGGCTCCTTCCCGTGAAGACACGAGACGTCAAAGCCAACACGTTCAGGAAATGGAAACGCCCGTGAGAAGGGACAACAAAAGCTACCGCGCACACAGCAGGCACCGTGTCATCGCGGGCGCTGGCTCTGCCGACCAGAACCAGCCAGCATCCCGGCCACCCTGTCCCCGGTCCCGCCTCTGCACATGCCCTCCTGCAGGGGCCGTTTATGGCACTGGACCGTCTTTTGCCAGTTACATTTTTTTTTAATGTTTGTTTGTTTTTGAGATAACGCGAGAGACAGAGTGCAAGCAGTGGAGGGGCAGACAGAGGGAGACACAGAATCCGAAGCGGGCTCCATCCAGGCCCCGAGCTGTCAGCCCAGAGCCCGACGCGGGGCTCGAACCCACGAACCGCGAGACCATGACCCGAGCCGGAGTCGGACGCTCAACCAAATGAGCCACTCGGGCACCCCGCCAATTACATTTAAGAAAACACTTCCATCCACTGCAGAAGCAACACAGAAAATGAGGCAGAGACCCCAGGTCCTGTCACCGTCCACGGGTCAGCCTCCACCCTGCCCCGAACAGGACGCCTCCTCGATGGCCTGGTGGCCCGGGCACCACGGTCCAACGCGGCCGGGTCTTTCCCAGAGGAGGCACCGCGTTCTGGAAAACTGTACGGCCACGTTTAGGAGCAGTGCCTCACATTTATGGGGCACCTGTGGTGTACCGAGGTCTCCCTTCCAGGTTGCGGAGGGGACAGAGCATTTCTGGGGAGCTGGGCGGGAGAAGGGCAGGGCACAGGTCAGAACAGAACCAGGTGCCGGGCTGGGCTTCCCGTAAAAGGAAAATGTGACTTGTTTCTGCCATCAGGTGGGGACAGGTGTCTGGGCGGGACTGTCACATGACCTAGATCACCGCCCCCACCACCAGTCGTCTGTCAGCGAGTCCTGTGACCCTAAGGGGGATGAAACTCTAACCTGGTGACAGAAGCTACAACAAGCAGAGAGGGGGGGTGGCCGTGTGTCTGTGGCTGATCACACGTGGAAAAGTGGTGATTGTTACCAGCACGCACGTGCTGCTGCGGGACGATGCGGGGAGTCAGGGCCTGAAGGGACAGCCCGGAGCCAGGCCGGCCGGCCAGAAGACCCCACACAGAACACAGGCGGTGGCGGGATGGAGGGACCGTGCAGGGGAAGAGCCACGTCCCCACACACGCAGTAACTTCAAACTGACGTCTGGAAGTCAAATCACAGCACCGGAGAAGAAAAGAGGGAGACGCCAGGCTTCTTCGTGGAAAAGAATGTTTAAGCTAAAAGCAACAGAGGGAATCACAAAATACCGATGGGTTTCGCTCCATAAAAACGTATGTTCCATAAAAGCCCCAAATCCAAGGCGCATGGCAAACCAGGAAAAACGATTTACAGAACACCTATCACGAGACTGGTAGCATTACTCTACAGGGCCCACCATCAGCGAAAAAAAAAAAAAATACGTTAAGACCCCATAACGCAAACAGACTAAGCAAAGCCCGCAAGGAAACGATCAGCCTCGTCCGTAATCAAAGAGGCGCAACTCGAAACACGAAGTCCGCTTCCGGCCTGAGCGAGTTCCCAGAACCCCCCCCCCCCCCCCCGTCCTGGCTGAAGCCAGGGCACCAGAGGCAGCCGCCAGGCTCCCCGTGCGAGAATCGGAGAATCAACTGGAAAGCGGTTCAGAGATGTGGGTGCAGCTCCTTGGGGACCGAGCTTCTCGTTGGCCAAGTGATTCCTTGTCTGGGAATTTATTCATTTTTTAATGTTGATTTATTTGGGTGGGAGGGGCAGACAGAGAGAGGGGGACAGAAGATCCCAAGCAGGCTCCGCACTGTCAGCACAGAGCCCCATGCGGGGCTTGAGCTCACGAACCAAGAGATCAGGACCTGAGCTGAAGTCAGACGCTCAACCGACTGAGCCACCCAGGCGCCCCCACCTTGTCTGGGAATTTCAACCAAGAGACTAACCCGGAGGGTGCACAAGTCCTGAATAAATGAACGGAGGAATGAGAGCGCTAACTCCGAAGACAGACCCACGTCTCACGCATTCGCTACGGTGAAGGTTCTAAGAATCACAAAAATGCCCCAAGAGTCCACCAGTAAGGAAGGATTGAACAAAACGGTGTATCTGCAAAGGAGCCAGAGAAAGTGAGCTGAGGAAGTTTTCAAAGTGGAAATCTCAACGTGACGCTACTCAGGAGAAGGAAGACACACGAGGACACGTTTGGGCGCCGGGCAAGTGTCCGTCACGTGACTGTGCGGCCAAGGGGTCGTGGGGCCCCCCAAACCACGCGCGAGGTCTCCCGAGGGCCAACCGTCAACGGGCGTGGTTGAGTCTATGTCAGTCACACGTCGATAAGGTTGAAAGCAAGAGGCAGGACTGATCCTAAATCCAGGTCACCGTTGTGTTAAAAAAAAAAAAAAAATTCACCTGGAAGAAAATCTCTCAAACCGTGAGCGGTGCCCGTCTGGGGCGGCAGAAGCCGCTTACCGCCTGCTCGTTGCTGGCACATTCCATATGGCCGCTGCCGAGCACACGGTCTCTAGAATCTAGTGTGTGTCATCTCCTGTAATTATCACTCACAACCCATCGTTCCGTCTGGAAAGACCCCCACGGCCGCAGAGCACGAACAGGGCCCCGGCGTCACCGAGTCCTGGGCTCGGCCCCCCACACCCTGTCCAAACTTCAGGGGTCTGAAGCTTCCAGGCCATTCCTCACCCAGGCGGGCGCCATCTTCAAAAGCACCACCCACCGATGGCCCCTCTGAGCCATCCACGCTGAGCCCCACTTGCCCACGGGCTTGGCGTGAGGGGACGTCCCTGGGGGCCTGAGACACAGGCAGTACTCGGGCGCCATGCTGAAGGAGCGAGGGCGGGGCCCGTCAACCCTCCAACCTCGGAGCCACGTGCCTTGGTTTCCCCAGTCTCCTCTGGAGAGGCCACCCCCTGCTGTCCACCTGGCATCTGCTCTGAAGGGTAAGTGAGCAGTCTGACCACTAAGATGCCATGATTTTTGTTTAATTTTTATATATTTTATTCTGAGGGGGAGAGAGAGAGAGAGAACTCGTGGGGGAGGGGCAGAGCAAGGGGGACAGCACAGAGCCTGACATGGGTCTCGAACTCTCAACCCATGAGATCGTGACCTGAGCCAGGGGCAGATGCTCAGCCAGCTGAGCCCCCCAGGCGCCCCGATGCCATGATTTTTTTAACGGGAAGTAAGCGTCGTGAGGCCCCACGGGTGTGGAGTCTCCAGAGCAGCAGAAAACAGGGGTTGTTTGCCAGGGGCCGTGCGACGGGGAGTGGCTGCTGGTGGCTCGTTGTGTCGTTACGGGGTGAGGAGAATGTTCTGGAACCAGAGGGGTGGGTGCACGACACTGGGCACTAAATACCCTGCATCGCTCATTTCCAGACGGTCCCCTTTACGTTACGTGAGCTTCACCTCGATTTCAAAGTGTCCAGAGAGCACTCAGACGCCCGTGGAGGCCAGGTCAAGGGTCACGTCCACAACAGAGAGTACTGTCCATCGAGGCCTGGTGCCCTCTGATGCTCGCACCACGGAGAGCTCACTCCCCAGCAGGAGCAGCCGAGGGGTCCCCAGCCCAGCCCAGTGCGCCCCGGGCTCCTCACGTGGCGTGCCCAGGCTGCCCAGCCCACGGGGACTCCAGCGCGGGGATCAGCCGCAGGCCCGGGGCGGGGCCTCGGCCGGGCGTCTGAGGACATCCTGGCACCAGTCCCCCTGCCCCCATGCCCGGTGACGCAAACGGGGTCCTGCACAGGAAGGAACCACAGCCAGGAGGGCGTTCTGCTGAGTTAACAGGATGAGGCAAGTGAACAGTGTTAAGGGTGGCAGTTTGCGTGCCCAGGGTGTCAGGGGCCAACGTCCCAGGGAGGGGGACCTGACCCCATCGTCTGCCCCTGACACCCCCATCTCCCAGCCCCCTGCCGAAGCAAGCAGGAGTCAGCAGGATTCTGGGGTTCCCGGGGCGGGGGGGTGGCCGGCAGGAGAGGTCCCCACCCCCACCAGCCGTCCTGGGAGCAGAGCCAGTTCTGGGGGCGGAGGGGGCAGAGGTTCTCCACGAAGGTTGGTCTGTGGGCCCAGACGTGGAAGTTTTCCCTAGAGGAGCGGAATTCTGGAGCGGGGACACGGGCGCCCTCCACCAGGTCTGGGCCCTCGTGTGGCCGGGCGCCTCCCAGGGGGACCCAGGCTCGTGTGTTTCCTCCCTTCTTCCCCCAGATCTCAGAGATCAGCGGGAACGATGACAGGACGGACCAGGGACTGAAACCAGAGCCCCCACTTGTCTGTAAGGGGGGCTGCGGGCTGCCGGGGTGGGAGTGGCAGCCAGAGACACACGCGGGCCCCCCCGGGACGAAAGCCACACCTGCAGGAGACACCCCACAAGAGTCGGGACTGCATCCAGAACCGTCACGCACGGCCCCGAGGCTCACCTGACCACGTCCTCCCCACCTCAGAACCCGACTCTGGGCAGGGTCGCAGCTGCCCAGCCTCCGCCCCCCGCAGGTGCGTCTGGGTGGGGAGGCTATGGCCACTGCCCCACCCCAGAACCTTCCAAACCTCTCACCCCCGAGTCCCGGTCTCCTGCTCTGTGCAGGACAGGGGGCAGGGGACGTGCACACAGGGCTGGACGGTGAGCAGGTGATCTGAACAGTCATGCACCCCAAAGACAGAGGCGGGGCCGTGAGGTGAAGGCACGCTCCCTCCAAGAGAGACAAGTGTCCACCTAGAGCGACAGGCCTGGAGCCAGCGGTCATGGCTCAAAGCCCTGCAGGTGCAGACGGCCTTCCCCGGGCAGCTGTGGCCAGGGGCCAAGGGGGGGCACGGCAGCCGCTCACCCGAGAGGGCTCTTTCCGGAGCCCCCGACCACAGATCCACGGAGGGCGGCCCGGCAGCTGGCGTGGCCAGCATCAGCCCCCTTCCTGCTGTCGCTGTGGGTCGGGACCTAGAACCTCACCCAGAGCCTAAGAGGGGGAAGCCTGGGTTCCAGCTCCCGAGGGGCAGGATACCTCCGCGGGGGGCCCGGGGCCTTCCTTCCGGAGAAGGGGGGAGGGACAGCACACAGGTCCCCACGTCCTCACACACGGGCACTCACACGCACGTGTGCACACACACACACACACACACACTCAAGTACGTACACATTTGGTCCTACGCTCACACGCTTTCATGTGTTCAGTCTCCCACCCACGCACACCCACGCACACCTCTAGGCCCTCACATGCACACGCACGTGCCTGCTCCCAGATACGTGCACACACACTTGCACGCTCACACCTGCACACACACGCACTCCCCGCCATCACGCGCGTGCTCTGGAGCGCACACTGGCGGTTTGGGGGGGGGGGCACACCCCTGGGGGCTCCCTCCAGGTTCCGCCGCAGGACCGAACCCCAGGGCCAGATGAGCAGCCGGCCGGCTCCGCCCCACATCAGGCCAGCTTGTCACAAACACAGGGACGGAAGGAAGTTCTGCAATCTGCACACTGTCCAGTGACACATGAGAAAGCCCAGGCCTGGCCACCACCCACATCAGAGCCCCCTCCTGCACCATGGGTGCACTCTCACAGCTGGTCCTGAGGAGGGGGCCTGGGGGTCTGGGTGAGGACCGCTAACATGGGTGCCGCGGCCTGCCTCTATGCTCCCCTCTGGCTGACACACGGTGCCCTCTGCACAAATGCTCCTCCCACTTGGTCCCCGGCCTCGTCCTCCTGTCCTTCTGAGACATGCAGCACGTCCAAGGCCCGCACTCCCCCTGGGGGCCTGTGGGTGACACCCCGGGAAAGCAGGCCGACTGTTCTGTTCACCTGGGGGCCCCGTTCTGACACACGCCCGGCACGAGGCCGCCCCGAGGGGCCGGAGCTGGATAGATGAGTGCTTTCTCTCGAGCCCGGCGGGGCAGGGGCTGCTGGGGGACAGCAGCTTGGTAGAGGCCAAGGGGCCACCAGGCTCAGGCTCGCGCCAGCCCAGGTCTCCTGACATCCTCGCCTCCAAGTTTCTGCCTGGACCCCATGCAGGGCAGAGTTGGGGTGAGGCCGGCTAGGGAGGGAGGAAGGCAGGGACGTCGCCCAGGCCAGGGGCAGCCTCGGCCACGAGCAGGAATGCGCCCATGGGCCTAGCAGAAGGAGCCCAGGCCCCACCGAGGACCAGGACAGCCTCTTCCAAGGCTACGCGGCTTTGATCTGAGCAAGATCGTTCCTTTGGGTGGATCATCCACGGGCGCTGGAAGCTGCCTCTTGGGGGGGTGCACAGCCCGCTCAGAAGCGCGAGCGTGTCTGGCCAGGAGCTTGGCCCAGGACGCGTCCACACCACGCCCGACCGATGAGGGAAAGGCTGTAATGGGCGTTCACAGAAGAGACGTGCAAACGGGCAACAATGCCCCGGAAAGGCCTCGAAGGCGCCAGGTGGCGGGAAAAGGCAAGTGAGGCTGCCGTGGGGCGCCCCGGGTTGGCGGCCACCACGCGCTGGGCAGCCCACGGCGTCCACTGCGGCTGCCCCCACCCCGAGCAGCTCCAGCCGCTCTCCCAGCAGGGCCCCGATGAGCATATCGGGGGGGCGGGTGGGAGGGGGACAAAGGAGACCCCGCGCTGCGCGACTTGTGCACACGAAATGTGCACGTGAGGCCAGCCCCTGGAGGCACACGCGGTGCCGGTGGGGGGCAGGGAGTGGGGAGGGCCTGGCGGTCACCATGGGGACACCAGCATTCCTAACCCCGCCGCTCGGATGGTTGCACGACTCCGTGAGTGCAGTAAACACCACCGGAGTACGCGCTTCAAGGAGGTGAGTCCGGGGCGCCTGGGCGGCTCAGTCGGTTGAGCATGTGACCAGCTCAGGTCATGATCGCGCGGTTCCGGAGTTCGAGCCCCGCGTCCATCGGGTTCGCTGCTGTCCGCGTGGAGCCTGCTTAGAGCCTCTGTACCCCCCCCGCCCCTCCCCCTCTCAGAAATTAAAGAAAAAGCCAGGGGCGGGGTGAGTCCCTTGGAATGTGAATTATATCTCAACAAAGCTGTCATAGGGAAGTCGGGGACAGAAGGCAATGGCTGTCCACACCAGGTCACTGGAGGAACAGTGCCATCGGGGTGAGTGGGACGGACACCCGACAAACAACCCACCCGCCCGGCCTGAGGCCAAGCAACAGCCACTGGAGGCCCTGGGTCCTCCTACTCGGGGGGTCGGAGCCCCCGCACCTGCTGGGTACCACAGGCGGCCCCGCAGCCCCTTGTTCAAAATCATTAAGAATTTTAACATGGCAGAACACGAAGCCTGTGGGACCCTCCCCGGAGCCAGACCCCGACGAGGACTCCCCAAGTCCCCAAGACGGCGTCCCCAGAACCATCCTGCTGCCGGGCTCCCACGCCGGCCTCGGCACAGGGGAGGCCTCGGCGGAGTCCAGAGGTGGGACCCGGGCTCCCCTGCTCCCGGCCTGGCTCCCACGGACGGACAGCTTGTCTCCCGGGCCAGCCCAAGGCCAGCGGCCAGGGCACCCTGACCGGCAGGTGGGCACACCCCTCATGGGGAGGGGCACCACCGCACCCTCGCCGAGGCTGAGCGAGGCCAGGTCCGGCCACACCCCACCGTGGGAGGTGACCCCCCCGTCGCCAGGACCCCACTGCCTCACGCACACGCGCCGACCCCTAGGCCGCCTAGCCACTGCACTGGCCCTGCCCACTCCTGGTCTGCCACTTCCTCCTCCCCAGAGCAGGGGCTGGGGCCTCGCGACCACAAGCCCCCGTCCCCCGGGGCCCGACAGGGGAGAGCGGCCCCTGTCCTCCCAGAAACCCCCACTTACCCGGCTCTGGGCAGCCGCTCCCACGTGGCTCCGACCGCTGGTCTAACCCCAGAGTGACTCTCCGGAGACCCTTGACCCTACTCGGGGCCCCCAGGCGCCCCGCCTCGGCCCTGCCACTGCCCGAGGAAGCCTGGGCGGAGGGGGGGCCTTGGCATGGACACGGCCCAGACAGGCCGCCTGGGAACTGGCCTCCGGCCCTGCGTCCCCTGCCCTCGCTTCCTCTGCTGCTTCCTCTGCGGGGGGCGGGGAGGCCTCGGGCCGCCGTCCCGCTGGCGCCCCTTCCCGTGCGACAGGCAGGTCCTGAGGATGCCTGCGCGTGGCCGCCTCACTTTCTTCCCAAGG
Source organism: Felis catus (assembly GCF_018350175.1). Taxonomy (NCBI): domain Eukaryota; kingdom Metazoa; phylum Chordata; class Mammalia; order Carnivora; family Felidae; genus Felis; species Felis catus. The sequence goes on from NC_058381.1 coordinate 60,103,118, forward strand.
CTCCACCAGGTGGGGACGGCCGCCCCGTCTGCACAGGTGGCGGAGGCAGGCTGAGGGCGGGAGGCAGGCTCGGAGCCACGAGGGGCTGCCGGACGGCACATCACCAGCGGGGACGGGGCACAACAGCGCTGGGAGCCAGAAGCCCTCGGTCAGGGCCACGCTCCCTCCGGGTCCTGCCGGCCTTTCCCAGTTTCTGGGGGTGCCAGGCGGCCTCCCACTTTCCCGCAAGGACCTCAGCCACGGGACTTAGGCCCACCCTGAACACCTACGAAGACTCCCATCCTGAGGCTCCAGATGGACAGGAACTTTGGCGGGGGACACTATTCCCCCCAGGAGCCCACTGTGGCAGGGAACATGGGGTACGTGGGGGAGTTTCCCAGATAAAGGAGAGGCACGCGCCCCCAGGAAAGACTGTGGGTCGAGGGGCCCACCCTTGGGAAAGGCTCCGTGGCCGGGGGACAGCAGAGGCAGCCTTTGAGGGCCAGCCACCGGGACAGAGAGCTCTGGACCCCGGAGCCCCAGGCCACCTGCTTCGGGCACCGACATCCCTGCCCCCCATGACTTCAAGGAGAGCGGTGATGGAGCTGCGGGCCGAGGGGGAGGCGGGATCTGGTTCTCCCCTCAGCCACGACCCCACCCAGGATGCCCTAGTACCCACCCAGGCCAGCGGAAATCAACAGCAGAACGGGGCTGTGGGTGCGACAACCAGGAGGTCACGGCCCTGGCAGGAGCCTCATGGGCCGGGACCTCCAAGGACAAGGTGGTGGCAAAATCCATGCACAGAAGCCAGAGGCACTAATATGCCCGGCCCAAGGTCACCCAAGGCCGGGGAGATGGTCTGGCCTCGGAGGGATCAGGTCCAGGCCAGCCCCAAGTTCAGGTCAGGGGCAGACCGGGGCAGCACGGACGGGCAGCCGGCAGGTCAGAAGGCCACACTCAGGGCTAACTGCGCCCAAGGGACACTCTCCAGCCCCAGCAGATGACCACACATGTTATCAATGGGCAGGCTCTGCCCCGGCATGTCCGCACGAGTTGCACGTGTGTGTTCATTGGTGTGAAGGGGCACGTGTGCAGGCGTGCACCTGTACGTGTGTGTGCACATGAGGAGTGTAGGCATGTGCGATGGCTTATATGTGTGCACAGTGTGTGACCACGTGCGTGTGAGCACATGTGTGTGCGTGTGCACAGGAGTGCGGGTGTGTGCACAGGTGGGTGAGAATGCATGTGCGTGTGTGTGCACACGAGTGCAGGTGTGTGCGAGGTTTATATGTGTGCGCACAGGTGTGTATGAGCACGTACGTGTGCGAGTGCACATGAGGAGGGGGGGGTGTGTGAGGTTATATGTGTGCGCACAGGAGTCTGCGTGAGCACGTGCGTGGGTGTGTGTATCACTTTCACTCACGGGAGGGCATGTGTGCATCCGTGAGCGTTCACGCGCGTACGAGTGTGTGTGAGCCTCTGCGTGGGTGCAGGGCCCTGTGGGGGAGAAACAGCCCCACTGAAGGAAGGGCAGAGCCTGGCTTCCCGGAGAACGAGAACGTGCGGGAAGCAAAGAAACCGTCTCCCCTCCCCCTGTGCCCGGAGGGACATGGCTCCCCCTGCTGGCCCACACCCCGCCGACCCACCCCGGAGGGCACAAGAAGGGCGCTTGCTGTGTGGTCCCGGAGGGGCCTGGGCGCACCTGTCTCCGGCTCCGGCCAGGCCTCAGGGCAGCCGGGCTTGCAAACCATTGCCAGTTCCCCGGGCGCCCCCGGGGTCCTCAGCTCCCCTAGGTACACCCCTCCTTTCGTCCCCTCGGACCCCCCCCCCCACCGAGGCGTCACCCTGAGGCCCTGGCCGCGCCCAACCCTGTGCTGGGAGTGAGCTCCCCGTGGGCCAGGCCCGGGGTGAGGATCCACCAGGGGCACGACATGAGCTGAGAGGCGGGGGGAACGGGCCGGGGCTGCCTTGTCTTCCGGGAGCTTTCCCACACCCCCAGTCCCACCAGCCAGTGCACAGGACCCCCGCCCCGGGTCAGCCTCGACCGGCGTGGCCAACACCTGCTTTCACGCCACCGACCCCGTGAACCCTCACGTGACCCCCAGAGGTGGGCACCTTACAGCTTAGGAAACTGAGGTGGCACGGAGAGGGCCACGTGGTCAGGGAGGGGAGCTCTCGGGGAGAGGCCAGAACCTGGAGGCGGCCCCTCAGACAGCCCCAGGCCCCCCGGGGTCAGGGACTCACAGCCCTGCCCAGAAACGCAGCACGGTGACCAAGGCAACCGCCAGACGCCTACTGAGGTCCCTCAGGCCTCATCCGGCCGGTCCCGCCTCGGGACGCTCCTACGGGAGAGGGGACCCTCGCTCTCTCATGGCCACACCATCCTGTCCCTCCCGGCCCCGCCCAACTGCTCCTGACCCCCCCGTGACACACCCATCATCCCTCAGTTCGCGCCTCCCACCCGGTCTCTCCAGGGTGAGGTTTCACGTACTTGGGACTGAACCTCGAGAGAGGTCGAGCGTTCGTTCGGCCCAAGGCCACACGGCACTGAAGTCACACGGCTACGTCTACCAAGAAACCCCGCACCCTCACCCGTATCCTGGGAAAGAGGACCCCAGAAGTGGCAGCCTGCACAGGCCCAAGGTGCCCCAAGACCACACATGCACGCCTGCCCCCCCCCCCCGTGGCACCTGGCCCTGCCCATACCTGAGAGCTGGTGGTGGCCCAGGCAGGCACTGGTTTAGGTGGGGTCCCCAGGTCACACTTGAGCAGATACAGCCTCAGCCTCAAATTCAGTCCCCTTTTCTTTGTTTTTTTCTTTTTTTGGCTAGTATTTTTTGTATTTTATACTTTTAATTTACATCCAAATTAGTTAGCATGTAGTGCAACAACGATTTCAGGAGCAGATTCCTTAATGCCCCAGTCCCCTCTTCAATATAACTGCCACCGTCACTGCCTCCCGCCCATAGGGACCACCACGGAATCCCAAGAAAGCCACATGGCCTGGCCTGGTGACTTTATGAGGGACTCCCTGCACGGGCCTGGCCTCTCTGTCCACCCCTGACTGCTGGGCAACCACAGACACAAACTTCAAGACGGCCAAGAACTCGGGTCTTCCCTGCCCTCCGGACCATGCCCCCAGCATGGTCCCCCGCACCCCCCAACACGTGCAGCCCTCAAAACGAGGCACCTCTCTCCACTCTTGGGTGGCGCCATGGAGCCACCTCTAAAAAAGCATCTCTGTTCACTAAGCCCCAAGTTTTCCCCAGGCACATAACCTCCACGAGGGCCTGGGGGGTAAGCACTGTTACCCCATTTTACAGATGAGAAAACAGCCCCAGAGAGGCGGGTTTGGGCAGAGAGACCCCAGCGGGTGAGAACTGGGCTCTGAACGCTGGACGCTTAGCAGGAGGCCAGGGGACCCCACCTTTCCTCCTTCCCAACGCTCCCGTGGGGCCAACACCCTGCACCCCTGCCCATTTACCCACCGCCGCCGTTCAGGGCAGCCCCTCTACGCGAGGACACAGCTCTGCCCTTCACTGACCTTGCAGAGGAGACCTCCCCTCAGCCTCCCAACAACTTTTTTCCCTGTAAGTCATTAAACTGACACATTGTAATTACACTGATCACAGCTGTTGGCACTGTTGTTTCTCTAACGTGGGGGAAGGGTCTGTGCCCACACCCGAGTGTAGGGAGGGGGTAAGTGAACCCCACACAGGGCAAGTCTGGGCTCCACAAATTGTGCAAGAGGGCGGGTGGGGGGAGGGCTTCCATCCCGGGGTCAGTCCTGGCGTGCACACACACACACACACACACACACACACACACACAAGCACAAACGACCCTGCTACCAGTTCCAAGGCCGGCACTTCCTGAAGCTGGACCCCCGCCTCCCAGAGGGCACGCTGCCTGGAGCACTGGCCTGGAGGGGCCCAGATGCCTGTCCCTAAAGGCTGCCGGGGCACAGGGCTGCTGCTGTCGGCCCTCCGGGCCAGCTGCTGATGACGGCGCCTTCTCCAAGCCCTGGGAGTTGGTTGCCTGGGAAGTCTTTTCTGAGGGACTGACACCCACACCCTAAACCCAACAGACAGACTTCACGTCAGCTCCCTTCTCCCAGGAGCAAAATGCCTTCGGATGGGGCCGTGCCCAGGGGACCCCGCGCGTGGCTGCACACACCGGGCCCTGCTCCAGGGAGGGAGACCCAGGAGAGCCTGTCACATGTGCGCCTGGCTTTGTTTTGGCTGGCTTAGCCTGTGCCAAAGCTCCAGTGACATGTGGGTGGGACTCGGGCCCCTGGGCCATGGCTCCAGGGCAGGGATTTATCTCTCAGGCTGGTGGAGGAGGCCCGGAGCTGGGAGGGACGGAGGGAAGAAAGCCTACCACCTCCTGGTGACGGATGCGGGCCTCCAGCTGCCCCCGGCCACTGGGCCCACTGAACCTGCCCACCGCCGCCACTAGGCCAGGCAGCCACGGGTAAATGTGGTGCCACCAGGCTGGCAGAAGAAGAGGCTGGGCCCCAGGGCCCCTGCAGCCAGCTAGATGGTGCTGCCTTGGCTTCCCCCACACTGTCCAGGGGGCCTGGACACCCACCGAAGCCCATCTCTCCTGAGCCTCTGCCCAGTGGGCCGTCCTGTGGGTGGCCGCTGCTCCCAACTCCCTATGCAGGCTACTGGTCAGCCAGGCAGGGCTCCCTAGAACCTGCCCCCAGCACCGGCAGGGGCCTCCCACACCAAGACCATGGGCGGGCAAGGGGCCGTGGTGGCCTGGGACCCAAAGCAACACTCCCACACCTCCCAGGGGGGCCCTGGTCCTGGCCACTTCCTCCCCTGGACACCTGGGGCCAATGCAGGCCTCCTGCCCCAGTTACCTGAGCCTCCGCGGCCCACCCCCTGCCAGAGGCTTCAGCTGTGCCAGTGCCGGCACCGCGGCCTGCCCACCTCCACCATCAGGCCCCTAGGGGGTCCTTCCCAGAGCAGTTCCTCCCGCGGGCTCTACTCAGGGTGGGGAAAGGGTTAATTTCCATGCAAAAGAGGAAACCGCGGCTCAGGAAGCATCATGTCCGCAGTGGGGGGGGGGGGGGAGGACTGGAGGTGGGGGTGGGGGGTTGGCGGGCTGGACCGGCAGGTTGGGGGCAGCCGCAGCGGGCAGAGGGCTGGCCCAGGGGCGCGGCCAGCGGACTCACCGGGGTCGAAGTGCGAGCTGAAGGCGAAGCTGGGGTTGAAGAAGGACGACGACATGGCCAGGGCTAGCAGCGCGGCGGGCATCCCCGGGCTGACGCTGCGCTCAGGACGCCCGGGGCCCCGGGCCGCGCCGCGCCATCGCCCGAGCGGCCGCCGCAGGTGCGGAGCGCGCCCTGCCCGCCGGCCCGCCGAGCGCCCACCGCCGCAGCCGCGGGGCCGGGGCGGGTGCGGTGCGGGCGCGGGGCGGCGGCGGCAGACGAGGAGCCTCCGCCCGGCCGGCCGCGGCGCCGCGGGGCTCCGGGGCTGGTGCAGTCCGAAAACACTGGCGGGCGCGCGCGCGGGAGCGGGGGGGGGGGGGGTGCTCCCTCCCCGGCGGGGCGGGGGGGGGCACGGAGCCGCGCGGAGGGGGGACCCGGAGGCTGGGGGCGGGGGGCGCCGGGACGGGGCGTGGGGAGGAGGCGCGGGCAGAGGGGACGGAGAGACGCAGGGTGGGAGACCCGGAGACGCGGGGGAGGCACGGAGGCGGGGGGGGGTGGCGGCACGGAGGCAGGAGGGGGCACGGAGACGCGGGAGAGGGCACGGCGGCACACGCGGGGGTGGGCACCGTGGCGCGCAGGAGGAACACGAAAGCGCGCGCAGGGGGGCCCGGAGGCGCGCGGGGGGCCACGCGCGCGGGGCTCGGGGCCTGGCACGCGGCCCGCACACGCAGGTTTCGGAGGCGGCTCGGGTCCGGCCCCGCGCCCTTGGGGCGGCGCCCGCGCTGGCGGGGGGTTATTTTTGCACCGGCCACCCTCGCCTGTGCCACGCCGCGACGACCGTGGAGGAGGAGGCGGCCGCCCCCGCCCGGGAGTGCACAGCGCCGGGCGTTTGGGGCGGGCGCGGCGGCGGCGCGGGGCACCGAGGGACGGTCCCCTCCACCCCCACCCCCCACGCCGCGCCATCTTGCACCGCTGCGGCGCCCGCTGCAGGGGGCCCGTGGGGCGCGGGCGGCCGGGGTTGGGGGAGGGCGGGGGGGTGCTGAGATCAACGCCCCTCCCCCTGTGGGAGCCGGGGGAGTTACAGTGTAGTCGGGATCTGGGTTTTATGTAACCTGGGTCACGCTGGTTCATCCATCCATTCATTTCCCGGCCGATGAGCAAAACCCCTTGGCAGGGCCCCGCTGGAGGGCAGGGGTGTTGTGGGAGGCAGGAGGGGGGACCTTCTGCCCTCAGGGCCTGCGAAGGCTTTGGGGAGAGCAAGGACGCAGGCTCCCGCTGAGGAGTCAGCCCCTTAGGAAGAGGATGCCAGAAGGTGGCCTTCTTCTTCTAAGGGGTCCCCTTGTGTAGAAAGTGCCCCTCCAAGGGGTGAAGGAATCGTCCCCTCCTTTCCCTTCAGACCTTAAGGGTCCCCTGCTATGAACAGTCCCGACCCACCACAGGCCTGTGGGAGCGAACAGGGTATCCAGAACCTTCTGATGGACCCTGATTGTGTGGAGTCTGCTCTAAGTAGCTTTGCCCCACAGGCCGCTGTTGAGGATAAAGGAGCCACAGGTGGAATAGCCAGTAAGGGGCCTGGTGGGGACAGGTGCTCAGATCCCGGGGGCGAGCAGGGTCAGAGGCCACCCGTGGTGAAGGTGACTGAGGGCTGTGATCTCAGAGTGTACCCAGAAAAAGGGGCTGGGTCCACAGTCCAGGACCTCCCCTCCCCACCCAGGAGGTAGGCCCAGCACTGCCCGGCCCCCATATGGAGGGTCCTGCCTCTGCCCACCCAGGAAGGTGCCCTGGATACCTGGACCCTGGGGAGGCTCCTTGGGGGACAGGCAGGGGAGATGACCGGTGGCCCTAAGTTGTCTCTGTCCAGACCCTCTGCACCACTGTGGCTGGCCTCAGTGACCAGGGTCAGAAGACAGTTCCCTGTGACACAGTTTGCCTGTGAACACACATGTGGGCACACACTCAAACGCAGGGGTCACCCATAGCGGAAGCCTCATGCAGAGGGTGGGTAGATCTTGGAGCTTTGGGGTTACGGACCTTCCTCTGGGGTCCAGGCAGGGCAGGGAAAGCCCCAGGGCTCCAGCTGCAACACTCCCACCGCACTTGACCACAGTGACGCCCCCCCCCCCCCCCCCAGGCAACAGAGTCTTCCGAGGTTTTCCTGGAGCCCTGCTGTGTCCCAGGCATGGTAACCACCGAACTTGAGGCATTCCAGATCCCCCGCCCCCAGCGTTCTTCTGTACTGGTACTTCCCACGTGGGGCCAGCCGGCAAGCATCACCGTCACCACGGTGTGGGGTAGGAAGCCTGGCACTGGAATTTAGGGGAGGGTCTGTCTGGATGCTCCCCGGAGTCAGAGCCAGAACCGCTATCCTGCCGGGTCTTCTGAGCCCAAGGCCCCCCGGTCGGCACAAGCCTGACCCTCTGCCGGCATGATGAGGCCCACTGGGCAGAACAGGGTGCCGCAGCCCTGTGGAGGGCAGAGCTGAGCTGCTTGGGGCTGGCCAGGCTGCCTGGGACTCTTTCCCTGGCCTCTGGGCTGAGGTCCAGCCCCCTGACCTCTGAGAAAACACAGGGAAGACAAAGGATCTGAGCACCAGCAGCAAATACAACACCTTGTGCCCTGGGGCACTTGCTTGCCCAGTGTCAGGGGTGGGGGCAGCAAGACAGAGAGACAGGTCCCAGCGTAGAGGGCAGGCAGGGATGGCCCAGGGCTCCCGCAGGTCTGGCTTATACCAATCCCGGGGTGGGGGGAGGTCCCTGAAGACATGCCCCCACTTCCCCTGACCTGGGGGGAGGCCGGAGCCCCAGAGCCCTCCACAGCCAGAGCTGGGCCTAATAAAGGTGGGGGTCAGGGTGCCACACACCTGGGCGACCGCTCCCCAAGGGGCTGGCTTGTCACCCATAAAGGCCAGGCTGGCAGGTGCTGTTTCCCTGGCTTCACCACAGGACCCACAGGAAGTCCTAGGCCACGGGGATCGAGGTCACGGGCAGGAGCCTCTGGGCCTACAGCACGGGGTCACAGAGGCATCTCGGGCAGATGGCGTCAAACCCTGTTCCTGCCTCTCCGGTGCTTGGGGTGGTGAGGGGAGGGCACCTGTCCCCGGAAGGATCCAAGGGGGCCGGGCCTCGCCAGGAATGGTGTCTACAGAGGGAGTTTGGGCCTAGAGGAGACGCGGGAAAGCCCGAGGCTTCGGCAGCATGTGCAGGAGCAGTGTGGGGCCGGGCGGGGTGACAGAGTGAGGCCGCTCTGTCCCTCAGCGGGTGAGCGGGCCCACGTCCCGTGCAGGAAAGGGATGAAGCGTGACACCTTCAGGGACACAGGCCGGCCCCGGAGGCATGCTCAGCGAGGGAAGCCCCAATGCACCAGGACAGAGGCTGTGGGCGCCCCCCCGCCCCCCGTGTGAGGGGCCCACGCTGCTCCCAGCCACAGAGATAGGACGCAGCCGATGGGCCAGGTGCCCAGTGAAGTGACCGCTGAAGGGGTGCGCGGCCTCTTTTGGGGTGACTGAAGTGTCCTGTGATGCTCGTACACCTGCAAAACCCAGAATTGTGCGTTCTAAACAGTGACCTCTGTGGTGTGTGAATTATTTCTCAGTAAAGCTGTCGCACTTAGTAATCAGGAAAATTTTTTTACACTTACTTATTTTTTTGAGAGACAGAGCACAAGTGGCGGGAGGGGCAGAGAGAGAGAAGGAGGCACAGAATCCGAAGCAGGCTCCAGGCTCTGAGCCGTCAGCACAGGGCCCGACGCGGGGCTTGAACTCACAAGCCGCGATATCATGACCCGAGCTAAAGTTGGACGCTCAACCGACTGAGCCACCCGGGCGCCCCGTGGGTAACTGATATTTTAATGCAATACCTTAAAGGGTCAAAATCAATGAGGAAATCCGCAATGAGCAACATACCCCGATCTTGATTCACAGGAGCAGGAACAGAGCCGTGGGGGGCCTGAGACAAAGGGATGTCTGCCCGTCAGCCTGGCACCCCTCCAGTCCACACCCCAGATGAGCCCCTGATCTGGCCAGCCTGGGGGGTAGCAGCCTCCTCTGTGCCCCTTGGGAACACGCAGACCCCTTTTAGGCCCCTAATAAAGGGAGGGGGCCTGCTCTCCATTCTAGCTGGGTCCGCACCTGAGGCTTGGGGAGAGTGTCACAGTGGGGGACAGGCCTGGGGTGGGAGAGAGAGCAGGAGGGGGAGAGCATGAGAGGGTCAAGGGGAGGGGGCTTGTTAAGTGTCCTGGGGCTGCCCTGACAAAGCCGGGGGGCTCAAAACAGCAGAAGTGTGCTCTCGTACAACTCCGGGGCGAGGAGGGAAACTGACGGTCGGAAGGCACATCCCCTGAAGGTCTAGGGGAAGCGTCTCTGTCCTCTTCCAGCTCCTGGGGGCCCCAGGGGTCCCTCGACCCGTGGCCATGTCACTCCAATCTCTGCCTCCATCATCCTGTGGCCTTCTCCCCTCCTCTGGGTGTCTCTTGTTCTCATAAGGAACCCGTCAGTGGCTTTAGGGCCCATCCCAATCTAGAATGATGCCATCGGAACTGGGCACATTGGCAAAGACTCTGTTTCCAAACAAGATCCCATTGACGGGTACCAGGATTCGGGTGTGGACACACCTCTTGGGAGGCCCCCTCATCCCACTACAGAGGTGGAGACGGGGCAGGGCCAAGGGCACAGGGACAGCGTCTGTAGAGTCTCTCCTGTAATAATGAGACACATTGGCATTTCTGCACACGAGGTTGCCCGTGTGGGGGCGGGCACCACAGTGGGCATTGCAGGGCCCCAGGGACACCCTGCCTGCAGGGGTTTCGCCCCCAGGAGACTCACGGCACCCACAGCCCCAGACCCGCTCCCCTGGCCCACCCCTTCCTGCTGCACCAGGAATGTGGCCACAGCCTGGGGGTGGGAGGAGGGGGACAGGTGCCTGTCCCTGCCTGTGTGTGTGGTGGGCAGGGGCAGCTGCAAAGGGAAAGGCCTGTCTCCCTCCCCCTGAACTTGCCCCAGACCCAGAAGAACTCTCCTACGCGGGCCTGCCTCCCACTGTTGTGCTTGGCAGGGGGATGACAGAAGGGGCTCTGGCATTTGCCAAAGAGGCAGGGCGCAGTCACCGAGAGTGCCAGAGTTCCAAGCCAGCCTGGCCCCCACAGCACCCCCAGGGGGACAGGCCCTGACCTGGGAGGAGTCTGAGGCTTGCACCAGCCTTGTCCTTAAGTAAAAACGGCTTCCTGGGAAAGAAGGGCTAATTCCCCTCATATTTGCGGGCCTTGGGGCAGGGCTGGGCTGCTGAGGGCTCTGCAGGGGGCAGGAGAGGGGGTGCGGAGACCAGGCCCGCCCCTCTCCCCCAGCAGTGGTTCCAGGCAGGAGAGGGCAGTGCCTGCTGTGCCCGTGCACGGGGACAACACTGTGCCCAGAGCTGTGAGGTGGCCCCCATGACCCATCCAGGCCAGCTCAGCCCAGAGAGCGGGCCCAGGGCCGCAGGTGAGGGGGTGCGGCCTGACTCTGGACAGAAATGAAAGCAGAGGGGCCTTCCAGAAGCCAGCTATCTGTCCGCTCAGGGCAGGTGCTGGTTCCAGGGGCCCGTCCGTCCGCTCTCCATCCCGGGAACTCACCCCAGGCTTCCCACCCCTCACCTGCAACCTAGGCAGAAGTGGACACAGACCCGGCCTTCTGGAATATGCAGGGGCAGATGGAGCGGGGCTCAGCACTGGGCCAGTCACACTGCGAGACCCTTCACTGGTGCTTATTTTTTAGGTTTTCTCTTTGATTTATGCTTCATTAAAAGCATTGTTTCGGGGCGCCTGGGTGGCTCAGTCGGTTGAGCATCCGACTCTTGATTTCGGCTTAGCTTGTGATCTCACGGTCTCACTCCCTCAAAATAAATAAATCAATCTTTTTGTAAAAAAGCATTGTTTCCCATTCTACATTTAAAAAGGTTTTTTTATGTTTATTTTTCACAGAGACAAAGAGACAGAGCGTGAGCGGGGGAGGGGCAGAGAGAGAGGGAGACATAGAATCCCAAGCAGGCTCCAGTCCCCGAGCTGTCAGCACAGAGCCCGACGCGGGGCTCGAATTCACAAACCGCGAGATCATGACCTGAGCCGAAGTCGGACATTTATCCAACTGAGCCACCCAGGCGCCCCAAATATTTCCTTCTTCTTATCGAGGTAAAATTTGTGTAACATAAAACAAACCATTTTAACATGAACGAGTCAGTGGCATCTAGCCCATTCATAATGTTGTGCAACCAGTTCTAGAACGTTCTCCCCACTCCAAAATAAAAGCCTGTTCTATTTTAATTCCTCACTTCCCACCCCTCCATCCCTCAGCAACCCCCAGCCTGCTGTCTGTCTCTACGGATTTGCCAATTCTGGATATTCTAGACAAATGGAATCACACGCTCCGTGGTCCTCTGTGACTGGCTCCTGTCCCTCATGAGTGTGAGGGTTCGTCCAGCGTTTCATTCCTTTTGTGCCGAACAGTGTACATTGAGGGAGTGTCAGCACCGCCTGCTGGGGACGAGACCTCGGGGTCCGCGTGCACGTGCAGGCGTGCATTCCACACGGGCACGGAGCAGACAGGCGTGCCGGGAATGTTTAGGGCAAGAATGTGGAACCGTCCACGGTTTGTCCCAATCATCCTGCTCTTGTGACCATAGCCAAGGAGGAGACACTCCCCTGGACAGAGACACGCATTGAAATAGCATCTCTATGACAAAAATGCTGGGATCTGTCCAGGGTCCAGCAGCAGTGGCCAGGGAGAGAAGTTTCTGGAACATCCTTAGCTTGCAGGCCTCACATGAAGTTGTCACACAAAGTAACATGTGTGAGCGACTCACACAGAGACGACGGATCTCAGAGCTGCGTCCGCGCTGTGCACAATCACCAGGGAAACCCACGCAGAGGAAAGCTGGGTTTGGGGCTGGGAAGGGGCTGTTCCGCACGGGCGTTATCGGGGCCCGGCTCTGTTGGTGAAGCACACGGGCCCAGAAAGCCAACGGACATAAGGTGTCTCCAGGCAGACCACAGCCGGGAAGGGTTCCGGGGTGCAGCTGTCTCTGGTCTCCCTGCTCTCAACCTGGTGACTGTCCTGCGAGGAGGACCCTACCCAGAGAGAGAGGCCAGCCCTGCCTGGGGTCCCACAGCCCTGGTGGGGGGCCGCGTGGCCCGACAGAGACTACTTCCCTGACCCCGCCTCACCTTTATGGCCAGCCCTGACATGGCTCCCTGGCCCCCTACAGTGACCCATGCACACAGGACAGCCGCCCGGCCTGGGTGCTCACCGGAGGAGGTCCCATCATTGTCCAGTGGCTTCCGGTGGCTTCTCGGACATGCTGGCCAGCCTGCATGCCCTGGGTGACCCTGGCAGGCCCGACCAGCCATCTCCTGGACCCGTCCACTCCCCTCAGCCCTATGAGGCCAGCAGGCAGGATGGGACCTAATACAACAGACACTTGCTGTCCACTCTCCCCGCCCCCACCGCGGCTTGGGGAGACCAGGCACTGCCGACAAGTCAGTCTGCCCAGCCCAGTATGGACGTGCCAGGTGCCAGCGAGCCCCTGGGGGAGGCCAGCGCCAGGCTGGAGTGCCCGGGAGGGGCAGGGAGGGGGGACAGGTGCAACCCAAGCCGTAAACAGGCCCAGGGGTTGCAGGTATAAAAGCAGACTCTCAGCACCCCCAGCCTGACCTGCCACCCAGACCCCTCAAAGGAAGCCAGGCGGAGGTGAGCCCTGCCCGGGGAGGGGGGCATGGGCTCTGGGCCCAGCCAGAGCGTCTGGCAGAAGCTGGGGGCCTCATCTTCATCCGTAGGACAGGGGGAGGCCCAGGGGGCTGAGGAGACTGTAGGGAGGTCCGGGGGGAGGGAGGAAAAGGAGGAGGAAGGGGAGGGGCAGCCCCAAGGGAGCCCCAGTCCAAAGGCAGCTGCGTGTGCCTGGGTGGGCACGTGTGCACACTCACGCTGGTGTGGCCTCCAAGAAAGTGCTATTATTGGGGAGCAGTGTGGGGAGGCTGAGACCCACTCACTCACCTCAGGGCCCCAGGTGCTGAGTGGGGGGTCAGGGAGCCTGGGGGTGGGGAGGGTCCAAGGCCAACAGACCCGCTGACTCCGGCAGGCACGCTAAGCCAGCTCTGGATCCCCTGGGACCCAGTCCCCATCCAGTGGGGCCCCTACTTCCATCACCCCCACCCCCAGCCCTCCCTGGGACCCAGTCCCTGTCTGAGGCGACCCCCTGCCTCAATTACCCTCCCCCTCCCCCCAGCCCATGCAGCATTTTTTCTCATGTCAGCATCTGAACTTGGTGACTCACTGGCAAGTGCCAGAGGCAGAACAGCCCCCAGGGGGGCTCCGCGGGTGGTCCACAGGGGTCTGGGGTGGGGGGGAGGTCCCTGCCAGCCTTGACCCCTGCCAGCCTTGAGAGGATGTTCAGGACATAGCAATGCTGGGGACATGCGGGGGTCTTAGCCAGGCTTTAAAGCTCCAGTCCTGCTTTGGCGGGGGAAGTCAGTGAGGTGGGAGGGAGGGAGGGTCCTGTTGGAGGACAAGGACGAAGCGGGTGCCTTTCCAGGCACTGGGAGCAGCCCGGGAGGCTGGGCAGGGGGCCCACGGCACCAAGGGGCTGGCTCTGTGTGATGCCCCACAGCTCCCACCCCCCAGCTCTAGCGGGACCTATCAGCCTCCTTCCGGGGGTGAGTGAGACTCCATCCCAGGCCTTGGGTCAGGGCTATAAATACACCACCAGCAGCCTGAGGCCCCAGGCCCTGTCCCCCCTCTGGCTCTGATCTCAGGCTCCCCTGCCTTCCTGTGGGGGATACCCTCAGAGCAGTGGGGTGGAGCGGTGAACGGACACAGCCCAGGGCGCCCACCAGGCTCCGGAGATGGGACGCCACCCCGGGCTCAGCCAGACCTGGCCTGGAATTTGGCCGAGGCCGTCCTCGGTAAAGCGGGTGACCCCGGCTCTGGAGGGGCCCCAAGTGGCAGGCAGGGCATCCCCTCCCTCCAGAATGGAGTTCTGAGACTCCAGGGTGGCAGAGGGGGAATCGGAGTCTCAGCCCAGGATGTGGGGTGGTGGGGCCTGTCTTGTGCGACTCTGTGGCCCAGGCCTGCCCCTGACCGCAGCTGACCACCGCCCCCCCGCCCCAGGCCAGCCGCAGAAGTTGGCTGTTAGGGTTGACGCTTGGGGGCTCAGCTCCAGGCCCGCTCCAGGGCCCAAAGCCCTTTCCCCGGCGTCTCCCTTCCCTCCTGGTTCCTCACACGACCGTGAGAAGGGGCAGGGCGGGCAGGGGTCGCCCCGTTTCACAGATGAGGAGCCCGAGGCCCGGATCAGCTGTGAGGCATCCCCAGGATCAGGAAGGAGGATGTGGCTAGGGGGCTGTGTCCAGCACTCCCTGCCCCCCGGGGCTGCCAGGGTCGAGGGGCAACCTTTGACCTGTGGCTTCTCTATTTGGGAAGAAGGTAGAAACTCTTCCAGTCACTGCCCAGCCCCACTCAGGACACACGGGTCACTGGCTGCCCTTCCTGGCCATGGGAGTATGTTCCAGAAAGTTCTGTCACCCCATGAACTTTCAAGAGGGCCAAGGAGCCTCTGAAATAGCTGTTTTGCCACAAGCTCCAGAACCCAACCCCCCCCAGGGACGGCAACCGGAGAGCCCGGCGGGTCACAAGGCACCGCCCTGACCGAAGGACAGCCTGGTCCCCACCTGCTGGCCCCTCGGCCTGTGACCAGACCCCCACCTGCCTGACTGGAGTCCTGGCCTGCCTCGGTGGCTCCTGCTTGACACGGGCTCTCTGCAAACGGAGGACAGTGACGTGCGTTCTGCCACGGGCTGTGGTCCTCCCTGCTCAGAACACTTAGGCTCAATCCACAACCAGCCTGAGACCGGCCTGCGCTCAGGACACCTCACTGTGGGTGGTCAGGTGCCGGCCAGAAAGACCAATACCTGCCTGTCTGGGGTCTGGGGAGCGAGGCCGGGGCTGTGGGCCCCGAGTCCTGAGTCCTGATGGAAAGAGGTGGGGCTTTAGGTAACCACGAAGGCTTCCTAGAGGAGGCGGCTTTGAGATGGGCCCGGAAGGAGCGAGGGAAGTTCCCTGATGGCGCTGAGGGCTCGGATGGCAGCCACCCCACCTTCTGAGCGGAGTGAAGGACCTTGTGATCGTTACTTACCGGACGCAGGCCTCAGCCTCTTCTGTGAAATGGGTGCGGTACCTCAAGGGGGCCAGCTGGCGTGAGGCAGGTCTCAGGCACACCTTCCCTCAGGGCCCCGGACCCGGGAGTCTCTGTGGTCAAGGGCAGCCGGGGGCCTGGTCCAGGCCCCTGGGGACCCTGCTCGGGAGGTGGGAGCTGGCACCAGGCAGGGGAGGTGTCTGCTCTGGTCTGAGCAGAGCGCCCCCCACCCACCGAGCCGGCTCCCTGTCCACCGCAGGGCCAGGATGGACGAGGACTTCTCCTCTCAGATGAAGAAGATGGCCTTGGCCATGGGCACGTCCCTGTCAGACAAGGACATAGAGTTGCTGCCCACGGACATGAGGCATCACGGTATAGCACACCCCTTGTCCCCAGCACCGTGTCCCAACCCCGGGCCTGGCCCAGCCACGGCCGAGGAAGCAGTGGACACAGGAGTCCCTCTGGGAGCTCCCCCTTCCCCGGGCTGGGCAGCCTCGTGCACACAGGGGTGGGGGGAGGGGAAGTGCAGGACACGGCAGTCCCCACCCCCAGGACAGAAGCCTCCCTCTGGGCTCCCCGTGACCTGCGTCTGGCTGTCCCAGGCTCCTTCAACTACCTCAAGTTCTTGGAGTACATGCAGAAGTTCCAGGCCTCGGGGCAGCTGGAGAGCGCCATCCGCCAGGCCTTCCAGACTCTGGACAAGGACAAGAGTGGCTTCATCGAGTGGAACGAGATCAAGTAATGGCCAGTGGCTGGGGAGAGGGGTACCGAGCCTCGGGCCCCGTGCCCAGTCCACGGCCACCGCATCCACCCCGGCACAAGACCTGGCACCCCCCGTCGGGCCCCAGCTGGCCTCGTGGGAGGTGGGGCGGCCGGAAACAGCCCAGGTCCACGGCACTGGGGCCAGGCCCAGAGACGACTCTACAGCCGGGCCTCAGTTTCCCCACCTGTAAAGCGGGGAGTGAGCACCTTGCAAACCATCGGGCACCGGCCAGACACCCCCTCGGCTCTGACCCGAGCCCAACCTTGGCTCCAGGTACATCCTGTCCATCGCCCCCAGCAGCACACCCACCGCCCCGCTGACGGACGAGGAGGCAGAGGCCATGATCCAGGTGGCAGACACGGACGGGGACGGCAGGATCGACTTCGAAGGTGGGTCAGCACAGACAGAGGGGGCAGAGGTGTCTCTCGGGACCTTCCTGGCCGGCCGCTCCCGGACCCCACGTCGCGAGGCACCCAGCTCGGGACAACGCTGAGTAGGGCCGCCCACCCCCAGGCACCAAGCGTACAGCCTCCTCCTTAGGGGGCACCGTCACCCACCACAGATGGGAAGCTGAGCGTCAGGGAGGCTGAGCGGGTGGGGCGCTCCCTGGACGGAGGGGAGCCGGTGGGGGAGAGGTGGGCTGAGGCGGCTGTGGGCAAGGTCAGCCAGGGCGCAGCAGCGGTCCGTGGTGCAGGGGACGGAGCGTGGTGGTCTGAGATGGGCAGGGAGGTTCGAAGATAGAGACGGGGGCCTCGGGCTCTCCACGGCTACCCTGGGGTCCGGTCATCTTGCAGCCCCCCCCACCCCCCCACCCCCAAGTTGCTGGCCCCCGGGGCCTGAGGGCAGAGGGCAGCAAGGTGACCCTGAGAAGAGTCGAGCAAGGCTCAGAGCCTCAGACAGACGGACCTCCAGACGCCACTGCCAGCTGTGAGCCCGTCCTCACCTCTCTGGGCTTGCAAACCCTGACTTACGGGGTAGCCCCTAGAATTAACAGAGGGGCAGCCTGGCCAAAGGGTTCGCTTCGGACTCAGTGCCCCAGCCTCCCTGCCTGAGAAAGGCAGGATGATCTCAGGAACTCTAAGGGGAATTCCTGAGGGTCCCCACAAAGGGGACCGAGGGTCCCCAGTCCATCCTAAACCCCCAAAGGGGGCTGGCTCACCTCCACCAAGCAGGCCCTGGGTGGGGACACAAGGCACACAGCAACTGTGGGGGTCAATCCTGCTCCCCAGGGCTCAGGAGGGCTGGATGCAGGGTCCCCTCCTTTGTGAGGCCCTCCCCCTCCAAAAGGGGGCGTGTCTTCCCGTTGGGTCTGCAGGACTTGAGGGGCACAAGGCAAGGGATTGTTCACCAGAAATCTGTCTCCTATTCTAGAATTTTCTGACTTGATCAAAAAGGAGAAAGTTCCAAAGAAGAAGTAATACCACACCCAGCCCTGGGCCAGAGGAAGCTGCACCACAGGGCATCGCGGGGTGTTTGTGTGCCCGATCAAGGAGGCCGTGGGGGTGGACGCGGCATGTGCCAGGGAAATGGAAGAAAAATGTCATTAAATGAACAATGCAGCCCGAGTGTTTCTTGGGGGGCAGTGAGTGAGCTGGGAGAGGATCATGGGTCTAGGGGAGAGCTGGGGGGGCGGCGGGACAGGCGTGTGGGGTGTAGGGGGGAAGACGGGAGGCTGGGCTGGTGGGTGCATCCAGCCCCTGCCCCTTCTGCCTCCTCCTTGTCCCCACAACCCTGGGGACACCTGCAGAGGGGTTCCACGGCCAGCTTTTGCTGGGCCCAGACCCCTGCAGGACCCCCTTCCCCAGCCCCACCTGCACTCTGCTAGGCTGCCCTGGGTTCACGCAGCAGCCACGTGAACACAGAGCGGGGACACCTGAGACCCCAGGGTCCCAAGGGGGCCCTGGCCTGTGTCCTGCGTTGTCTCCTGGCTCTCTCTTTCCTCTTCTTGATGACCCTTCTCCCCAGCCTCTTCCTGCAGAAGAGAAGCCCCTCCCCCTTGGGGCCTTGCCACCCCGCCCCCCCCATGCTTGTCCTCTGGGAAGGGCGGGTGCCCCTGTCCTACGGTTTAAGTACCACCTGGTGACCAGGGCTCCCATATCCCACCTCTTCCCGTGCCCTGACTCCTGTGTCCATTTTGGCTTCCCAACGCCCCGTTTCACGGGAAAAGGGCATCTCAAGCTTAGAGCCCGGGGCTGAGCTCCGATTCGCCTTTCCCAAAGACTCGCCACCTGCACCTTCCTGTTTGTGCTGCCTCATTCCTGGGGCTGCTCAGTCCAGGAGCTTGGAGAGGTGCACACAGAGGGTAACGGCTGCCCTCCCCCTCCATCCTGGGGCTGGTCCCGGGGAGAGCACTGGGCCCCCTTCCCAGCCTCCCCTGGCCACGTGTGGAGGGTGAACACAGGGGCATGTGTGGCTTATGGTGAGGTTTACAGGAAGTGGGTTCTCTCTTCCAGTCTCCATGGGACTCCCCACCCTCCAGGAAGGAGGAGCCAAAGGTGGCTGGACCACCCTGGAAGTGAAGGCGCCCCTCCGGAGCACCCTCACTGGGCTGTGGCAGGAGCGAGGGCCTGACTCACATATCATCTTGCACTCCTCCCCTTACCCACCCTTGTGGGGGTCCCGCTGGCTCTGTCCTCAGAAAGCCTGGACAATTACCACAGCCCCCAAATAAGATTCCCACCTGCCACCTGACAATCGGTTCTCAGCACAGCAGTGGGGAGAGCCTTTAAAAATACAAATCAGGGGCGCCTGGATGGCTCAGTCAGTTAATCGGCCGACTTCGGCTCAGGTCATGATTTCGCGGTCTATGAGTTCGAGCCCCGCGTCGGGCTCTGTGCTGACAGCTCAGAGCCTGGAGCCTGTTTCAGATTCTGTGTCTCCCTCTCTCTGACCCTCCCCTGTTCATGCTCTGTCTCTCTCTGTCTCAAAAATAAACGTTAAAAAACATTTTTTTTTAATAAAAAAAAATACAAGTCAGATCTGGGGCTCCCAGCTGGCTCAGTCGATAGAGCAGGAGACTCTTGATCTCGGGGTTGTGAGTTCAAACCCTGCATTGGGCATAGAGCTTACTTAAAAAAAAAAAAAAAAAAAAGGAAGTCAGATCCATTGCCCCACTCAGAACCCTCTAGAAGCTCCCCTGTCAAGCCAAGTCCTTGGAATGCCCACGTGTCTGGCTCCCCACGCTCTCTCTGACTTCAGACCCCAGCCCCCACTTCAGCCACACTGGCCTCCTCACTGCTCCCTCTGCATAGCCGCTCTTGGGCCTGGCGTGCTCTTCCCTAGATTTAGATCTGTGTGACTAACTGTTGCCTCCTTCAGTGTTTCCTCAAATGTCACATCCCAAAGAAGCCAATCCTTACTCCCCTGTTGTACATCACACATGCCCTCCCCATGCCTTCCTCGTCTCCTTGCCCTGTTATCTTTCCCCGTAGCACTCACCATCCCCTAATACACTACAACATTCACTTACTATGTTCACTGTGAGGAAAAAAAGCACCAAGGACGTGGGGTCTGAGATCCCAGGGAAGGACGGCTTTGAGCTTCATGTTGGCACAGGTTCCCTGCCAGGCATCTGCCAGTTAATAACGGTGGCCAAGAGGCTGGGCAGCTGAGGAGGGCATCTGGTGGCCTCCTGAGTGTTTGGTATCTTCCAGGGAGGAGGAGGGGTTTTGCTTAGGGCCCTAAGGGGCTGGAAGTGAGGAGTGAGGACAGGAGAACCAAGCCAGTCCTCGCAGAGACTGGAGACCAGCCTCAGCTAGCCCAGTCCCTCCCCTCAGTCCCCCTCAGAGCAGAAGAAATCCCTCTGGATCAGGGGCAAAATGCAGCTCCGTACAGGCCAGCCCTGGCCATGCCCGTTAATTTGCATATTATTTGTGGCTGGTTTCAAGCTGTTTTTAACTGGAAGGGCACGGAAAGCCTGGAAGTACGAAGAATCGCAGAGAGACACCACGCAGACAGTATGGTGAGAAAGCTGGTACAGTCACCACTGTCCGATGACAGAGACCGTAGGCAAGAGCGCTGCTAGACAAAGAGGCCATTTCATAAAAGTGAAGGGTCAGTCTGCTAGGAGAACACACAGCTCTAAATGTGTATGCGCCCACTAACACAGCCTTGGAATTCCTAAAGCAAAAATGAGCCAACTAAGATGATAAAGAGGTGATGCATGACCACAGGGGCAGATTTTACCATTCCTCTTGGGGACTGATAGAGTGAGGAGCAAAGAAAGCAGTAAGGATATGGAAGACTAGAAACACAAAGAGTGAACTCAACCCAAACGATAAAGATCAACTCTGCATCCAACAACTGCATTCTCTTTACGTCAACCGATAGAGCGTTTACCAAAACTGACCAAACGCTGGCCGTAAAGCAAGTCTCAATGGAGTCAGAGAATTGAAATAACATAGAACACGTTTTCTGACCATGGGTAAGTCAAGTGAGAAAGCAAACCCAAAATGAAAAGTAATGCGGCACTAAACAACCCACAATTCACAGAAAAAATATTTTGAACCTAAGAATAATGAAACTACAATAAACCCAAGTCTCGTGTTGCTTGGAGGAAAATAGAGTGTTTGCTGCATGGGCTCGGAAGGGAAAGGCTGACCATCGGCGATCTAAGAACACTTCTTGAGAAGTCAGAGAAAGAAAAGAAGATCAAATTTAAAGGAGAGGGAGGGAAGTAGAGGAATTCTGAAAGGCCAAGGCCCCTGCCCCCAGTGCACACCCCACAGGGCAGGCTGTTGGTTTGTTTTGCTCATGGTTCTGCCTGGCACTGATCCAACAGGAACTTCGAGGATTCGTTTGTGCAGTCACTTGTCTCCAAAAAGGCACACGGTCAGAGGGCCACAAGTGCCGTGGGCCTTGGGACAGGGTCTGGGTGGGGTGGGGCCAGAGATCTCCCCCTCCAAGCTGTCCCTATAAGCCACAGCCAGCCGGGGAAGGGGCTGTGTCAGAAACTCAGGGTGTCCCCGCCATCCTGCCCACAGGGGGCTTCGAGGAGCTCCTGCCGGGTGGCGCCCGGTCCTGCCTGGGCTGGGAAGTCAGGCTGCCCCAGGTTGGAGCAGCACCTCTGCCCGTCTGCACAGGTTTCCTGCCTACCCCCGTCTCTGGCCCCCACCCTGTCTGTCTTCCCACCTGCTGAACACCCTACTTGCAAAAATACATAGCTTAGTAATTTGCAGCGGCTTCCCCCTGGCAACTCCTAATGACAGCTTCAGACAAAAATACCTTTTACAGGAGACAGGGAGGAAGGTCTGAACCATTCTTCCCCCGTGTGGCCCCCACTCTGCCCCTGGGAGCCGGCCCGAGGGCAGCGAGTGGCCGGCTCCTTCTGGCTGCAGCTGTAGCCCAGGGAGGGGTCTGAGCTGGTGCCTGCCGCCCCTCCCCTCGAGGAGCCCCCACCCCTGGGGCCCAGCCATCCCCCCTTCTCGGGACTCGAGAGGACGCGTCAGAAGGTCAGCCTGACTCTTAGAACTGCACGTAGAGGGGCTGAGCTCCGGGGCAACACTGGCCCCGGGGGGAGGAAGTGGGCCGGCAGCCCCTCCGCCCCTCAAGCCCCAGACAGGGCGCCCCAGTCACACACGCCAGATGGCCACTTCTTCCCATCCAGCAGCTCACAGGACGAGACGGCCCCATGAGGAGGGGACGTGGACGGCCCCGAGCAGATGCCCCCGCCCCGCGCAGGGGTCGGGCCAGAGTGGGCCTGTGAGTCTCCGTGCTGCGTCCCGCTCTGGCACCAAAGAGGAGAAAGACTCTCCTGTGCAGATGAGGGAACCGAGGCTGGACACACCCCAAGGAAGGGAACAGCAGCGACAGCGGACCGCCCTGCAAGTGAGCGCCCTGCGAGCTGCCTCAGCCCTCCCCCGGGGCGGCCCTGCCACAACCCACGTGCAGGAGGTCACCCTGTGCGAGCTGGAGGGACTTCCTGGCCAGCACACGCTCCCCAGTGCGTCTGGCAGAGGGAGGGGAGGCGCGTCCTGGAGAAGGAGCACCCTGTCCGTGGGCCTCTCACCACCCCCATCCTGACCTCGGGGCGGCCTCACCCTCCTCTTGAGCACAGCCTGCCCAGTGCCCACCTCTCAAGGGCTCCAGGCTGCACACTTCCAGGGGGTGTCCCCAAGTGGGGTGGAGGAATAAGAGGGTCTCTGCCACAGGGGGAGCACAACCACAGCTGGGGCATCCGAAGAGGGCAGGGGAAGAGCCTCCAAGCTCCTTCGGAGGGCAGGGCCAGCCAGCTAGGGAGCCGGGGAGAGCCCAGGCTGGAACAGACAGACATTCCCTGTGCTCGGGGGCTGGGACTCAACCCCAGGAGCTGGGGGGGGGGGGGGGGGAGGCCAGGCCTGGAGCCCAGGCAGTAGGACTGAGAGCAGAGCTGGGGACCCCGCCCAGGAGAGAGAGATCAGACAGAATCACATCAGTACTAAAAACACCTCTTTACTGTTAAAATGCAGCCACGGCGCTCTAGCCTCAGGATGACCTGAGCCCGGGGTGGAGGGAGGGAAGGGGGAGGGAAGGGCAGGGCCTGACGGGGGCCACGCCCCAGCGGCGCCCTCAGCCCTGCTGTCCCCGCCGGTCAGGGCTGCTCTCGGTCACTTGGCGCTCGGGAACGGCCGCCTGCGCTGCTCCAACAGCTCCTCCAGCTGGTCGGCCCGCTTCACCGCGGCCTGCAACACGCGGGCCACCTGCGGTCAGGCCCCAGCCGCCCGCGTCCCCGCCCCCGGCCTCGGCCTCGGGGACCCACCTCGTGCTGCCTCCGGAGGCCGCGCACCGCCTCCTCCTTCTTTGCCAGGGCCACCTTCACCCTGCGGGGCGAACACGGACCCGGGCAGCTGAGGGTGGCAGGGCGGAGCCTCCGTCCCCCGAAGAGCAGGAGGGGCAGCTCTGCGGCCCACCCCACCCCAGCCCTGCCGCCCGAGGGCACCGGGCCGCCTGGAGGGGTTGACGCCTGGCGCTGTGACCCCCATGGCTGGCCCCGGGCCGCTGCCCGCAGAACAGGCCTCGGCGGGCCAGAGCCCAGAGCGGGAACCTTGGCACCAGAACCGCTCCCTGCGGCCCTGAGGACAAAAGGCCCCGCCCCCAGCCCCGCCTCTCTGGAAGGACTGAGGGGCCTGCGGGGCTGGGGGCGCTGCCCGCTGCTACCCCCGCCCCCACCTTGGGACTCCTCCCACACGTGAGCTGCTGCAGCTTCGCCCAGGCCTCTCTGGAGGCCGCGCTCCTGGGGCAGGAGGGGAGACCCTAGTCCCGCTGGGATGGCCTCCCGGCCGGGCCCTGGGGCCGCGCCTCACAGGGAGACCACAGCAGCTGCTGACGGGCCCCATTCTGCCTCAGCCGCAAGGAGGCTCCCCTTTCTCAGGCCGAGGGTCCTGTCATTTGCAGCTGCGGGACCCTGCCCCCCTCTCCCCTCCCCCGTGCCCCCCAGGGACCCCGGCTCCAGCCTGTGTCTCCCCCTTTCCCCTCCCTCTCCCCCCGTGCCCCCCAGGGACCCCGGCTCCAGCCTGTGTCTCCCCCTTCCCCCTCCCTCTCCCCCGTGCTCCCCAGGGACCCCGGCTCCAGACTGTGTCCCCCCCTTCCCCCTCCCCCGTGCCCTTCAGGGACCCCCGGCTCCAGCCCACGGCCCACCTCCCGTGCACCTCCTCCAGCTCCGCCTGCTTCTCCCGGGTCAGCTGCTCCAGCTGGGCCCTGGCCTGCCGGGTCTCCTCCTCGGAGGCTGCCAGGCGGTCGGCGAACTCCTGGCGGAGCACCTCGGCCAGGCCGCTCCGCTCGCTGACCAGCTGCTCGTTCACCTGGGCCGGCACAGGGCGGGTGTGAGCGGGGACCCGGATGCACTGGGGCCGCCCGCCCGCCCCTGCCCGCCCCGCTCACCGCCGCCGCGTCGGCCAGCTCCCTCTCCTTCTGCCGCACCAGGCCCTGCAGACGCAGGTTCTCCCCCTCGGCCTCCCCAAGGCGCCCCTTCAGCTCCGCACACCGTTCCTGCAGCTTCCGCTCCGACTGCTCCAGCTCCGAGAGCTCCGTCTCGTACTTGTCCCGGATGCGCCTGACGCTGGGGGGCCGGCAGGGCAGGGTCAGGGGGCTCGGGGGCCGCGGGGCCGCGCCGGGGCCGCTGGGAGAAGGCCTCACCGGCTCTCGGCGGCCCGCTCGCTCTCCTCCCTGGCGCGCGTCATGTCTGCCTCCAGCCGGCGGATGACCAGCTCGATCTCCTCGTCCCGGCCTCTCCGGATTTCTTCCCTCAGCTCCCGTTCCCGGGTCAGCAGCCACGCCTCCTGGGGGGCGCACGGGGCTTGGTGGGGCTGGCCGCGTCCCCCCAGGTCCAGCCCCCGGTACCCGGCAGCTCACAGGGTGGATCTTCGGACCCAGGGCGACCCAGGACGGGACAGAGCAGGGGCACACGTGGGAACATTAGCAGTGCAGCCGGAGTCTGCTGCCAGACCCGCCAGGGTCAAAGGAGGGACCAGATCCTGGTTCTGAGAACAGGAAGGGACACCTCCAGGCCTGGCGAGCAAAGGCCCAGACGGGGCAGGCCTTTGGAAGGCAGTTTGGAAACTCAGGTCAGGTTTCACACCGCACGCCCTCTGACCCAGCTGCCCACATCTGCAAACGCGTCCCACAAATACAGTGGCCGCTGTGCACAGCTACGGGGCACGCAGGGAGGCTGCTTGGCCACTGCTGAGGCCCTGTCGCTAGGCCAATGGGCCATCGCCTCATGTGTGGCCCTGTGCACCTGTCCACCACAGCCTCCTTCCGGGACGGGTGAGCCTGGTGGCACAGTCCGTGCCTGTGGAAGGCACTGGAAGATAAGGGGGGAGACCGCCTCCTAAGTGTTCCCCTTTTTGCTCGCTGGCTGAGTGTTAACCCTGAGAGCAGCCAGCTGGAGGGCAGGGGCGAGGAACAGCCTCCTCTGACGTCAGCCGGGTCTGCCCCCCCCCACCTCTCCCGCCTCCTGGCGACGCACTCAGGTGTTGCACACACACACTAGCACAATGCCACCGACCCCTGAGCTGCCCGACTGTGACACCGTGACACCGGCAACCCTGCCCTCGGCGAGGCCACGGAAGCACGGAACCCCATGCCGCCTGCTCTGGTGTCCGGGGTGCGGGGCAGGAAGAAACACCGGGGCTTCCCGCTCCCCACCTCCTTCTTGGCACAGCTGGCCTCCCACATCTGTCGCTCCACCTCCAGCTGGTCCTTCAGGGCCTTCATCTCCATCTGGGGGGGTGGCCGACACCGTGAGAGCAGGCATTGAAGCCCCGCCCCCCAGGGCCAGCTGGGCTGAGGGTGTGCAGGGGAGCCGGGGAGATGGTCTGCAGGATCTGCCCAGCTCTCCGAGTGGCCGCCATTCTGGCAGGTGGGGTCAGGCACGGATAGCGACCCTGACACGGTGCCCCACGGCCCTGCAGCGGCTGTCGGGGTGGGGATGCGGCGCCGGAGCGCGGGGGCGGGGGCTGCGGAACGCAGGGAAGAGGGGAGGGACGAGGGGGCGACGGGGGAACGTGGAAGGGTGCACGGGGACGCGGGAGACGCAGGGGGACGGGGGAGGGGGAGCGCCAGGGCAAAGGTGCGAGGCGGGCGCGGTCCGTCGCGGGCTTGCCCACCTGGTGCCTGCGCTCCTGTTCCTCTCTCCCCTTCTCAAACTCGGCCCTGAGGGCCCGGCCCTCGGCAGCGCTGCTCTCCTCCAGCTGCTGCCTCAGCTCCTCCAGCTCTGCCCGCTGCCTGGGGGGAGGGGGAGGTGAGAGGTCAGCTGGGTGGGGGAGTGGTGGCGGCCGTCGGCGCCCGGGCCCCTCCCGGTGGCACCTGGCTGCCTGCTGGCCCAGCCGCTCCTTTTCCTCGGCCACCTCGCCGTAGAGCCGCCGTCGCTGCTGCTGCAGGGCCCGCTGCTCCTGCTCCACGTGCTGCTCGAAGCTGAGGGACGAGAGAGCCTCAGCTGGGGGCCACCGCCACTGCGGCCGGCCTGCCCCACCCGGGGACGCCGCCGTCTTCAAGGGGTTTGCAGGGAGGCCACGCCCCCGGCGCCAGCCTCCGCGTCCCCCTCTCTCCCCGGCTCCGCTCCGCATCCTCCCGTCCCCGGGGCCCACGCACCGCTGCTGGGCGCGCTCCCGCTCCTGCTGGCCCAGCGCCTCCTTCTCGCGCTCCAGGTGCTCCCGAAGCTCCTCCACCTGGCGGCCGTAGCGCTGGGCCGCGCGCGCGTCCGCCTGCAGCAGCTCCGCCTCGTGCAGACCCTTGAGCTTCTTCAGCTCCTGCTTATGCTTGGCGATCAGCTTCTGGATCTCGGGCTCCAGGCCTGGAGGGAGGGCGCGGCTGTGCAGGGGCCGCAGAGGACCCCTGACCTCTGCCCACTCTGCTGCCTACAGCCCTGACCCTTTCCCCCAGTGCGGTAGGGGACCCCCCATTCTCGCCCACCGTGACACCAGAACTGCAATCCAGCCAGATACCCCCCCCAGGGGATCCCCTCACCACCCCCCCCCCCCAGGCTCCAGTGGAGGCGAGGCTGAGTCCACCTGGGCCCACCACCATCCCTCTCCCTCCGGGCGGCCCTGCAGCCTCCGTGGAGCTCTGGCCCAAGGGGTCTCCCCTTGGAGGCGACCGTCCCTGGGGAAGAGAGTGTCCTAGAGCAGGAGGGCCGGGCGCAGGCCAGGCGTGGTGGGTGCAGCCCTGTCAGCCCTCAGACCTACTCTCTGACCAGGTGGCAGGGAACCCCGTGTGTCCCCCATGCTCCCACCTGGCTGGCACCCCCGGAAGGTGAAAGAGTTCAGGCGGCAGAGGGAAGGCCACGCCCTTCCTCTTGGACCCACCCTCCGTCCCAGGTCCTTGGCCTGTGTGGCCAGCCCCCTCCCTGCCTCCTCCGGGCCTGAAGCTGGCTGGACGGCAGCACCTGAGGCCCCGTAGCTGCCCTGGAAGGCCGTCTCTACTGCGGGCATAGCCGAAACTGCTGTTCCCGCTCGAAGGCCCCCATGCCTCCCCCTGGGCCGTGTGGCCTGTCGGCATCTGACCAGCGAGGTGTGGCCGGTCCCCACCTCGGACTGTAATTTCCTTGATTTTTCGGGTTTTCTCATTGATCCA
The DNA here is from genome assembly GCF_018350175.1 of Felis catus. Lineage (NCBI taxonomy): Eukaryota > Metazoa > Chordata > Mammalia > Carnivora > Felidae > Felis > Felis catus. The sequence continues at coordinate 60,130,215 of NC_058381.1, forward strand.
CTTCTCTCTGCGGACTTTCTCAGTGGCACTCATTAGTTCTTTGAGTTTCTTAATCTCCTGCCAGCAAGGAGACAGGAAGTCGACAGAGACCCCGGCCCCTCAGCCACCCCCCACCCCCGCCCCGGGGGCCCTGCGCTCGCCAGTGGCCCTATTCTGCCCTCCCTGGAGGTGGAGGCAGGATCCAGTCCGGAGGCTCGAGATGGGGGAAAGTCATCGGCCTGCGGAGGCCCTGCTGGGGTACCCCGAGTCCCCACTTCTGCGTGACGGAAGGCCCCCCAACCCTGGCTGTCCCCTGCGGTCACTGTGGGGGAGGGGGCTTAACAATGCTGGTACCCGCCCCACCCCCCCCCCCCCAGAGCCAGCTCTCGGCCTGGGGGCCGTCGCCCACACCGTGGGAAGTGAAGCTGGGCAGGGGAGAAGGCTGGTGCTGCCAGTAAAGCCTGATGAGGCAGGGCCCCCGGCCTCGGTGGCAAAGCCAGGAAAGCTAGGGGAGGTCCCTCTGCCCAGGGGCCCAGAGCTGGGGCAGTTCAGGCTCCCACTCAGCCAGCACTGAGGGCAGGTGGTGGCTCCTCCCAGCCCCGCCTCCTTGTATGTGACACGGGAGGGGTAACCGGCTCCGCCCCAGGGTCTAGCACCCAGCGCAGCTCCAGCCCAGAGAGGGACGAGACTGGGCTGGGGCGGCACCTCGTCCCGGGTGTGGGGCACGGGCCCGAGCCTCCACGGTGGGCCCAGTGATCTTGCTCTCAAACCCCCCATGACTCCCGTGCTCTGAGGCTGTCCCCCCCACCCCCACCGCCCACAGGGCCCGAGAGCGCTGGAGCTGCAGAGCCGCCACTCCAGCCGCGGCCACCCACCCGAGGGGCTCACCAGCTCATGCTGTTCCTGCACCTGGGCCTCCCTGTCCCTGCGCCTCTGGTCCCCCTGCTTCAGCTCCGCCACCACGGCCTCGCACCTCTCTGCCAGGGCCTTCTTGTCTTCAATCAGCTGTGGCGGGTCAAGGGCCGGGGCTCAGGTGGCTGCCCTGAGATGGGGCCCTGCCCCTGTGACCACTGACCTCCCCTCCCCTCCCCTCCCGGGCTCCCCTGGGGCCGAGACTGCAGGAGCAAGCGCTTGTGGACAAGGGGCGTGGCCGGGGGACGTGGCCTCGGGGAGAGCACGCAGTGACGCCCTGGGCTGGCCCGTCAAGCAGCTCCCACACGGAAGATGCTGCGGTTTCTACACAAGGGAGCAGCAGGCCTGCCAGGAAGCCCCGTGGGGCTAGAAGTGTCCGTGCGGCCCAAGCCAGTCTGGAACCCAACGACCCCCTGGGCCCAGCAGGTCCCGGCCCCTCTTCCCTGGTGCCCAGCTGCCTAGGCGGTGGCACCTGGTCAATGAAGGACAGATGCCGCTGGATGGTGGCCTCGTAGTGGTCCCTCTGCTGCCGCAGCTGCCGGCCCAGCTCCTTCTCAGTCTCCTTGACCCGCCGGACGGTGAGGTCCCGCTGCTGCACCTGTGGGGGTGGGGGGGTGGGGGGGTGGGGGGAGGAGAGGTGGGACACTGGGGACCAGGGGCAAAGCAGTAATGGCCCCGCAGCGTGTGTGAGGATTTGCCAGGGTGGTGATACGGCGACGGCCCAGGACGGGGACGGGGACAGGGATGGGGACGGGACGGGGAACGGGCGGGACATTACCAGCGCTTTCTGCAGCAGCCCCACTGCCTGCTTCTTCTCTTCCACCTCCAGCTTCAGCCGCATCACAGACGAGCTCACCGTGGACGTGGGCTCCAGGCGCCCCTCGTCCGGCACCAGCCCCTGGGAAGGCGGCGTGAGTCAGGTGACGGCCAGGCAGGTGATGACCTGGCGCCCTCCCCGGGGACCCTCCGCACCTGAGGGGCTGAGGCCGGCCGGTCCTGGCCCGACTTCTCCATCTCGTGCAGAAAGCTCATGATACTCTGCAGCTTGGCCTCCGAGAGCAGCGTCCCGTCTTCGGGGGGACTGGCACACGTGCCGAGCCTCCCAAACCTCTCCAGGTTGTCTGCTGTCAGGGAGCTGGCATCGTCCTCCTACAGGGGAGGGGGCACGGCATCAGGGGCTGAGGGGCGGCCGAGGACGCTGGGCTGGCCCTCCGGGAGCTCCTCAGGGACCCCCGGGTGGGAGGCAGGGGTGGAGCGAGTGCAGGGACGGCTGGGGAAGGCGGCCGGACCTGGTCTGGAAGGAAGGGCCTCTCAGCCTGCCCGGATGCTTGCAGGGCATCGCCCAGGGGCGCGCTGGCGGAGAGGCGGCACCCGTTCCCCACTCCTGGGCAGCCTGCGGTCACCTCGTCGGTCCAGGAGTATTTGTCCTTGTGATAGGCCCTGGGGTTGGGCAGCGGCTCGGGCTCCTCCTCCAGCAGCCTTAGCGTGGCCAACAGCTCGTCCAGGGTCGCCCTGGACTGGGCCTTGCCCTTGGCGGGGCCCACCACCTCCAGATCCTCACTGGCCACGTCCTGGGAGCCGGCATCCTGCAGCGGACAGGCAGGAGGGACAACCGCTGAGGCCATTAGAGGCCAAGACCCCCAGAGAACTGTGCAGGCGGGGACAGGGAGGCCTCCTCTGCATCGGCCCACGGCCACTCAGCCACATGGATCAGGCGCACCCCGACCCACCTCCAGGAAAAGGAGAAGGGTGGCCGGGCCTCCTCGCCCCTCGGCCCGGCGGCTTCGGCCCACACCCAACCTCTGAGCTTCCTGCGCTCTTCTGTGGGCACGGACTTCGGGCCCCGCCCCAGGGCGTCTGTGAGAGCCCAGCATGAGACACCCCCCCTCCCCGCGCCTTAGGGCAACAAGACCCATTCCAGGCAGCCTTTCCCAGTCTGAGTGACCCCACAGCCACGCAGGGGCAGGCTCCCCTCTGAGGGGGAGGGTGGACAGAAAGGGCTGTATGGACACCTGAGGCTTGTTCTCCGGAAACTGCCGGGGCTCTGGGGAGGAGTTGGAGGCCGGCTGGCAGGGGTCCTCTGCGCCTGCGGAACGGAAGCCAGCTCCTGCACGACAGAGCAGAGCGTTGGTCACGGGAGCATCGCCCCACCCGGGGGCAGCAAATCTGGAGGGGCCCTTGAGAAGAGACCACATGCCCGGGAGGGAGAGCACGTGGCAGCGGGGACCACGGCAGACTGCATGCGGAGCAGAGGGAACATTCCGGAACCCTGACCTTCTGGGGTGAAAGGTTAGGGAAACTGGTGCAACCACCCCAGAACCCTCGGCCTCACTGGTCGTTAGGGTCATCGTGTCCAGCTTCAGAACAAGAGGGGCGGAGGTGGAGAAGCGGGAGGGGGCTGCACAGCCGAGGCCCCTCCTCCAGGGCGGAAGCAGGCGGGGCCAAGGGACGGCAGCAGAGGCCACGCCTCCTTCCTGGCCACTGCCCTCCCAGAGGGAGGGGGCGGGGCACGGGGCAGGGCCATGACCTTGAGAGTGCCTAGAGCTGGGAGGCAGAGGTGGGGCAGGCCCCTGTTGGGCTCACCCGCGCTGGTGTTATTGGCCTTGTGGGTCCGGTGGGCCCGAGCGGTGCTGCCCGGCCTCAGGGCGGACTCTTGAGCGGGCTGGGGCTTCTCGGTCTCTCGCGCTTCCTTCTGCAGCCCAGGCTCAGGGTCGCCTGACTTCTGGGCTCGCTTCTGCTGCTGGAGCTCCTGCCGTGAGGGGCCCCTCTGAGCAGCCTCGCCCAGCACAAGCCGGCTGCCCTGCCCTTCCCGTCCCCCCTCCCCCCACCAAGCTGTCCCGAGGCCCAGCGTCCAGGGGCTGGGGGCAGGAGGGCTCAGGGAAGGCAGCAGGCAGGGGTCCCCCAGGAGCACAGTCTCCCGCTCAGGCGCAGGGGGTGTACCCAGCAGTTGTCTGCTGACTCCGCCCCTGGGCTTCCTGCTCAGGCAACCCCAGGCACCTGAACGGCCAATCGCCTGGCCTGGCGCGCCTTCTCCTCCCGGACCTTCCTCCTGGCCGCCTCCTTCTGTTGCTGCAGGTCCGGCACGTTCCTGTCTCCCAGCTGCTGCCGCTGTTCCTGTGGAACCACAGCTGGTTTGATGGCGAAGGTGGGGGTGCTCGTCCAGACCTGGGTTTCCACCGGACCCCCCCCTCCCCACCCCCGGTCCCCCAGCCTGTCTCCCTGCGGGTGGCCAGCAGCTCCTTTGAGTGGGGAGACAGCTCTGCATCTCGGAGCAGGGGCCCTGACTCAGGGCAGGGAGGAAGGGAGCCCCCACATGGGGTGTGGGCCCATGGGGCAATTCCACGTTTCAATCCTGCTGGTCCCAGAAACCCCACTGTATGCAGCCGGGACCCCTGGGATTCCCGCCTGCCTCCTCGGGGCACAGCTCACACACCCCCCGCTGACCTCTCGCTTCTGTGCGAGCAGGTGCTCCCTGCGGGCGGCTCTGGCCTGGCGCCTCTGCACCTGCTGGCGGTACCAGCGCTGGATGGTGACGGCAGCCCGGTTCACCTGGTGGATAAACCTGCGGGGGCAGGAGGGCGCAGGACTGAGGCAGGGCCCCAGGCAGCCGCCGACCCGGGCCTCTCCCCCCTGGGCCCCCCCGAGGGAGTGTGCAGCCGCACTCCCCAGGGGAGGTGAAAACGCCCATTCGCAGGCTCCGTGCGCAGTCACCAGAAATAACCCAGAGGCCCAGCGCCGTGCCCGGCACACCCGGCTGTGGGTCTGTGGGTGGGCGCTGCGGTCCTGATGGTGGACGCTATTCACCGACAAAAAGCAACAAACCAGAGACCTGGCCGGGCATGATAGGCCACAGGCTGAGTGCTCGGGCCATAGACTATTCTAGAAAAGGCAAAGCCCTAAGGGAACAGATGGGTGTGGCCAGGGTGGGGTCTGGAGCTGGATAAAAGCCCTCCGGGGGTTCTGGGGGTGACGGACGTCCTGTGTCTTGGTGGCTGTACCTGCAGACCACAGAGCTGCATACACGCGCCCGAACTCAGCCAGCAATACATCTAAAACGGGTGCATTTTATCGTACATCAATCACTTTGACTCAGTAAAGCTGAGTAAACTCTAAAAAGCCTTAACCCCGGCTCTAAGGACCCCCTGCCGATTTACTCAGCAAAAGCCCTAACGGAACATCCAGGACATGGATGGTCGCCCCGGCTTCGGGACAGGCACACAGAGGGGCCTGTACGCTGATGCACAGCCAGGCGGGAAGCACCTGGCTGCCGGCTCCTCCCACGCGCCCACCCCCAGGGCCCCGTCCCCAGGCTCCCACGGGACAGCAGCGGTGGCCACCCACCAGGTGTTGGCTCCCACACTCTGACCAGCACAAGGTTCCTGACCGGGAGCGACACCCTAGACCGGGGGCCCCGGCGGGAGGTCCGGCTGCAGCCCACCCTCATCGCCCCCCCTGGAGCGAGATTCAGGGGACGGGGCCATAAGGCCGTTTGGGGTGTTTTTAGTTTTATGTCTTCCTTCCACTTGATGCTTTTTTAACTAACAGTTTTAGTGACGTACAATTTAGATACCATAAAATCTATCCATTTTAAGTATACGGTTCAACGATTTTTCATAAATTTACAGGGTCGTACGACTGGCAATGTGACCCAGATTTAGAGCATTTCTGTCACCCCCGGAAGGACCCCCTCCTGCAGCCACGGGCCCCAGGCAGCCCCAGGCCTCCGCCTTCTCCCGATTTGCCTCTTCCTGACATTTTCTTAAGTGGAAATTTCTATCAGGGGAGCTTCAGGCTCCCTCCCGGCCTCCAGCCCGCGGTCACCTCTCGGCCTCCTCCTCTGTCACCTCCTTCCGTCTGAGCAGGCCCGGGGTGGCCCCGGCGTTGTTCTGGGCCACGTGGTTGCTGCTGGAAAAGTTCTTGTGTGGCTTCCCGGAGCCGCCGCTCTCCCCCTCACCGGTGGCCGCCTTGAGGATATTGCTAACGGGAAGAGAAGAAGGGGCTCGCTGCGCCGGCCCAGGCCCACTCACGGCCCCGGTGGGCAGCTCTGCCTTCGAGGAGCGGGGCTGCCTCAGCCCCATCCCAGGGCCTTGGGCCTGGAAGGACACACCCACAGGACATCGGGAGTGGGCACGGCCCCCGGTTCCCACACGCTAGTCGATCCCCAGGACCACCTGCCCCCCACACAGGGCCCACGTCGTGGGTTACTGGGCTCTTTCCGTTACAAAAAGCAAAGAGCTCTGGGGCATCTGGTGGCTCAGGCAGTTAAGCATCCCACTCTCGACTTGGGCTCAGGTCACAATCTCATGGTTCATGAGGTTGAGCCTCGTGTCGGGTTCTGTTGATAGTGTGGAGTCTGCTTGGGATCCTCTCTCTCTCTCTCTCTCTCTCTCTCTCTCTCTGTCTGCTCCTTCCCCCAACCCTGTGCATATGTGCACATGCCCACAAGCACATGCCCACGTGTGTCGCTCTCTCTCAAAATAAATAAACAAAAAAAAAAAAAATGAAAAAATGAAAAAGTCTCAAAGTCACAAGATCCCAGAGCCAGACAGTGACCCACGACAGCCGATGGGCAATCCCTGACTCCGGGTGTGCTGGGCAGGGGGGTGGGGGTGACGGGTCCGGGCTGCTCTGGCCTCAGCCAGGGGGCCGGAGACTCGGGGAGAGGCTACGGCTTCCTCGGCAGGGACCCCTCGCCGGGGGTGATCACCCACCCAGGTCTGGGGTGTCTCTGCCCCGGTGCCCCCCCGCCGCTGGCGAGGGCCGCAGCTCTGGGGGCACCCAGGGTCCCGCTGCGCATCAGCTCCTGGATCTGCCCCAGGCCAGAGCCCGCCTTACTTGAGGGAGGGAGCCGTGTGGTTGGAGCTCTTGGGCGGCGGCGCCTTCTCCGAGGGGGTGTAGCGGTTGTGCAGCATGGTGGTGACGCGGTTGCCCACGGCAGCCTTGTTGCTCCTGCCGGAAGACACAGGTGGCGTCAGGCTCCCGGAGGCGGCACAGCCCGAGTCGTCTCACCGCGGCACCGTCCAGGCATCCCTGGGGCCCCACTGTGGCCGTCACACTGACAGTAGGGGCCTTCTCGGGACCCAGGACAGCTCCACCCAGGGACTCCCACGGAGCAGGCCCCGAGGTGTCTGCAAACAGCAGAGACCTGCTGCAGGGAGGTCAGGCCATCCGTCAACAGGGAATGGGCGTCTCTGTGCCAGGGAAACACGAGGGGAGGCAGACACCGCTCTCTCCCCGCCCCTCTCTCACCCACCGGAAGGAACACGCGCGGTATAAACACACAGGGACCAAGGGAATGCGGGAGGAGGCTGCCGCGAAGACACGACTGCAAAGTTTTAGCAGGATGAGAAGGGCCAGTGGTAAGTGACACACGGAGGGACGGGGGAGAGGCCCCGAAGCGGCTGGTCTGCCCCCCTGGAGCCCCAGGCATGAGCCGGAAGTGGGGGCGCCTGGCTCTTCAAAGGAACGCTGCACCCCAGATCCCTCCTGCACCCTCGTACCCAGGCACCAAGCCCACCCTGCGCTCCAGACAACAGGCTGACCTTGCAGGAGAAGCAAGGTCTGTGCACTGAGCAGGACACCGCCATGCCCTCTCCCGCCGGGCCCACGGCAGTGGCGGGCAGGTACCTAACCCCGAGGCAGGAGACCAGAGAACCGCCTCCCCGCTCCCCGCATCCAGAGAGGCTGAGCCGCCCAGACACTAATACGTGCGGACCCCCAGGACACCAGCCGGGTTCCTGCCCGGGCACCCCCAAGTGAGCCACCAGGCAACTTTTAGGGCCCCCCTCTTAGATGCTGGCAGAACCAGTATTCCAGACGTTTGAGGAACAACCCGCACGCTAGAGGCCAACAAACAGGATGTGGTGGAGACAACACTAAGCAGAGGGAGGGTGTCCCAAAGAATCCATGCTGATGGCCGGGCTGGGCCGCAAGGACAAGCGTTAGCAGCCCGTTCTCGTCAGGAAAAGCTCAGACTTGCAATGTTTGTCACCTTCAACATTCCCAGCACGGTGACCTCAGACGTCCCTGCGCGCAGAGGCGGGACGAACGGCCAGCCAGCGCCCCCCTCCTCCCCCCCCCGCCGCAGCTGGTGCAGGTTGCCAGCCACTGTTCCCCGCTGTCGTCAGAGACGCGAGAAGGAAAACCACGCGCCCCGAGCCGGAAGGCAGGCAGACGCCCTCGGGAGCAGGAGGCGCTCGTGGAACGGAGGGCTGCGCGGGGACGGAGCGGAAGGCAGAGGAGACAGGAGCGGTGCCCGTAGTCGGATCCGTTCAGCCACCCCAATCCCAGGAATAGCGGCGCAAAGAAAGGGAACTGTGCACAGTCTTGAAACCTCTCCCTGCCCAGCACCCTGGCTCCGGAGTCTGGCGGAGGATGTGCTCACAGAAGACAGAGGAAGCGGAGGTCGCACGGGGGGAGGACAGCTGGGACCTCGGGAGAAGCCAGGTTCCTGGGACAGGAGGGGCCCCTGCTGGGCTCCTGGTGCAGAGGCCAGTTTCAGCCTTCTCTTGTCAAGTCTGGGACAGGCGGCCGAGACACAGACAAGCCGCTAGGGAAAAAGGAGCGATCGTTTCTAGCTCTGGGAAAGACAGGTGCACTGTGCTGCTCTAAGAGGCTCCCGGCTCACCCGTCAAACCCTCCTGACCCTGTGGGGCAGACACAACGGCGGCCCCTTAGTATAAATGAGCATCCTGGGGCCCAGGGAGGTTAAGTAGCGCTCCCAAGTCCCACAGCAAAAAGAAAAAAGTTGTGAACTCAGAACTCGGACCGGGAAGAGCCCCTGCGTGACAGCGTGGCCCCGTGGCCCAGATCTGATGGACTCAGCTCTGCCAGTGTGGAAGGACAGGGGAAGACTCACAAGACGGCCACAGGGGAGCAAAGGCCCACCTGCCACGTGGATTGCATGCATCCAAGGTCGAAAACAGTCAACAACGAACACCACGAGCACATTTTCATAACTGTTTTCTAGAAAATACTAGAAGAAACTGCTTGAAAGTAGCTGCTTCCAGAAGCGCCTGGGAGGTTCAGGTGGTCAAGCGTCCGACTCTTGATTTTGGCTCAGGTCATGATCCCAAGGTCGTGGGATCGGCCCCCCAAGGCATGGAGACTGCTTGGGATTCTCTCTCTCTCTGCCCCTCCCTGCACGTGTGCTCACTCTCTCTCTCAAAGTAAATGAACATTTTTTTTTTTTTAAAGAAAGAAAGAGGGGCGCCTGGGTGGCTCAGTCAGTTAAGCAACTGACTTCGGCTCAGGTCATGATCTCACGGTTCGTGAGTTCGAGCCCCGCATCAGGCTCTGTGCTGACAGCTCAGAGCCTGGAACCTGCTTCGGATTCTGTGTCTCCCTCTCTCTCTGTTCCTCCCCTGCTCATTCTCTGTCTCTCTGTGTCTCTCAAAAATAAACAAACGTTAAAAAAAAAAAAAAGGAAAGAAAGAAAGCTGGTTCCGGGAAGCAGGACTCAGTTCTGGGGGAAGGGGTAGTGGGTTTGTTGCTTTTATTTTAAGTGTGTGGTGCTGCTCTGCTTTAAAAACATTTTTTTTTCATCTTTATTTATTTTTGAGAGAGAGAGAGCAAGCAGGGAGGATCAGAGAGAGAAGGAGACACAGAATCCAAAGCGGGCTCCAGGCTCTGAGCTGTCAGCACAGAGGCCGACATGGGGCTTGAACCCACGAACCGTGAGATCATGACCTGAGCCGAAGTCGGCCACTTACCCGACTGAGCCCTCCAGGCACTCCCACTGCTCCGCTATTTAGCTGTGTGCGTGCATCACTGACAGAAAATAAAATTTAAAAAGTTTTTTTTAGAGAGAGGGAGCGCGCATGCGTGTGAGCAGGGGAGGGGCAGAGGGAGAGGCAGAGGGAGAGAGAGACAACTTCAAGCAGGCTCCCTCCCACGACCATGAGATCGTGATCGGAGCGCAAATCGAGAATCGGCTGATTCCACCCAGGTGCCTCCAAAATTAATGTTAATTTAAATTCTTGCATCAAAAGGAAGAATCTTCCCGTGCTGACTCTGGTAGAGGACCCAAGACTCTTCCTCTGATGCATGGCTCTGGGCGTTAAGAAGTTCTTTCTTGCGCTGAGGCACATGTATGTCCTTGTCCCTCTGCCCACTGGTCCCCCTGAGGCCAAGAGCGAGGGGGACTGGCTCTGCAGCCGAGGGCGGCTGTGCCGACCCTCAATTCCTCGGCGGCTTCTCCAGGCCCCCTGCCCACCCTGACAACCACCGGCCACCAGCCCCACCACCAAGGCCAGCTTGCCTAGCCCTCTGCAGACCCCAGCGTCGTGGCCATCCCTCTGCACGCGCTTGCTTCTGTCCTGCCGTGGGCGGTGCGGCCTGCACACCAACAGCACAACACCCAGTGAGCAGGGCCCGCCCGAGGCCGCCTGCTCCACCCCTCCCGGAGGCCCAAGAACCTCCCCCGAGCCTTACTCCGACCTCTTCAAGAGCTAAGCCGGGCGTCTCGGGTCCTGGGGAGACAGGCCGCCCCACAGAGGAGAGGGCGGATGGAGGCCTGCAGGAGCCCTGGGCGAGCAACCCTGGGCCAGCAGAGCCCCCGGGGGCAAGGTGCCATCCCATGGCCTCCCTCCCCGGGCCCCTCCCCGCAGCCTCCTTCCCCGGGTGCAAGGTGCCACCCCGTGGCCTCCCCCCCCCCCGGGCCCCTGGGTGGAGAAAACCAGTAACTTGTGCCCTCAGTCATTCATTCCAAAGCAAAGGGCACCTGCCACAAATAAGACAGTCAGTCCCCAGGCGCTTCAGCGGTTGGGGTCCCTGTGTGGCACCCGCCTCAGGTCCCACCTGTTGTTGGCAGTGAAGTTGGGGGCCAGGGGGACGGTGCACTCTCTCCTCCGTGGGCCCACCGGCGCGCTGAGGGTGCCAGGACTCCCGGAGTCGGGTGGCGAGTCGAAGGCCCTGGGGTGGTCATCCTGTCGAGGACACTGACGCCACCTCAGACCGTGATGTGCTGCACAGGCCGCGGACCCCAGGCCCCAGGCAGGTCCCCCACTGCCTCGCACACGGATGGGGAGCTAACACGGACCCCCTCCCTGCTGCCGGCCCCTCCCGCAGGTGCGGCCACAGCAAAGAACCGGGTGTCACTCTTGAAGGGACACTTAGACTCAGCCCCTGGCCCTTACCAGGACATTCCACGTGGCTCCCCTCTCGCTGGGGGCCTTGCTTAGACCGGCCAGCCTCTTTTTCCCACCAGGGCTGCCCTCAAAGAGTGTCAGGAAGTGGGGGTCCTCGGCTGGCCTGTATCGGAGACAGGATGCCAAGCAGGGACAGTCACTCCGTCTGGCTGGGTCGGCTCCAGGAGCACAGATGCGCACGTCTTCCGAGGGGCCGGGAGGGGCCGGGTCACCGGAAGGGAATTCTGTTCCCAAGCCAACAGCTTAACTGTCGATTCTTAGCCATAATCTGACAACCGTGCCTGAGAGAGATGCTCACGCCCTAGGCCGCGGCCACCCCGACACCCACGGGAAGAGTGCAGCAGGGACAAAGGGAAAGAAACAGGTATGGGGGGCGCTGGCCTGGGGTCCGCATCTCTACTCGCAGATATGACGGGTCAAGACTCGGCCCGCCTGCCCAGCGCAGCATTGGCCTGGGTGCAGGTCACGTCAGGCCCCGCTGCCCAGCCTGTGGCCAAGCTGTGGGGCTGGAAGAAGGGCTGACAGAGGCAGGAGAGGAGTGTGCTGGGAGTCACCTGAGGGGGAGGGGGAGGGGGAGGGGTCACCTGAGAGGGGGCAGGGGTCACCTGAGGGGGCTGGTCCACGCCTGGCCGGCTGGTGGCTGGTGGACCTGCGTGGTGCTGTTAGATCTGCGAAGGTTGTTGATGGTTCGGGAACCTCCGGGCCCTGTGGCCTCCTGTAGAAAGGAAGAAACAGCCGTCCCCGTGGGTTTCAGACACTCACCAGTTCACCCCGAGCCACACCAGGCCTGGAAGAACAGATTCAGGGCGAGCGGGTGGACGTGGCAAGAAGGGTCTCCCGGCTCTCGTGGACGAGAGCAGTGCAGGGTCCCGGGCACGGCCGCGGGAAGCCTCTAGAAGCCCCGTCTTCCTGGATGAAGTGGGCACCCTTCACCCCTGGCTGGTGAGGGTCCGGGAGGAAGTGCGTGAGGCCTGGCCCGGGGGCTTCGGCAGAGGCTGCCCGGCCTCGTCCTCCGGCCTCGTCCTCCCCACCACCTGCTACCCAGGGAACGTGGTGGGCTCGCTTCTGCCGCAGCGCCTGCCGCCCGCCTGCCCACCGGGCTTTCCTCAAGGCCACCGGGGGCTTATCTCCTCCCCCCACCCCAGGTCACCCTGCTTCTTGAGGACCCAAATCCTAAAGCTGGCAGAGCGAGAGGGGCCGAGAGGCTGGTGATTTCGGTTCTGCCTCAGACCGGCGACCGACCCTGGCCTTGACCTCTTGGGGAGATCGCTCCGACCTGTGAGCTGGAGCCCCCGCCGGCCCTGGACACCTCCGGCCCCAGCACTCACCAGTGCCTTCCTCCTTGGCTCACTGCCCGAGACCGCGGAGAAGGAGCGGGCGATAGGCTTGGCGGCGGAGGCGCTGTTGGGGCGCCAGGACACAGGCGGCGGGAGGCCCGTCAGGCTCAGGTTCACACCTTCTGGGCTGCCCTCGGGGGGGCCGGAGGGAGCGCTGGCGGCCCGGGAGCCCTTCATGGAGGCTGCAAGGGCCCTGAGCAGGCAAGAAGAGGTGCAGGGGGATGCCTTCTGAGGAACCAGGCCTCCCGGCACACCACCACACCACCGCCACCCTCCTCACTGGGCGGCGGGGCTCCTTTGTCGGGAAAAGAAGCCACGTGGCAGAGCAGGGCTCCGGGCCACAGGGACACCTCTCCGTAGGGACCCTGCCTGAGGGTGGCCTGAGGCAGCATTTACCCCATCCCCCACCCCAAGACAGCTACTCCACCTGTCTGAGCCTCACCTCCTTCATCTGTAAAATGGGTATTGAGAAAGTGCCTCTTCCTGGGGTCGTCCTGAGGTGTGGACAAGGTGGCTACGTGAACACTCAACACGTTCAAACCAGGACTTGGTCTGATTGACGCTGCCCAACCCAGGGGCCACAGCCTGTCTGGCCACGGAACCCCTTCTATTTCCTCGGAACCTCCAGAAACCCATGAGCTTCTGCGATGTGGCATCTGCCCTCTCGTGTCCAGGTCCCTCCCGCCCCTCCTGGCACCAGGCACCCTTCACAGCCTTCCTTGCTGCCCACCCCCACTCCCACCCCTGAAGTCGGAGGGCCCCCCCGGGCTCAACCCCGGCCTCTCCTCCACCCACCCTCTCCCCTGGGGGACCTCGTCTGGCCTCCCGGCTCCAATCAGCGGCTGCCAGCTCCTGCCCCCTCGGTTCCCTAACTCCTGGTTCATGACCAGCCGTGCATTTGGCGCTTCAGCCCCAGAGAGACCAAAACAGAACCCTGACTCCCACCTCTGGCTGCCCCCTCCCCAGGGGTCATGCTTTGTAACTGGCTCAGGCCAAGGACCTCGACCTCATCCTGACATCTTCCCCTTCAGCGCCACACCTGCTCCCTCAGCAACCCAGCCAGCTGTGCCCTCTCCCCACACATCCTTCCCCTCCCACAACCCGGATTGAGCCCCCTCTCCCTGAACCCGGACAAGCGCACCGCGCCTTCCCGGACCCTCCCCGCACGGCGGCCGGGGCTGATGTTTCTCCACCAGGTCTCAGATCACACTGTGTCCCTGCTGAAAACCTTCTGAGGGTCCGCTTGGCACAGAGAATAAAGTCTAAATGCCCAACACCCCTCAGATCTGACCCTGCTCTCTCTGTGACCTCCTCACTGCCACCCCTCCCTCTGCTTCAGCCAAACCAGCCTTCCTGCAGCTCCTCAAACTGGGCCAGCCTGTTTCCATCCTGCGGGTCCCTCTGCCGGGAGCCTCTTCCCCTGGGATGTCACAAGGCACCCCCTTTATTCAGAGGGCCACCGGGCCATCACTTTGCTCCCCCGTCCCGCTTTATTTTCCTTCACCCTGCCTCATGGGCGGTCTGCAACGTCTGACCCCCTCACAAGAACATTAGCTCCGTGAGGACAGGGACCACACGGCCCTGGCACGTGGCAAGCTCTCAAGCAACAGGAGTGGACGAGTGCACGAGCCGGTACCACAGAGAAGAGGCAGCCCTCCCTGCCACCGAGGACTCTGGTGGGCCGACAGGCACACACCATTACCACCCACGGTCAGTGCTGCGGCCTCCTTCAGCCCCCCAGCCCCCTCACACACATGTGGGGCGCCCCGTGGCCAGGTGCCCCTGCCTCTCCGGCCTGGAGCACAGAGCTGTCCTGCCATTCACCAGGTCGGTGTCCTCAGTTATGCATTTCCGGTCGTGTGGGTGAAATTTAACACCCTCCTCTCCCCAGGGCACTGGCCACACCCAGCTGGACCCAGGCTGGCCAGCTTTCCCAGCCACGGGAGCGGCAGCACGCGGGATGGTAAACACAGCCTCTCCGTGGAAACCTCCAGGCCAGACCTCACCTTGCAGACAAAGATGTCTCTCCCAGCAGCCCACGGTGGGTGTCCAGGGCCTCTGCCCAGACTCCTCAAGATGGGCTGACCCAGGACCCCTGGCAGCTTCTCCACCGGGCAGCTCCCAGTCTCCCAAGGATCTGGCTCAAGGTGGTGGGACCTGAGACCTTTGATTGGACTCCGCTCACCGGTGCAGGCCCCCCACCCCGACACACCTGCACGGGGTAGGGGAGAAGGGGGAAAGACTTCACCTGCGCGGGCCCCGGACTCCCTCATCCGGGCGAGCCCCTCTCATTTGCGCGGCAGCCCTCACCTACAGGGGCTGGGGCCCGTCACCTGCGCGGGGACCCCCTCACCTGCGCGAGCCGGGCCTGGGGCGCGGAGCCTGCGAGGCCGGCCCGCGGGGGATGTGCGAGGCCCTCCGGCGTGGGACTCCCGGGGCCCCGGCTTCAGGCTGACGACCTCGCACCCTGGCCCTGGCTCCGAGGCCCAGGTGACAATGAAGCGACCGGGCCGTAGCGTGAGCGGCGGCAGCTAGCAACCAGCAACCAGCCTGGCACCTCCTCCCCTGTCCGTCACCGAGGCCCGCCTTTCCTGCCCGCGCCGCCTCCGGATTGGCCGACCGGCTGCCCGCTCCGGCCGTCCCGAGAGCCCATTGGGCGCCTGGCTGTCCTTCGGGACGTTCAGGCGTGGGAGGAGCCTCGAGGAGCGGCGCATCTCCCCGCCCCCCGCTGGTGGCAGCGGGCCGCCGATTGGACGCAGTCAGAGGAGGCGGGATCTCTGCTGGTATGGGGCGGGACCTGGGCGGAGCCTCAGGGAGAAGAGGCGGGGAAAGAGAAAGGACCGAGGGCGAGGCGGGGCGGGCAGCGTGGCGCTCCGGGCCCCTCTTTCTGAGCGACCCGGTCGGCCTGCGCTGGCATCCTAGCGGCCCTGGGCTCCCACGCGGTCCCGGCTCCCACGTCCTCCCCGGGCTCCCACGCCCTCCTCGGTTCCCACGCGGTCCCCGAGTTCCCACGCTGTCCCCAGGCTCCCACGTCCTCCTCGGGCTCCCACGCAGTCCGGTCTTCCATGCCGTGGCCGGGCTCCCACTCCGTTGCTGGGCTCCCACGCGGTCCTGGCTCTCTCCACACTGCTGCTCTGGACACGTGGGTCCCGCTGCGCCCCTTCCCTGAAAAACTCCACTTAGGGCCCAGACCTCCCAGAGGCCCGCTGGCTCCCTTCCTCCTGCAGCCCTGCCCCAGGACCTGGTCACTGAACCTGGCACCCAAGGCCCACCTCCCTTCATCTCTCAAGACCCCTGGGCGGCACATGTTTTGTTCTGTCCTCTCCATTCTTTTACTCAGGGTTTTTTGTTTGTTTGTTTGTTTGTTTGTTTGTTTGTTTTTGGCCTCCTTCTCCAAAGTTTTAGTCACCCCCACCCCTAACGCCACTAGTCTTTGCCTGGGAGTCGTTTCCACCTGTAACCCCAAGTCCAGACCGCAGGCCCTTCCCTCAGTGTCCTGTGTCCCAAAGCGGGCACTGCACTGCCTTCCCTGCCCTGCAGGTGGAAGCCACAGGCACCTCGTGCCCCTTCACCTGTCTGTGCTCCCTTCGGCCGGGAAGCCCCAGCCCTGCATCCCCTAACATCCAACACAGACGCCCTCTCCATGAAGCCTCAGGCCTCTACAATAAAAGTTACCCCTTAAACTATAACACTGCACGTTGGCTGGTCTTTACGCCACTTATTATAAAGTAAGTGCTTTTTTATTTTTAAAAACACACATTTACATACGATGAAATTCACACTTTGGGGGCTGCAGTTCTGTGAGTTTTGACAGATGCACGTAGCTGTGTCACCACCACCATCAAGGTACAGAGCATCCCTCGACATAACACCCAGGGGCTGCCTCTTTGAAGCCAGCCACCCCCTTACCTAGGCCACCACTAATCTGTGCTCTGTCGCTACTTTTTTTTGTCTTTCCCGGAATGTCACAGAGATGGAATCCTACAGAATGTAGCCTTGGGTCTGGCTTCTTCTACTCAGCACTGTGAGATCGATCCATTGGCGACTAGTATTCCACCGGGTGGTGAACCACGCTTTATCGGTCATCGATTGAGGGACGTGGGGATTGTGTCTAGCTTGGGGTAATTATGAATGAAACTACTGTAAACATTTACTTTCAAGCTTTTATATGAACATGAGTTTTCGTGTCACTTGGGTAAAAACTTAGGTATGTATTTATACTTGTGTGTGTATATATATATATATATATATATATATATATATACATATATGTAGAGAGTGTGTGTGTATACATATATATAGAGAGAGAGAGGGAGGGAGAGAGAGAGGGAGAGTAGGTATGTGTTCAACTTTATAAGAAACTTCTAGACTATTTTCCACAGAAGCTGTACCATTTTATGCTCATACCAGCAGTTTATGAGAGCTCAGGTTGCCCCCCTGCCCCCCCATCACCCTCAGCATTTGGTTGTTCAAATGTTTTTATTTTGGCTTTTTTTTTTATTTAAAATTTTATTTTTTGAGAGAGAGACAGACAGACATAGCTCGAGCAGAGGAGGGGCAGAGAGAGAGGGAGACACAGAATCCGAAGCAAGCTGCAGGCTCTGAGCTGTCAGCACAGAGCCCGACGTGGGACTTGAACCAATGAACTGTGAGATCATGACCTGAGCCGAAGTCGGATGCTCAACCAACAGCCACTCAGGCACCCCTGGTGTTCTCATTTTAAAAAAGTGATTCTAGGGGTGCCTGGGTGGCTCAGTTGGTTGAGTGTCCGACTTCGGGTCAAGTCATGATGTCACAGTCTGTGAGTTCGAGCCCCGTGCCGCGATCTGAGCTGACAGCTCAGAGCCTGGAGTCTGTTTCAGATTCTGTGTCTCCCTCTCTCTCTGCCCCTCCCCTGCTCATGCTCTGTCTCTCTCACTCTCAAGAATGAATAAATGCTAAAAAAAAAAAAAAAAATTAAAAAAAATAAAAAGTGATTCTAATTATTTAAATACTGATCCCTTAGGTGCGCAGGGGTGTCCCGTGTCCCTATACTGATGTCGAGAATCTATTCCTAGGCTTATTTGCCATATATTTATATACCTTCTTTGGTGAAATGTTTGTTCAAATCTTTTGCCCACTTTGTAAATTGAGTTGTTTGCCTTAGGAGTTTTGAGCGTTCTTTACACGTTCTTTTTTTTTTTTAATTTTTTTTTCAACGTTTATTTATTTTTGGGACAGAGAGAGACAGAGCATGAATGGGGGAGGGGCAGAGAGAGAGGGAGACACAGAATCGGAAACAGGCTCCAGGCTCTGAGCCATCAGCCCAGAGTCCGACGCGGGGCTCGAACTCACGGACCTCAAGATCGGGACCTGGCTGAAGTCGGACGCCCAACCTACTGCGCCACCCAGGCGCCCCAACACGTTCTTGATAATAAGTCCTTCATAAGATACGTAGGTTGCGAATATTTTCTCCGTCTGTGGCTTGTCCTTCTGTTCTCTTAACTGTGTCATTCAAAGAGAGGTTCTTAAGCTTTGTGGTTGGTGCTTTTTGTGTGTTGTAGAAGCCACAGCCTGACCCGAGGACAGAACATTTTCTCCTATTTCTTCTAGAAGACTTAGAGTGTTAGGTTTCCTATCTAGGTCTGTGGTTCAGCTGAGATTTTGTGTAAGGTGTGAGGTATAGGGTGACATTTTTAAATTCTTTTTCTTTTTTGTACATGGATGTTGAATTATCCCGGTACCACCCGTTGAAAAGCTATCCTGTCTTCATTGAATTACCTTGACACTTTTGTGTAATTTAAGTGACCATATTTGTGTGGGTCTATTTCTGAGCTGTCTACACTGGCCTATTGATCTGTGTCCGAACTTTCCCCAGTACCACACTCTGTTGATTAGTGCTATTCCACAGTAAATCTTTGAATCGGGTGGTAGGAGTCCTCTTTGCCCTCTTTCAAAATTACCTATTCAATTTATTTGGCTCTTCCTATACTATTTAGAATCAGCTTGTCACCATGTACCAAATAAAAAAAAAAAATCCAGCTGGAATTTTGATGAGGGTATGTTAAATCTGTAGATCAGTCTGGTGAGAATGACGTCTTAACAATATTGTTTTCCAATCCATAACCATGGTATACCTCTCCATTTATTTAGGCCTAATCATTGATACCTTTCACTAGTCTTTTGTATTTTTCAGCATACAGTATTATTTTTAGCATACAAAAATACAATTGGTAGTATAATTTACCCTGTATCCTGTGTCCTTGCTAAATTCACTTATTAGTCTTGGGGATTTTTGTGGATTCTATGGGAGATAATAATGTCTGTGGATAATAACAATTTCTTTTCCAAGGTATTTGCCTCCTTCTCCTCCTGTTTTATTGAACTGGCCAGGGCTTTCGGTACAATACTGAAGAGAAGTGGTTGGAATGTATATCATTGCCCTGTTCCCAGTCTGCGGGGGGGGGGGGGGGGGGGGGGGGGGGAAGCATTCAGTCCTACACCATTAAATACGATGTTAGCTGTGGGATTTTGCAGCTACTTTCTACCAGGTGAAAGAAATTTTTATATTCCTCACTTGGGAAGAGTTTCCATGAATGAAATGTTGAATTTGATCCCTTGCATTTTCTGCATAAAATAGGATTTTCTTCATAAATGTGTTAATTTGGTGAATTACATGATTGATTTTCAGATGTTAACCCACTAGACAAAAAGGCAGCGGTAGCAAGGGAAATTAGAAAATATTCTGGGGGCTCCTGGCTGGCTCAGTCAGTACAGCATGTAACTCTTGATCTCCAGGTCATGAGTTAGCCCCATGTTGGGTGTGCAGCCTACTTAAAAATAAGATAAATTTTTTAAAAAGAAAATACTGTTTTTCCCGCATTATATATACAATTTTTAAAATTTATTTTTTAATTTACATCCAAGTTAGTTAGCATAGAGTGCAATCATGATTTCAGGAGTAGATTCCAGTGATTCATCCCCTATGTAGAACATCCAGTGCTCATCCCAACAAGTGTCCTTAATGCCCCTTGCCCATTTAGCCCATCCCCCCACCCACAACCCCTCCAGCAACCCTCAGTTTGTTCTCTGTATTTAGGAGCCTCTTATGTTTTGTCCTCCTCCCTGTTTTTATATTATTTTTGCTTCCCTTCCCTTATGTTCATCTGTTTTGTCTCTTAAATTCCTCATGAGTGAAGTCATGTGATATTTGTCTTTCTCCGACTAATTTTGCTTAGCAGAATACCCTTTAGTTCCATACGTGTAGTTGCGAATGGCAAGATTTCATTCTTTTTGATTGCCAAGTAATACCCCATTGTATATATGTACCATATCTTCTCTATCCATTCATCCATCGATGGACATTTGGGCTCTTTCCGTACTTTGGCTATTGTCGATAGTGCTGCTATAAACATTGGGGTGCATGTGCCCCTTTCAAACAGCACACCTGTATCCCGTGGATAAATGCCTAGTAGTGCAATTGCTGGGTCGTGGGGTAGTTCTATTTTTAATTTTTTGAGGAACCTCCCAACTGCACCAGTTTGCATTCCCACCAGCAGTGCAAAAGAGATCCTCTCTCTCCACATCCTCGTGAACATCTGTTGCTGCCAGAGTTGTTAAGGTTAGCCATTCTGACAGGTGTGAGGTGGTATCTCATTGTGGTTTTTTGTATTTCCCTGATGATGAGTGATGTTGAGCATTTTTTCATGTGTCTGTTGGCCATCTGGATGTCTGCTTTGGAGAAGTGTCTGTTCATGTGTTTTGCCCATTTCTTCACTGGATTATTTGCTTTTTAGGTGTTGAGTTTGATAAATTCTTTATAGATTTTGGATACTAACCCTTTATCTGATACGTCATTTGAAAACATCTTCTCCCATTCTGTCGGTTGCCTTCTAGTGTTGCTGATTGTTTCCTTCTCTGTGCAGAAGGTTTTATTTTGATGAGGTCCCAGTAGTTCATTTTTGCTTTTGTTTCCCTTGCCTCCAGAGACGTGTTGAGTAAGAAGTTGCAGGGGCCAAAGTCAAAGAGGTTTTTGCCTGCTTTCTCCTCTAGGATTTTGATGGCTTCCTCTCTTACGTTTAGGTCTTTCATCCATTTTGAGTTTCTTTTTGTGTCTGGTGTAAGAAAGTGGTCCAGGTTCATTCTTCTGCGTGTCGCTGTTCAGTTTTCCCAGTACCACTTGCTGAAGAGACTGTCTTTATTCCGTTGGATATTCTTTCCTGCTTTGTCAAAGATTAGTTGGCCATATGTTTGTGGGTTCTCTGTTCTGTTCCATTGATCTGAGTGTCTGTTTTTGTGCCAGTACCATACTTTTTTTTTTCAACATTTTTTATTTATTTTTGGGACAGAGAGAGACAGAGCATGAATGGGGGAGGGGCGGAGAGAGAGGGAGACACAGAATCCGAAACAGGCTCCAAGCCATCAGCCCAGAGCCTGACGCGGGGCTCGAACTCACGGACCGCGAGATCGTGACCTGGCTGAAGTCGGACGCTTAACTGACTGCGCCACCCAGGCGCCCCTATACTATCTTGATTATTACAGCTTTGTAATACATCTTGAAGTCCAGGATTGTGACACCTCCGGCTTTGGTTTTCTTTTTCAGGATTGCTGTGGCTATTTGGGGTCTTTTCTAGTTCCATACACATTTTAGGATTGTTCTAGCTCTGTGAAGAATGCTGGTGTTATTTTGATAGGGATTGCATTGATTATGTAGATTGCTTTGGGGAGTATCGACATTTTAACAATATCTATTCTTCCAATTCGTGACCTATGCATATATACTTTATTGAGACATAATTAAAACATTTATTCCCTCCAGGTTTACTGAGATTGAGTTGACGCATCGAGTGAATTGCCACATAACCCTGTGCGAGTTTAAGGGGTACACAAAGGTGCTGATTTGGTATTTATAGAATGCAAAAGGGTTACCGCCGTGGCATTAGCTGACGCCTCCATCCTGTCACATGGCTGTTTCTTTGTGGTGTACATAGTATTAGAGTTCTGTGTCTTTCGATGAGTTTGTACATCCGGGTAACCACCAACCTAATTAAGACATGAAACGTCACCATCCCAAGAAGCGTTACTGCCTCCTTCTGCTCAATTCCACCACACGGGCACTTCCGTGTCTTTATTCTTTCGCAGAGCAGAACGCTTTGAAATGCATCCGTGTTGTGTAGATCTTCTATCGGCCCCATTTGGCATCATGGCAAATCACGGTATGTGGCTTTTTGTGTCTAGCTTCTCTTCTAAGGTTCTTGGTGGCAATGCAGAAGCAAAGGAATTAGCAGTGAAGCTGGTGGAAAGAATCTGAGATCCCTAAACGGGACAAAGGGAGATGTTAGGATCTTGGCGGCAGCCAAGGTGGACTGTTTGGTGGCCAACAGAATGGTCTGGGGGAGCTTTCAAACTGGTGCACGTGCAGGGTTGGAAGGAAGGTATTGGGCGATCTGCATAAACCGAGGAAGCAGGGTAGGAGCGTATTTCTCCAGGAAGAGCCGGTCTTGACTCCCCCCAGCTAACTGCTGTTGTCTGGGTTCTTGTTTTTGCTGCGGATGCTTGTATTCAGCTTTCCTGAGTTTCGCTCTCTGGTTCTGGAACCAAACCTCCAGGGTCACGGCCGCTTCTTGGTTCTGCAGGCTGGGAGGGGTGTGGGTTCTGACTGGACAAGAATTCCAAATCTGCTCGTGGCTTCTCCGTGAACATCGTTCGCTTCCTTTGTGAATGCTGCTAGTGCCTTCCTTTAGGAAGGTCCCCTGGGTCTGACATCCTGAGACCTACATGTGTTCCCATGCTCCGCTCCTGTGACCAAAAGAAGAAAACATTCTGAACCGAATAAAAACAAAACTGTCAGTTCATGGGATGCAGTCAAAGCAGTGTCTAGAGGAAAACTGATAGCATTAACATTTTTGTTAGAAAAATAAAGCTCTCGCGTCAATAATCTAAGCTTCCACCTTCAAGACACTAGAAAAAGAAGACAAGTAAACCCAAAGCAGTAGGAAGAAACTAGTAAAAAGCAGACAGCAATGAAATACAAAACATAGAATGGTAGGAAAAAAGGAAACCCTAAGGTTTAGTTCTTTGAAAAAACCAGTATTAACAAACTTCTAATCAGACTAACCAAGAAAAAGAGGGGAGAAAGTTATCAACATCAGAAATGAAAGATGGAATACCATTATAGACCCTACAGAAATTGGATAATGAAATTATGTCATAAAATATTCTATGGTCATATTCAACTTCTGTGAAATGGACCGATTTCTTGAAAAATACCTTCCTGAAACTCACCTGGGAAGAAAGAGATCACCCAAATAGCCCCATACCTACTTCAGAAACTTTGTAGTTCAAAGCCTACAATTAAGAATATTGAAGGACCAGATACTTCCACTGGGGAGTTCTTTCGAACATTTAAGGAAGAAATAACACCTGTCCTGCTTTTAGAAAAGAAGTTCTCTAAGCGTGTCCTCATTAATGCTATCTTCATTAGCATGCACGCGCACACACACACACGCACGCACACACACACGCACAGGAAAGAAAAACAGCAACGGTGCAGCTTTGCGGGAACAACCGTGTTTATTTCGGAAGCTCTGGTGCTGTGACCCCTGGAGCAGCCGTGACCCTCTGAGGCACCAGAACCCTTGCCCCGAGGCCAGCCCCGCACAGTCTGCAGGGACCAGACACAGGTCGTGCCGGGATCTGGCAGCAGAAACAGCCCGCCCCCCGCCCCAGGTGGATAAGCCGCTTGGCCGATGTAGGACTCCCTGCGAAGGGAGCGCTGAGCCCCAAAATACTCAAGCCGTGCTTCCAAATCCACACAAAAAGCCCTTGTTTCTGAGAGGCAGGCACGGGTCTCCAGGGGGCCCCTGAGGTCAGCGTTTCCCAGACCCACTGCTGCAGGAATCCAAGTCCAGACAGCTAGCCTCTGGTAAGGGAGACATGGAGGGGAAACTGAGGTAGCCCCGAGCCCTCCTCCCAGGGTGGCAAGGGCCACGGCCCGGACTGTCTCCTCCTGACTCGTCCCCAGAGGGGGCCGGATGCCCTTCTCCATGGTGTCTGTGAGGACCCTGGGAGCCCCAGACAGATCCAAGTGAGGAGCCGGGCCTCTGCTCCTGTCCCCTCCAGGCAGGCCGTGCCACGCCCTCTGCCCCGGTCCCCCTCGCAGTCCTTCTGGCCGCGGGAAGAGCGGCCTGACAGTGTCTGCGGATGGGGCCCCCCGGACGGCTGCAGGGCAGGAGACCCAGCAGTCGGTCCGGGGCCCCCAGCCACCACCCTGAACAAGCAGCTCAGTTCCTAACCCTGCCCAGAAACCGGCACGGCCGGCACGGCTCGGCGCTGGTCCGGTTTCTCCCCCAAGGCCTCAGGCTGCCCCTCCGGCCACCACGCCCACAGGAAGGGCCCGTGCACGAGGGGGGTCCTGCCTCATCCACAGGAAACCGGGGAACCCGCTTTCGGGTTGGGCGCCGACCCCCGCGCACGGTGCCACCTGGCTCTGCTGGCTCGTGGACCGGCGGCACATCACCCGGGGCTTGATCTGCGGCCATTGTATTCGCTCTGGTCAGCTGCCCGCACCGTGTCCTCGGTGAGTGAGGGGGGGACGCCGGAGGGAGGGCGGACCGGCCACACACACCCGAGGGGAACCTCTCCTCGGTGGGACGTGGGGGCTGCGGGCAAACGGGACAGCGCAGAGTCACGGAATCCTGGGATTTACAGGCCGGGGCCACGGTGACTCCACGTGTGGCCCAGGCTGGCAAGGTCACGAGTTTAGGAAAGGGAAGGCAGAAGGTTCCGAGCCGGGAGGGGCTCCTGCTGCCGCCGCCCTCTGTGGTGGCGTCCAGGGGGCCTGGGGGGCCTCTTCTGTGGCGGGCCCGGCCCCCAGCAGGCGGGGACAGGCCACCAGCTCCATGCCAGCAAACAAGGAGCTGCAGCCCCCGGGCCCCGGGCAAAGTTCCGGCGCTCCCTTTGGGGAGCCCGTGCCCGGCGGGCTCCACTCGGGTCCAGCGCCCTCCTCTCTGGAACCCACCGGGCCGGCCTCGGCCTCCCTGGGGACTGAGAGCGGGGAGCCATCGGGGGGAAGGGGGTGCGCAGGGCCCTGGGGCGGGAAGAGGGCGGAACTCAGCGGCTGCAGGAAGGCGTGGCTCCCGGAGAAGGGCACGGCGTCGGTCAGCAGGTCGGCCGGGCCCCCGCGGCCAGCAGCAGGGCCCAGCTCGACCGGGGGCCTCTGGGCGGGGGGCCGCTGTCGGCAGGAGGCTTCAAAGTGCCTCAGGATCTGGAGGAGGAAACGGAGGGGACCGGCTGAAGGTCCCGTGCGCCCGGGAGCACAGAAGACACAGCCCCCCAGAGAGCAGGTGGCTCGTCCCACCTCCTCCTCCTCCGGCCACCCCCCACCGGCCACACTGTGTGCACCCAGACACGGCGAACCTGCTACTCTACAAATGCACACGTTCTCCATCCCCGAACCCGGCCCCGTGACGAGCCAGCTCGGGGGGGGAAGGGGGGGGGTCCCTTGCCGGGTGCCAAGCAGCGCCTGACACAGATGCTGAGGAAATGAACGTGCCTCAAACCCTCCGGTCCTTCCTGACTCTGCACCCATGGCCTCCGCCAGCCTTCACGTCCTCAGAGACACCGTGATGGCCTCGCTGTGGCGGGGTCACCGATTCTTTGACAAAGGACAATTTAAAGACACGCCACTGAGGGTCCGAACTCTCAGCAGCCACAGAGGCGCGCAGAAGCCGGGGATGCCGGTGGGCAGGTGGAAGACGTGCTGGGGCCTGGCTGAGGGGAGAGGCCAGCAGCCTGTGGGGGCTGCCCAGAGGCTCCCCAGTGAGGGAGCCGGGCGGCCCGCACACAATTCGAGCATAACCGGGAAACGGACTCGTGTGAAAGAAAACACTTCTGCTCTCCAGGGGCCGAGCACAGACTCCTGAACTGTGACCCCAGGTGGCCGGCAGAAGGATAAATGGACCTGAGCAGGCAAGGAGGGCTTCCCGCAGGAGGCCACCCGTGGGCTGAGCCAGGCGGGATGGGGAGCTGCCTGCAGAGCAGAGCTGCTGAGCAGCAGGGCAGGGGAGAGGTCCCAGGAGCTGGAAAGATCCACGAGCCAAGGACCCCAGCTGTTCTAAGGCCCGGCCGGTCCCAGCCCGGTGGCGAGGGGCAGGAATGCGGAAGCGGATCTGGGAACGGCTGGAGGAACAGCGTGCAACTTCTCCTCCGGGTCCCGGCTGCTGCCCACCTTGGTGGCCTTGTTGGTCACGGGTCCAGGGCTGCCCGCGCTGAGCTCCTGCAGCCGCGGCCGGGCGAGGAGCAGGATGTGCTCCTGGGAGAGCAGGTCGGTGCAGCCCAGGGACGCGATGGCGCCCAGGGCCCTCTGCCGGGCAGACAGAAGGTCAGCGCGGTCCACCCCAGGAGGGAGGCCCCCGTCACAGCTCCGTCCTCCTCTCGGCCCGACTACAGCCCCAAGGTGGGGGAGCCCCGGGGGTGGGCCCACTGCCCCCCCCCACCCAGGGCAGGCCCCGGGTGAGGCGTCCCCGGCCAACCCCGCCCGCAACCCTCACCTGCCCACACCCATGCCCCCAGGCGCCCCCAGCCTCGGGCCGGCCCTCACCATCTGCACACACTCGCTGGTCCCGTCCAGGCGGCGGGTCAGCAGTTCCAGGACCGCCTCACAGTTGAGCAGCCCACACCTGCAGGAAGGCACAAGCAGGAGGTGGGGGCGGGGTGCCGGGGCCGGGGCCGGGAGCGGGGAGCCGGTGGGGGGACTCACTCTTTGATGAAGCACTGAGCCTCCTCTCGGCTCAGAAAGGCACGCGGCCCCCGTGTCACAGTCTGGACCAGGCTCTGCTCCTGGTGGCAGTCGCTCAGGGTCACGGCCTCCACCCTACCGGGGGCACAGCGGTCAGGGTAGAGAGAGACTCCTCCGGGTCAGGCCCCGACCCAGGGTGGGACCCCAGAAAAGGACCTCACCGCTCTGCCAGGTCGCTGGGTGCCTGGCTAGCCGCTGAGGGGCTGTCGCTGCCCGACCGACTGCCTGAGTCTGAGACCTTGCCTGGGTCACCGCTCCCCCGGGATGAATTCTGGGAGCTGGAGCCGCTATCTGGCTCGTCCCAACCCCCTCCTGCCTGCCCGGGCTGGGGTCTCGTGACTGTGACAAACAGGACCGTGGGTGAGATCGGAGGCGGGGGGCTCTGACTTGCCTCATACACCCCTCCCCGGGGCACCTCGACCAAGAAACACCAGGGAAGAGGTGACATGGGACAGAGCAGGGCACCCCTCACACACAACGGTCAGGGCGGGGACGGCCGGCCTGTGGCGGCAGGGGCAGTGCCGGACCCCGAGGTACAGAACTCTCGGGGAGTCCTGACAGTCCTCCTTCAGGCCGGCCAACTCCCAGGAGCTTGGGCCAGAGCACTGCGACGCTGCGGTCCCTTCTTACCACACACCTCGCTCGGGGACGGCCCTGTGTCGACATCCCCCCGACTAGAACGCACGCGCGTGGAGGCTGGCCCCCGGCCCTGGCCTCGCGGCCGTCCCGGCTGAACCGGCAAAAGCCAGGCTGCGGCCCAGCTCATGACCCAGGCCTGTACCCGAGACGGTGGGGCCCTCTGGGAGCCCCCGCCCCCCTTAACGCCATACACCCCAGCTCCTACTCGAAGCAACTGGCAAGAAGCTGGCAAAACAGCATCCAGACGCCGCGCGATCTTAATACGGCACGGAGGCCACAGCGAGCGCGCACGGAGCCACGGAGCCGGCGAAAGGCTGTGCGGGCCCCCGGCCCCCCCAGGACACACTGCCTCCTTCCCCGGCCTCTGAGCCAGGAGCCTGTGCCCCTTGCCGGGAAGGTCCTGTCGGCGGCTCCGCGGCCCCCTCTTGCTCCAACACACCACGGGGAGGGGCCTGCTCACCCGGACCCCCAGGAGAGTCTCACCGCTTCCTCGGGTGCCTGGGAGAGCTCCGGGGAGCGGCTTCCCGGCACTCGGGCAACCACGGCTGGCTGCGGGCGTCATGGCGGGCTGGTAGGCGTCACCCCGCGGGAGGGGCCTCCGGGTGCCGGGGCTCTCGGGCCCGGGGCGCACAGCATTGGCCACCACCTCTGCGGCCTTCTGGATGGTGGAGAGGAAGGCTTCGCCCGCAGAGCCTGCGCCGGAGGGAGAGGAACAGGGTGCCAGCCCTCTTCAGTTCTGCACCCCCCCCCGCCGGAGGAGTTCAAGAGGCCAGCATGTGAGCCGTAGTCACACAGCGGAGCCCACGTGGGGCACCCAGGCCCTTCTGGAA
The DNA here is from genome assembly GCF_018350175.1 of Felis catus. Taxonomy (NCBI): domain Eukaryota; kingdom Metazoa; phylum Chordata; class Mammalia; order Carnivora; family Felidae; genus Felis; species Felis catus. Next base: position 60,157,837 of record NC_058381.1, read on the forward strand.
GCTTCCCCAGTGAATGCTGCTTCAGTGCATTCCCAGGCCCGACAGAGCCTGGCGCTCCAGCCTACGGCATGGCCGTGCCCCCAAGTCCCCCGGCCCCACGTGGGAGCAGGACAGCTAAGGGGATCGTCAGAGAGCTCGGTCCCCTCGGCGGCTCACGTCCAGTACGGGTGCAGGGGTGCGTGAGTGCCCTGACGGGACCAACCACCGTCACTCCTGAGTCAGGAACAGGCAAGGCCTGCGAGCCAGGCCTGCTTTCGGAATCAGTGCTCCCGAGGTACCGGGGGTCTGAGAGCCGAGACCAGAACCGGCAGCACGCAGGCCGGCCGCATCTGCTCACGACGGGCACCGTCCCCACACCATCGCCCTCAGCCCCTCTGAGGGACCAGGGCCTGGGTGCACGCGTACAGACCTGGCCTCCGCCCGGCTTCTCACCTGTTGGTTTCGCAGACTGGCCCTGCCTCGTTCTCCCGCGCACCCGGGCAGAGGAGAGCGCGGTGGCAGGACACCGGCCCCAGCCGTGCCACCCGCCACGCCTCCCAGGCCAGATCCACCAGACCCTTATGCCCGCGCCCCGCACCCCCGCAGCACTCACCTGTGGGGCCCCGTTCCTTGCTGTAGCCGAAGCCCTGGAGGGCGCCCTGGGGCCTGGACTCGGAGCCCATGCCTGTGAGCAGGACCCACGTCAGTGCCAGTGTGGCCGCTCACGCTCAACCCTGTGTACCTGGGACAGCGGGGCGGGCGGTGGAGGGAACCTCAAACCCTCCCCAGGGTGAACACCCAGCGAAGGGGATGGGCGGTCGCCTACCTGCCGGAGGCAGGGCCCTGGGTGGCTGGGAGGGAGGCGGGGGCGACAAGTTGTCCGAGAACAAGGCGCTCCCCAAGTCCTAGATGAGGACACAGAGGGCACTCAGCTCGCTGTGGTCCGGCTCTGTCCCCCCGACCCCCTGCTCTCTCTCGGGGTCCCACAGCAAGGGCGGAGCCAGGGCCCCAGGTGGTGGAACAAACGTCTGGCAGTCTGTCTCGGGCTGCCCCGAGTGCTGGACTCACCTGGGCGGCCGCCCGCACCTTCTGGTACAAGCTGTTGCCGTGGAGAGGGTCTGGGGGCCCCGAGAAAACTGCAGGACGGAGGCAGATGCGCAGGTGAGATGCAGCTACTGACACTCAGAGGTGCGGCTTTAATGCCCCCCCCCGGCCCTCGTGGAGCGCACCCCCCCCGGACCCCTGGCAGATGACCCCGGCACCCCGAGGGTCAGGGGTGGCCTCCTGAAACACAGGTCTGACCTCTAGTCTCCGGGGGACACCCCTCCAGGTCAAGTCCCTATAGTGGCGGCCACCCTTCCGCACCCCCAAGCCCGGGAGCCCCCAGATCCCCCTCATCTGGGACCCACTGCCCCCACACTGTTTTTCAGAGATATACCACCCACTGGGCCTATGGAGGCCGCACCCCGGCTGCCCCCTCGCTCATGCCCACAGAGCAGAGCCCCCTGCCGTCTCTCGCCGGGGTCCCTGCACTAGCTGCCTCACTGTACCCCCTGAACCCACTCTCCACTCGGAGCGAAGCGAGCAATCAAAGCCCCACGGAGGCTCCCGCGGCCCTGACGATACCACCTCCCTCTATGTAACAGCTTCAGCTGTGACAAACGAGTTTTTCCTAGAAGGAATTGAGTGACACCCCCGTTCCCAGTCTCTTGTCACAAATGCATCTCACTTTCTGCCCTGGCAGGTGGCCCAGGGTGCGCGCCCATCGGCCAGTCGGGAATGGAACCACCAGGGAACCACCGGGGTGGGGGTGGGGGGGTGGCGTAAACCTCCCTGCTGTTCCTGCCGCACAGGACCCCCCCCCCCCCGCCCCGGCCCCTCGTGCCTGAGCTGAGGCCGTCGTCTGCGGGCTGTCCCACCCCAGAGCCACCTCCTCTCGCTACCCCACCTCCCCGACAGCCTGTGGCAGGGTCCCCCGGGGTTGGCACTCAGAGTACAACGGACTGGGACCGGCCCAGCAGAGACTCTGGTGCCAACAAGGACCCGCTGTCTGCCGCATCCCGTGCTGCCTCAGCTGCGCCCCTGGGGTGGAGGACAAAGGCCTCCAGTGAAGAGACAGCCGCGGTTGTGGGGTGTGGGGGTAGGCCAGCACCTGGCAGGCAGGATGCTGGAAATGCTCAGGACCCCCGAGGAGCACGCGGTGGTCAAGGGCAACTAACTGGGTCCCCCTCCCGGGCGCTGCCCTCCCAGGGACCCTCTCAGGGATGGCTCCGTGGGCGTGGTTCTTGCCTGCGGCCGAGCCCTTCCGGTGTCATTCAGGGCGGGGTCTGCTGACGCTGTGCCCCTGAGACCCACCGTGGCCAGGACTCCTGCCTTACCTGAGGGGAAGGCCTCAGGCCCCGTCCCCCCAAATCCCAGTTAGGGAAAAAGACACGGGACAGCCCCAGGCCCGGCCGGGGAGTGAGAGATGGAACCCCACCCCAGACCCAGCTGTGCTAGACCTAGACCTCGACAGGCCAGAACCCCGCCTCTCCCGGGGGCCTCCCACAGACCTCCCTGTCTCGGCCCTGGGGAGCAGTCCTGGGGGGGAGACAGAGCCCCTCTGGTGTGCCGGGCACTGGAACAGGCAGGACGGGCCTGGGCTGCCCAGGCCAGGCAGGGCACACAGGCAGAAGTAAGCCACCGTGCGGCGGCGGGCCCGGCGACGGATGGAAGGGAAAGCCCGTGACAGAGTGAAGGCGGTGGCCGGGGTGCCGGGGAGAAGACGGCAGCGGGCCGGGAGGCGAGTCCCGCCGGTGGGAGGGGCGTCTCTGTGAGGGGGCGGTGGCCAGCAGAGGGACTCTGTGCAGCCTGCCCCGGCCGCCCGGCCCCAGCGCCCGGATACCTGCGGCTTCCTGGATGAAGGCAGGGTTGCGTTTGAGGATGAGCAAGGACGAGGAGGAGCCGTGACCACACAGGTGGAGCAGGATCTTCAGCACCTGGGGGACAGTCGCAGGGGGCAGCACAGGCCCAGAGGGCAGCCCGCACGCATCCCGCGGCGACCCTCTCCTCGTGCTTCACCACCCGCTGGCCCGTCCCCCAGCGGAGGGTCTGCGGGGGCCGCTCGGGGACTCACCTTCAGCTTCACTCGGCCAGAGCCGCTGTGCAGACGGTTCAGAAGGTACTCCAGGAGGCACTGGCTGCTGCCCAGGGACTCGTGTGAGATTTCTGGCAGGCGCTCGGGTTAGGGAAGGAGCGAGCTGACCCCAGGCCACACGAGGCCACGCCGGCGGGGGAGAGAACCAGGCCTTCCTGCCACCAGACTTCTCCCGTGTCTTCCCCGCAAACACCCACCCAAGGCCCTGGTTTCAGGAGCTTGGGCCTCTTACGGCCTCCTGGGCCCCGCGTCATCAGTCGTGTGGCTTTTGGACCCACCCACACTTGGTCCCTACAGTAAAGGAGCTGGGGGGCCTCCGAAGGACAGGCCCCTGGACGTGGGTGACGAGGAAGGATACTGGCGATCTCCTCAAACAAGTAGCCTGGACACGGGACATCATCGTCCGACGTTCCCTTCAGGAGAACCGGGAGCTGAAAGGGAGCGCGAGCCCCTGGCATGATGAGTGGGCATCACAGGGAAAAAACCCAAACACCCATTCCCACTTGGCCCAGCGTCTGGGCGTCTGGGGAGCGTGAGCCTCAGAGCAAAGACAGGACGGGGAACCTCAGGGACACTCACGGGGACAAGTGCGTAGACTCTGCTGGGTGCTCACCACAGACTACAGTTTGAAGGGCAGCGGCCTGACGGCACGAGAACACGGGCCTGAAAGTCACCTTATTTGTCCAGCAAGGCCCAAAGGGGAGCTGGACAGACGTGCAGAGCCGTGGAGGCCTGGGCCCAGAGCCGAGTCTCTGCACTAACACAACCGAACCGACCGGCTGCTTCACCGGCGGCCCAGCCCCTGAACACCTGCCTGGCGACGCTCAAGGCCGCCGGCTGCATCTGCTTTGGCTCTGGCCAACACCAACAACAGGCCCCGACCTCCGCTTCTCGGAGCATTCGCCACGATGAACTGACGATGGTGGACGTGGGTCTCCCACAACTCGGGAGCGTCCTTCCCTAGGACCTGAGGGCCCCGGTTTGAAACGCAACCACTAGGAAGGCCCGGGCCTGTCTCGCACGCCCTGTACGGGGGCAGGACCCCAAGTCCCGAAAGGGCCGGCCAGCTGCCGAGTTGCACGGACACTGCCCGACCCCCGCCTCCCTCAGTGCTCCTGCCACAAATGGGAAGGGGCCGGGGCTGCCCGCGCGGGCGTCCGGCTGTGCCGTCTGAGACCCCAGCTGTCTCTTCCAATTCGGGTTCTGTCCGGGGGAGGGGATGTGAAGCAGAGGTGGCGTGCCCCGCCCACACGGCGTCGGGGATCCGGCCCCGGCCCTGAGGCCACAGCGGAGAAGGGGACCCAGGAACGAGATGCAGGGGCAGAGGGGACACCAGGGGCCCAAGAACGGCCGGAGGGGCTCGAGGAGGAGGACAGGCACAGGCACGGAGAGGGCCGGAGGGAGATGGAGGCGTCTGTGAGCCTGGGAGGAGGCCCCAGCGGGCGCCGAGCAGGGCCGGGGAGGGGAACAGCTCTGGCCCGGGGTGGGGGCCGCGGCCGCCCGCACTCACCCGGTGCAGGAAGCTCAGGCGGTCCCGCAGCGGCGGCGTGGACGCCATGATGCCGGCCACCTTCCGGCCCCGCCCGCGGCCGCGGACCCCTTCCAATCACCGCGCGGGCCTGGACTAGCTGGCCAATCGCTCGCGCGGGGCGGGGCCTGCAGTCTATGCCGGCAAACAACCTGAGCCTGAACCAATCCGAAGTCCCAGATCAAAGACAGACAAATCCACGAGCCACTTGCAGGGCTCGGAGAGGCCCGGCGCCGTTCCGGAAGCGAAGCAGGGGCTGGAGCCGAAGCCTAGCCAAACAGAAAGCGCAGGAAAGGCGACGGGCGGAAGGCGCGCCTATCGAGAAGCTGGGCGCCGGAAAAGGACGGGCCTAAGATGGCGGCGCCCATGGGTGCCAGGAGGAGCCGCTCATGTCGGGGAACGGAGCGGTGTGGGGACGCGTGCGAGGCCGCCTCCGCGCCTTCCCCGAGCGCCTTGCGGCCTGTAGGGCCGAGGTGAGAAGGTGTCGGGCGGGGAGGGGGCGGGGCGGAATCTGCCCTGGGTGACCGGCGGGGGGGGGGGGGCGCCCTCCGCGACCCTCGCCCGTCCCCGTCCGCCCCCAGGCCGCGGCTTATGGCAGGTGTGTGCAGGCGTCCACAGCCCCGGGCGGCCGCCTGACGAAGGACCTCTGTGTGCAGGAGTTCGAGGCCCTGCGGAGCTGCTTCGCCGCCGCGGTAGGTGGGCGCCGCCCCGGCCTCTTCCCTTGCCAACCCCAGCCCCGCCTTGGGGAGGGGCACCGGGCGGCGGGGACCCCGGCGTCCCAGCGCTGGACCGCTGGTCGGCCGCCCCCCCTCCCCGGCCCGCCCCGCGTGTTCGGTGCCAGGCCGTACCTCCTGCCCGCCGGATCCCGCCGCCGCGGAGCTTGCACCAGCCTCGTCGTGAGGATGCTGGTGGCGGTGGTGGCATGTATGCGAAAACTCTCTGTGACTGGTGCTGTCGCTGGAGCCTAATGCCCAAACGAACCGCAGCCTAGTAGTCCAATGGGCACCTGCTGTCTTAGCTTCCTTGGTGTTTAGGACCCCGCATGTGTACCACGCGTGCATTTATAACCATAGGGCCACCCAGCACACACTGAGAGGCACCCCCGTCTTCCCCCAGACAGCAACCCCATTTTGCAGAGGGTGGAAGGAGAATCTATAGGCCACTGTCCTGGGTTTGTCAGAACAGGCTTCCAGAGGCTGGTGAGTCCCTAGCCTAGCTGCACTGGCTGGTTTTCACTGGCTGGGAAGTGGGCCCCGCTGGGTACAGTTTGCGGGCTGTTTTTGGTTCTGGACTGTAACCACTCAACAGTGAGTCCCATCTCTTCCTGAGGCATTTTTTTCTGATCCCTGTTTGATCAAGTGTTAAGGCAGCAAGAGTCTCGTGAATATCACCGCTTTACGAAAATGAAAGACTAGTGTTGTATTTACACATTTCCGTAAAAAACATGGAACAAGTGGGGTTGGAGGACGTAGCCGTGCCCAGAGAACCTCCATGGGGAGTTCCAGACAGCATGAGGAGAGGGCTGCCTGTGATGAGGGTCCTGGACTGGTGCCCAAGGCATCACCACCCAAGGTGCCTCCATTGGGTGGGGCTGGGTTGGGCCATGATGCCAGCCATCAGCTCTGTCCTCCAGAGCTGCTGGTGCAGTTGGGTGAGCTCGGCAGGATTCAGGGGACCCGTGGCTGGTTCCTGATGTTCTGGGACCGTCTTGAGCAGAGTGACTAGCTGTGGGTTAACTGCTTCTCCAAGGAGAGAGTTCACGTGTGTTCCCAGAGGGCTCAGGTCTCCTTGCACCTCTCTTTGTGATTATCATGGCCGAGAGCCTTTGGCCTCATCCTGCCCTTGTCAGCAGCCTCAGATCTGATGTGGGCTGTTCATCCAAGGTTGCACCTGTTCCCTGGACTTGCTTCCTGCTTCTCGGCAGCTTCCTTGTTTGACAGGCCTCCCCAGGGGACAGGATGAAGCTTCGCTGTGTGATTACTGGTGGGAAGAATTTAAGTGCAAGATGAAGATCAAACGTGTTAGTTATGCACAGATTTTCTGTCCCGCCTTTTGTGGTTAGGAGTTGTCTGTTGCAGGCATCTGATCACCTGTGACTTTTTTTTTTTTTTTTGCTTTTCTGCCCTGGTCACTTGAGGTGTCCCCACAGTGCGTGTGCTGCCCTCAGGAGCCCTCTGCTATTTTAATGTGCCATTCTTCACGGAAGGTGACTTACCTGCAGACCCTGGGCCCCAGGCACTTGGGAGTTTGGGACTAGGGTGCTCGAGTGTCTCACCACGAGGCAGCGCACTGCTGAGGGTGTTTCCGCCCATCCTGCTCTTGTCCCCAGCACTTGTGCGGAGCTGCAGGAGGCCGAAGGGGCGTTGGGCTCCAGACCAGCTTCGTCCCAGGGAGCCCTGTCCCTGGGCCAGTGTTTCAGCAGCTCTGCCTCAGCGTTTTCTGTAAGAAGTTCCCGCTGCGTTTCAAGGACCAAGTGGTGTGCTGGAAGGGGGGGGGGGGGAAGGTCTGCACAGCACCTGGTCCAGGGTGGGCTTGGCTTTGGGAGCACGCTGTCACCAGCAGATTGAGCCCCTTGGCCCGTGGCAGCTCCGAGCAGCTGGGCCCTCTGCCACGCATCCACAACCAGGCTCTCCCACAAAGTGTTCGCTAGGAGATGGCATTTGGGGGGGGGGGGGTGGCTTCTGCCCTTTGCGGTCACATCTAACAAACCCATTCAAACCAAATCTTTTCTCTTCCAGGCCAAGACGACCCCAAGGGGAGGCCTTTAGGATGGACAAGCCTGCACTACATTTGTGTTTGCTGCCCACAGCCTTGAGGGACAGACGCCTGAGACATCTAAAGCTTTTAGAGCTAAAAAGACTGCACGCTCATCAGGGCAAGACGTGGGCAGACGGGGGATGTGGTTTTCTTGCCTCGTGTATGTAAGGTTTCTGGTTAGAGTAAGAAGCGACAAAGCAACAATACAGACTGTGGCAGACCACGCCGGGTCTCTGCTCTGTTGTACCCAGAGTGTGCGTGGGCCCTGGGAGTATACTTGTCAAAGAATTTTCACCCCAAACACGTTATTGGAATCTAACAGCCACCAAATGTAGTTACTGGTTTACAGGACGCACCAAAGGACGTCAACGCCATGGGGGAAAGATTCGGGCGTAGGGAAGGAAACTCAGGTGCTTTTTCTGGACTTAGAGGCAAAAAAGGAGGGGTTGCCCTTCTAGAGGCTGGGAGGGTGAGGCACCAGCCAGCCCAGAGAGGGTCTGGCCTAGGAACCCAGCAGCAGTGACAGCATGTGGGGCCTCCTCTGGGGTCAGAGCCCAAGCCCTCTTGACCCCACCCTGCAGTGCTTATGTGCAGCACACACAGCCAGTAGGACCCCCAGTGCCTGTGGCTGAGGATCCCACGGGTCCTGAGTGCCACCTGCTGGACGCTTGGGGATTGTGCTCCAAGAGCCCCTCCCGGGGGTGTGGCGGCTGTGCTACCCCTGGGCTCCACGCAGCCCCTGGCATCTCAGGAGTCCCCAGCATCCACATGCTGATGGGGGGGGGCGGAGCAGGTGACTACCCTCTGCTGACCCCACACACACCCCAGGGGCCTGAGGGGGAAGGGGCGGGCCTGGGAGCCCAGTGATCCTTACCACAACCCCCACCACTATCACAATGCTCCTCATGGAGCCTCGAGGGTGTGCTCTAGACCCTTGCACACTGTCCCAGGTCCTGACAGCCTCTCGTGCGGAGTGTGTGGGTGTCCGCTGGCCACTGGCTCAGGCCCTTCCAGAACCGTCCTGCCAGGTCCCCTCCTGCCCCCATGCCTCCCAATTCTGTCTCGTGCTTCCTATGTGTCCCTCCCCTTTGGGCCACACACCAAGATCCCTTCCAAGTTCCTTGGCCTTTGTGTTTGCTTTCTGGCTTCACTAAATTCGCCCCATCTTTAAGACTGTGTTTATGGAGGGAAATTCAACGAAACTGGCATCTGGATACGGCTGTCATCACACCCAATTCCTCGTATGCCTCTGTACTGGTCACTGGTGTTACCCCTCGGGTGGCCCTGCCCTCAGATGGGAACCTTGAAGGCAGGATCCTTCCCCACTCGCTCAGGGCAGCTACCCACGAGGAGGGGCGCCTGCGGCCGGCCGTGCTTGCTGCTTCAGCCAGACTGCCCGTCGCACCTGCTTGGCACCAGCGATCAGTCCCCACCCCCCACCCCAGCTCTCTGCAGTTCTGGCAAGGCGGCCCCACCCAGAGGTCCCAGGTTCTTCCCCGAGGGCTGTGGACAGGGGGGAGGTGGAGGTGAGAGCCAGGAGACAGGGAGAGTGTGGGTGGCACCAGGACCAGAGTATCCAAGGACAGCACGACCCTGCCCCTGCCCTGGAAGGAAGTTGCAGGATGGCAGGACCTCCAGGAAGACGCGAAACTCGGGTCTAGAACGTACGTGGGTAAATATGTTTGGAAATAAAATCCCACTCTAAAAACTTAACAGAGTTCGGATCCTAGGGAAACATCCAAAAGGTGTCTTCCCACTGAGCGTGGTTTGTTTGGAATTTTTACTTAAAAAAGGATAGGAAACACCCAAGACCCTCCTCACCCAAGCCTCACCAGGGGCTTTCCTCTGAAGAAGCAGCGCTCCTCTCCCTCCCCTCATTACTAATTTCTGGTCCTCAAGCCGTCCAAGGACAGAAAAAACTACACGATTTCAAAGGTGCGGGGGAGGACAGAAGCGACGGCTGGAGCTGCCTGGGCAGCTGTGGTCCTTCCACCGCCCAGGCACCCCCGGCCAGCTGTCAGGGAGCAGCCGCACCCGGGGCCCCTGCCCTTGGAAGAGGTGTGGGGCATATACGTGGGACGGAGCTGGCACAGGCCTGAGCTTGAAGGTGGGCAGCCCACCGCACGTGCCAGTCACACCTGCCCCCCGACCAGCCTCCGAAAAGCCGGGGGCAGCCTTGGGCTTCCGTTGCCTGAAAGTCTCCCCCAAACACCACCCCGCCTGCTCACAGGGTCTTTCCGGGGCTGCGTGGGGTCCAGTTTCCGTGTCACCCGTGAGGTCTGGTCAACAGGGGTTCTCCGGCCGCCTGTTGCAGCTCTGCGCTGGCCACAGGGGCTCCTCGACGCCAGCCCCGCTAACCAGACGTCGCGCCGTTGGTTATGTTTAAAACCACTTTCTGGTTTGGGAAACCGCAGGGACTGGAGCACGCAGAGCAGAGCTCGAAGGGGCAGGGGCAGGTGTGCACCCGGGCAGCTCTCTGACCCCGTGGGCAGCCCAGCCCCGTGCCCGGTGCCCCACAGACACGAAGCAGCGTCCACTGAGCAGCCAGGCGGTGGCAGTGTGTATTAGGGTTTTCCACAACACTCAGAACATCGCGTGAACAATGAACAGAGCAACTGGAGTCGGGCAGACGGGGGGCTCTCGCTCTCCCCGAGCCCCTGTCGGGGCTGTGGTCCCCAGCCGGCCTCTCTCGAGGCCCCAACCGGACGCTGCATCGTCGGAGTCTTGGCGAGTGGCTGTTTTTCCTCGAGGCCGCAGCGAGCTCAGTCACTTGGACAAGAGGCGGGATAGCACAGGCACAAGCTGTCTGGAAACGAGGCCGCAGTGAGAGGTCTTTCAGACTCCCACCCAGGGTGTCAACTCTGGAACTCCGCACCCACCCCACGTGGTCCCGGTGTGGCTGGGTGACACCAGCCAGCCAGGAGGACGGTGGCCATCAGGGGTGCTCAGGGATCCTCCAGGGCCTCAGCCAGCTGCTTAATCTGGCGACCATGGACCACCCGCAAAGCACCCCCTGCAGCCTGGCGGAGCTGGGTCTCTAGGGCACTCCGGAGATCGTTGACCTGCACATCCGGGAGAGGGTTGAAGCTGATGATGACCCTGTCCTTCGGGGCTGGGGCTCCCCCTGCCCCGGGAGCCACATCCCGCCGTCTCCTCCGAAGGTCAGAACCAGCCTGGACTTTCAGGTCTCGGTTGGGTTTGGCGTAGTCTGGCTTCTGGGCCCCGGGGATGGCTGGTTTGGGCCCAAGATCTGGGTCTGGCCTCTGCTCAGGTTCTTGGACGGCAGCGTCCTCCCCCTGAGCAGGCACACGGTCCCCGCCAGGGGCCTCCCTTCTGGCCTCCAGGTGACCGCCCTGCTGCCCAGCCTGACCCAGTGCGGAAACAGCCCGGTGCCCCAGCTGCCGGGTCTCGGCCTGGGCCCGGGGGGCCGCTCCTCCGGGCTTGCTGGCCAGGCCTGCAGGCCCCTGGTCTCGGATGACTGGCTGCGACCTCACACGCGGGTCCCTTATCTCCCTCGCCTCCAGCGCATCTGCCTCCTTCCGAACCCCGGCACCAGTGGCTGCCACCTCTTTTCTGGATTTCCTCCTTTCGCGGGAGCCTCCGCCAAAAACGTCCTGACCCTGCTCCGGGAACTCGCCGGCGACGAGCTTCTCTGGGCTCCTGGGCGCCTCAGCAGGGCCCGGCACGGGCACCCGCTCCCGCATGCCGGCGCCCGCTGCCTCAGGCACGACGCCCGGCCGGCCCTCCCTCGGCTCAGCCGGGGCAGCCCGGGGCTCCGCGTCGGCCGCGCCAGGAGGACCGGCCGGAGCTCTGCCCGCGGCCCCCACGGGCTCCTCTGCGGAGCGCTGGCCGTGCCCCTGGGGCGGAGCAGGGGGTCGCCCCGGAGCTCCGAGCGCGGCTTCCAAAGGCTGTTGGGGGGGGTGCTCCACGGTCTCCTCACCGGGGGCCTCCAGCTCCTTCCCCCTGGGCACGGCCACTCCAGGCTCGGGCGGCACTTCAGCTGCAAATGAAGGAGGCCACCGGTTTGGCTACAGAAGTGAGGAGCCGCTGACGAAGGGACTGGAAAGGAGAACTGGCCAGCGGAGCCGTGTCAAGAAACACAAGCCCCCAGGGGGACTCCAGGCCCCGGAGCCAGGCGCCCAGCCACACGGGGACGCCGGGAGACACTGCCGGCATCCTGCGTCCGGGGACCACCCCCTTCCCGCTCCGGCCCCGACTTGCCCTCCTCGCCGTCCTGCCTCTGCTGGTGGATCTCCTTGTGCTGCTCCTCGATCACCGCCAGCAGCTTCTCCTGCTGGTCCAGCAGCCGCTTCTGCTGCACCTGCTGCTCCTTGATCACCTGCAGCAGGACGGCATGGTCCAGCATCTCCGCCCGGCCAGCTTCTGTTGGGAGAACGCGCGGTGAGAGCCGGCCCCGCTGCACGGGGGCTGTGCCGGCCGGAGGGGAGTGCGAGACGTGCGGCCACACCACCGGGTCGCCTGCGGGGACACACCCCAGCACACCCTGCACCGGTGCCGGTGCCGGTGCCGGCTCACGTGGGCCTGTGGTTTAGCCACGCCCGGCGGGGTCCCGGCTGCTTCGATTGTCACTTGCTGGGAATAAAGGCTGAGAAAAGCCCAGAGAAGGTTCTGGGCCACGATGGCAGTGACGGTGGCCTTCTGGGCTGGGTGATTTAAACTGCAGACTGTTCTACAGAAACAATACTAATTCTCTAAGCGTCCGCCAAGTTGAGAACTTCAGAAACAAACAGAATTTGGGGCTCCCGGGGGGCTCAGTCAGTTAAGTGTCCGACGTCAGCTCGGGTCATGATCTCACGGTTTGTGGGTTCAAACCCTGCATCGGGCTCTGTGCTGACAGCTCAGGGCCTGGAGCCTGCTTCAGACTCTGCGTCTCCCTCTCTCCCTGCCCCTCCCCCGCTTGTGCGCTGTGTCTGTCTCTCAAAAATAAAGATTTAAAAAAAAAAAAAAGGCAAACAATTGCCTTCCTTTCCAGCAGGGACCAGACCTGCGACCTGACGGACCAGAGGCCGGCTGCTGGCGCACAGGGGTCCCGACGCTGCCCCTGCCTGCCGCTCTGGAGACGGGCTGCAGGCCGGCCCTAGAGGAGTGCCAGGCTGGAATGGGAGGAGGCCAGAGCAGCAGGTGCGTGTAAGAGGGCCCGCCGTGCTCTCTTTGTACCACCAACGCATAACAAGGGCCCGGGAAGAGGCCTGGAGTCCGCGCGCCAGGCAGCCACCGGCGGGCACACGGGAGCTCGTGTCCGCTACGAATGCTTTGGCGCTGGGTCAGCTTTTCGCAGCAAGCAGCCACAGCTTATGCGACTTCTACAACACGCGTGTCTCTACAGAGGAGACACGTGGAAGATGATGTGAGCGGTTAGAGCCGGTCGGGGGGAAAGTTCGGAACGAAGAAAAACGTTCTGTGGGTGGTCATGCAAACATTCCGACCAGGCCCCACAGCCGGGCACACGCAGATGTGCTGGCCCGTCCTCCCCAATGGTGACCTGTGACGTGCTACAATAGCACGGGGTTGGCCTCCTCCCAGGGGCCGCAGTGGCCTTCCCCCAGAGGCCAATGAGGAGTATGCTGAGCCAGACCCTCAGGGAGGACAGGAGGACCAGGTGACACAGAAGGCAGGGCCAGGCAGAGGACAGGGCCCCTCAGCAGCCCCCGCTCCCCAGGCGCCCATCCAGACACCCTAAGGTCATGAAGACGCCTGCCCGAGCCACATTCCATAGACCGACGCGGGGCTCCACACGCCCCGTTTGCGTGAAGGAAGTACTCCGCGCCATCTCCACTGGGCTCTAGACCAGCCACCTGAGCCGTGGGCCTCGCTGTCACCCTGGGTACCTGTGGCTCATGGCCACATCATGGTCAACGGTACAAGGACAGCCTCACATGCTGCCCAAACCGCCCGTCCGCAGTGCTGGAGGAGGCAGGCCCCATCCTTCGCGGCCCCTCGGGGGACCGGACGGATGCTGGAAGAGGAGTGAGGTGACCCCATGTCATGTCCAGCCAGAAGCAACACACAGGGCAGACGTGAACCGGAGTGGTGGCAGGCCGTGCCCACAGGCCGAGCCCGGCCCCGGGGACCACAGGGACTGGCCTCACAGATGCAACGTAACAGACATGCAGACAGAGTCACACGGGGCCATGCACGCGGCAGGAGTTACACGTGGGCCCCGTCCTCAGGGGACGCCGGAAGCAAATGGCACTTACAGACAGCACCCACTGCCCTCCAGGGCCGGGCCGTTTGTGAAAAGCCGTGACTTGGGGCACCAGGGGGACCCCAGCTAAGGGGCTGGGGCCAAGCCCGGGGGACAGGCTATGTGTGTGGCTCCCGGGGTCTGGCTGTTACGGGCAGCCTGCCCGTGGCATCTCTGTTCCTGCAGCTTTAACACCCTCCGCAAGCAGGCTTTCTATCAGGACGCGCTCCTCTGGGTTCATACCTGCTACTATCTTTTTGATTTCAGCTGTTCATCCCATTGAGAGGCGTACGGAAGAAAGGCAGAATAGGAAACTGTGAAAATTCTCTTTTCAGAAAGAAAAAAAAAAATCAAAAGAATCAAACAGGTTTAGGCAATAGATTATAAGGACCGGAATCAATAAACACAGGGAGACTAAAACCAAAGACAAAGCAACACGTGTGAAACTCCGAAAGCACCCCCCGAACTCCAGTGCCTCTTGGTTCGGGCGTCTGGCTATTCAGAGGTTCAGCAGACATTCCCAGGCTCAGTGCTTGGAGCTGGCTGACCCCACGAGACCCGCTGGGAAGCAGCTGGGGCGGGGGGGGGGGGGGGGGGGAGGCGAGGCATGTGTACCAGGAGCTGCCCCCAGTGCTGCTCCAGCGAGATCCCCGCGCAGACCCCGGGAGCACAGGGAGAAATGTCCTCGCAGGGCTCACGGGGGCCACGCCTCAGACAAAGTCGGTGAGGCCAGGGCTGTGTTCTCACCGGGCGAGCACATGCACAGAGGGCCCCTGGTCACCAGGAGATTGCGAGCCGGGAAGGCTGCCCCCACCCACGCTACAGAGGCAGTGTCCAACGGGGAGGGGCCGCTAGGAGGGGGTCACCCCCAAAGAGGCTCGAAGGTCGAAAGGGAGATGAACCGCCGGAGGAAAGCAAGACAGACTCTTGTTTTGGGACAGGTGCCAGTCTTCACTGCGGGTGGCACAGATCTCCCCCTGAGCCAAGGGCAACAACAGCCCCCTGCCCAAGTGGGTCACGGGGAAGACACATCCTGAACACGAGCAGCGTCTGGGCGCTCAAACTCGCCTACGCCTGGCGGCGCTCGTCACTACACGCGCGTAGCTGCTTTCAAGGAGCTACAAATGGGAACGGAGGACCGTGTGACAGGGCGACAGATGTTCTCTTAAGGGGAGAAAGAGACGTAAAAAACCGTGCCTCGGGAGGGGCCGGAGAGAAAGCTGCTGGTGGGGAGGGGGTGGTTCGAGTCTCTCCTCAGGGGGACACCAGGAAGTACCGAGGTGGGGGATGGGCTGGGGACGCCTCGAAAGGACCCCCCAGGAGGACAGGCACCGGCTGCGGCTCCTTCTCCGTCATCGCCGTGGGTCTGGGAGGGAGGGGCAGACGTCGCGGGGCCCCAGGGAGGATGCGGCAAGAAAGCGAAGGCCTTACCCTCCAGTTTGCTGCCAGCATGGCCTCCGCCCTGGCCCTCCGCGTTCCTCTGTTCTCGCAGCTCTGCCTGCGGCCCAGGCTCGGGGGCCAGCTTCACCGGGAGGGGAACCTTCCCACCTGCACACACGAAGATTCTGGAGGTTTGCAGAGAGTTCAGAGGGAAGCGGCAGGCGGGTGGGGAGGGGGTGGAGGCAGAGGGCGGCAGAGGAGGGACAAGGAGGGGAGCTGCTTCCGAAAACCCCCCTCCACGCGGCCCCTCTGTCAGCAGGCTCATACCCAACCTGCCGATCACCGGGGAAGTCGTAAAAACATATTTAACAGGCTCACGGGCTCGTGGCAGCGAGCCAGCGTTAACCACCTTCACCAATTAACATGCGAGAACCGTCCCAAGCAGCACTCAGACGGCACTTAACAACGTGGTACCTGTCAAGCGCTCCCCGCCCGTCCCCCGTGTGTGCCCACACACCCAGGCACAGCGCGGCACCTGACATCTAGTGGTCCGGCAGACAGCTGTGTGACAGATACCACGGTAGCTGTCAAGCCACCAGACTCCCAGGTTCCCCAACAGCTGCTGAAGGGGCCGCTACGCTCACTTACTGACATGCCGGTCTCGGGACCCGGGCAAGAGAGTAGGGACTAGTGACGACAATCAGTCCCCACGGCCCCGCCCCAGCCCCCCTCCCCCCCAGCGGGGCCGACGGCACGGGAGCCTCTCGAGGGAGAGGAGTGTGCCGAGACAAGCCCACTGACACCCACCGGGCTGACTCTTCTCCGCCAGCTCGCCCGCCGCCCCTGCAGCCCGGCCTGGCAGCGGGATCCCGCCTGCTCGCTCCCCTGCGCCCGCCGCCGGGGCGTCCTGCCCCTCGGGGAGCACGGCCTGGGGCCCCGGACGCGGACCCCTGTCTCCTGGCCCCCGGTCCTCCTTCGCAGGCTCGACGGCTGGCTGGCCATTTTCTTCTGGAACCTTCTGGGGCTCTCTGGGGAGACCACCTGCTGCCTCCAAGCCCTGGTCCTGTCTGGGTCTCTCTCTTTCTGAATCTGGCAGAGGTGGTGCCATCTGAGCCTTGCCGCCCACAGCCTTTTCATCCAGGTGCTTGGACGGACGCTCCTTCTCCTCTGCTTCTTCTTGGTCCTCCCCCTCGTCCACCACCACCTTGTCATGAGGGACGGGGGGCTCGTGGCGGTGGGCCTCGCCCATCGGGAGCACAGCGCCTGGAAGGAAACGGGTGTGTCGAGGAGCAGGCGGGGGAGGGTGGTCTCCATCCTGGGGGTGGGGGTGGGGGTGGGGGTGGGGAGTGAGTTCTAGTGCCCGACGGTGGCACACGGGCTGGCAAGCGCCACCTTTTACGGATCGGACTTTTGTCCAAGCGCTGATATTCCTCCTGGAAAACTACAAAAGGGGCCCGGCTGCTGTGGCCAGGGGAGGAACAGCCACTTGGATCAAAGAAGGAAGGAGGCCGAAAGGACCAGAAGGGAGGCAGGCCCCTCCCCCGCCCTGCCGGCGCGCACCCCACCTTGGCCGGGGCGGTCCAGCTGCACCTCCTCCTGTTTGTTCTTGGCATCCTCCCTCTGGGGCACGTTCACAGGGCCCTTAATCTGGGCCTGCTCCGTCTCCTCTTTGTTATTCGGCAGCTTCGGCTTGTCTCGGCCGTCCTCGGCCACGTCCACCAGCGGGTTCTGGCCTGTAAGCACGGCGCAGCTAATTGAGCAGGGTTTCCACATGGCCACACCGCCAACAGGCACGGGAACCGGGCGGTTTTCCCTAGATTGTAAGTAATCACATTTCCTGGCCGAATGGCAGAGCCTCAGCAGTTATCTTTCTCTTGCTCCTTCGTTAGCAGCTAAGTAGCACAGAAAGCCGTCATTTTTCCCGTGTATTCGTAACAAAAATAGGTCAAGATGCAATTTACACCTAACTGGGTGCAGAAGAGCAACACTCCACGTAACGCTGGCCGTCACCACCAGATGGCAGCACGAGCCCGCGCTTCACCGGCATCGGCCCAGGGTCCCCCTTTCTCTGGAACCACCACCCTGCCCTAACTCAAGCCCTTGCGGCAGGCCAGCACGGAAACGGGAGATGCTTAGGGAGGCCGATGTGCCATCTGTCAACGTCGTACTGCAGACGGTGAAAATTAGCGTCCAAGGAAGATGAGGGCAAGCAGCAGAGCCTGGGAAGCGGCACCCCGGCCCGGCCTGAGTGCCGCGGCCTGTCCCCACACAGCCGTCCTGAGCCACAGCCCACCTGCACAGCAACCGCGGGGCCCACACGCCGGGGCCAAAACGGAGCCTCTTAGGAAATGGTCTCCACTGAAAACGTTAGGCAAATGTGGCAGAAACTAAACACCCTGGGAAAAGAAACTTCAAAAAAACCCAAAAAACCCGCCATGTCACCCTCTGCTCCCCAACTCGTCCTCTGCGGGCAGCAGTGCCGCTGGCCTGAGCAGGGTTGGGGGGAGGCAAGGCGGGGAGGCTGGGGTCACAGCAATCCTGTTCAGACGGGGCCCGGCCTCTCCCCAAGGAAATTACCCAGGCCGACCCAATGTGCCAGCCAGGGGAGGCACGCTCACACAACAACTTGGGATAGCGCCCTCACCAAACTGGGGCCCTGCCAGGTGGCGGGGGCGAGCCGGCAGGAAGCAGACTCCGAACTCTACAGTTTAACCAAGTGGCTGATAACAGTAAGCTTGTGAAGTCGCCTGGGCAGGTGAAAATGTTCTGGTCGCCGGCACACAATTAACCCCTTCCCGGGGCCCCATGCTCCAACAGGAACCGCCAATAAATCAAGGTGTCTGACCAGTGGATTACAGAGCTAAGAGAAAAGGCCAGGAGAGGAAGGAAAAACACGGGAAAGCAGAGAAAACTGCCGTGCTAGCACGGGACCGAGCAGCCTGTGCGTGGTCCTGTCTCAGCAGGGAACAAGGTGAGTCCGCCACGAGAGCAGGGAGGGCCTGGCGTGGTCTGGGCCGAGGGGAGCCCTGTGTGGGCACCCCCCCGCCAGCTGCTGGCCTGACCCCCGGCATCACTGTCCACAGCAACAACCAGTCCTTCCTCACCTAGAACGGGGCTCTTCGTAGGGCACAGCTTGCCAGCCACGCCTCCTGGCGCAGCAAACAAACCCTCGGATTCAGTGACTGAAAAGCAGCCCGTGCTCACCAGTCTGCTGGGGCCGCACACACAGGAAATGGCCCAGTGAGCAGAGAGGCACCTTGGCTTCTCCAGCGACCCCGTCACTCAGCCTCAGGGTCGTGGCTCCCGGTTACCAGCGACCACTGACGACCCAGGAAAATCCCGTGTCTGTGCCTCATGCTGCCCGGGGCGGGGGCGGGCTGGTTCTCAGGGGCCTTGTGCCACACTTAGAACTGCGCCGCCTGGTGGCAGGGACCCGCGCACCCTCCTGACTGTGCTGCGGGCTGGGGGCGCCCCAAGACAGGCCGACAGACGGTTACCCGTCCGACTTTCCTTTCCAGCGTCCAGCATAGGCATCGAGTCCGTGATTCTGGCTCAGTGAGCTGGACGCCAGGAGCTCCCGGAACTGTGCCCTGGGCTCTGTGTTTGGAATCGGGGACACAGTCTGGGGGGGCCCAGCCCCCAGAGCAGCCCTGCCCCCTGCCCCCAGGAAGTCTGCACTCGAGGACCAGGGACTGGGGGTGCCTCCTTGTTGGCTCTCCCCTCCAGAACCCCGTTCTGAGTTGGGGTACACGCTGCTGATCACCGGCATCACAGGCCTCTCTCCGGGCACTCAGTGGTCAGGATGGAAGGCAATCACCTCAGACCATCAAGCACCAAAGTAACTGGACCTTTCCAATCACACCCGAGTCCACAGACATGGGGTCCCTGTCAACTGGAGGGGAACCCTGATTCAGGACACGCACAGGACCCCGGGACCACGTACTCATAAAGCAAGAGCAGCTGCCTGACGGTGCTTGAGGAAGCCGGGCCCCGCTTTTAGGGAACTTTCTGGTGACCGGTTGCCAGCGCTCCTTGGAAACACCTGCCTGGACGTTGCTGTGAGCGGCTTAGCAAGCGCTTCTGTCTGAACCGCACTGTCCTGGACTTGACCGCGTCGCGATGACGGCCTTCTCCCGCCTTCCCAAGGGTGCAAGAACCACCATGGGCCCGGTTCTCCCGGGAGAGCAGCTGGAGGGGGGACTCCGAGGGCAGGTCCAGGTCGCTCAGGGCCGCACACCGGGGGCAGTGCCCTCCCTGCCCCACGGGTCCCCCCTGAACCTGGCACAGCGGGGCTGGCGGAGTTATCTCACTGCACACTGCCGTGTCCCACTGCGGGCAGAAACCATGGGGGCAGCACAGCGGCCGGGACCCGGGAGAGCCGAGGTGGGGCCCCGCTGCCCTTGCTGAGAGAAGGCAGACGCGTGTGGAGCCACGTCCCCCTCACACGCACTGGCATCTGTCACAGAGTGCACGCGCTTTTGCGCCTGTGTGCAGGGGCGAGTCCTCGGGCGACAGGGTGTGGGGCGAGGGGGCCCGGTGGCGAGCTGCCACTCGGGCCGGCGGTCATCACCCTCTGCTGCCTGAGTCCACAGGCACGGCCACCGTGTGGCCCGCGCTCCGGCCCAACACCCGCAGGGCCCGTCCTGGCCCTTCTTGTTCCTCCCCCACAGAGCAGAAGCCAGCCGTGCCCCCGCAGGGCGCTGGCGGGGACAGTGTGGGCCAAGGGGGCTCTGACACATACACAGTGGGGACGCGGGGCGGGGAGGGAACGCTGGGAGGGGAAAGAGGAGAGGGGACGTGGTGCATTCAGAGGAGGGAGCCAAACAAGTTACAGAACCCGACCTGCCCAGCCAGACCCTCTAGGGTGCCATCAGATAGAGGAGATAAATGGCCTAATTAGCCTTTTTAACAGATAATTGCCTCACGGGAATCAGCAACCTCGTTCCTCCACACTCGCTGTTTGCCACACCTGCGCGTCCGGGGCTCTGCTCCCCAGGGGTGCCCGGCCATGGGTGCCGGTTACGTGTGTCCCCAGCAGGGTCAGGACCGCCATCATCTGTCCCGGGGCCCGCTTGGGGCTCTAAGGAAAGCCAGCACCATTCTGGCCTCTCCAACATCAAAGAGACGAATAAAACCCCACTCCGGCTGACGGGCAGAAGTCCGACAGGGTGTGCACACGGACGGGGCAGGCCCCGCGGTCCCAGCTCTGCTTCAACGAGGCAACCCATCAATTACGGGGGAGGCCGGGGCGAGAAAAACGGAGAACGCGCTAAAAACAAACGGCATGTGGTTCCAAGGGGGGCCATGTGTTTCGTTACAGCCTCGTGGAAGAAATGGAAACCAGATGTGCCCTCGGCGGGCTCCAGGTGAGCCAAGGGCCCACAGCCCGCCTCCATGACAGGACGCAGCTGCTGACACAGGCCGTGGACTACGGCGGCCACGGGGACAGGCAGCCGAGTGCTGACGGATGCTGGAAAACCCACAGCCGGCTGAGATGGGGACACCGGTGCCCGAGTCCAGTTCTGCCAGGATCATCCCCAAAGCACACAAGATGCCTGGCGGTGAGAGACCCGGCGGGCTGTCAGCGTGGCAGGTGCAGGCCACCCACTTCCCTCTTCAAGTGGACTTTCTCCATCCAAACTGCCCAACCCGTGCAACTCAGGGTGGGACGCTCAGGCAGCTTCCGACCACCCTGATTTGTTTCCCTGGCAAACGCTGCCATTCTCAGGGTCCTCTCCGCAGGGATCCCAGAAGGGGAATCTTTCCGCCGGCCCTCGCCACCCCAAGAAGGCAGAAGAGAGCAGAGCCGGATCCTCTGAGCCGCAGGACGGACTGTTCACTCCCGTAGGGGAGTCTGTGGGCTGCACTGACGCAGCCAGGGGCTCTCAAGGCCAGAGACAGACACGGCAACACATCCAAGGGCCGTGTGCCTTCAACTGCTGGCAATTCTCTCGCCAGCCCTTTGGGACCTTCTCTTTTATCAGTCACGGTAGGTGGGGAGACCGGGGCTCCCACCTAGGGCAGGCACTCCTTAGCTATCAGCGTCAACAGACACCTGAAACCCACGAGCAAACAGCCTCCCCTAGGGGGCCTCCTCCCGAGGGGTAAGCCTGGCAGGCAGCCTGGCGAATCTCAATCCAAGTGGGGGTCTCTTTGCAGGGGAGGGGAGTCAGACACGCACAGGCGCACTGCTAGCGCGGATGCATACAACTGTCATCAGAGCAGGAGCCCCCAGAGTGAACGCTACCACAGAAGCACAGCCCACCGGTGCCCAAGCCTGACGCCCCGCAGGGCCACCGCTGGGGGTGAGGGCCCAGCACGGAGGAGGTCCTCCCCGCACGCCTCCCAGCTTTGCCTGGAAGGACCACAGGCTCAAAGAAACCTCTTCTCTTCCAACCGACTCCGGACACAATGGACCCCCTTCTGTACCCTGGAAAGTCACGCTCAGAAACCACCCTGCACCCCACGGGCACGGCCACAGGTGGGGTGACAGAGCCACAGCCCAGCGGGCCTTCCGAGGCCGGCCCACGGATGTAGCAGGCCGCGTGGGTCATCACCCATCGACGTCAGGGCGGAGGCGGGAGTGCCGAGAGCAATGCGGAACATCAAACAAAGCCAAGGGCGTTGCTGACTTTGTCCAGGCAAAACCTGGCTCGAACCCTACAAACTCACAACAGAGCAAGCAAATGTGGTCACACCCACTCATCCGCTTACCTGTGGGCGCACCGAATGGTGGGCAAGGAGATCTCAACCCTGCTGTCTGCTGCCCACCATCTGCCATCTGTCCCCTGGCAAGCAGGTGGCCGTACCCTGCCCTGGAAGCCCCCCGCCCCACTTATCACCCCAACAGGACAGGGGCAGGTGAGACAACCTGGAAAGCGCCTTCTGCACACCGCGACCCTGAGGTGATGCCGCCAGGGTGCCCCGAGGAGGCTGCGGGGCCGTGTGCGCCCCTGGGAGCCGCCTACCTGGGAGCCGGGCTGCCTCTGCCTTTATGATGCCCTCGGCCTCTTCCAGCCGGCCGGCCGGGGCTTCCTCGGCCAAGTCCACGGGGGCCTCCTCGCTCACGGACAGGGTAGTGTGTGTGCTGACCACCAGGATGCCCAGGCCAACCCAGAGCACCACCTGGACGAGACAAAGACCCGAGAGCAAAAGGGGTCAGGCAGTTCCTGCGGCCCTGCCCTGCGCAGGGGAGGAGGGGGCGAGTGGGCACAGCACACAGCAAGAGGGGCTGGGGAGCACAGGGCACACGGGCCATGGTCCCGCCAGCCTGCCGGCCACTCATGCCGGCCGCTGGGAGACGGTGGCTCCTAACTGGTGAATGCGACCGAATCGTCAGCGAAACCGGCTTGAGCCATGTTGGCGGTGGGGGGAGGGAGGGCTGGGGGCCGCGGGAGGGCAGCTTGAGGGCGGCCTGCAGACAGCCGACCCCCAAGCCGGACCCGTGCACCGGTGGCTGCAGAGGTCAGGCCCCGCACCGACTCGAAGGGGCCCCCTGCGCCTCCCACCCTTCACCCAACGGCCTTGCAGAGGGCCCAGGCCCCTGGGGGCCCGGCTCCGCACAGCCCGGGTGCGATCGTCCGCCTCCAGCGTCACCCACTGAGCTGGACGAGCCCAGGGCCGCTGGCACAGACAGAGAGAAAGCCATGGAAGCGGCGGCTCCGCGACCTCTTCACAGAGGAGGGTGCCATCGGGGCCGCCCAGGGAGCGGTGCTGGAGGCGCTGCCGACCGCCGGGGGGGCCTCGTCCCCGACCCCGTCCCTCCCGTGAAGGAGCCGCGGCTCATCACAGACGCTGCCCTCAGTAATTCAGTACGACAAACCCCACATTATATAAGGCCGTCTCCTCCTGCAGCTATTTTAAGACGCGCACACGTCGGACCAGCGCTGCGTTATTTGTGCCGCCACAGCAGTGGATGCTGCTATTTCTGCCCTGCCTGCGCCCGGCCCACCAGGCTCTCCCCGGGGAGCAGGAACTCTGGTCCCGCAGAGTCCGCAGGGGAGGAGCCCGTGGGGCGACCTGCCCCAGGAGCCAGGGAGAGCCTGCCACTCACCTGCACGCACTCTGAGCCTCAGAACTCAATACCTTTTTCTGAAGGGCACGTCCGTCGACTCTAAAATGTATCCGTTCAGAATAACCAGTGAGCCTTTCTGGGTCCAACACAGCTGGAGAAGGGGCGGTCCCAGGAGGAAAGGCCCCCACTCACAAGGCTGGGCGAGAGCGACGGGAGAGCCTCCAGGACAGGTCCACCTCTGCCCCGCTGCTCCAAACACCCTGCTGGTTCGGCGCTCACACAGGCCAAGTGCAGGCCATGCTTCCGAGGTCGGCTGTGGCTCGGGGGGGGCCTATGGATTCCCAGAGCCCCCCAGAAGCGACCCCCCACCCACCTGCCACAGTCAGGTGCAGTGGGGCTACCCGAGGTACGTGCAAGACCTGGGAGGCAGGAGAAGCCATCTGCGGACCGGGGTCAAGAGGGCCTGACCGTGACCTCCCTCCCCCCACCCCCGCCAAGTATGCTCATACCCTGCTTGAGCATGCTCAGTTTTAGCACACGACATCTTTCCGGGAAGGTAAGATTCGTGGAGCAAAGATGGTGTCCAGAGATGACCAAAGTCATTTCCCCCGTGACTCTGAAGGACTTACTGTAACACTCTGCTTTCTAGGCTTAAAAGACAAATACCCCACACAAGATAAAAAACATGGGCGCCTGGGTGGCTCAGTCGATTAAGTTTCCCACTTCGGCTCAGGTCGTGATCTCACAGTTCGGCTTGTGAGTTCAGGCCTCCCGTCGGGTTCTGTGCCGACAGCTCGGAGCCTGGAGCCTGCTTCGGATTCTAGGTCTCCGTCTCTCTCTTCCCTTCCCCCATTTGCACTCTCTCTCTCTCTCTCAAAAATAAATAAGCAGTAAAAAAATTTTTTGGGGGGGGCACCTGGGTGGCTCAGTAAGTTGAGCATCCAGCTCTCGGTTTCGGCTCAGGTCACGATCTCATGGTTTCGTGAGTTCGAGCCCCACGTCGGGCTCTGCGCTGATGGTGCAGAGCCTGCTTGGGATTCTCTCTCTCCCTCTCTCTCCCTCCCTCCCCTGCTCACTCTGTCTCTCTCAAAATGAATAAATAAAAAAACTTAAAAAAAAATAAAAAAAAATTTTTATTGAAAAAGATAAAAACCAAAAACATAAAAATAAAAATAAAAATAAAAATAAAAATAAAAATAAAAATAAAAATAAAAATAAAAATAAAAATAAAAAACGTCAACTCCACCAGTACCGGGAGACAGCCGAGCTTCCCAAAGAAGACTGGCAGGTGACAACTTAAGGTTGCTTTATAAAGGAGGGCCTGCATGGGACCAAGAGGTTCCAGAGAACAAGCTCAGCTCCACTGGGTCCCAAGCAGACGCCTGCCCCGGCCACCGGCCTGGACGTCCCAAGTCCCCCCCTCGTAGGACATGGCCCAAAGCTCCACCCATGCTCCCCACCCAGGGGCAGTCCCTGCGCCTCCTTCACCGAGACCCCGCCTGTCTCCTGACACACCTGGTTTGCACGCCAGCCCCGGGCCCTGCGGGGCACTCGCCAGCCGACTGCTGTCCCCAGCGTGAGCAGCCCGCGGGACCAACCAGAGGCTCTGTGAGGAGCCGCACGTCTCAGCTCTCTACCCTCACCTTTCCTCTGGAGAAACACCACAGACCCACAGAAGCCCCGGGGCAGGGAAGTCAGAGCCGCTCCCGCTTCGGGGAAGCCGCGAGATTAATGGCACACGGGTGCCAGTGAGGACACTGGGGGACCACACCGGACACCAGGCAAGTTTTGGTCCACAGGGTGATGGCTCACATGGTGACCAGACTGCCATCTGCGAGCAGGAACGTTGGAGGCAAGAGTCGGCCGGAGCCAAGGAAGGAGCAGGAACACGGCCACACGACGGTGCCGGGCGCCCCAGGTGGGCCGGGCACTGGGAAAGGGCACAGGTGCCGCCCAAGTCCCCCGAGGCAGCCGTGACAAGTACGTGCTGACCACAGGCCCACGAGCACAGCCTGGAACTCTACGAGGCCCAGGGCTCCCGGGGCCTTTGGAGGCTGGATACGGAATGTGCAAACAGGAATGATGGCGGGTGCTCTAAAGTCCCGGATAAGGGGCCCTGCTCCTGGAGGAAGGAGCCGAGCTCTGTGCCATCCGGGCCAGGAGCGGAGAGACAGGGAGCAGCGGTGTAGGGGTGCACGGCCTAAGATGGGAGTAGGGAGTTCCAGTCCCTGGAGCTCAGCCTCAGCCTCAGCCCGGAAGCCCCAAGCCCAGCCCCTTCCGGGTCTAGCCCTGTGTGCGTCCAACAGGATAAGGCTCACAAGTGTGCCCAGTGGACCAGCCTTCTGACTTCACAGTCCCCCTGCCGGACCACCAGGAGGAGACAGACACAATACATTCTGAGGGCTTGGGGCGTCTGGGTGGCTCAGTTGGTTAAGCGTCTGACTTCAGCTCAGGTCTGATCGATCTCACTGTTTGTGAGTTCGAGCCCCGCATCCGGCTCTGTGCTGACAGCTCAGAGACTGGAGCCTGCTTTGGATTCTGTGCCTCCCTCTCTCTCTGCCCCTCGCCCACTCGCACTCTGTCTCTCCCTTTCAAAAATAAACAAACATTAAAGAAAAATAAAAAAAAAAAAAAAAAAAAAAAAAGACATTCTGAGGGCTTGGCCCAGGCTTGGCAACACCAGGGGCTTGGCCTGGGGGCCACACGTGACATGATGTCCCGGAGCACCCCTCAAGCCGTGACCTGTAACCTCCAGATCTGCTGAGGTCCCGGACTCAGAGAGAAAGGCACCCAGGGGCACAGAAAAGGTTCCCTTTCGCTTCGCACACGGAAGCCTATGTGAACAACACACAGGCTCAAATTGTGCACCTCAACAATGAACACACACCTGGAGACGGGCTCGGGCCAGCCTGCGGCCACACGCCCTGGTTCTGGTCTCCAGGTCAGCACGGCCAGTGTCTGACCGGCACTCCGGCCCCAGCCCACAGACCCCAGCCGGAGGGTCTCCAGTGTCAGGCTCCGGTCGAGGTCAGCAGGCAACGTGGGGTGACTCACTAGAATCCAAGACTCGGTGTGCATTGACTCACTCGCGCCCTTCCAGGAGCACAGAGCCAACCTTCAGGCCCTGCCTGGGTCAGCTGCTTCCGCTGGGCGCCCGGAGAACGGCTGCACCGGTGAGCTGCACAGGCCGTGCCCTGGGCGCCCGCAGAACCTCTGCTCTCTTCCGGGGGCCCCTCCCATGGCTCCTGAGCCCCCTGCTGGCTTCCAGGACGCAGCGCGCCAATTCCAGAACCCTCCACCTAGGTCAGGACCGGACAGACAGTCTAATGTAGTCTCTGATTCTCAAGATAAAGAATGAATGCACTATGGCAGATAATGTTCCTTTTCGATTCACTAAGGGCTCATGGTGTTTGCACAGTCCTTGCTCCTCCTTCCAGAATGTTTCTCAGGACACTCCTTCTTTTGGGACTTTCTGCAGCCCCGCCCCGACACACCCATCACCCACGCACCCCCAGTCCAGCTCCTGTCCAGGCCGGTGTCCAGGGACAAGCACTGTTGTGTCAAGGAGCACTCAGGTGGGCTGGGGAGAGTGGACCCTGGGCCTGATGCCCAGTCTGTGCCTTTGACAGGAGCAGCACCTGGAGCTCCTGGGACAGAAAGGAGGCGGGAGCCAAGCAGGTGCCCCCAGGGCCCCAGGTCTATGCGCACCGACCTCCAGCCACATTTCCAAGTGTGTCCCTTGGGAGATGTTTTCCTCAACATGTGAAAGCTACATGTTCAGAAATAAAACGCAAACAAAAGGCAGCAACAGGTGAAAGGTAGGCCACGGTCAGATGGTCCACTCCAGAACTGACTTGTGATACAACTCACCAGGGCACTAAGTCAGAGGGAGAAACTTAACCACCTTCTCCACAAATGGTTAATACAATTCAATGTGCTCTCTAGATTTAAAAAACCATACCCTCCCCTACTTGCTGGCTCTCTCTCTCTCTCTCTCTCTGTCTCTCTCTCCCTCTCTCTCAAAAATAAATAAACATTAAAAAAAAATTTATCATGATCTCACAGTTCGTGGGTTCAAGCAGCACATCAGGCTCTGTGCTGACAGCCCAGAGCCTGGAGCCTGCTTGGGATCCTGTCTCCCTCTCTCTGTGCCCCTCCCCTACTTGCTCTCTTTCTCTCTCAAAACTAACTAAATATATAGATGTTAAAAAAATTAAAAAAACACAGTAAAGCAGGCACAGAGAGGGGCTTCTCCGCCACGATTCCGTGTGTGTTTATGTAGGTGTATGTGCAGAGGTGTGTGAATGTATGGAATTCTCCATGCACGAAGCCACAGACAGCACCAGGCTCATGGGTTAAAGACCAGGAGCTGTCCCCGCTGAGTGAGGAGGCCCCTCCCACTGCCACTCCTCCCACTGCCAGCCCCTCCCACTGCCAGCACCACGGCCAGAGGGGCAGGACACGCACACGAGGAAAGAGAAGTCGTAACCCCTGGAAAGGAGGAGGTGAGATTATCAGAGACCCTGTACGGTGGGTAAAGAGCTGACATGTGAAGGAGACAGGCCCCTACACACAAGCAGGGAGAAGAGCTTTTGCAGAAAAGCAGATCCCGGTGGCACAGACGCACGGGACAGCCTGGGAGAGGCGGACAGGACACCACACCCTAGGAAGCCCAGGAAGGCTGCTCCGTACACACTGCAGATCAGCTAGAGCGGAAAGATGGCACTTTCCAAATTAACCTACAGTTTCAGTGAATTCCAACTCGACCAAAAACCAAAAAGCTGGATTTAGTTTTGTTAAGAGTCAGATCGGCTAATTCGAACATTCATATGGAAAATGCACAGGCGAGCACATCCAGAAATGTCATTAATAAGAGTGAGGACAAGAGATCAGAACTAAAACGTTTCCAGGGCAGGGTGCCTAGCTGGCTCAGTCAGGAGGCCAGGGGGGTGGGCATGTGACTCTTGATCTCAGGGTGGTTGAGTTCAAGCCCCACACTGGGTGTAGGATTACTAAAAATAAATACGCCTTAAAAAAAATAGTTGGATCCAAATTTTAAAAAAAGTCTCCAGAACGATGCGTCACAGTGCAGGGGCCCCTGCGCTACCACGGGCCATGGCAGCAAGCAGCGTGGACGGCTGCACGACAGGGCAGGCCAGAGGTACTTTTTTTTTTGTTTTTAAAAATTTTTTAATGTTTATTTATTTTTGAGAAATAGAGAGTGCGCGCGCACATGAGAGGCGGAAGGGCAGAAAGAGAAGGAGACACAGAATCCGAAGCAGGCTCCAGGCTCTGAGCTGTCAGCACAGAGCCCGACATGGGGCTCAAACTCACAGACCATGAGATCATGACCTGAGCCGAAGTGGGAGGCTTAACTGACTGAGCCACGCAGGCACCCCCACCAGCGGTACCTTTGAATGCAAGTCCCACGTGAGGCCCATGCACACGCAAGCATCTACACACGTGGGAGCAGTAACATGGCACGTCGGGGACAGAGCGACAGCTAATGAGTCGGCTTCGCTTCTTACCCCAAAATAAGACACAGATGATCAAAGATTCAAAGGGGAAAAAAAAGAAGTCATGACAGTACTAGAACCGAGGAAAAGAATTTTTAAAAATCATACTGAGAGGTGGGCCTTTCTAACAATGACTTTTTTCCCTTATAAGAGTCTGAGGGACTAAAACTCTGGGACTCGATGAAGGAAAAAACGTGTGCAATCTGGCAGTCATGGGCTAGTTAATTCCCAGAACTCACTAAAATCACTGAGTTGAAGATAGCGGCAGACAACCTGGGCCACTGAGACTGCCCGTGAGGATGGAGGCCAGCACAGAGGCCCCGGCTCCTCCCGACCCGTGGCACTGAGCACCAGGCAAGAGAGCAGCAGCCTGGAGCTGGCACAGCATGCAAGGCAGGCACCAGGGGCTAGGGGTGTGGGCGCTCCAGCATCCAGAACTCAATCGCCACCATCCTTGGAGAAGGGCACCCACACCCCGTGTGCAGTTCTCCCCAAGGCACATGCCAGCTACCAGCTACGCAGAGAGGCGCAAGGAGCACCTGCCAAGAAAATCAAAGCTAAGCAGAGAATTTAGCAGTGTGAGGGCGATGGCGTTGAACTGAGACCCTGGAAGGGCTGTGCCCTAGGAGTGAGGCAAACCACAAACAGACTCACCTCAACTGAATACAGGCCTCCTGCCCATCCTCTGTCTGCTGGAAGGCAGCATCTTTCAGAATCTCTACCAGTTCTCAAACAGAAACTACCAAGCACACCAGAAGACAGGACCAAGTGACAGAAAACCAAGAGGCTGCAAAGGATCAATATAAATAACACTGACAACTTAAAACAGTAATGGTATCTTGTGATGTTTAAAATATATATGTAATTAAAATACACATAAAAAAAGAAGTTTTAAAACTAAAATACACAAAAACAACAGCACCAAAGACTAAAGGAAGATAAACAGAGGCAAAATATCATGGGATACGGTCTTATCCGGGAAATGGTAAAAATAATTTATAGCCAACTCTAAGATCCATATTAAACTGCCTTGTATAACCATTAGAACAGAAACGTGCAACTCCAGCTAAGAGAAAAATAAAAAGGTGAATACTTAAGGGGCGCCTGGGTGGCTCAGTCAGTTAAGCGGCTGACTTTGGCTCAGGTCATGATCTCGCAGTCTGTGAGTTCGAGCCCCACGTCGGACTCTGTGCTGACAGCTCAGAGCCTGGAGCCTGTTTCAGATTCTATGTCTCTCTCTCTCTCTGACCCTCCCCCGTTCATGCTCTGTCTCTCTCTGTCTCAAAAATAAAATAAAAACGTTAAAAAACAAAAATTTTAAAAAAAGATGAATACTTATCCAAAAGTCAGCAAGAAAGAAACAAACAAAAAAAGAACAGATAGGACGAATAAAAAACAAAGAGTAAGACGGAAGTTTTAATCCCCCCAAAATCAGTAATTATATTCCCTATAAAAAAATCTTGGGGTGCCTGAGTTCAGTCGGTTAAGCATCCGACTTCAGCTCAGGTCATGATCTCATGGTTTGTAGGTTCGAGCCCTGCCTCAGGCTCTGTGCTGACAGCTTGGAGCCTGGCGCCTGCTTCGGATTCTGTGTCTCCCTTCCTCTCTGCCCCTCCCCTGCTCATACTCTGTCTCTCTCTGTCTCTCAAAGATAAATAAATGTTAAAAAAAAAAAAAATCTTACCCTTTTTTTTAATCTTAAATACTCTTATTAACAAACTGGATAAAAACAAAACACTACAAAAGCCAACTACATGCTGTTATCTAAGACATACCACAAATATAAAAAGCATAGAGAGATCAAAAAAGGATAGAAAACTATACTGTGTAAATATTAATCCAAAGCAAAGTCAAGTTAGTCACGCTATATCAGACAAGACCAACTTTAAGGACAGAAGCAGTCCCAAAGATAAAAAGAGACATTTCACAGGAAAAAGGGTTAGTTGGGTTTAAAAAAAAAAATGTTAAATGTTTGTTTATTTTTAAGAGCACAAACAGGGGAGGGGCAGAGACAGAGGGGGGACGGAGGATCCCAAGCAGGCTCTGCACTGACAGCAGAGAGCCCAACGCGGGGCTCGAACTCATGAACCTCAAGATCATGACCTGAGCTGAAGCTGGTTGCTCAACTGACTAAGCCACCCAGGCGCCCCAAAAAGGGTTAGTTTTAACAAGAAACAACCAGCCTAAAACGATATGCTCCTAATAACATAGCTTCAAGATAAAGAGCAAAGACTGATACACCTAAAAGGATAAATAAACAAACCTACAATTACAGCCTGACTTGTCCTATCTTTCCCCTAACTGATACACGAGGTCAAAAAACGAGCAAGACCATGTAAGATCTGAAAATCGCAGTTAGTAAACGGTCTAACCACCCACAGGCCCTGAGCATCCACTGGAGAAGACCACGTGCTGGGACACAAAACAAGCCTCAGAAATGTCAAAGCGCTGAAATTCAAGTTCTTCAGCGTATGTTCTCCAACCACAAGGGGATCGTGCTTGAAAACAGTAGTACAAAAGGTTACCGGGAACCCCAAAGGTCTGGAAATCTAAAGAGAAACCGTGGGCAAAGAAGACAGAACGAAAATGAGGAAACAGAGGGTGCAATCAGCTAGAAGCCCTCACCCTACCTCCCCATCCGTTCCAGACAGAGTGTGCATCTGAATGTGAATGATAAAAGCTTCCAGAGTCTAACCCGGGAGGCTATCCGTAGGACCCTGCAGTGGGCAAACGTTTCTAAAACAGCACATAAAAAGCACCCAGCAAAAGAAGGGTGACAAACTGAAGTACACTAAAATGAAGAACAGCTGTTGGTCAAAAGGTATCATGAAGGAAGTGGAAAGGTCGCCAAGAGCGAAAACATCGGCAGTAGGTATTTCTGAAAAAAGATTTAGATCCGGAATCTTCTACGAACTTCCACAAAATCATTAAGAGAAAGACAGCACGCCTGGGTGGCTCAGTCGGTTAAGCATCCAACCTCAGCTCAGGTCGTGATCTCACGGTTCGTGAGCTCGAGCCCTGCTTCCGGCTCTGCACTCTCTCTCCCTCTCTCTCTGCCCTTCATGGGATTCTCTCTCTCTCTCCCCCTATGTCCCTTGTGCCACTCTTTCTTTTTCTCTCTAAAATAAATAAACTAAATTAAATTTTTAAAATTAAAAAACAAAAAGACTGTTTATAAAAAGAAAGACCAACAACCCACTAGCTGAAACGGGACAAGACGTGAAAGGCAGTCACAGAGGCTCCCACGGCGGACATGCCCATGTGAGGGGGCTCAACACCACTAGTCATCTGGGAACTGCAAATTTGTTTTTTAATTTTTTTGATGTTTACTTATTTTTGAGAGAGAGAGAGACAGAATGCGAGTGGGTTGGGGCAGAAAGAGAGGGAGGCACAGAATCCGAAGCAGGCTCCAGGCTCCGAGCTGTCAGCACAGAGCCCGACGCGGAGCTCGAACTCACAAACTGTGAGATCGTGACCTGAGCCAAAGTTGGTCGCTCAACTGACTGAGCCACGCAGACGCCCCATGGGAACTGCAAATTAAAAGCCAGACGAGGTGCCACCGCACAGCCCTCGGAAGGACTAGCATCTGTGACCAGGACAGCAGATGCAGAAGCAACTGGAATTCTAATGTGGGGCCAGAAGACCACTTTTGGAAAACCGGCAGAAGTTTGGCAAAAGCTGCCGAAGCTGGGGGGACTTAAGCCCGGGACCCGCTACCCCTGCCTCAGTGAATCACCGACGTGCTGCACGCACATCACAGAAGAGTCTCGTGGAGGGCCCCACCGTCTGCCCTGGGGGAACCATGTGATGTCACGCAGCAAGAAGAGGCAAGCTGCCCGACCCCGCGGCGACACAGCTGGCCGCAGATGTGACGCTTGGGTAAGGAGGCCAGACGTACACAAACACGCATTGTTAGACTCCATTTACCCCAACTCGAAGACAGGTGAAGTTTTTCCAAGAGATCAGAAGACAGACGAGCAGTAACCTTTGGAGGGGAAACTGTGAGGCACCCCAGGGAGCCTTCGAGTGCTGGAATGTTCTAAACCTGCCATGGACGGTGGCTCTGTGGCTGGGTTCACTTAGCAAAGGGTCAGGCTGTGTGCAGAGAATTAGGGGCTCTGCTGTATGCATAGTACACGGTACTCCTGAAACAGTCACCAAACCACACCGGGGGGGGAAGAACTCAGCAAGCCCCTACCAGGTTGGCAAGAGGCAAGTCTATCCCAGCACTCGGGCACACACACAGTCGTCACAGTTGTCTCCACGCAGCAGAGGGCACCCCATCACGCGGTCCAGGGAGACAGCGGGGGCGCCGTGGCGGGGGGCGGGGGGAAGGGGGGAGCTGGGGGATGGGTGTGAAGCGTGCAGCGCACACGCACTCACGGAAGCGCCACTCACCGTCCAGACACACGGTCGCACAAAAGCACTTCAGTATTCGGCCCTCGGCTGAGGAAGCTGGTGCGCGACACACACACCTGGCCCCCGGGAACCTCCCCACGTCCGCATGGCAGCGGTGTGGCCTGACCCTGTGCCTCCTGCACCATCCGGACCAAGGACCTCGCCTCCTGAGAAGCCCTCGTGGGACAGCACGACCCCCCGCCTCGCCCCGAGCCCAGACCCAGCCCGTGGGGCCGAGCCACACTCACCTGGGAGGAAAGGGCGTTCTTGTGGATTTTCTTATGGATCAGAGCCGGACAAATGAAGCAGATGAGGCTTCCCATCGTGGCGCCCGTGAGGCCCAGGATCGTCTCCACTGTGAACAGGAAGCAACAGGGAGGGGTGAGGGCCAGCGGCTCCGGCGAGGGACCAAATGAAAGCTCTCGGCAGGCCCAGGCGATCAAGCCCCTTGCCACGAGGCCCCTCCACGCACGCCTCCAGAACACGAGTGGGAGCGGAGGCACCCCTCCCGTGCCCACAGCCACAGTGAAGGGGACGCCGTCCGAGGCTACAGGGGGGCACGGCGTGGGGCCGGCGGCCCCAGGAGAACCAGAGGCCAAGAGGCCACGCCTTCCCGGCCGTGGAGTCTCAGCCTAGCTCCATGCTCCCTGCACCTCAGTTCCTGGCCAGTGAAATGGGGCCAACGCGGCTCCCTCCCTCGACCGTGTGGGCCTTGGCGAGGCAGGAGCGGGCGTCTCCCCGTAGGGTCCGGCCCAAAGCGAGCCCCGAGCGCACCACCCTGATTCCTCCCAGAGCACGTGGGCGTCCAGCAGGGGCTTCTCGGATGGCTCATCTTAAATCACCACCCCCTCCGCCCCGCTCGGCGAGAGACGGAGCAGGACGGGTCCTCGGACGTGTGTGGAAGCCAGGACGCGTGGGGTGCGGACGCCTGGCCGGTTACCTGGGGGGAGCGCACGCAGGCCCCGCCGGGTATCTGATGGCAGGAAGCTCTGCGTGTCCGGGAGAACGCGTTTGAGAGCTCAGACCCCGCTCGGGTCCTCCCTCGGTGATGTGTCATCAAAACCGGGAGTCAAGAGCACAGGAGCTGCCATAGCCCCTCGTTTTCACAAACCGGCCCCGCGTCCCCGCACCTCCGTCTCCACCCAGGGCTCAAGTGCTCAGGTTTCTGCATGTGCTTGTGGTTCCCTGACGCTGAGACGTTCGTCCCACGCTTTTCTTGGGGTGCCAAAGATTCACTGAGGGTGTCTAGACTGTTCTAGGACACCAGGGAGGTGGCATGAGACTCTGGGAGGTGTCCTGGTTGAATGAGACTCCAGGCAGGGACGGCTCCAGGGTCCCTACGCGTAACACAGGGACGCAGGAGGACGGGGGACAGGCAGAGGGCCGGCAGGAGATCGGGCCCCGAAGCAGCCTCCCCCCCCCACTCACCGTTTGGGATCATGATTCCACCGACCATGGTTCCAAAGACGACAGAGAGGGTGAGCGCTTTAAACCGCAGAGGGGGCATGTACCCCCCAGCGGTAAAGGTGCCATCTTTCTGCTGGGTGAAAGAAAACAAAAACAAAGGTTTCAAGATGACTGATCTCCTCCCCGCACTCCAGCCAGGACGCCCTCACAGGGCCCTGCCTTGTGCCGCCAACGGGCGAGGGCGAGGACGAGGCCGCCAGCCGCGCTCCAGACGCGGCACCGCCCGGCTCGGCAACGTGACTGGGAACCGGAAACCCAAACCGGTGAGACGCCAGGAAGGCACAGGCTGCGCCTCACGTCCGGCGGGGAAGGGAAAGCGGAGAACTCCGTTTCTCGACACGTGAGCGGCAGATCCTTCCGTCTTCCTTTAGAGCAACCCGCGGGAGAGACGGAGAACAGCGCCGCGTGGTAGCAGCACGGACACCAGAGCCCAGCCCCAGCCCCGCGCACACCGGCTGATGGCCTCAGAGCGCAGCGGGAGCCCCGGGGCGCCCACTCCCGGCACACCCTCGTGCCACCCGGTGCCACCCACTGTCCCTTCCAGGCGCTGGACACGCAGCCCGAGAGGAAGGAAAGGACGCCGCGCAGCGTAACCAAGGCCCGTGCACCAGAGCAGCGCTGGGCACACAGGAGGGGCTGACCGCGGTTCCCGTTCGTGGGCTGGGAAACACCCCTCCGGGGGAGCCTCAGAACCTTCCATAACCAGAAGTTCAAAGCACCCGATTTCCAGAATAGACCTTGACGCAGGCGGCTTTCTTAGGACGGCCGCAGCCCGAGTTTCTGAGCGGCTTAGGAGGACGGCTCGCACCTGGTCTGGCGGGGGGGTAGTGTTAGGGCTACCCCTCTGGACCCGAGAACTCCTGCCTAGAAACCTACCCGGTACTCCAAGATGAGGGGGGGAAGGGGAAGCTCCATGTGCGGAGGAGGTCGAGACAGAGTCACCCCCGAGAGGTCACGCGTGAACGCCCCGCAACGACCGGAGCACCCACAAGAGCTGGGACCCAGAGCAAGGGCGGGGAGGTGCTTGGGGACACGTTGGAGCCACGCACTCGCAGACGGAGTGCACTCAGGGAAGGACTCTAAAGAGACACACACTTGCCACGTCATCTGTGGGAGGACGGAGAGACACAGATGAAGTCTCTTTCTTCATTTTTAAAATTTTAATTTTTTATTTTAGAGAGAGAGAGAGAGAACATGCAAGTGGGGGGAGGGGCAGAGGGAGAGAGAGAATCTTTTTAATTATTTATTTGTCTTTATTTTGGGGGGGGGGCGTGAGCACAAGCCAGTGAGAAGGAGAAAGAGAATCTCAAACAGGGTCTGTGCTCAGCATGGAGCCCAACGTGGGGCTCGATCCCACGACCCTGGGATACTGACCTGAACCGAAATCAAGAGTGGGATGCTCAACCGACTGAGCCACCCAGCCACCTGAGTTTTTTTCCTTGATTTACTATTTCTTCTAATGCCACTATGGATTTTACTTCTTAAACGATAAAAATTGGGGTGCCTGGCTGGCTTAGCCGGTTAAGTGTCCAACTTTGGCTCAGGTCATGATCTCACTGCTCGTGGATTCGAGCCCCGCAACAGGCTCTGTGCTGACAGCTGGGAGCCTGGAGCCTGCTTCGGATTCTGTGTCTCCCTCTCTCTCTGCTCCTCTCCCGCTCATGCTCTGTCTCTCTCTCAAAATAAACGTTAAAAAAAATAACGTAAGCGATAAAAATGCATTATATACAGAGGCACAAATGCCGCTCATACACTAAGCGTGTGTTGGCAACAGACCGTGAAAGATGGACGCGAGCAACTCACAGTGCAGAGGTGGGGCGGGGAGCCGACCCAGCCACCACCCCCAAGGGACAAAGTGCGACGTCATGCCATGCCTGGCGCCCAGGTACCCGAACGACGGGGGGTGAGGGGGACAAACTGGAGGTGGAAGGACAGCCAGTCCTTCAGGACTCAGCCTCTGCCACGAGGTGCCGTCTCTGGTGGCACCACCGGTGGGGGCGGGGGGTTGGGGGGTGGCCGCCTCGAGCGCATGCCAACCACGTGGACAGCAGGCCCCACTCTAGCTCTTCTGGAGGCCCCGGCAGCCCACCTACCCAATCTGGCTACTGGACCCCCCGTCTCCTGGAGTTCAAGACCCCAAACTCCCCACCTGCCCCGCGGCCTCAGCAGTTCACGTGGAACTCGTGCAGCCACCAGGAGTCCTGGCTGACACCGCAGACCGGACTCAAGGACCTCAGGCCAGAGTCACAAGACACGGCCGCGGAAAGAAGCTGCGAAAGAAGCCGCGAGGCTGTGGGCTCCCGAGAAGGACGGGGACTCCCACAACTTGGGGCACGAACTGTGACACAGACCTTCTGTTTTTGACTTGGCAACACAGAGCCGAGAGAAACTTCCAGTTCCAACCCATGCATGGGAAAATGTCTCATAAAGGGCTAAGCAGGGCCCTGAGTGCACACGTGAAAGTGAACGAAACTCAGCCTCTTCTGGAAGCTTCTGTCAAACTGCTGAAACTTCAAGTTCCGCCAGCACGGAGAGCACCGGGCGCCGACCCCAGTGCCGACCTGGCCATCGTCACAAAGTGGCTCTTCCACGTTCCCACACATTTCACAGCTTCAAGGGCCCAGTTTCCTGCTGCATCGCTGTTTTGGGGATGACAGCAGGGGACCGTATAGTCACGGGAGCGGGCCTTCGCTGCCCAGACACTCTCCACGCGCCCCACGTGAACAGACCCCTTCGTTCCAGCTCTTCTCTCCAAAGTTGGCTTAAAAAAGTAATAATAATAATAATAATCCCAAGATGCCTGGTCGCTCAGTCGTTTGAGCGTCCAACTTCGGCTCAGGTCATGATCTCCCGGTTGGTGGGTTTGAGCCCCACATCAGGCTCTGTGCTGACAGCTTGGAGCCCAGAGCCTGCTTCAGATTCTGTGTCTCCCTCTCTCTCTGCTCCTACCCCACTCACGCTCTCTCTCAAAAATGAATAAACATTTGGGGTGCCTGGGTGGCTCAGTCGGTTAAGTGTCTGACTTTGGCTCAGGTCATGATGTCATGGTTCGTGGGTTTAAGCCCCACATCGGGCTTTCTGCTGCCAGCACAGAGCCTGCTTTGGATCCTCTGTTCCCTGCTCTCTCTGCCCCTGCCCTGCTTGTGCTCTCTCAAAATAAGTAAACCTAAAAATTGGTTTTTTTAATTAAAAAAAAAAAAAGAATAAACATTAAAGAAATTCCGAGGTGCCTAGTGGCTCAGTTAGTTGAGTGCTGACTCTTGATTTCAGCTCAGGTCACGATCTCACAGTTCGCAGGATAGAGCCCTGGTCGGGCTCGGTGCTCACAGCACACGCCTGCATAGGATTCTTTCTCCTGCTCTCTCTGCCCCTCTCCTGTGCACGCGTGTGCCTCCCTCTCAAAATAAACATATAAAATATATAAAAAATTATTTTTTAATTAAGATAAGTCCCTATAAAAGATTTCACTTTAATCAAAGCTTTTCCATTTTTTTAATTTAATTTTTTTTGAGAGAGAGAGCAGGCACACGTGCAAATACATGAGCTGGGGGGAGGGAGGGGGTGGGGAGGGAGAGAGAGAGAGAGGGAGGGAGGGAAGGAGGGAAGGAGGGAGGGAATCTCTAGCAGGTTCCACGCTCAGCGTGGAGCCCAATGCAGGGCTCGATGCCATGACCTGGGACCATGGCCCAAGCTGAAATCGAGGGTCAGACGCTCAACCACCTGACCCACCCGGGTGTCCCAAAGCTTTTCCATTTTCAACTAGGAAAAGCTCCCCCTACCACCACCCAGAAAAGAAAAGACCCACCAAGAGCCAACAAAAGAGAACACGATTCAGACCAGGAAAGCATTTCCCCGGCCAAGTGCGGTCCGAAGGGCCTCGAGAGCCTCACCTGCTGCTCGAAGAGCAGTGTGTTCAAGGCCTGTCGGCACGGCAGGATCATCATGGGGAAGCCCACGGCCACCGACATCATGAAGCCCACGCGCATCATCTCCGTCACCAGGTTGGAGGGAAAGTGCATCAGCACGTTGCCCGCGGTGGCCTCGGTGAAGCTCACGTAGCCGAAGAAGCCCACCTGTGGGAGGACAGCAGCGGAGGGCGGGCGGTGGGGCCGTGCTCCCCACCCCCGGAGGCGGCCACGGGCCCCTGCACAAGCAGCTCCGGCAAGCCCACGGCGCACGTCGGACTCTGGCTCGCAAACCGCCCCCCCGCCCCCGCCCCGCGACCGGAAGGCTCAATTCTGCCGAGGCTCCGGGAGCTTCCCGCGGGGACAGCAGGCACCGGGGAAGCGGAGCCGCCCCAGCGGAAGGAAGCCTCCGGACGCCCCGCAGGCCCCGCACGGCGGCCGGTGTTCATCTGGCGCAAAACCCAAACCCGGGAGCCGTGGGGCACACCGTGCTCGCCCGAGGACGGACACCGCGTGGACGACAATCCGTGTGGACCATCCGCAGAAACCGACACGACGCAGAGGCCGCGAGGCTCGGGGAAACGAGCTGGGATCTCGGCACAGCGATGATTTTGTGTGCGATGCGAAAACCAGAACAAATGGGAACACTAGGAAGTGTGGAAAAAAATCCACCAAAATGTCAACTGTAACGGCACCTGGGGGCTGGAACCGGAGGTTATTTTCTTCCTCCGCGATCTTACGCTTTCTAGTTTCTGTTAACAGACACGCCCCCTTCCACAGCTGACTGGCAACGGTCTCGGAGAAGTCGAAGGAGCCTCCCAGCCAGTGCGACCTGGGAACGGTCCGTGCCCAAAGCCCCCCGGAACAGGAGCGACGGCAGCGCCGCCCAGGGCAGAGCGGCCTCGCGGGTGGCCGTGGAGCCGAGCTGAGGGGGTCTGTCCCGTGGCCACCGGGCACTGGGTGGGAAAGGAACAAAGGGCAAGCCTGGTGGCGGGTGGGGGGGACGGGGGGATGGGGGGGAAGGGGCCGAGAGCCAAGTCCGTTCCTGACGTGGGAGACGGGAGAGGGCGCGAAAGGGCTCCTACCGTGACGTAGAAGGTGGTGACCACGTTGAGGGAGGAGGCGAATATAGAGCTCATGGTTTTCACCGACGGCTCGTCCAGGCTGTCGTAGGTGGGCAGAACCTGGCTGTATAAACGCAAGCCACTTCAACAAGCAGATTCCAGAGAGACACGCCCCGTGGCTCCCTAGTTCCCAGGTCCGAGGTCGAGTCTCCGGCACCTTCCAACCGCACCCGCCACCACAGTAAGTCGGGGCCGCGGCTGACCACGGTTTGGACGGCGGACTGCAGACACTTGCACCCGGAGCGCCCCCCCCCCACCGCCAACGAGCTCTCTGTAAACATTTCACAAGTGCCACAGGACGAAAGGCCATCTGTCCTGCTGGAGCAGGAGTGTGGCCCCTGTGCGGAGTGCTGGGCTGCGCTGGAGAGCACGCGCCCGCAGGGGAAGCAGGAAGCGGTTCAGGGCACTGCCGTCAAAAGAACAGAAAGTTAAACAAACATAAGCGGGGCCGGGCCGCCTGCCCTCGCCTCAGTGCCGGTGACCGGAGCCGGTCCAAGGGCCAGGAGAGCAGAGCTGCTGGGTGTGAGGGGGACTCGTCCGGGCTCCGTGCGAACAGAGAGTCACTGAGGGAAGCAGGTGGGGAGAGGCGGTGGGGGGGGGGGGTGCCAGGGAGGTCTGTGTGTGGCCCCAGGAGGGGAGGCTGCAGGGCGGGGGGGGGGGGGCGTCCAGACAAGGCGGCAGGGATGGAACTGTCCTGGGGGTGAATGACGGAGAGGCGGCCACCCTCCATCCCATGCACTGTGGCGTAAGGATGGGGGCAAGGGGGCCACGGCCAGCGGTCACGAATGCAGGATGCCAGCTGGCAGGGGTGCGTCGGGACACAGAAGATCGTCGCCAATGAATGGACAAGCAGAACCGTCAGTGGAGCCAACCCCCCAAACCACCTTCAAGAAAGCGAGAGGAAACGTCACCGAAAAGCCAGCGGAAACCAGCGGGAAGGCCCGGCTGGAGTGCACCGTCCCGTCAGGGCACCCACGGTGGGCAGGGGCACGCTGTACAGCCGCCTTCCCCTCCGCCCGGCTGCACGTGCCGTGCAGCCCACCCACATGGCAGAGGACACGCGGGGGCCACCACACAAACGTCTCGGCGCCGAGCGGGCGAGTGCTGACTCGGGGGAGCGGGGTCAGACCCCCGGACGGGGACCTCCCTTCCGCGGCCCCCGGCACACACCAGGAGCTGCAGGGACTGTGCGGAGGGGCTTGTGCCCGGCACGTGGGCACCAGCAGGTGTGGGAAGGCCAAGGCGGTGGCCCCCTCTGATCCCGCCTGTGCCCCAGAAGCCCCTGGCAGTGGGAGCCACAGACACCCACGGCGCCCCACCTCGGCCCTCCACAGAGCACCGAGACCGCCCGCCCCGCCAAGCGGCCTCCACGGGCACCGGGCCTCTCTGTGCTCAGTGTTCTCTCGGCTGCTTCTCCGGGCCCCGGAGCCTAGTGGTGCTGCACCAAGTACTCATTACTGTGAAGTAAGACCAGAAAGGGCCAGACAGCAAGGGCCAAGCACAGACCTGGCCCGTCCCTGCAATAAGGAGACGAGTCACACAGCAAGGGCCTGGTGGTCCCCTAGCGGTCACCTGGCAATGGCGGGCAGGGGCCCCCGTCCTGCACGCGCTCTGGTGCACAGACGCAGTGAGAGGGGAGAGCTCTATCTCTGCCCTTGGCAGATGCGCGTGTTATTAAGGATGGGGACGTCGGCAGATTGGTCACGCCGAGCTCTAAAAGCGCCATGGACCCCCCCGCCCCCCAACAGCCGCTCACTGCGGAGAATGTGGGCGTATCTACAGGCCGCCGCCCTCTGCAAGCAGCAGAACAAGATGGGGGCCCACAACCCTTCCAGAACCTATAATCTGACCTAAGAACCAAACCCAAAGGATGTGCGCCGGCTGCTACGTGGCCATCACCAAAAAGCCCAACCACGGGTTTATTTTTTAAAAAGCAAACTCACAGACAAAAAGGACAACCGGTAACTAGGTACGCGGTAAGAGAACGTAACTTCTGTCACCGATTATAATGGGGACATTAAACAGCAAGAGTGGAGCACGTTCTGGTGGGAAACCGAGCTGCCAAGAGAGACAGCAAGCGGGAAGTGACGATTTGGATCCCGCATGTGGGTGTAAACACAGCAGCACGAGCAAATCTATCTGCCACGTTAGTTTACGATTGGCACAATACATGCCCAGCGGAGCTACGGGGGGGTGGGGGTGGGGGGCTGCTCCGCCAGCCCCCCACCCCCGCCCCCCCACCCGTGCACTGATGGTCTTTTCCCGTCCGTGCCGGATTTACGCCTCTCTTTCGAGCGGGTTACCGTTCCGACCGGGCATGAATCACTGGCTCTTGTCATCCGGGGAGGACGGTAATGCTGCTGGAATTCTGGAAATCGCCTGATCTGCATTCACAGAGCCCCGCGTGCCAGAGAGAAAGCACGCTCGCGCACGCGCACACCCCTCCGAAGGCGCCCCGGCGGCAGTCGGAAGTCAATGTTTGTGCAATTTCCTTTTAAATATTCTCACACGAACAGCTCAGTTTTGGCAAAATGCTTGGGACTGTGTGAATCAGATGGTTTTGGGCTGTTCTGTGTTGCCCACAGCCAACTCTTCGGGGAGGGGGGTGGCGAACTGGGCACTGTCCCCAGTGCTGCCAGCAGCACGTCTCAGGAATGAAGTCGAGTTCCCTCTCGATAAAAATACACACAGCTCTCTCCCTCAACTTGGAGGGGGGACAAGTCACAGCGAAACGAGGCATTACAAGCTGGTGGCCCGCGTCACCGATTACAGAGAGCAGACGACGCCCACTTCCTGCATCGGACCCCCGCCCCACGAAACACGCTGGCGCCTGGGGCCCCTTGGGAGCGGACGGCACTTACGACTGGCAGGCGAAGGACATGCCGAAGATGGGGATACAGCGGAAGACGCCCTCCCAGCGCACGTAGCTGACCCGCTGCAGCCACTGCCCGCCGAACAGGCCGTGCTTGAGGGAGGACAGCACGATCTGCACGAGGACAAGAAGGGAGGGCTCAGGACACACGGACGACCGGGACGGGCCCCGGGACCCCCGGGGCCTCGGCCACGTGCTCCCCTGCAGCAAGAGCTGACACTGCCGGCCGGGGCCCGGGGTTCCCAGCCCGCTGCCCCCCGCTGGGCCACGGGCTAGACGCACGCAGCCACCAGGAGCTCTCGCTGCAGGATCCTCCTGGGCCTCCGGGCGGCTGCCTGCACTGGGGACTCGGCACAGACAGGACACGGCGAGGCCCAGATGGTCCCCGCAAACTGGGCAGGTCCCTCCTTTTTTTTTTTGTTTGTTTGTTTTTAAAGTAAGTCCTACACCCAACACGGGGCTCGAACTCACAACCCGGAGATCGAGAGCCGCACGTTCCACCAACTGAGGCAGCCGAGTGCCACCCCCGACCCAAACAAACCTGGGGCTCCTGGGTGGCTCAGTCAGTCAAGTGTTTGACTCTTGATTTCGGCTCAGGTCGTGGTCTCAGGGGTTCATGAGTTTGAACCCCATATTGGGCTCTGTGCTGACAGCACGGAACCTGCTTGAGATTCTTTCTCTTTCCCTCTCTGTCCCTCCCCCGCTTGTTCTCTCTCTCTCTCAAATAAACAAATTTTAAAAAAGAATAAAAGACAAACACATAGAGGACAGGGCTGTCTGGAGAGCAGGGGCGACCATCACCGCACTGGCCGCACCCCCCCCCCCCCCCCCCAGCGCTCGGAGTCCCGAGGAAAACCCACTGCAGTATTTCCACCCCGTTCACTCAGGAGCGGGCGCTTCTGACCTTCGCTGTGAACGGGCAGGTCTGGGGCTCGGCTCCCAGGGGCCTCCGGGCACTCATAGGAAAGGAGCATTCTAGGCGTGAGCTCCACACCGGACCCCCCAGAGCTGGCCGGCTGTACACGTTCATCGAGAAAACAACTTGCCCCTCGTGACTAAACACTGGCGCCAAGACTCCCGATCCCCAGCTACACAGAAAGTGTCTTTCCGTAAAACGAGAAGCATCTACACTTTGTCTCCTGGGGAGTCGGCCGCGCCCCCCCGCCCTGGAAGACTCCCCTCCCCCGCCGTCGATGGCCCCCGAGGCCAGGCGGCCCGTGTGCCCCACCGGGGCTCACGAGGATAACTCCAACACCTCCCGGCTGCCAACCACGTTCCCGTCGTCCCCAGAAGGCGGCGGGGGGCCAGCCCGGAGCCTCGGGCGGCCTCCACTCACCACGAACATGAACACGGTGTAGAAGATGAGGGCCATGGCGCTGAAGGACTGGATGGAGGCCATCATGTTCCTCTGCA
This sequence comes from Felis catus, assembly GCF_018350175.1. Classification (NCBI taxonomy): domain Eukaryota; kingdom Metazoa; phylum Chordata; class Mammalia; order Carnivora; family Felidae; genus Felis; species Felis catus. The sequence goes on from NC_058381.1 coordinate 60,201,531, forward strand.
GGCTGAGTGGGAGCACGATGCACAGGGACACCGCAAAGAGCAGGAACACGCGGAAGGTGCCGGTCACCTGGGGGGAGCCGAGCATGCCGGGAAGGCCTCGCCCCGGGGGACCCCCAGCGTCACGAACCTGCGAGCCTGGAACCAACCCTGGCCCATCCCGCCTGCCCTCCCGTCCGCACGGGGCTGAGCAGCGGCCCCACGGGGGCGCCACGCGGAACCGCCACAGGAGCGGCCACGGACCCTCCAGGGTACCTCCAGGGTACCGGGCCCGGGCGTGTCTTACCTGAAACCCGAACAGCCGAGCAAAGAAGTTGGACCCCAAGTCGCCAATCACAACGTAGAAGGCCATGCAGGTCCCCAGCATCAGCCCGATCATGCTGCGGAGAACGCGGTGGGGTTGAGAGGGCACCATCCTAGCAGGAGGCCAGGGGTCGAGCCCCGGGAGTCCCCGCCGATCACGGCTGGCCGGCGACCGCCCGGAGCCGGGCCCCATGGGAGATGCGGTGCCCAGCGTTCACCGGTCTGCGGGGCTGGGGGGCGCAGTGCGCTCTATCCCACGCGACGAACACCGAGCAACTAAACTTCTCTCCCCACGGGGGGCTGCACACACTTTCCGGAGCTACCAAAACGCCCCGCGATGCTACTCAAGTTAAAAGAACAATCGACTGCTTTCAAAGAGACTCGTTCTTCCGCGTTCACGATTCCCTGATTTAGAAGTCTAAAGGGGCAATTTCCCGGCAACTTTTTCTTCTCACAAAACTTCACTCCAAAGGGAGAAAGATAGGACATTTCCAATCTGATGCCGCCTTGAGGCGACAGCGTGCGGGGCTGGGGGCGCAGGGGCTTCGGGAGGGGTGCCGAGGAAGGGGCCCCAGCTAAGCGAGCGCCGCTGTGCTCTGTGTTCTGAGCTGTCCGGTCCTGAGGCTTAAGTAAGACTTTCACCCTCGACTCTAATCATTTTAAGAGAACACTAACTTGAACTCTCAACTCATTAGTAAGCGACACCTCAGAACAGGGTAGCCTTCTAAACCAACGCACGTCTGAGGCACGTGGCTCACGCAGCAGCCGTCCCCGGCTTCTCAGCACGGGCGACGGAGGGCAGCGGGCGTCAGGTCGGCGAGGCCGCTCCACCTACCTGGTCTCCACCAGCATCTTCCCGGCTTTCCCGTAGGCGTGCAGCGCTAGGGCGGAAACAGAGAGTCAGCTCCCGGCCAAGAACACGAAAAGCGCGCCACCAAAAGCGCCTCTAAAAACGAGGTGAGGACGGCCACGTGACAAGGACCCACGGTCTGGAGTTTCACGGGTGTGAGGAGAGCGTGCTAGGATTTTGGGTCCGTGCTGCTTCCGGTCTACCATCAAGGACAGCACAGGAAAAAGAACAAAGCAAAGGAAAGACACAGGCAGTTGACTTTTCTCATTCAAAACAAAACAAAACAAAACAAAACAAAACAAAGGAAAGGAAAGCTGTCCCTGCAAAGTGGCAGTCTCCCACACGCAGCCCTGAAGGAGGCCGGCCCGGACCCGAGGCTGCAGGTGCACACGGGCGGGGGAAGGGCGGGGACAGGGCGGACAGTGCCAGGCGACCCCGCTTCCCCGTCACCCCAGGGCGCCGGTTCTCCAGGCTCACGCCAAAGGGACCTGGTTCAGGGCTCTTATGTTCACTCTCTGTGATTTCAGAAGAAAACTCTGAGAATCCTTTCTGGTGGGGCACTTTGGGTGGGAGGGGACAAGAGGTCTCAGGCCTGCCCCTTTTCAGGATGGTGAACAGCGTGTCCCACGGTGGAGGGGAGTTGCCTGTCCTTCCTTCTTGGCAACAGAATGGCTTTGAGCCGACGAGAGGTTAAGAGCTGGCTCCACAAGGCCCTTCCCAGGACTGAACAGCGGTCCGGGAACCCCGCATCCCCCGCCGCCCAGGCAAGTCCCCATCCCCTAGGGGCAACCGGAGAGGGGGTGTGAGCGCACAGCCCAGCTTCCTGCTCCGAGGGACTCAGAGAGCAGGAAACATGCAGGCCAGTTGGTGTCAATGAGTCCAAACAGCACTCGTCCCTTTTAAAAAAATGACTTCGGAAGAGGCACAGGGCTGCCAAGAGCAAGGGAGCTTGGCACAGGCGACACAAGCTACGACGAGCGGGCCTCCCTGGTTTGTCGACTCCCCGCCGGAGACTCAAGGCCAAGCTGAGGCCTTCACGAACGAAGGACTCCAGACGGCAGCCAGTAGCTGAAGGTCTGCTGTCACCAAAGGGAGGTGCTCCAAGGCCCCCAAGGACGGCCGGCAGGCAGCACAGCCCTGGACGTGACCCGGAACTCAGTGCCCCGCAGAGGTGGCCCCGTTCCTGGCCCTCCCAGTCCTTCTCCTTCTGCACAAGGAGGTGGAATGTCTACAGCATACTCCAAATGCTCAGAGCAGCTGCCAGAAAAAATTCCAGGACGCGCCCGCAGCCTGGACAGCAAGAAAATGGAAGGTACTCTAGGAAGCAGAGGAGCACGGTGGGAGGTGACCCTCTTCACCCAGACACTCAGAACGACATCCTGACCGGGCCATCCCAGTTCCCGGCCTCCCCACTCACTCCTTTCCTTACCTACCCCGCCCCTACTTCAAGTGCAGATCTCTCAGCAACCTCCAACCCGGAGTCTCAAACAGAAATGCCCAGCAGCCCCCAAGCCCCAGCCTCCCGCCTGGCACGGTGCTTGGAAGGGCAGAGGGGGCGCAGGACTGCCCCTCAAGGGTGGAACCACAGCGCCAGACCGGCCCCATTGGGCTGGCAGGCGTCCACAAGAGGGTTTCTGAGCAAGTCCCATCTGGTCTGGGTGTGGACCAGAGCTAAGCCAGGCCGTTCCCCCCCTCACCCCGCCCCCGCCGGTGATGGGCACTCTGCAGCTAACAGGCCGGGCCTCATGGGGACAAGCAGTAGGCATGGCCCCGTACCAGCCTAACCAGTGCACTCGTGCGGAGCTAGGACTGGTGCCGGGAGGCTCTCCCAGTCCTTCCCTGGGAGACAGGGTGGCGGCTCCTCCTAGGAGCCCAAGGCCCTGAGGCTGCCACGGACACAGAGCTCTCAGACCACCGGGCTCAGTGCGGGAGCTCTCTCCGCCAGCTGTCCAAAGCCTCCTCTGGACCACCGCCCAGCATCAGCAGGGCAGAGGAGGTGATGCGCACCAAACTGTGCCGTTCAAGACAGGACGGCGACCGCAACCCGGCCATCCCCAGAGCCGGGCCTCGGACTGCATTTGATTCCCCAATGCCACCTGCACAGAGGACGATAAAACATTTGTTGCATAAATGAGGGTGTAGAGACCCCTGGGCATCAGGAGGCTTGGCTTTATAGCCCTCGTGCCCAAGCCACGTACCCACACGTGTGGGTCACACATCTGAAGACAGGCAGGGAGAAAACTGGCCGGACAGGCCCCCTGCAGGCCCCACCCGGGCCCCGGAGCGGGCAGCAGGCTGACCAGGCCCCCGGGAGGTCGGACGACGAGACCACGGACACAGCACCAAAGCATCTGGTGCTCACAACTGAGAGCTCGGAAGCACCGGCCACACGCCACAGGTCGGGGTGCGGGCTCAGGGTGGCCTCACGGGGGCGGAGGCCACTGGAGGAGGCGGACTGGCCCGCAGGTCTGTCTTCTGAAGGCAAGGTTTAGAAAAGTCTACGTGAAGCAGGCTACACAGGGCGAGGAAGCAGGAGGTAAGAAGTGGAGGAGATTCGCCAACACGGCCCGTGAGCAGCCAACGCCACAAACACACAGAAGTAACAAGAGCAAAAACCGGCCGGCGCTCTAGTTCCCGGCCAGCCGAGCTCCCTGTCCAGCAGCCACCTGCACACAGGTCACAGGGAGGGGGCAGCACGTGACCACCGCGGGGGATCACCACACTGCAAAACCATCGTAGACTCACGTCTGGGCGAGGCAGACATACCCTTGAAAACGGCCCGTATGCGCCCCCCCCCCCCCCCCGCCAACAGCCGTGGAGCATTAGTGCCTCAAACGGCCTATTTGTTTGAGCTTCGCCCCCGCCCCAGCCCTGCAAGGTCTCCAGGTCTGGCCGAAGGCCATCTGTCCACGTCCCTGTCCCCCACGGCTGCCCGACGCCCACGGACCCAGTGGACGATGCACACCGGGGCCAGGAGGTCTGCTGACAGAGACGGTCCATCCTGACCCCGTGGCACCAGGATGTGGGGCGCCTCCTCGAGGGCCACCCTCTCCAGCCGTGGCGCAAGCTCTCACGTCTCTTCCCGGAGGCGGAGGATGGAGAGAAAGACCCTTCAGTAGGTCTCCGCCCAGGTGTGGGTCCGAGAGACACTCTTCTCCTGTCGAGGACTCCTCTCTGAGTGGCGGGATCTCTGTTTCTGGGAGACAGGGCCAGGCCCGAGGCTGGACACCAGGCGGCCGAGGCCGCAGGCGGGAGCTCACCCAACTGAGCCACTTTGCTGAATGAAAGACACCACCCACAACCGAAGACCAGTGGTGGTTTGGGGCCTCTTCTGCTTCTAGCAGTGGAGCTGCAGTCGCCCCAAGCATGTAGAGGGGGAGGGCCCAGGCAGCCACGTAGACGGGCGCCCACTGTCCGATTCCCTTTCGGCCTCTCATGTGCCACCACATCGGTTTGCCTTCTCGGGGACTTTCTAAGAATAATCAGACGGACTGCTGTCAAACCCACAGCCTTCCCGGGTCTAGGGTCACACGTCCTCTTTCAGGGCACAACCAAGCACCTCGTGGGCCGTCTTCTCGGGAAACCCCACCGTATGCAGACCCTCAGAGAGGAGAGAGGGGACCCCGAGGCCAGGGCCCTAGAGGCGGGGGAAGGGATCCCCCGGAGCATGATTCATCCCGGCGCGGTCCGTTCACCTGTCACTATCACTTCCTCAGGTGGCTCCGACGACGACGATGGCCTGAGAGCACGCCTCTCTTCGGGGAGGAGAGAAGGAGGCGCCCCTTCTGCTCTGAGGTCAGAGCGGATGCTGGCGACTTGGTGCCGACGCAAAGCCGACGAACTGGAAGGAAACCCGAGGTGGAGCCGCCAAAAGCCCACACGCGGACCCTGCAGATGCTTTTATTTCGTTTGGCCCCCTGGAATCTGCACTCCACTTCCTCTCGCCGCCTCCTCTCGGCCCCGGCGCCCCGGCCACACGCTGGTGGGAGGTGGGGGAGGCCGGGGAGGGGCTCTGGTCCGGAGCCCAGGGACTCTGCCCAGCTCTGAGATCCCCCACACCAGACATCCGCGGTGCGGAATCCACACCAGCCCGAGGACGCCGGGAAAGTAAGGGGCCCGCCCTCAGAGCCAAGTGGCCTAGGAAACAGTCCAAACCAAAAGGAAGCAGAAAGCACAGCCTCCTCACCCTCGCCCTCGCCCTCGCCCGAAATCCAAGGAAGACAGAACTAAAGGACACAAAATTACAACCATGAGCATCGGGGAAACAGCACCGCTAGGGAGACAGGTGACGGGCCGCCACCGGCCCAAGCCCATGACCATCTCCCCCATGGCATCCATGGCGCGGAAGCACAGCAGACCCCGGGCCTGAGGACTGCGGGTCCCGCCGGAGTTCAGAAGGGAGACTCCCCACGGGTATTTGCACAAGTCGGGGACGGCGGAACAAGGGTCCCCTCGATGGTAATGCATGTGTTTCTGTTAACGGTTTTTGAAAACTGAGTTACGCTTTACGATAAGGAAAAGAAATGCCGTTCAAGGGAGTCCGGAAGCATAAAGTGGACGAAAAGCAAACAAACGAGGGAGAAAGGGCCCGGCGCCAAAGCGCGTGCTGCCTGCCTAAGAAGGGGCTTCGGGCTGGGGCCACCGCGCCAGGGGCCAGCGCTCTCACCCAGGCCGGCGTACGTTCTCCGCTTGCTCAGGCTGGCGGACTTCACCAGGAACATGCAGGACTGGTGTGTCATCCAAGAGCAGAAAACCAAGAGCAGGGCCCCCAGGACAATGCCACACTGGAGGGTTGGGAGAAAAAGAGACAAAATAAAGCCAGCCGGTACTGTGGCCTCACGCGCGTGGCTCCCGAGAGCCCTCCCCGCCTCCCTCCGCTCTTGCTGACCCAAGACCCCGGCTCTGCCTCGCTTCTCTGCCCACGGGTGGCAATTCCCAGCGCTGACAGGGACCGATTCCCCACGTGTGGCGGCCACATGCGTGGTGGCCCTGAAAGAGTGCCACGGACACCACTTCCTCGGTGGCCTCTCCGAGTCTTAATGAACAGCCAGGTGCCGCCAACGAGCGGCGCCCCCAGTTCTCCGCGTGCACCCCGCAGTTCGCCACCTTCTAGCCACTTACATCAGCAGCTATGAGTGGTGACCACATTCCGGAAGGAAGAGATTAAAAATGACATTGACACCTTTCTTACGAGTTCCAGAGACACCATCTGACCCAGCGATCGCACCCCCCGCTATCTTCCCGGGAGAAATGCACACATACACGTTCACTCCAAAACCTGCATGTACGGAAGATTTATCCGTAATCGAAAGCTGAAGAAACAGCTCCAGGGCAGGGACTAGGAAACCTTGGGGAACGTCTAAAGGGCTAGAGCATTTTTAGAAATAAACACAAGGTCAAAACGCCTGGGTGGCTCAGTCAGTGGGCATCCAACTCTTGATTTTGGCTCAGGTCATGATCCCAGGGTCATGAGATTGAGCCTCAAGTCCGGTTCCACACTAGGTGTGGGGCTTGCTCAAGATTCTCTCTCTCTCTCTCTCTCTCTCTCTCTCTCTCTCTCTGTCTCTCTCTCTCCCCCCCCCCCCCGCCCCTCTACCCCACTCGTGCTAATAAAAAAAATTTAAGCAACTGAAATAAACACAGGGTCTTGGGACTGGGTTTTGAGGTTGAGTTGAGAGCAGGGGAAACAACCCGGAGGTTGGTGCCCCTACAGAGCAGACCAGTAGAGAACCTCCGTGACTGTATTTCTGTTTTATCCAGTCGTCTTTCCTCTCTGACTTCCGGGTCCCCCGTGTCAGGTGAGGAACCAGGGGTCCCTGTTACAAGTCAGGAGCCCTGCAGAGCGAGCCCTCCTTTCTTTCGTACAAGTGCCTGAATGCTGGAACCAGCAGACTTTTGTAAAATTTTCTATTAGTTCCTAACGTCAACGGTGACTCGGTTCCTGGGGGCTACACCCAGCCTCAGACTTTGGTAAGAATTTGTGGGTGACTCACTTAGATGTCGTTTCCTTCTCACTCCCTTTTTTCCCGTGTAATCTAAGCGCATTACCCATATTTGCAGGGGAAAAAAAAAATAAAACAAAAAAATAAAAGCTGAAGAAACAAGTGTCCTACTGGTGTCGACCAGAGACGAACATACAACATATCCTACAAATCAGCGATTCTACTCGAAGATAAACACCCCAGAGAAACGCACACGTGCCGGCAAAGCCTGCGCACAGGTGCCCACAGAGCTCCAGATGCAGGGAAGGGAACGAATTGTAGCATATCTGTATAACAGACATTAAAATGCACAGGTAGGTAGGTAGACATTAAAACGCGCATAGCAGGGGCGCCTGGGGGGCTCAGCCGGTTGAGCGTCCGACTTCAGCTCAGGTCATGAGCTCACAGCTTGTGAGTTCGAGCCCTGCGTCAGGCTCTGTGCCGACAGCTCGGAGCCTGGAGCCTGCTCCGGATTCTGCGTCTCCCTCTCTCTCAGCCCCTGCCCTGCTCGTGCTCTGTCTCTCTCAAAAAATTCAATTAAAAAAAATTTTTTTTTAATTTAAAATGCAGGATGATTCTGTGTCCATAACGTCAACACAGAGGCACCACCCACGGACGGCCCTAGAGGTGAGAGGGTGGGCCGCCAGTGGAGGGGACAGTGTTGGCAAGGCTGTGTTCCTTGACGCGGGAGCTAGTTACCCGTGTGCGCTCACTTTCTCACAACCCGGCACGAGGACACCTAAGAGGGTGTTTCTTTGTATGTATGTCTTGCTTCGGCAAAATGTCCATTTTTGCTTAAAGGACCCGAGTAACTACAACCGGACAAAAAAAAAAGCCCCAGACCGACTTTTTTTAAATGGCATGGCTGTCGGACACTAAGCACACACATCCCCAAAGTGCCTGCTGGCCTCCTGCTGCGCTCCAGCCGAGGGCCGCCCACGGAGGGGATGCCATGGCCAGACGAGAGTGGCTGTCCCAACCCCGCCAGGCCCTCAGGACGGGGGAACCACTTGCGGTTCTGTGCGTGCACGTGGGCCTCCACCACTCAGCTGTGAGCTCCTCCTGGGCCAGTGAGTCTGGCCCACGTTTAAATGCTCTGGCAGGGCCTCGTGCCCACCCCACAGCAGACTCGGGGACGGCTGAGTCACCTGGGTCCAAACGCGTGCCTCGCCAGAGCCCTGCCACGGTGGCACCTCACCGACCGATTTCAAGGATGGCAGCCGGGACTTGCAGGCACGCAACCACACGTGTCCCAGGAGGCCGGGCCACGCCAGGCAAGTCACAGTGCACGCTGGGATCTGTAGTGCTTACACACAGATGGGCGCCGTGGGCTCTGGAGCAGCAGGTGCAGCGTGGCCTGTCACCTCGGCAGGCAGGGCCCCTGTCCTCCCGCCCACGTGTCTGTCAACAGATCAGTAACCCACACGGGAGCTCTAAAGGAATGCAGGCTGGTAGGCCCTGGGTGGGGGACCAAGAATCTCCAGGGGCACCTGGCTGGCTGGCTCAGTCGTAGAATGTGCACTCTTGATCTTGGAGTCGTGAGTACGAGCCCCGGGTTGGGGCTAGAGTTGACTTTAAAAATAAATAGATTGGGGCGCCCGGGTGGCTCAGTCGGTTAAGCGTCTGACTTCAGCTTAGGTCGTGATCTCGCGGTCCGTGAGTTCGAGCCCCACGTCGGGCTCTGTGCTGACAGCTCGGAGCCTGGAGCCTGTTTCAGATTCTGTGTCTCCCTCTCTCTGCCCCTCCCCCGCTCACGCTCTGTCTCTCTCTGTCTCAAAAATATAAATAAAGGTTACAAAAAAATTTTTTTTAAATAAAAATAAAAATAAATAAATAAAGGGACACCTGGGTGGCTCAGGTCATGATCTTGCGGTCCGTGGGTTCGAGCCCCGCATCAGGGTCCACAGGGACAGTGCAGAGCCTGCTTGGGATCCTCCCCCTCCCTCTCCCTCTGCCCCTCCCTCACTCGTTCTCTCTCTCTCTCTCTCTCTCTCAAGATAAATAAATAAACATTAAAAAAAAATTAAATGCGGGGCGCCTGGGTGGCGCAGTCGGTTAAGCGTCCGACTTCAGCCAGGTCACGATCTCGCGGTCCGTGAGTTCGAGCCCCGCGTCAGGCTCTGGGCTGATGGCTCGGAGCCTGGAGCCTGTTTCCGATTCTGTGTCTCCCTCTCTCTCTGCCCCTCCCCTGCTTGTGTTGTGTCTCTGTCTCTCAAAAATAAACACTCTTTTAAAATTAAAAAAAAAATCTCCAGATTAAAAACATAAATGTGCTATTTTTATCCAAAAGATGCTCAATATGAAAAATGCAAAGTGTCTGTCACTCCAAAACCAAACTACTGATGCCCACTTTCAGTTCCAAAACGTCATTTTATTTTCATTTTTCTACCTATTTGGTTTCATCACGCAAGACTGGTATGTGTGGCCTTGTGGGCCACCTGCCCTCCCCCTCCCCCCCACCCCCTGCCAGGAAGCAGCTCTCTCCAGTGGGCAGGGAGAGCCGCAACTCCATCCACCAGGCACTGAAGCTGAGAAGTTCATTTTTAGGGAAGAAGTTGCCCAATTGACAATTTCACCAACGTTCCTCTTCTAAAGTCCCAAACACCTATTTTTTGTGCATTATTTAAACAGAAGCCAAATGAATCCACATCTCAAAAATGGTGACTTTTTTCCATCCGGTCGTTAATGCCCGACACCTATTTTTAAATAGATTCCCGATTTTTTTCAACCGAGGTAAGATTTACATACGGTGACACCACAATCTAGCCAATTCTGTAACGACTTTGGAACCAACACCCCAATCTAGTTCCAGGACCGGAGGACTTGACTTGTGCCCCCCCCCCCAACACACACACGCCCCCATTACAAACGCAGTCGGGTCAGAGTTTTTAAAAATAATAATAAAGAGGGGGCGCCTGCCTGGCTCAGTTGATCTCAGGGTCCTGAGTTCGAGCCCCAGCACCCAATCTCTTGGGTGCAGAGATTACAAATAAAATCCTTAAAAAAAAAGTTATAGTCCTAAAGAGGAATAACACCGAATCCTGTGGCCACTCCCCACCTGGGAAACATCACTCCGCTTTGCCGCGCTCTGCACTGGGGTCTCAAGCGGTTAACCGGGAACTCTCCGGCCGAGGCCGAAACTCCGCTACCGCGCGCCTTTTACGGAGGGAATCCTCTGGGGCTTCTCCCGCACATCCACCCGGCCCTGGCTCCCCGCGCCCCGCCAACAGCGGACCCTGGGCCGGGTGAGCCCGCGGCGGCGAGGGGGCGACCCCCTGTCCCGCTGGACTCACCTGTTTGAAGCAGAAAGGCATGGTGAGCACACTGACCCCTACTATGCTGTTCACTATGTTGGTGATCAGCCCCCAGTTGGAGGCGGCGGCCGCCGTCATAGCGCGGTGTCTAGGGCCCGGGAGCCCCGGTCCCAGGCGCTGGACGACCGCAGGATGCTAGACCCTGAGGGGAACGGACGGCTGCCTGGAGGCGGCGGCCTCACGGGAAGGCGGCAGGGACAGTCAACCTCCAGACCTCGCCAGGCTTTCCGGCTGCCTCATGGCATCGCCCCCCTCCCCCACTAGCTCTCGCTGGCCGCCTCCGGGTCCCCGCGCCCACACGCGGCAGAGTAGCCAGGGACCAGCCAGGGACACCTCAGCCCGACTTCACGGCCGCCTCTGCGAGAACACTTCCGCCTTCCGCAGCCTCCTCTGCCCGGAAGTGACGGCAGGAGGCGGGCTCTGAGGGGCGAGCACCAATGAAAGGCGGGCCTGGAAGGGTAGGCGGTGTCTTGCGGGGCTGGCGTGAAGGAAGAATCGACGTGGCCTGGTGGGGCGGGCCTCGGCGAATCGTGAGCCAATGAGAAGCAGGTGCGGGCTTCCGGGGCGGGGCCTGGGGCCTGCCGTCGGCGGGTTGCAGGCGGGGCCTGCCGTGTTCGGGGTGAGGGTCCGCGTCCGTCCGGAGCTTCAGGCCGCTTTTCCCGCGGATCCGGTTTCTTGAGCCTCGCCTTGCAGGGGCTGGAGGGCAAGGTCAGTGGCGGTCAAGAGAGAAAGGGCAGCGCGGCGCCTTTCGGGGAAGAGCGGGGCTTGGGGGGTTCAGTTTCAGCGATTACACTTTGGGACCGATTTCGGGGCGTGTGCTGGGTACCCTGGCCGCGGGGACCGGGGCTTAAGTGTTGGAGCTGAACACCTAACCAGTGTGGAGGAGCTAGCACCTCCGTTTTACGAGTGACACGCGGAGGCACAGAGAGGTTTGGTGGGCGCACAGCTGGTAGGAGAGGGCGTGGGCGTCGGCTTCCTGGGCCGGCGCCCTTTAGCACTACACGCGGATCAGTGCAAAGAGAGAAGCTAACATTGTAAAGGGAGCAGAGGAAATACTGTGAGAGGACGAGAGAGGTAGAGACCAGTAGGACTCCTGAAATCTAGGCGGGCTTCAAGAAGGAGGTAGCTTCTAGGCCCGGCCTTGAGGGACAAACAGGAATGGAAGACTAAGGGAGAGAATGGAGAGAGGCCCTGAGACATCTGTGAATTCCTGGCACCTGGCGATGCTCACTATGTGTCTGCTGACTGGATGCATAGAGACAGGAGGGCTGGGAAGGACCTTCTCAAGAGGAAGCAAGTAAATCGAAGCAAGCTGGAACTGTGCACAGGAAGAGTTACCAGCTGCTGGGAGAGGATATAAGGCAACCGCGTTTGTGGACACACCAAGGACCTTCTGTCCTAGAGCAGAAGATGATTCTTCAGCTGCACGCAGGGCAGCCACTAGATAAGGCTCTCCCCCCGCCCCACCCCACCCCAGACACGAGAGGAAGAAGAGGGAATACCAGGTAAAGAGTACTTAACTTCAAAGCCAAAACAGGAAATGCCATTTGTTTCCCTTTATAGAAATCACACATACATTCTATAACCTTTTTATTACTTACGTAATTTTTGTGAGATGTTAGCATGCAAGATAGGATATGAAACTCAAATGTGTGTTTTCACAGAGAGTAATAAATACTCATGACCCCACCGTTCGGCTTTAAGACAGAATACTAACTTAGAGATTCCCTTTGGCCCCTCCACATGTCTACCTTCCTGTCCACTTCCCAGATGTGGACACAGCTTTTCGGGATCATCACTATCCAGATTTTATCATTTCATTACTTTTCCTTTTTTTCAATAGGCTTCGTGCCAGGCGCAGAGCCCGACACAGGACTTGAACTCACCACCTTGAGATCAAGATCTGAGCTGAGGGGCGCCTGGGTGGCTCAGTTGGTTAAGCGTCTGACTTTGGCTCAGGCCATGATCTCACGGTTCCTGGGTTCAAGCCCCACATCGGGCTCTGTGCTGACAGCTCAGAGCCTGCAGCCTGCTTCAGATTTTGTGTCTCTCTCTCTCTCTCTCTCTCTCTCTCTCTCTCTCTCTGCCTCTCCCCTGCTTGTGCTCTGTCTCTCTGTCAAAAATAAATATAAAAAAAAAAAAAGATCTGGGCTGAGATCAAGAGTTAGATGCTTACCCTACTGAGCCACCCAGGCACCCCCTCATTACTTTCCTTTAAAGGTTTACCACATATGGATATATCCCTAAACGATTACTGGGAAGTTTACTATTTGTCTCTTAATATTCATTTTTTCTGTCTCCCCAATTTCGCCAGCACATACGGCTGCCTAGGATAAAGAACGCACTTCCCAGCCTCCCTCGTGTCTGGTGACGCTTCATCCTACTGCTTGTAACATAGAGGTCATGGGCGGAAGCCGGCTCGGGCCATGCGGACCGTGGCAGGAGTGGAACAGCCAGCTGCAAGGAGCCTGGATCCCTGGACAACGTGAGATTGCAGAGCCATCATCCCAGCCCCTGACTGCCTCCTCCACACTGCTCCACGGAGTGGAGACAAACCTCCCGTTTAAGCCATTGCTACTTTGGACTCCGTTGCATGAAGCCCAAGTTGTAGCCTAACTAATTCAGCAGCGTATGGGGGTAGAGCATTCGGGCCTTTTTGATGTTTCTACTCGTGGACTCACATGTGTGTATTCTTCTGTAACTTCCCTTTTGACTCAACCGTTGGCAAGATTCACTATCATACTGCAGCTCTGAATCATTCCTTCTTGCTGCTCTCTGGAAGTCTACTGTTCAGATAGCCCAGAATACATGTGTTTATGCTCCCGCTGAGGGCACCTGACTTGTTTCCGGTTATTTGCCATTATAAACAGTGATACAGTGACGGTATTGTCTCTTTCCTCTGTTAGAGTTTCTCTAGAGCAGGAACCTACGAGGGGAATTGTAGATTCAAGAGTATGCGAGCCTTCGATGTTCCTAGATATGGCCAAACTGCTTATACTGTACTTCAAAGTACTTATAAGAGTTCTTGCGAGTTTACGTCGGAGGCTGGAAAACTTGCCTGCAAAGAGTCAGATAACAAATGATGTGTTCTACTTTGCAAGCCATGTGGACTCTATCCCAGCCATTCAGTTCTGCTGTCGTAGCTCAAAAGCAGCACTAGACAATACGTAAACAGAGGAGTGTGTCTGTGTTCCAATAAAGCTTTATTTACAAAAATATTGGCTGGCCCAATTTGGCCTGAGGGCCATACATTGCGCTCCCCTGCTCTGAATTGTCACCATCACTTGGTATCATCAATGTGGTCAATCTGGTGACTAAAATGAAATCTTCCTGTGGTTTTAATTTGTTCTCCTTACTTGTAGGTCAACCACCTACTCGTATTTTTTATTGTCCATTCGTATTTCTTCTGTGGAATGCCTGGTCCTTTTGACCCATCCTTCCAATTAGCTTATGAATTTTGAGAAGTTCTTTCTATGTGCTTGATAACTAACCCCATGTCCCTCATACTGGGCCTGTCTGATGTCTCCTCATTGTATTAGTTCTCCATTGCTGTTGTAGCAAATCACTGTAAACCTATCAGTTTACCCAACATAAATCCCTTATCTTACGGTTCTGTAGGTCAGAAGTCCAGTATGGGTCTCAGCAACTGAAGTCAGGGCCTGGGCAGGCCACCCCCTTTCCGGAAGCCCTAGGGGAAAATCAGTTTCCTGCTCCTGAACGCCCACAGAATTCACTTCCTTAGAGTGGTAGGCCCAATAGCCCTGTTTTCTTGCCAGCTGTAAACAGAGGGCCGTCCCCAGGTTCTGGAGGCCACCTCTTGGTCCCCTTCCTCCACTCTTAGAGCTTCAACGGAGGGAGGGGTCAACTTCCCCTCAATGTGCATTTCTCTGACCCAGTCAGGAAAAGTTTTCCAGTTGTAAGGAGTCACATGATTAGATTGAGCTCATCAGATAACCCCGGATAATTTTCCCATCTCAAGGCCTATTACCCTAGTCCCTTTCTACCAAGTCCCCTGGGCCAGATGAGGAAACATTCACAGGTTCCAGAGGTTAAGGGGTGCACATCTTTGGGGAGGCCTTTGTGCCTACAACACTCATTCCGAGATTTAAGTTACGTTTCTTTGGCAGGAATATCTTAGAAGTGATGACCCGTTTTCACGGAATCCTAGCGGATGCTGCCAGACTTTGCTTTGTCCAATCACGGACGATGTTCTCTGATGGCCTGATTAGGTAGGCTTCTCCACCGTAAAGTTACCTCTTTCTCGTTTGTAATTAATGAGTGTTTTGGGGGCAGGTAATTCGAAACTAAATATCCCGGTCCCTATCAAACTTCCAATTTATCAACTGATCGATATCCGTGCAGACTCGTGGTTTCCTATTTTATTCAGCGGGTTGTAATCCGTGACTATCACTGGTTTTCTTCCCTGTGTTCTGGTGTATCCCAGATTTGCACTGTCCCTCGGTGTGTCCTCGTCATGATCTGAGGACTTCTGCTCTCTTGCTCAGTAAGATGTCCCCAGCTCATCTCGTACTTCTCCTGCAATTAGTCATTTCTCCAAGGATCCCTGAATCTTTCCAATGGAGAATGGTAATAGAAGCAAAGATCTGGGCCCTGGGTGTGCGCTCAGCCGTGGGATGTCCCTGCTCCCGGGCCACTCAGTGACAGAGCTAGGAGGTCAGGGTGCATACACCACACACTCACGGCCGGACTTCCGCGTAAGCCCATCTGTGCGTGTTAAAAGCCACGAGTTCGTGGCAGGACCTCCAAACGCCCGTGGAGGTCCAGGGCCATGGTGTTCATTCTAGAAGTCCCTCTTCAGCATTAGCAACTCCCTGGCTCATGCCCACCCACGTCCTTTGGGCTCCAATCCCCTGCCCCCACCTGGATCCCCTCCCCATCCACGTCAGTGCTGGGTGGCCTCCCCCCCCCATCCAATCCCTGCTGGCACAGACACCCGGCTCATCCTGCCCCACCTGAAGTTTTCAGGACTGAAGTGAAAGTCAGTGGCCATTTTTGACCCTGTGCCCCCTCCACACTCACCTCCCACACGTGAGATCAATCACCAGAACAGGCAGGGTGCCGATGTCCCGTGGGAGACCTCTGTGGCTTTTCCAACACAAAGGCTGTGTGACCTCAGGCACGTTCATGAACCTCTCTGAGCTGCTCTGGGGCATCCAGAGGATGAGGTGAGGATCCTTCTTCTCCCCTGCTAGGCAGGGGCTGCTGCTTTGCCAGGGGTGAGTCTGTCTCACCCCATTCCCCTCCAGATCCCCCCGCCTCAACCATCACCGAAGAAATGCGGGGGCCCAGCCTGGGCTCGGTCCACGTGGGAACCGCAGCCACTTCTGAGAAGGGCTCTAGGGGAGCCGGTGGCAGGCAGAGCCCGGGCCAGGGAACAGGATCTGTCCTGTGTGTGAGTGGAAAATGGAGCCAATGACCCCACCTGTACACGTCCAGGGAGGGCTGGCCCCTTCTCTCCCAGAGAGCATCTTTATTAGGCAAGTCTCTGCTTTTTCATCCGGGTCTCCAGCTTCCAAACTGGAGGCATGATGGGAGGCCAAGATAGCTCTTCGGAAATGAGTGTCAAGGACCCCGGCGGGGGGGGGGGGGGGGGGGGAGCCTGGGCTATGTGGGCGTCGGGGAACCTTGCATGGGGCCTGGCAGGCAGGGGTTACATGCCCACTCCAGCCCAGTGACCGCACTGTCCAGAAACGAGTTTCCATCCCCCTTTCTGATTGATGCTCCCCCGGTCAGACCGCCTGCATCAGAGCAGGGCCTCGAGGCTACCCCAAATCCAGGGACGTGTCTCGGGGGGGAAGCCCAGGGCCTGGTGGCTCCATCCCTGCCTCCCGCTGTTTATACAACCCCACAGCCGTAAACCTGACAACAGGTCCGGAACACAGGAATAGATCTCATTTAGCATCCCCTCGATGGGTCGCCCCTGGAACCCACCAACCCCCTACCACAGCCAGACACGCCAAGGGCCACGTCACGGGGGTAGCGACCACATGAAATGCCCAGCTGCGCAGGGAGTCTCAGGATGCAACCCCCCAACACACGCACTTGGCCTTGGCTTCTTGGGTGGGGGCAGGGCTGGGGGCAGTCAGGCCTCGATGAGGTTGGAGAAGCCAATCGAATCTGGTCCCTTCCACCAGCCCTGGGTGTTTGTCCACATACTCTCCTCCGACTGTTTCACTGGCCCCCTTGGGAGGGGAGGGGAGACCCAGGCTGGCCCTAGCGTGGACACATGCCCTCCTCCTCTGTCAGGATCCCCAGCTTGGAGCTACCTGGGGCCAAGATGGGGTTGGGTGCAGGGGGCTGGGTGGGCTAGGAGGGCCCAGCTTTGGGGGCCCGTCCTTGGGCCCAGACCCAGAAGCCACTACCCAAGGGTTTTTCCCAGACCTTAGACTGTGGTCACCCCCTGGTGGCTCGGATACAGGGAGGGGGGCTACGGGCCGAGGCTCAGGCTGTGCTGAGCAGGCTGGGCTCCCGGGAGCTATTCTGGACCCCTGTGCTTGGCAGGCCTGGGAGAGCCGGGAGTGGGGGCACAGCAGCAAGGTCTGCCCTGGGTCTGGACGCTGATCACTCTGCCTCCAGAGACCTCTCGCTGGCGAGGGGCTGGGGAGGGGCATCCCATCTCCTCGGAGCCTGGCCCCTGCTGCACCTCCCCGGCTCTGCCGTCCCCGCCCCTGGCCGCCTTAGCTGCCCAAGCCAGCTGCAATTCATTCTGGGCTGGGTTCACCCACCACCTGATTGGCCACACTCGCCCTGGAGAACCCCGGGGATTTGCCTGATGGAAGCGTGTGCAGAGGAGAAACCTGCCTAATTCCAGCAGATGCCTGCAGGTGAAGAGGGTGGGGAGCCCACCACGGACCCCGGACCCCTCGCCTTCTCCCCCTCAGCTCTGACCTCTGCTGCTTCCCGCCGCCCCGCAGGTGGCCACTCTGATCCTGGAGCCCCAGACTCTGTCCTGCCCTTGGGGAGACGCTTGGCAGGAGCCTAGCTTTCTCCAGCCTCTCCTCCTTCCCTCTGCCCTTCTCTGTAGCATCCGCCGGCCCCAGCGCGCATGGGTCCCGTGGATGGATGGGGTCCCTGCCTGGGCTCCCCTCATGCAACAGCACCTCCAGGTCCTGGCGATCAGAGGCCCCAGAGCCCTTTTGCCCAGGGAGAGGAGCTCACAGGGCTCTCTTCTCCGGGAGCAAATTCTAGAACTAGAGTGCTCACGCCTGGGGCGTCCACAATGGCAGCCTCCCGTGTTCTCAGAGCTTTCTCGCCCGCGCTGCTCACTTCCAGGTGCACGGCGTCTGCTCCAGTGGGTGGTCTGGGCAGGCGGCAGGGGCTGCGGTGACAGGAGCTCGGCCCTGGGACTGATGTATGGAGGCAGCCCCTCTAGACTGCTTGGGGGTCCGAGGCCATCGCTGCATGGTGGCCCCACAGTCTTCACGGGGGGAGAGGTGGGGACAGGCCTGGTCAGGACAGCACAGGGGCTGGGGACCCACCTGCCTCGCTATCCCCCCCCCCCCAGCACAGGTGCACCGGGCAAACAGGACCCTTCCCTCTCAGCTGCTGGACGGCAGAAATGAGAGTCCCCTCAAAACCTCTCATTCCTTCCTGTGCCCCAAGAGCGGAAATGATGCTGCTCCTGGAGTCGGGACTTCTGTGTGGCTCTGGGTTCAGGGGCGGCAGGACCCTGGGTAAGTCACGCCCTCTCTGGCGGCCTCAGCTTCCTCACCGCTAGAAAGGCCATCGGATTAGGAGGTCCGTGTGCTGGGAGCCACCCAGCAGCTCACGCTCAGTGTCCCATCCCGGTTCGCCCAGGCGCCTGGGTGGCTTTGCAGACAAGCCCACAGCCCTGCCGTCAGACTCCCTCCCTCCCCCTCTGAGTGACGCACGGTGCTGGCCCTTCCCAGAGGCCCCGTCCACGGGGCCTGCCGCCCAGCCCGCGGTCGTCAGTACCCACTGGCAGCTGACTCTGGGCTAAGTGGGCCTCGAAGTGGCCCTCTGACCTGCATCCACGCCCCCCTTTCCTTACTAGCAGCGTCCCTGCCATTGCCCACAGCGGGCGACCAGCTACAAGATTACTCTTCCCTTTTTCCCTTTGCGGCCAGACGTGCTCATGCGACTAAGATCTCACCTGTGTTAGCTAAAGGGTTGAGCAGGGTTCAGGAAAGGCTTCTCAATAGTCCTTTTTACCTCCCCCCTCCTTCCTCATCCTGCTGCCTGGAATGCAGACGTGATGGCTGGAACTCCTGCAGCTACCACGGGGCCATCCTTGGCTTCTCCCTTTCGACACATCTCTCCCATCCAGTCTGTCGGGAGACCTTGCTGAATCCATGTTCAGACAGTCTCACTCTGGACCACCTCTCACCACCGTCTCTGTTTCCACCACGATCCCGGCTACCATCATCCGTCTCTCTCCTGGGTCCCTACAAGGTTCCCCTCGCTGAGGAACTCCTGCCCTGGCCTCCCCACAGTCTGCTCTCCGCACAGCGGCCAGAAGGTCTGACCTTACCTGCTTCTGTTCAACCCCTTCGCACTCAGAGAAAAGCCTAGGCTCTCACTGCGCCCACACGGTCAGCGCCCCACCATCCCCTTTCCTCACTGTTCCCTTGCAGCCACACTTCTCCTGCCGGGGACACCCCCCACCCCCCACCACCCAGGCCTTCGCCCTGGCTGTCGCCTCCGCCTGGAGCATGTCCTCAGATACCCCTAGGCTCTCTTCCCTACCCCCACGCTTCTGTCCATTCCTTGCCTCCCTGGAGGCCATTCTGCTCATCCTACTTAAAATGGCAGCGGCCGGGGCGCCTGGGTGGCGCAGTCGGTTAAGCCTCCGACTTCAGCCAGGTCACGATCTCGCGGTCCATGAGTTCGAGCCCCGCGTCGGGCTCTGGGCTGATGGCTCAGAGCCTGGAGCCTGCTTCCTATTCTGTGTCTCCCTCTCTCTCTGCCCCTCCCCCGTTCATGTTCTGTCTCTCTCCGTCCCAAAAATAAATAAACGTTGAAAAAAAAAATTTTTTTTTAAATAAATAAAATAAAATGGCAGCGGCCATTTAAGGGCCCTCTGCCGAGCCCTGGGTCTTCCCATGGAACCTCCCGCCTTCTGACACACCCTTTAATTTACCAGTATTTATCGTAGTAGTAGAAGTATCGTAGAAGTCTGCCAGCTTCCAGACCATCTCGCCTACTAAAGGGCAAACTCTATAGCATTTGCTGAGAAACGTATGATGCTCGGACCCCGAGGAGGGAGGCCGCGGGAGGCGGGCACTGCCCAGCTCGGGGCCACCCACCACCGGCAGAGCCTCTGGTGTTGAAGCCACTTGTTTTGGGTCTCCTGATAGAGGCAGCCAACGGCAACCCCTGTTAGCCGCTCCACTTTACAGATGGGGAAATTGAGGCTCAGAGAGGCAGAGCAATTTGTCCAAGGCCACATCACTCCTGGGTGCGGGGCTGAGATGTCGGACGCATTGTTGTGGCTCCAGGGTCCCCTGCACCCCAGGGCTGTTCGCCTCTGCCCCCCGCTGAGCTGAGGGCAGTTTCTTCCTGCTGATGCTGGAGTCCCGCACAGCGCCTGTGGGACTAACCCGTGGGGACACTTCAGGACACGTTAGGAGAAAGAGGGTACAATGAACACTATGATGCACTCTAGACCTGACCCCTGGCCGCAAGCTTTAGGAGCCTCGTGTGGCCCTCACGGGGCCCTCACGGGGCCCCCCTTTCCCTGGTCTGACCGGGTCCAGTCCAGCGGCCAGTAGAGGTGCGTCCCCAGTCCCATCAGGTGTGGCCAGGCTGAGGAGGAGGGACAGCGTGAGCCCTGTGAAGTTCCCCAAAGCTGCAGATTGTAGTCCTGGTCTGTAGGAGGAGACGCCCCCGAACCTCATTATCATCTTGTAATTAGAGGGGTTGTTGAGATTCAGCGAGATGAGAAACCTGCCTCTGTCCGTCCACATGCTTTTCCCTTTCCCGAAAATTCCAGGCCCGAGGGTGGCGCTGCCTGGATGCACAGGTGCACAACGCCCGCCCCGGACGAGTGGGCCGCGTGCACGAGCCACGGGCGCGCTCTCCACTCTGCGAGTGTGGGCCGGGTCCTCCCTGCAGGTCCCGGGGGAAGTCACAGGTCGTGCCCCTTCCTGTCAGGGCAGGAGGCAGGCCTGGGGGCACAGGAAAGGCGGGGGTGACTTCCGAGCACGTTCTCCACCTGATTTCATTCTCCCGAAACACCAAACGGGTCAAGAGCTGGCACTTGACCCCAGTCGCCTGACCCGTAACCACCAGGCCACACAGCTGCCCCCGTCTGCTCTGGGCCTCAGTCCTCCCTAAGCCGGGACGGCCAGGATGTCCCGTGGCCGCATTCTGCCCAGCCTCAGCCCCGTAGTTTGGGACAAAGCCGGGGCTGAGACCGCCGCACTGCTTTCTACCCCAGGGACCCTCTGCCAGGCAGGCCGGCGAGGGGGCACAAAGCCTCACGCCTGCTCCCCAGGCTGTGTCTAGGGAGGGGTGTTCTGGCAGCAGAGGGGTGCTCCCCAGGCTAGCCAGGGTGAGATCCCCCGAGGCTCAGAGAGAGAGGAGGGAGAGGTGTGGCCTGCAGGGGCCCTCGTCTAGCACCTCCTGGTCCTGGGGGCCCCCTGCCTGCCTTCCTCTCCAGCCCCGTAGGTGGGAGCTGCCCTGTCCACACTGGCCCACCTGGGCCGGCCCCCGAAGTGGGGAGACCTCCCCAGAATGGACCCTCCCCCAGGGCAGCCACCCAGGGATCAGAGAGGTGTCACCCTCCCCCCTGAAAGGTGTGCCCCAAGTAGGGTTTGTCCAAATACCACAAAGCCCGTGCACCCTGCCCAAGGTGACTCACAGTGGAGGAGGGGCGACCCTGGAAAGTCACATGGTCCTGCCTCTCGAGGGACATCCCCCTCCTGGGGAAGGTTTCCCTTGCCCTCAGGATACCCGAGCTCCTCCAGGTGGCCCCAGTGGACCCCCAGTGATAGATTACTGACTTCTCTTTGCAGGTTGGAGGATGAGGCTGGGGGGGGGGAGGGGAAGGGAGACACAGCTGGGAGCCCTGGGGCGCAGTTGGGCTGTATCCAGGCTCCCCCATCCAGCAGCTGCAGCCCCCCAGGCTCCCCATACCCGTGGCTGCCCCACAGTTGAGCAGGACAGTGGCCACGGGGAGGTATGCAGGAATGTGACATGCCCAGACGAGGGAGGGACAGAGCTTCTAAGAGCGTCCCCAGCTGTGCAGAGGCCAGGGCAGATGGAAAGATGGAACCCAGGTAATTAGAGCCTGTGACAGCCTAGAGGAGAGGGAGACAGGGAGCACGGGTGGGAGGTGTAGGACAGGCTGTCCCTGGGGGCCTAGGGGACCTGGGGGGGGTGGAGGAGGGATGGGGCCCGGTTCGGGGTGGGGGGGACTTCAGGGGCGTGGGGGGCAGGGCCTGGACAGGCCCTCTGTGTGAATCCTCAGGTCCCTCCCGTGGCAGGCTGTGGTCTGTGCCTCTGACCTGCCGCAGGACCCCCGCCCGCGTTGGGGGAGGTGGGTCAGCCCTCCTCTCTGCACACCAACGGCTCAGAAGGACGGCGCGTTCCAAACAAGGTTCCAATCCTCTCCCCAACATCCAGCCAGCAGTCTGGACCAGGGACTTCACTGAAATGCAGTGCTAACCGCCCCCCCTCCCGAGACTGAGGCAGGAAGTTGAGTGTCACAAAGGGCCTGGTACACAGCAGGTGCTTAATCGACAAGGACCCCCGCTCGCTCCCTGCACTGCCCACCCCTTCCTCTGCAAGTGGCCACAGCGGGCCCCGCTTCTAACTCTGCCAGGGAAAGACCATCCTCCACTTGCTGGAGCGTTGGTGGCTCACGGGCGCCCTGGGGATGCAGAGGGCGGTCACAGCACCTGCCATGTCGTGTGTCCAAGGTCGAGCAGCAGGAGTGTTCCGGACGCGGGCACCATCACTGCCACCTGGTGTCACTGTCGTTGTTGGGTGCCCAGATGAACACAGAAGAAGTTTTCGTATAACACGGGTGGGTTCGTGAAATCCCAGGCCGGGGGGTGGTGGTGCTGAGGCCAAGTTCAGGCACCCATGGCACAGCCGGGGCCCTGCCAAGGTCAGGACTAGTAACAAAGGTCCCCCAGACTCGGACTCCCGGCCGAAGCCCCTCCAGCTGTCCTCACCCTCCTGGTGCAGAAGGCGGGTGGTCCCACCCACCTGGGGGTGTGTCTGGGAAAAAGAGGACCCCTCCTCTTCCCCCCATGCTGTGCAGGCCTAGGCGTGGTCACCAGCCTGGTTCAGCGGGCAGGGGGGTCAGGGTGCCCACCCTTTTATAGGGCGCGGTCCAGCCCTGTGCCTGTCCACTCCACGCCCATGGCAAGTTACCCTGGGCTGGGCATTCTGGGGGCCTGGCGGTGAGGCGCAAGCGAGCGAGAAGCCCCCCGGCTCTCCTGGGGACGACAGTCACAGCATGCGGCCGCAGGAAGCTTCCCCCACACTTCCTGGGGGCCCCCAGCCTCTAATGGGGGGAGGATCTTAAAAGGGGCCCTTTGTGTGGTGAGCTCCTCCCTGGGGGCTGAGCCACAAGGTCACCTCAGTTTCTCAGCTGACGGGGGATGGAAGTCACTAGAATTCAAGCCTGTGGATGGGAGTCACCCCAACAGGTGGCTCCTGAGAGGTGCCCAGACCAGGACTTCCTAATGCTCCCCCCGCCCCCAGGCCAGGCCTGTCACCTGTGGGACCTACTACATACCCTGTGGGGCCCGGCGCAAAACGAGAACATGTACCCCGTTCAAAAGGCTGGGAAAATGCCCCAAAATGTATGAGAGCATGAGACGAGCTTCCTCTTCCTCCGTGGTTCCCCATTTGTCATGGTGTTTTTATTTATTTTTTTATTTTTCATTTTTAAATTTATTTTTAATTTATTTTTAATGTTTTTATTTATTTTTGAGACAGAGACAGAGGCAGAGCATGAGCAGGGGAGGGGCAGAGAAAGAGGGAGACCCAGAATCCGAAACAGGCTCCAGGCTCCGAGCTGTCGGCACAGAGCCCGACGCGGGGCTCAAACTCACGCACCGCGAGATCGTGACCTGAGCCGAAGTCAGACGCCCAACCGACTGAGCCCCCCGGGCGCCCCGTCATGGTGTTTTTAACGGCCATTTGATGTCATTCTAGTAAAGAAAAATGCAAACCAACGACACGCGTTGTCCCGGTCACCGTCATGCTGGGCAATGCCAGGCTGCACCCTAAACACAGACAGAAGCACCGAGGTCGCTCGGTCCGCACAGGACCGCCGGCACAGGCTCCTGGGTCTGGTTATTAGCAAGAGAGCGTAGACTGTCTCCGCTGCTTTCATGACACTTCCTCCTCGTCCGGGAAGCAGGAAGCCGGCGGGGGAGGGCCTGGGTGCGGGCCTGGCGCCCGGGGGTCCCTCCCCTTGCCCAGGCCAGCAGGGTTTCGGTGGGAGGGCTGGGCTGACGAGGGCACCAGCGAGCGGGGGTGCGGTGGCTCTGTCGGCGGGTGATGCTCCTCACAACACGTTCGAAGGGGTCTCCGGTTCTCAGGGAAGCGTGGCCCCTGGAGGCTGTCGGTGCCCCCCCACCCCTCACCGCTGCCTCGCAGGGGACACGCCTGTGCTCGCTTTGGGGCTCCCGCATCGTCGGCCCCCACATCTGCTCACAGGGCTTCCTGGACTCAGCCCACAAGGCTCATGGCACAGCCGGAGACGCACATAGGACACCCGTCTCCTCGACTCTCGCACACGCTCCGTTGTCCCACGCACAAACACAAATGGAAAGATGAATTTACTCAGAATTTCAAGACAACGGTAAACCACGGGCTCTTCTGAGCATGGCCCCCCCCCCCCCCCGGCTGCTCCTCCGTGAAGCCAGCCCTGTCGCTTGGTGACTTTTGCTAAAATACCTGTTTCGGCTGGTGGGTTGGGGGCCCGGCTGGCAAAGCAGGGGCCTGGGGCTGGAGGAGGGGCTCCCGCTGGACCCCGGGAAGTCTCTTAGCGCTGGGTGTTGGGGCCCCTAGCTGGTGGGCGTGCCCCATCCTATCGGATCCCCTGCCCCTAGTGCAGCAGCCACAGCCACCAAAACACGAGACTGTTTGTGCCTCTCCCATTTGTGGACAGACTGGGCATGAGCCCCGTCTCCCCTGCTCTGCGGCTCCGGGCCCACCTCCTGGCCCCCACCTCTGTTCCTCGGCTCCTTGAAGAAACCAAGCCTACCTGGCTCCTGCCTAGTGGGCCCGTCTTCCCCACCCATCTCAGAGCTCCGTCTCCTCCTCCTGGAAGCCTCCCTGGCCCTCTCCTTCCCCCAGCCGGGTCCTACGTGCCCAGGGCCCCCCAGACTTACACGCTGTGGTCTCTTCCTGCAAGGGCTCGTGTGCCCTTGTGGCCTCGATATCTAGTACTGTGTCCGGAACATCACAAGAGCCCTCTTCAGGAGGGTGGATGACCACGGATAGGAAGAGATAGATAAAGATGGACGGGAGGACAAACGGACAGACGGATGGATGGGCAGGCGGGCGGGTGGGTAGGTGGACGGATGTGTGGGTGACTGGACCAGTAGGTGGGTCGGTGGGTGCGTGTAACCAGTGGAGTCTCAACTCCTAACTCTCTTAGCCTCATCTTGTGGGTCCTGTGTCAGCCCAGAGCTTTCAGAGGTGAGAATCAGGAGGCACGGCCCGGACAGGGGACCTGGGCGGCCGCACCCTGAGGACCCTCTCTGTGCCTCCCCCTGGTGACCTCGTCAGGAGTCAACGCCCAGAGCCAAGCGGAGTCTGCTGGCCAAGGTCTGGGCTGCCAGGGGGGTGGAGCCCAGCGGCTGGGTTTCCCCGTGGGGACGGAGCCCGCAGAGCTGCGTCGGCCAAGAATTACGCGTGGCCCCTGCTAGTCTCGCGGCACAGAGCCCACCGCTCAGGAGTGGGGAGTGCTGGGGAGCAGTCTGCCCCGTGATGGCCCCCCAGAAGGCCGTGTTCGCATCTCCACCTGGCAAAACCATGCAGAACTAGTGGGGATACAGAGGAAGACCCCAGGGTCCCAGGGTTCTCTTTGGCGGGGGGGGGGGGGGGAGGCACAGTGGCAGAGCTGGGGGCGGGGCAGGGGCCATGTGACATGGTTTTTGCTCGGAAGGTCCCCTGAAAGCTTCCCAAATACGGTCCATGCCACTTCATAGAAGATTGCAAGCTCCTCCCTTGTGCACAAAAGACCCTCTTTATTTCAGGCGGCAGCTGCGAAGGCAACGGCTCCCTCCTCCAGAGGGGACCTGGTGAAAGCCGACCCTTGTCCCCAGGTGTCCCGTGAGACCTCAGCTACAACATCAAAGAAGAGCTCAGTTTGAGAAACAAAAATGGACTTAACTCGTAAAAGACACAATTAGCCTGGTCACTCGTCCCTTCCAAACGGAAGGTCACCTGCCAAGGGACAGCCCCTCCCCCCAGGTGTGTCCTCCCCCCCCCCCAGGAAGCTACCCCCAGGAGCAGGTGGAGAGGAGGATGTGGTGCCCACGGTAGCCCTTCCGCCAGGGAATTCACACTCCCCCCCGGACGACAGCCCCCCTTCACGGTGGCCGGCTGGTTCCACGTCCGCAGGTGAGCCCTGGGAGTCAGCCCCCCGGCAGGGGCCGATTATGGGAACCCCTTCCGGGAGGAGACGTCCTCCGGCCAGGGCCTGGACGCCCAGCACAGCCCTGCAGAGGGCAGCTCGTGAACAAAGACCAGGTAAGGACATAAATCAGCCCCCGGATCACATTTCCTGCTCTGAAAGGTTCTGTAAAACATGGGAGAAAATTGACCTGTCAGGGGGGATAGATGGGCCGCGATAGTGGCCGCCATCTGGGGGCCCGTTCTCCATCCTTGGGGGTCCCACCTGCACTGGCCGCCCTCGTCCTGCCAGGGGCTGGGCTTCTGTGGCCTGGGCCGCCCCTGGGCAGAAGCCAGGGAGGGGAAGGGGTGGCCCATCTACCAGGCCACCCTGGTGGCGGTGGGAGGGGAGGGGTTGGCTCCTCACCCCTACCCCCGGCACACCCTGAGGGAGGAGGCCCACTGCCTGAGCCGTCAGGCTATAAAACGGATGAAGACCAGAGATGGTGTCGGCAGACAGCTAGAGTACCTTTTAAAAAATGTAATCTCTTTTTATGTCCCCTCCCCCTCCCCCCAACCTCCCAGTCACCCCTCCCCCTTCCTGCAGCACAGGCTGGCGGTGACCTTGATGCCTGGACCTTGGCGTGGGACAGCCAGAGCCCTCAAGGACGCCCTCATCACCTTGGGGGGTTCTGTGGTGGAAACGGGACGTGGGGCTGGAGTGGGCGGGGGCAGGGGGAGCACAGAGCCCCAGCAGGCTGTGGCCCCGTGGCCGGGCGCCACCCCTGCCGTGGTGACCCCAGCACCTGCAACTCCCACAGGCCCGGGGCTGAGACGGGACCAGCCTTGGGAGGCCTGGACACCCCAGACCTCGGCGTGTGGCCGCCTCTACTGTCCCCCCACGGTCCTCGGGGTGTTGGGGGCCCCTGGTCTCCTGGGAGCAGGGCCTCCTACACGGTTACAGCAGTTAACCGTTGTCTGAAGCCCCGGCTTTGGCTCTGGAGAGCTCCAGGGCTCACCCGGGCTTGGGCCGCCCATCTGGCCCCTTCTGGTGCCGGACCATGGCCACAGAGCCCCCAGGGCCTGACGGCCCCCCTCTGAGGGGAAAAGCCAAGAAAAATTAAGGGAGGGCCCTGGAGCCGAGCAGGAGGGAGAAGACAGGCGGAATCAGGTCCAGCAACAAGCCACTGAAAGGCGCAAACACCCTCACCTCCAGGGGCGCAGCGCCCAGGCTGCGGGGCCAGGATCGTGGACTCGGGGGCCGCAGCCTGCGTGGCTCTCGGTGGGGTGACCAGGTGTCAGAGGGGCAGCAGCTGGAGAAGGCCAGGGAGCAGGTCAGGGTGCGGGGAGGGGGCGTGCGGGAGCCAGGGGTCCGTGCAGGCGGGGACTGTCAGGTGAGGCACTTGTCCTCTGTCCGCTTCGGCGGAGGACAGGCTGCTGGGGGCAGGATGGGAGGGGGTGCCTAGGTGGAGAGATACCCAGAGACAGAGAGAGACACAAGGAGAGAACATGGGGACCAAGGCCCCACAGCACAGAGCGTGCAGGCCACGCGGCTGTGGGGCTGCCCGGGGACGTCGCCCCCCTTCTCAGCTGGACGGACCAGAGGCTCCGGGGACTGGGGCCCTAGACTCACCACACAGGGCATGAGGGCCTAAGAACAGGGAAGGTGGCCTCTGATTCAGGCCTCACTCAGGCACTGCCCTCTCCCGGGTCCCCATGGGCTGCCCAGGCACCACTGGCCCCGAGACTGGCCCAGCCCAGCACCTCGGCTCTGACCCTGTGTGGCTGGCTGACAGCTGATGGGTCTCCGCACCCTTCCAGAATCCCCTCTGGAACAATGGCCCTTTCAGGCCACTCGCTGGCAAGGGTAGGCCTGGCTGGAGGCCTGTGGCCGGCAGTGAGCAGACAGATGACTGATAAGGAAAACAGGGCAAGGAGACACCCAGATCCAGTCCCGAGGGAGGTGGGGTCCCCCCAGTTCCCCAGCTCCCGGGGATGCCGGGCCCCTGGGGGACGGAGGGCTGCTACGCAAGGCCGGCTCATCCTCTCCCTCTGAGCCGTTCTCCATCTTGAGGGCTTGGGGGCAGAGAGGAGGTCCCTGAGGGCCGCGGTGGGGGCACAGTGAGCCTGAGCGGCCGATGTGGTGGTCAAAGGGCACGTGTGGGGAGCTCGTGGACGGGCAGGGCTGCGGGTGTGGGTGGGATGTCCCCACCACCTCACAAAGCCCTCTTTGCAGGGTCTCCCCTAGCACTCGCCTGCCCACCCCACCCCTGCACTCCCATCGCCTGGACGCTGCCTCCCCCCCAGCCCCCTGTCTCCCCTGGGAACGCCCCCCCCCCCCCCCCCGCTGTGGCCCCAGCTTTGGGCACCAACTCTCCACCCTGGGATTCTCCAGCCTCAGCCCTCACCTGCGCATGCACTTCTGGGTCCAAGAGCACACACGGCCTCAGCCTCAGGCTCCCCGGGGCGTGGGGGTGGGCAGTGGGAACGGGGTAGACGCCTCCTCTTACACACGCCCACACTCGTGCACACACATGTCCGTGTACACGTTCCTTCCCACCCTGTGGATCCCTTACCCCAGGCTCTCAAATGGGGGGCTGAGAGTGGCCTGTCTGGCAGCCGCACGGGCACAGCGAGTTTGGGGTGCTTGTGGACGATGGAAGTTACGAGAGGCTAAAGTTCACACCAGTGTCCCCACGGTGCCAGGTGTCATCACCCCCTCCTCCCTCCAGGTCACCAGGGCGCATCTCTGTCTCTGCGCCTTCTCCCTCCTCCCTCGTTGCTGCTGCCCCCACGGCCCCTGGCCAGTTCGGGGAACCTGCGGGGGGCCAGTCCGTAGAGCCTGTCCTGAGCGGGTCCCCTCGCTGCCTGGGTCTCATGCCCCAAATGGCAGACAGGGGTTGATTCTTTGGGGCTCTTGTCTGAGTTGTCTAACCCTTCACTGTACCAGCCCCAGAGGGGCCCTGGATTGTGCCTCAGGGTGTCTCCCACAGCTCGGCGTGAGTCTCTGCTGGTTTCGTGTTCTCTGGCCTGGGGCCTGGCCCTGTGTCCCCGGATGTCTTGCCTAGTTATATCCTGTCTGGCGGCCCCTCCCCCCCCCCCCCCCCCCCCCCCCCCGTGCCCCAGCCTGCCTCCTCCTCCAGTCTCCACCTGAAATCCTTGATATTAAGAGCTACATCCCGGTTGGCCCAGACACAGGCTTAAGTAGGGCAGGCCTCGGCTCCCTGGGGGCAGGTGGCAGAAAAGCAGGTTACAGCCAGCGAGCAGAACCCATCAGGAAGCGAGGGTGGAGGGTGGAGGGTGGGTGGGCTTTGGGCGGTACGCGGGGCGGGGTTTTCAGGGCCTCCCCAGTCCCCCTGGGCAAACCGAAGGGTGGTCCGCGGTTGGACAACCACTTGCCCAAGGTCACTTAGGGTCCCCACGTTCAGGGACACTGCAAAGGGCTACCTGAGGGACAGGCATCGAATATATCCCCATTTAGTCCCCGGTTTTGATGGTGATTTTTTTTAAAGGCGACTTTATTTTTCTATTTCTCAAAAAAACTAACTTTTCCAACTTGAATGAGACAGAGAAAGCTCCTGGAGCCAGCGAGGTCGGGTGCCCACTGTGGAACTGCCCACGAAGGGCCACCTGCTGGGGGAGGTGGAACAGTGAACACAAATGCAGGGGTTGGGGGCAGAGGGGGCTTGGAGGCTGCGACCACCGGGTCCAGGGGGCTGGCGGCACCCCCTGGCTGTTCCTGGTACAGCACATCGGGGGAGCCTGTGGATTGGGGGACCCCTGTTTTGCAGGATTGGGAGCCGGATGCCCTGTCCACTAACCCCCCCCCCTCACAGCTGACCCCAGCCCCCCAGCCCCCCTGGAGCCGGACAGGACCACGGCTCCCCCTCCCCAGACACACCTCTCTCTCCCACAAAATAATTTAATGCAACTTAATGGCTTGAAGTTGATGTAAAAATTACAGGCGTGTGGGGGTGGGGTGGGGTGGGGGCCTCGTAAGAAATCTTTTTGAAAATATAATTGAGTTAATGGAGCCATAACTGTGTCTCGTTTTGGGGGTAATTGGCCTGCTTTTTGTCACTCTGTCCATTTACATACTCCTGTTTTCTTTTCTCTATTGATTTTTTCTTTATAAAGTGGGCCACTTTACTGCAATTTTTAAAGCCCCAGTGATGAATAAAAACCTTATCTTCCCACTCATTAAGACACAGGAATTAGCTGGGCTCGGAGCCCCACCAGCCAATTTGTGTAACAATCCTGGGCTGCCTTGTTTTGGCTGAGGCTGGGGGGGCTGTCTGCCTAAGGCCAGGCCGAGGGGTTCAAAGGCAGCTAGGCTGGCTGAGCCAATTTCCGGGAGGCGGATCCGGGGTGAGGGAAGCCTCCAGAGGGGGTCCACATCCAGAGGAAAGAGGCGGAGGACTGAAGGCCTCCCAGGAATCTGGGTCCCCTAGACTGTGACCTTGAGACGCCCTTCCCCGGCCCCTGCTGAAGCGGCCTTGGGCCCCTCCCTCATCTGCACCTGCCTCCTGGTGGCTGAAACCCAGAGGCCCCACCCACCTGCCTTTGACTGCAGACCGAGGTCACATTTCCTAAAGGAAATTTTGTTTCAATTATAAAATCTATACACACACAAAATAAATGAAGCCAATGGCACGTGGGACACAAAGCAAAAGTAGCAACCCCACAGCTCCCCTGGTCTCCAGAGGCGACATCTAGGAGCCGCTTGCTCGTGCCCCCTGCAGCTTGGCCGTTTTGTTGAATCTCACTCACTGGGGGGTTTCCCGGGACTCGGGATTTTTCAGTCCTAATTCCGGGACGGTCCCGGGGGAAACTGGGACAGATGCTCAGCTTATGTGAATTTAGCCAACCTCCCGCTGCTGGACGTTTGGGTTGCTTCTGGTGTCTCAACGTAACAAATGTTGCAGCAGAGGACATCTCTGTTCACACATTTTTGTGCTCTTGTGCAAGCGTCTGGAAGACACAGTTCCTGGAAGAGATGCTGCTAGGGAAAAGGCAAGCGTGTTTCAAATTTTGATGGCTATTGCCAAATGGCCCAGCAACAGCGGGCCAACTTACACCCCTACCGAGCGTGAGAGCTTCCTTCCCGCCATCCACCGTTTTGGCCTCCCTCATCCGACAGGTGACAACTAAGGTCCAGTTGGATTTTTATTTTAATCAGTTTTATTGCTACATGATTTAGATACAATAAAAGGCACACAGTTTACAGGGTACAGTTCGATGAGTGTGGACAAATGTATAGAGGCATATAACAGGCCCCACAATTGAGACAGAACATTCCAGCACCCCAGGACAGTTCCTTCGAGGCCCCTTTTCGGTCTGTCTCACACCTGATGGCAGTCCCAGCGGCCGCGCCACGGATTCCCTTCCGGTCACTCCGGGATGCTTTCGCCTTTTCCAGAATTTCGTACAAAGGGAATCATGCGGAATGCACCGAGCCAGGCGACGGTCCGCTCAGCACCACGATTTTGAGACTCGTGAGGATCGTTCGCTCTGTGCACGCTCTTATTGCTGGGTAGTGACCGCGGCCTGGCTGGGTTTGTGGCGTCCACTCTGGTTGGACGCTTGGGCTGTTCCAGCGTGGGGCTCTTCGTGAACGTTCGAGTGTGAGGCTGCAGGTGGAGGCGTGTCCTTGTTAGGAACCAAGTTCCTTAGCCCTATGGAACGAGATTTGGCGCGAAGAACCACACGGCACTCCGACTTCGGTAGAGAGTCTTTACTGGTGCACCAGGGGTCCCCAGTGTTAGAAAGCGGGAGAGCCCCGATAAACGAGGTTACAGGTCTTTTATACCATTTGAGTTACATTTGCATACAGGCTGGTGGTAGGCTCCCTTCCCGGTGGTGGTTAGGGGTGTGGGTAATTTTGTCCTGGGGAAGCTTGGGAAATGAAGTTTCCTTCGGCTGATGCAACTTGGAGCCCGGGTTGCGAAGCGGCTGGGAACTTTCCGGTTAGGGTTGGGCGCGTAAGCAGGGTTACAGAAGCGAAATGAAAGCGGTTATTCATGCAGTAACCTGTACCTGTCTTGCGTAGGGAAAGGTGGGGGGTACAGCTCTCCCGGGGTCCGGATGTCTAACGGCAGATATCCTGTTTGCCAACTGGTTTTGTTACTTATGTGGAAGTACAAGCCCTGCAAGTGAGGCGTTACCGAAACTGAAGATAGGGTGGGGGTGTGTTCTTAAGCTAAGCAGGGGTCTTTCATTCCCCCATTTTCTTTTGGCGTCGAATGAAACCTTTCATTCGATTGTATCTGGCCTTTCTGTGTCAAATTGTCTTAGTTGGTGGTACTGTTGAGTTAGGACCAAGGCCTGGATGACAGAGAGTCTCTCCCTTATGAATTGTACCAAGCGGTTGAGGATGCAAGGTCCGAACAACAGTATTAATAGTAGGAGTATTAAAGGGCCTATGAGGGAGGAGACTAGAGTGGTAAACCAGGGGGATTTGTTATACCATCCCTCAAACCAGCCTTGTTGAGATTCGAACAGCTTTTGTCTCTGTTTGAGTCTTTCCCTCAGCTTGGCCATGCTGTCTCTCACTATTCCTGTGTGATCAGCATAGAAGCAGCACTCTTCTTTGAGGGCAGCACATAACCCGCCTTCTTGTAAGAACAACAGGTCAAGTCCCCTCCGATTTTGTAAGACCACCTCTGAGAGGGAGGTTAGGGATCTTTCTAGTGCCGAGATGGATTCTTCTAGTGCCTGTATGTCAGAATGCATAGCAATTTGTAATTGCTTGAACTGATTAGTCTCTATGAGAGCTGCGGTGCCTGTCCCTATGCCAGCTGCTAAACTTCCCATAGTTAATCCCCCTAGGAGCAGTGCTACGGTGAGGGAAACTGGTTCTCTCCGGAATCTGCTGCCGGGTTCGTAATGGCCATAAATATATTCTGAGTCATGGTAGAAGATTTTTGGCCAAAGTTCAATTAGGATGCAATAACCTGTAGTAGTATTGAGTACCTGGAGTGAGATGCATGGCGTGAGTCCGGTGTTACAGACCCAGTATGTTCCGTTGGGAGCGGTCAAATAATAGGGGCCCTGCCCGACTGATGTTACGGTCTGGCTGCAGAGATTCTGGTGTGAGGGTGGAATTTTGCCAATACATAGGCCTTGGCCGGTGACTTCAGTTAGAGTGAGGCCGTGTCGAGGTGTAGTGCTACATTTCAGTGGGGCATTAGTGTGGTTAGTAAAATTTCCAATTATAGCAACTCCCTGATAGTAAGGGGGTTTAGCAGTTAGGCAGAGCCAACAGTTCTGAGTTTGATTTGGGGCCGTGAGGTTGAGAGTTAAGTATACCCCTTGTACAAGGTTTAGGAGTCTGTCTCCCGTGCCCGGTCGAGAGGGGGGGAAGTTGAGTATCCTAGATTAGGGCTTAGAGTGGAATTAGCAGGGTTGACCCTCGGTGTCTGAGTTGGGGCCCTTGGTGGCTGGACTGGGATGGCTAGCTGGACCGGGGCCTTTTGATCGGCCAATACTAGGTTGGGGCCTACGGTTTGGGTGATGGTATCTATTTTTAATTTTATTTTTAGAACAACTCCTCTATCTTTACCCGGTAGATACCATCGGAGTCCCCATGTATAGCCCGTCTGCCATCCGAGAGCCCGTTTTCCTGAATCTGTAAAGATAATTTTAAGAGGTAGGGACAGGGGACTTTCCCAATGATGATACCCTTCAGTGCCCTTTTTATAGTAGCAAGTGTGTCCATCGGGGTCAGGTTTGGTGTAATTTCTTGTAATGGTAATTAAGTCCCAAGAAGAGGTTGGTTGCCAGTAGGCATCGCCAGTAGTTTCGCAGCCCCATGCCGAGCAGAAATATTCTTCATATCCCCCACATCGGTGTGCAGTGGCCCTATCTCTATTGTCTCGAGGGCAGACATAGAATTCTGCCTGGGCTAATCTACATCTGGCAGTGGGACTACTGCATCCATGGGCAGTCATCTGTTGGGTTCTTTCCCCCATGTGGGACTGCAGGTCCTTGGGGCTTTTAGTCGGGATATCCCAAGTGTCTAATCCAGCTGCCAGTTGGCAAAAATCAGGGGTAAGTGGGGGCCACCAAGTATTAAGTGCATGGTTGCCTTGGACCTCCCAGACAACTTCCCCACTCTGGGAGTAGACTTGCCAAGTCAAGGTATAAACCTGGTGTGGGTTCCCCTCCCCGACATTTTTAGCTCCAATTCCTGCCCCCAAGCTTGTGAGGGCCCACAGAAAGACCATTCCTGTTGGGGGTTTCATTTTGGGTTTGCACAGGGACAGGGTGGATTAGCAGTCAGACACGGGAGAGTCTTATCTTAAGAGGGTTCTCCGAACGGTGGAGCTTCCAGGTTTCAGGAGTTTCCGGTCCAGGGGTCCTTGGGGCTGCCTTGGCGTGCGATGCATGAATCCAGGTGGCGATCCCGTCAACCTTTATGGCGGTGGGCGTGGTCAGCAGGACGATGTAAGGTCCCTTCCAGCGAGGCTCCAATCCTTGAGAGCGGTGCCGCCGGACGTACACGGAGTCTCCTACCTGGAATGGGTGGCTAATTTGTGGATGTCCTGGTCGGTACAGTTCGGCCAGGGGGGTCCAAATTTGGGCCTGCACCGCTTGCAGCCCTTTTAGTCGGGCCTGTAAGTCAGTCTTAGGATCGGAGGGGGAGAAGGAATTGAGCAAGGTTGACAAAGGGGGGGGTCCTCCATAAAGGATTTCATATGGGGTGAGCCCGAAACGGTTGGGCGTATTTCGGGCTCTTAACAAAGCCAGAGATAGGAGGCGTCTCCAATCTTTTAAGCCAGTCTCTAAGGTCAATTTAGTTAGGGTCTCTTTTATTGTTCTATTCATTCTTTCTACTTGTCCTGAGCTCTGGGGCCTATAGGCACAATGTAATTTCCAATTAATCCCCAGTGTCCTGGCGAGCCCCTGACTTACCTGGGAAACGAAGGCCGGCCCGTTATCTGACCCAATTACCTTGGGAAGTCCAAATCTGGGGAAGATTTCTTCTAAAATTTTCTTGGCTACCATGTGTGCTGTTTCTTGTCGGGTGGGGTAGGCTTCTACCCATCCTGAAAAGGTGTCTACAAACACTAGTAGGTACTTATATCCCGCATAGTGAGGCTTTACTTCAGTAAAGTCTATTTCCCAATAGACTCCCGGGCGGTTACCACGAGTCCGTTTCCCTTCTGGCACTCGGGTAGCCCCAGCGTTTACCTGTTGACAGACCTTACAGGCGGAGGTTACCTGTTCTATGAGGGTGCTTGCCTTAGGGATTAAAAAGTCAGTTTTCCCAATCAGTAACTTCAGCTTCCGACTACTTAAGTGTGTCCAGGCATGCATTTGTTGGATCATTGCCAGGGCTTCCTTTTGGGGAAGGACTATCTTTCCTTCTTTTTCCCAGTCTTTAGTGTTTTGATTCTGTATAGCCCCTAGGGCCTTTGCTTCTTCCTGGTCTTCTGGGGTATAAGTATGTTTGATGGTCGTAAGATTGGTCTCTTCAAGTTTTGTGGTCAGAGTCAACGTTTCTGCCACAGCGACTTGCCTGGCCACTTGGTCTGCCTGTCTATTTCCTATTGCAATTGGGTTTTGTCCTTTCTGATGCCCGGGGCAATGAATTATGGCTACTTTTCGGGGAAGAAAAAGGGCCTTTAACAATGCAATTATTTCAGCTTTGTTTTTAATTTCTTTTCCTTCTGAGGTTAGTAGGCCCCTTCTTTCATAAATACTCCCATGTGTATGAGCCGTTGCAAAGGCATATCGGCTATCTGTGTATATGTTAGCCTTTTTCCCTTCGGATAGTTCTAGGGCCTTGGTGAGCGCTATCAGCTCAGCCTTTTGTGCAGACGTACCAGGAGGTAGTGGTTGTGCCCATATGATGTGGTGGCCATCTACTACCGCCACTCCCGCCCTCCGGGTACCTGAGTCGATGTAACTGCTCCCGTCCGTATACCAAGAGTGATCCGCATCTGGGAGCTCTTGATCTTTAAGGTCTTCCCGTGTCCCATGGGTCTCAGCCAGTACCTGCCGGCAATCGTGTGTGCTCGGTTGGTCTTCTGGCGCCGGTAGCAACGTGGCAGGGTTTAAGGTAACCGGAGGGCCAAATTGGACGCGGTCCGTGTCCAGTAGGAGGGCCTGATAGTGAGTTAGGCGTGCGTTGGTTATCCATCGGTCCGGTGGCTGCCGCACTATGGCCTCTAAAGCATGCGGGGTGATAACAGTTAGTGGCTGTCCAAGGGTTAATTTGGCAGAGTCCTTGACCAGCATAGCAGTAGCTGCCAAGATGCGAAGACATGGGGGCCACCCGGCTGCCACAGGGTCCAACTTTTTGGACAGGTATGCTACTGGTCTCTTCCAGGGCCCTAATTTCTGGGTTAGGACTCCTTTGGCAATTCCTTGTCTCTCGTCTAGGAAGAGGATAAAGGGCTTGGAGGTGTCTGGCAACCCAAGAGCCGGGGCGGAGAGGAGGGCCTCTTTTAGGGCCTCAAAGGCTGACTGATGTTTTTCCTGCCAGGTGAAGGGTGCACTCTCTTTCGTGAGGGCATACAGGGGGGCGGCTAGCTCAGCGAATCCGGGTATCCATAAGCGACAGAACCCAGCAGTTCCCAGGAATTCACGTACCTCTCTGGGGTTCTGGGGCGGCGGGATGCGAGCCAGTCTCTATACGCCCAGGGGTGAGCCATCTTTTTCCCTCACTCAGTATGTACCCCAGGTAGGTTACCTTGGTTTGGCAAATTTGGGCCTTCTTGGCGGATGCCTGGTATCCTTTTTCTCCTAATTCCCGGAGCAGATGTCTGGTACCTAGTATGCAGGCTTCCTTTGTGGGGGCGGCCAGAAGAAGGTCATCCACATATTGGAGTAGAGTTACTTCTGGGTGTTGGGTCCGGAAGTCAGTCAGGTCCCTGTGAAGAGCCTCATCGAAGAGAGTGGGGGAGTTTTTGAACCCTTGGGGTAAGCGGGTCCAGGTTAATTGGCCTGAAATTCCTCTTTCAGGGTCCCTCCATTCGAAAGCAAACAGTTCCTGGCTCTGGGGGGCCAAGGGTAAACAAAAGAATGCATCTTTTAGGTCCAGTACTGTGTACCAAGTGTGGTCTGGGCTCAGGGTGCTGAGCAAGTTATAGGGATTGGGGACCGTTGGGTGGATGTCCATTGTCCTTTTGTTGATTTCTCTTAAATCTTGGACGGGCCTGTAATCCCGGGTGCCAGGTTTTTTTACTGGCAAAAGAGGGGTATTCCAGGGTGAGCGGCAAGGTCGCAGGACCCCAAGCTCTAGAAATCTGGTAATGTGTGGCTGAATGCCCATATGAGCCTCCTTGCTCATGGGATATTGCCTGATAGATACAGGCATTGCCGTGGGCTTTAGGTCAATTATGATTGGGACTTGGCATTTGGCTCGACCGAGCCCTCCCGTTTCTGCCCAGGCCTGGGGAAAGTCCTGCAGCCAGGCTTCGAGGAGGTTAGTGGTGACCGGGGTTTCAAAGAGTCTGTGTTCGTCTTGTAAGGACACAGTTAAAACTTGGATAGGCTGGCCATCCCGGTTTAACACTTGGGCCCCCGCTTTGGAGAAGTGGATCTGAGCTCCAAGCTTGGTTAGGAGGTCTCGTCCTAGAAGGGGGTATGGGCATTCGGGTACTACCAGAAAGGAGTGTGTCACTGTCCCTTGCCCTAAGTCAACTGTACGGCGGTTAGTCCATTTGTGAATTTTTCTTCCTGTCGCTCCTTGGACCCAAGAGGTACGAGAGGACAGAGGCCCGTTTGCCTTGGTTAAGACCGAGTGTTGAGCTCCTGTGTCCACCAGGAAGGTGGTGGGATGCCCCCCTACAGATAGGGTTAGCCGGGGCTCGGGGGGGGCTCTGGAGCCCTGACATCCCTATTCGCTCTCTTCGCCTAAGGCGAGCACAGAGGCAGGTTCTTTTGAGTTCCTGGGGCGCTTAGGGCAGTCTTTGATCCAGTGCCCGCGTTCTTTGCAATAGGCACACTGGTCTTTTTCTACCTTGGGCCGCCTCTTCATTTCCCCTGACTTTCCTGTTCTGTTTTCTGTCACTACAGCTGCCAGGATTTTGGTTAGATGTTTATCTCTCTTTCGATCTCTCCGTTCCTCCCGTGCTTCCTGCTCTTTTGCTAGCCTAGCCTCCCTTTCCTCTGGGGTCTCCCTTTTGTTATATACCTTTTCTGCCTCCCTAACTAGTTCCTGCAACCCATAGGTTTGGATCCCATCTAGCCTTTGGAGCTTTCCTTTTATATCAGACGCTGCCTGATCTATGAATGACATGGCCACGGTAGCCTTATGTTCTGGAGCCTCGGGGTTAAATGGAGTATACATCCGAACCCCTCTAGAAGCCGTTCCATAAAGGCTGCGGGGCTTTCCTCTTTTCCTTGGATTATGGTCCTTACCTTGGCCAAATTGGTGGGCCGTTTTCCTGCCCCCTTGAGACCCGCCAACAGAGCCTGGCGATAGATTCGGAGACTCTCCCTACCTGGAGCCGTTTCATAGTCCCAGTCCGGGCGGGTGAGGGGAAACCCCTCATCTATTTCGTTGGGGAGCTGAGTTGGAAGACCTCCAGGCCCCGGCACATTTTTCCGGGCCTCTAGGAGAACTCGTTGCCTTTCCTCGGTAGTCAAAAGGACCTGTAAGAGCTGCTGACAGTCGTCCCAAGTAGGCTGGTGTGTGAGGAGGATAGATTCTATCAGTGAGGTTAGGGCCTGGGGTTCTTGGGAAAAGGAAGGGTTATGAGTTTTCCAATTATAAAGATCAGATGCAGAAAATGGCCAATACTGGACAGTCCGGTTGACAGTCCGGAGAGGAAACAGGGAAGATTGCCAAGTGGGAGGGCCGTTCGGGTCGTCCGATCACCGGGGACGGAGGCGGGGGGTCCGAGGTGGGGTCTGGGGAGTTAGATCGGGTGGGGCTGGAGTAGAGGATGGGGCTGACGTATAGGCGGGGGAGGAAGTTGGGGAGGGGGAGGAGGAACTAGAGGCAGAAGGGGAAGTAGGGGGCACCGGGGACAAGACGGGGGCCAGGGGTAAATTATAGGGTGGAGGTTGTAAGAGGGGGTTGTGGGGCGGCGAAGACAAAGCATCTAGGAGGAGAGGGTCCCTTTGGGACTCATCGGGAAGAACTGGTTTGGGCGGGTCTGAAGTTTGGGCTGAGGCTCGGTTTTTTGAGGTTTCCAGGGGTAGGAGGGTAGACTGAGATGTGGGGCAGGAAGGGAGGAAGGGTTTCACCCATGCCGGAGGTTTCCGGATGAGATCCTCCCAGGTGAGGATATAGGCCACTTGATCTGGATGACTTTGTGGTCCAGGATCCATTACCTTCATCTTAACCTGTAATATAACAGAGAGGTCAAAAGTCCCGTCCCGGGGCCACCCTACGTGAAGGGTGGGCCACTCCGACGAACAAAAAGTTCGCCACCGACCCTTTCGAACCTCAACGGATAGATTGTGGGCTCTTGCCTGGACGTCCGAGAAATGAGTCAGAGTCAAAGATAGAGGAGTAGTCAGTGTCTGTCCCACGGCTGCGTCGTCCCGTCCACGCGTCCACGCATGCGCACTCACACACACACGAATATGACTACAATGTCGATACGGATCAGACAACACGGACTAGACAACAACCAAGGAGCCGCGCGGCCAGGTATTCAGATTCAGACGGCAGGGGAGGCCTGCCTTCGGATTTGGGGAGTCTGACGAACTTGTCAGTTCTCCCCTACAAGCACCACCGAGGCGTCCCTCGGGGCCGGGGTGTGAAGGTTCAGGACACGTCTGTCCTCCTTCAACACTCCTACTGAGGTGGCCGGCCAGCCTCAGAATTCACAGTTCAGAGACAGAACGTAGAACACAATACCTGTGCGCAGACAAAGGCACAAAGGTCCGTCTTCGGTCAGTCCGTCAGTGGCCCGGGCCGGAGAGTCATCTACCGACGGGGCCGGGGTTCTTCCGCCTTCTCTCTTTTCCCGGCCAACGCACCAAATGTTAGGAACCGAGTTCCTTAGCCCTATGGAACGAGATTTGGCGCGAAGAACCACACGGCACTCCGACTTCGGCAGAGAGTCTTTACTGGTGCACCAGGGCTCCCCAGTGTTAGAAAGCGGGAGAGCCCCGATAAACGAGGTTACAGGTCTTTTATACCATTTGAGTTACATTTGCATACAGGCTGGTGGTAGGCTCTCTTCTCGGTGGTGATTAGGGGTGTGGGTAATTTTGTCCTGGGGAAGCTTGGGAAATGAAGTTTCCTTCGGCTGATGCAACTTGGAGCCCGGGTTGCGAAGCGGCTGGGAACTCTCCGGTTAGGGTTGGGCGCGTAAGCAGGTTTACAGAAGCGAAATGAAAGCGGTTATTTATGTAGCAACCTGTACCTGTCTTGCGTAGGGAAAGGTGGGGGGTACAGCTCTCCCGGGGTCCGGATGTCTAACGGCAGATATCCTGGTTGCCAACTGGTTTTGTTACTTATGTGGAAGTACAAGCCCTGCAAGTGAGGCGTTACCGAAACTGAAGATAGGGTGGGGGTGTGTTATTAAGCTAAGCAGGGGTCTTTCATCCTCACCTGGCTGCACACCGCGGAGAGGAATGGCTGGGCCACGCGGGGCTTCTCCCTGTGCTGCGTCCCGTGGGGCTGGGCCTCGGTCAGTCCCAGCAGCCCGGCTCCACGCGGCCACGCTGGGGGCTGTGTGGCCACGTCTCATTGCAGCATCTGTGTGTGCCTGATTAGCCTGCTGCCTTTTGACATTTGTTAACAGCGAAGCTTTTATCATGCAGACATTTCAAACGTTTTGTGTAATACATTTCTCCTTCTGTCGGTGGTTTTGGGTTTTACCAGTCTCCCTTTAGACCCCAGTTGTGATGCCTTCGTAGCCATAAACTGGCCCCTCAGGCTGAC
The DNA here is from genome assembly GCF_018350175.1 of Felis catus. Lineage (NCBI taxonomy): Eukaryota > Metazoa > Chordata > Mammalia > Carnivora > Felidae > Felis > Felis catus. The sequence continues at coordinate 60,242,391 of NC_058381.1, forward strand.
CCTCACTTACCCTTAGGTGTTTCCAAAGCACAGGAACACCCCCCACTCCCGGGCTCATAAAGCCCATCCTCTCCGGCCACACTGGGGTCCACCAGGGGCTTATTGGAAAACAGCACAGAGACGGACATCAGTGCCCCCAGGGGGACCGACACCCACACCGAGGGTCCTGTCCTGCGTCTGCACAGCTTGGCCTATCTCTATCACCCCCGACCGCAGGCCTCAGCCCCAGGTCGAGGAGGCTGGAAGTTATGACTAAGCCACAGCCACCTGCAGTGTGAGCCTGCATGCAGGGGCGTCGCCCAGAGAGACTGCTCAGCAGGACACGGAGTGAGGTCCCCGTCACGTCAGCCCTGACCAGGGAGCCAAAGCTGCCTGTTCCACCAGGGCTCAAGGAGCCCCACATCTGTCCCCTGTTCTTCCCGGCACACGGGTGCGGCCACGGTTACCGTGGGCCATGTCCGGTCAGGGGTTTCGGCTCCTTCTGTGACCCGTCCCCCTTCCCAGCCGGGCCCCCACCCCCACTGCCAGCCAGCCCCCCAGGGAGGAGCCCTCTCTTCTCGTCACTCCTCTGGCCACATTTGCTTTGCCAAGCCTTTCCCTCCAGCTCAGGTCAGCTGCCACCCAACTATGCCCTGACCTGTGACAGCACTGTCACTGACTGCCCTGGGCCGAATGGTGTGTCCTCCCAGAGCCTCAGGATATGGCCTCCCGTAGAGTAAGGGCCTTTGCAGGTGTAATTAAGGTAAGGATTTCGAGACACCATGGAATAGGCGAGCCCTAAACCAGGCGTCCTTTTAGGAAGAGGACAGGTCGCACCTCGCGGGGGGCAGAGGGGAAGGCCCTGTGGGGATGCATCAGGGGGGCTGCAGTGATGCAGCCACAGCCAAGGGAAGCCAGGGATGACCCGGGGGGCCCAGGAATGGGGCAGAGGCACGGCAGGGCCCTCCCTCAGAGCCACAGGCGAGCAGACCCTGCTGACACCGGCCCGGATCTGGGCCTGCTGGCCTCCAGAGCCGGGAGAGAATCCACCGCTGTGTTTGTGGTCCTCTGTTATGGCAGGTCCCAGGCCGGGGGCTCCCTGTGCTTCCCCCTAAGCAGGGCCCGAGACAAGGGCCCCTGGGAGGTGACCCCAGAGTGTAGGAGTGAGAAGGTGATGAAGGAAAGCCCGATGCAGGTGCACCGACAGGGGCTGCACGTGGGCAAGTGGGGCCACACCCCCCCCAAAACGTGGTTCAGAAAGGTCCCACGAATGCTCACGCTCGGGGACACCGGCGGCACCTATGCGGGAGGACCTCTGCGGGCCCCCAGCCCAGCGCACACACAAGCGCTCCAGACGTCTGCACGTGGTGAGCCGGACGGTCCCAGGGACTCAGCGGGCCGACGGGTCTCAGCAGCGCCTGCCCCCCCGGGAATCCAGCTCCTGCTCTGAGCCCCCAGTGTGTCCACCTCGGGAGCGCCTCGGTTGTCAAGCTGGGGTGCCCACCAGGCAGACAAAGAAGTGTGTGGAGGGCACCGGCAAAACCAGGAAGCCAAAACTTCTCGGAGATAATCTGACACGCAGTGGTGCCAAAGGGCACCAAAGCACTCACCTCGGCCCGGCTCAGCCGGGTTCTGATGGGGGGGGGGGACCGGCTCAGCCAGGCTCTGATGGGGGAGGGGGACACCTGAGCTTCCGGGACCCCAGTCCCTTGCCCAGTGCCCCTGCCGGGACCTCTCCCAATGGCCTGTCCCCAGGGGCTCACCCCTGCAAGAGACGCCAGCTCCTGCCTCTGCTTCTGCCCAGGGCTCCTCTGGATAGCCTTGCCCTCTGTTCTCATCTGTCCCTCTCACGCGGGCTCCCCCATACCCACCACCTCCCGTGGACACCACCTCCTAACGCACACCTCAGCTCACAGCAAGAGCCGGTCCAGCCTCACGTGTGGCCGGTTTACGGGGAGGGGTGAGTCCACCCGGGGTGAGTGCCTGAGTCTGTGATTTCACGCTTCCCCAGAAGCAGCCAGTGTCCCAGTGTCTGCTGCTCCCGCAGTGAGGCGGGGGGGGGGGGGGGGTGGTTGTCACTGTCTCTCCCTGCAGACAAGGAAACGGGCACAGAGAGGTTGAGTGGCCTCACCCAGGGCACGCAGCACCCAGGCACACAGAGGGTGGTGTGGCACCCATCACACCCGGCCCTGGTGTTAGCCCAGCAAAGCAAGGCAGAGGCACTGGAGCCCAGTTCTCAGTCTTCGTTTCTCCGACATTGCAACTGTCCATGTAGTTCCCCAGCCCAGGGCCTCTCTTTTTCTTTTTCTTTACTGTTTGTTTATTTTTGAGAGAGAGAGAGAGAGAGCGAGAGAGCGAGAGAGACAGAGAGAGAGAGAGCGAGAGCGAGCACGAGCAGGGGAGGGGCAGAGACAGAGGAAGACACAGAATCCGAAGCAGGCTCCAGGTTCTGAGCAGTCAGCACGAAGCCCGACTCGGGGCTCGAACTTGTGAACCGTGAGACCGTGCCCTGACCGGAAGCTGAATGCTTAACCGGAAGCTGAATGCTTAACCGGAAGCTGAATGCTTAACCGGCTGAGCCCCCCGGGCACCCCCACCAGGCTTCCCTTCTTACGTACAGATGCTTCGCAGGCTGGGTCATGTGAGCCCCAGGCGCCCCACCCTCTTCCTGAAAGGACCTTTTCCTGCCAGCTCCTTCCAGGGTCGTGCCTGACGCAGCAGCTTCGGGAGGCCCTGCTGGCCGTGCCACCCAGGGTCTCACCCCCAAGCAGGCACCGCACCAGCGGCCCGGCCCCAGAGCCTCCAGGTAAGCAGGTCCGTGCGCCACGGTCTCTGCGTTTCCAATTCCCAGCACTGCTTCCGGGCGGGGGGTGGGGGGTCCCGGGTCACGCCGAGAAGGCAAGCCTACCCTGGTTGTGGCCACCAGGTGTTGCCAGGAGCTGAGCCCACAGCCCAGACCCACCCCAGCGCATCACGTGACCAATGTGTGGCCTGCTCGGATTGGCCAGCCTCGGCCGTGCACCTGCCCCCACCTGCATGACACCCTGAAGTTGAAGCCTGAGCAGAGGGGCCGGTGCTGGGAGGTGTCCCCCGGGCCTCACTTTGTAACCAGAAGGAGAGGTGTGTGTGTGCCTCAGCCCCTTCCAGGCAGGCAAGACCCACACTCTCTGAGAGCCTCCCTTCCACTCTGCACGAGGGGCCCTTGGTGGCAGAGTGAGGACTGGCGAGGGCCTGGGTGTCCCACGGCGTCACCCTTGCCTGCATGAGGTCCCGGGCTGTGAGAACGTGGGCCTGTGGCTTGGGGCCTGTCACAGCACAGCTGGGGCTGGAGGGAGAGCGTCCACTCCCAAGCAAGGTCACCGGCTGCCAGTCCAAAGTCCCAGGGCTGAGGGGACTCAGTTCCCAGGGGACCCCCACTTGCAGCCGAGGCTGGGGGCCTCACCACCTTTCCTGCTTCCTGTCCCACACTGGTTAGTGTGAGGTCACCCTGGGGGCACCCAAGGTATGTGCACGCCCACAGACAGCGTGACAAGCACCCGTGACGTCTACTCAGGCGAGGCCCTGTCCGGGGCTGGAGGCGGAAGGAGCTCTTATGTTGGGGGTCGGGGCTCCCCATGGTTCCAGACACCCTGGGATGCCTAACGAGGCTGCACGCCAGCATGAGGGCCCTGGCCGGTGTCGGCCCGGAGCAATTGGGACGGGGCTGCTGTCACCCATGATGGCCGATGCGGCAGGGAGAGGGGACCGCTGACTTGGCTCTCAGGGCCTGAGTCCAGTCCCAGCTTCGGCACCGCAGGTCTGGTGACAAGGTGGGTCTCAGCGCTTCCTACTTCGGAGCCAGCAGCCCGGCTCAAGTCGGGGAGCAGGTGTCTCTTTCCGCCTTCCAGGAATCCTGTGAATGTGTTCTGCCCGCTGGGTGCTGGGGCCGTAGAGGGCCATGGAGATCTCCTCCGGGGAGACCCAGAGAAGGGGAGGCTTGGGCTGGCCTCTTGTCCTCACTGCACCTTCCGGAAGTAGAGCAGACAGCCCCAGGGAGGAAAGCTGAGAGGTTCCTGCCCACCGGGGACAGGGGCCGAGCAGGACGTGGTCAGAAGCCATTCCCCGGCCCTCACACCCCCTCTCTCCTCTTCACTCCTGGGCCAGGTCGGGGGCTCCGGTAGGACACAGACACAGAGACTGAGCAGTGTCACTCTGAGAGACACTCATGGGAGGAAAGGCCCAGAGATCAGAGAGGCCTCCACAGCGCCAAGCCTCCAGCCCCAGAGCGAGGCCAGGCCTCCCAGGATGGAGCCATGGGGAGGCCGAGAAGGGACAGAAGAGAGGGACTGGAGGGGAGAGCTGGCGTCCCCGTGTGTGCCGCGGACCTGCCAGGCAGCCTCCCAGACATCAGGCACACCTGAGGCCTGGGCCCCGGGAGCTGTGTTTGTGTCTGGTCCCCAGAACTGGCCCGTGTCCCAGAGTGGAAGGCTGGCCGGACAGAGCCTGGGGTCCCAGGGAAGGAAGAGCAGGGGCTAAAGTGGGTAAGTGAGCAGAGCTCCAGGAAAGTCCCAGTTGGAAAAACTACTCATAAGTGCTCAGGAAGCATTAGAACATAGAGACTGCTAACGACCCCTATTGAGATTAAATCAGGAGCCCGATAAACTTTGTCATCTGGTTGCAAAGGGCAAATGCTCTCCTTACCATGGTTCTCCTGGTGTCGGGGGAGGAAGGGGGTGCCCCACACCCTCCCGTCTCTGAAGGGGTCCTGGGAGGCCTGCAGGTGTCTGGGCCAGGGTTCTGGCCCCTGGGGCACCCCTCCAACCCAACAGGCTGAAAGATCCTGGCCCCAGGAGCACCCACCTGTCTGAGGGCTGAGAAGTGGGGCCCAGGGCCCCTCACCCACCCCACCCCCATCCCAGAGGCTGTCCCAGAACACTTTGGGCCGGGGCTGTTGCCCAAAGTGTGACCCCCAAGCTTCTCTAGGAGGGAGGGAAGGGTCTGAGCCCCTGAGGCCACACCTCCACCCCCATCACCTCTCATCCCGTACAAGCGCCCAGACTCTAAGTGGACTTTGTTTGTCTGGGGGTAAAATCCCCATCTACAGGTGCCATCACTGTCACCCTGGCCCTCCCCAGGGGTGCTGCTGGCTGTACCTGGAGTGAGGAACATGCCTTGGGTCCCACTGTGCCCACCTTGTGCTCAGACCGTATCAGCGTCCCCCTTCCTAAGCCTGGGCCTGGCCTTAGGGGTCCCCTTGCAGCCCCCACCCGTTATAGGACGGACCCTGAGCCCTCAGCATATTCCCAGGGGGTATGTAGGAAGCAAAGTCCCCTGCCCCCTGTGGTGAGAGGGATGGCCTGGTGCTGGGCTGGGGGCAAGACTGCCTCCTCCTACTCTGGGGTCACTGGGTTTGGGACCTCCATCCTAGAGCATGCAGTCTAGCAGTGCATTGACTGGGGCGGAGAGCAGGGCAGGGGCAGGGTTGTGCTGAGATCACGTCTGGGGGAAAGCGGTGGCCATCCAGCCTGGCAGTCCCACCCGGGGCCCCCCAGCTCCCTCCCCTTCCCCTGGGAGACCCACAGCACTTGTTTTCCGGAGCAACTGGAGGCCGAGGTCAGCGGGAGGCCAGCGGGGAGAGCCGGCCGGGGGGTGCGGACGGGAGGCCCGGCCCCCGTGCCCGGCAGCCCTGGGGCCCCAAGAGGGACGGGGTGGCCCGGCCAGCCCAGGAGCCGCCAAGGGCACACAGAGTGCAGCGCTGGGGCGAGCTGCCAGCAACCCCCCGACAATGTGGTTTCAATCTAATTGTCCCAAAATATTGTTACAACATGAACCACGTGCCATCCACTCACCTGCAACTAATCAGCAGCAAAGCTACCGAATAAATCGGTTCCACACCCGTGGGGCTGGGCAGCCCGGCGCGCGAACCCAGGCACTCAGGCCAAGGCCGCTGCCGCCGGGGCCTGATTCCCGGGGGGGGGGGGGGGGGGGGGCAGAGTGAGAACGGTCAGGACAGGTGGGGGGCACCCGCAAGGGCTCCTCCTCCTCTGGGACCCCCACCCTCCTCTGGGGGGCAGAGCTGGAAGGGCCGGCCCCTCGCGTCACGGCCCATCCGGGCCTCAGAGGATTGGCCGGGGAGCTGGGGCCACACTGGGGCTGAAGCCGGGTCAGCCAAACCCTACCCGGGGTCTGAGGGCCCAGGGAGTCCTCAGCGCCCTCTCTCCAGGCTGTTTCAGCCTCAGACTGTGTCCCGTGGGGAATATTCGTCCGCTCACTGCAGAAATAACACATAACCTTCAAAGCCCCCAAGGCTACATGACTTGAGTGATTCCTCCAACACTCAAGTGAGCTATACTGCAGTAGTGGGCATCGGGACTCCTTCCCAAGAGCCTGCACGGCCCCGTGGTGGCCCTAGCGCTTGGCCTTGAGGGCGAACAGTGTGTCTTAGGCAGGAAACATGGCGGAAGAGTGGGCTCCCCACATCCGCCCTCAGTTGTTTGAGCCTGGTCTGACAGGGATGCTTCTTCCGAAAAAGATCACACTCGAAGGTTCCAGGTGGACTTCTCTTTTCGGGAGGATTGGGGTTACCACTCAACCCACGACACAGAGAGAGCCTCACCTACGACCCACCCTTGAGAGGTCATATTCCATAATCAGGGTGCCATACAGATAAGCACTTTTCCTAAACTACTTTGCACATTTCTGGGATGTAGATGCTACCCTACTTTTTAGTAAGGAAAGTGAGGCTCAGAGATGTTAAGCAGCTGCCCTGAGGCTGCACGGCTTGGGAACAATGGAGTCGATTCAAACAAAGCCTGTGCCCTGCCTGCAGCACTCAGTAAAGCCTGAGAAGTGACACTGGAGGCTTTGTTTCAGCAGGAGCTGAGTACCAGTCATCGAAATGCCACAGAAGGAGGAGTCACGTCCCGGAGCCACCAGGAGCCCGTGTCTCAGGCTCACACACGGAGACCATTATCCCTCACGCGGGGGGCGATTCTGTGCAGACTCAGTGGCCCAGGAAGGCCGCGGGGTACCCAACAGTAGACAGCTGCCGGTGTTGGAACAAGGGCCTAACTCGGGCTCGCATTCCTGCAGTGGCCCGCAGGCCGAGGGCGGCCCCTGACGGGCCTTCAGGTGGTGGCCGGCTGACAGAGAAGCTATGAGACTGGACAGAGAGGACGACAGCACACCCCAAAACCCTGCTGTGGGGTTTCCGCCGCCCATCCCATGCCCCTATTTGTGCCAATGGTTTCGCCCCTCCCCATCCATCTTTGAAGCAAAACAAAAGTGGACAGGATTGCTTCTTGTCTCCTGTTGAGGTGGGCTCGAGGCTTTGACCCTCAAGAGGGATGGTGCAGGGAGGGGGAGGCCGCCAGGACCCCCTATATGCCTCTCACTGGGCCCTTTCCTTTTTAAACCATTGTTTTATTGGGGCGAAAAATATATAACATATAACCAGCCATCGTGACCGTTTTTAAGTGTAGAACTCAGTGCCTTTGCCTGCATTCACAGCGTTTGCAACTGTCAGCACTATCGATTTCCAAAATTTTCATCATCCCGAACAGAAACCCGGTCTCCATTAGGCAATAACTCTCCATCCCCCTCCCCCCAGCCCCTGGTAACCTCCACACTACTTTCGGACTGAATTCGCCTGTCCTGCACATTTCGTAACAGCGGGCTGGACGTTTGTCCTTTTCTGTCTGGAATCTTCCGCTATACGTGATGCCATCAAGTTCACCCGTGCTATTCCTTCTTTTTTTTTTTTTAGTTTAATTTATTCATTTTTGATATATATATATACACACACATGAGAGAGAGAGAAAGTGCGAGCCCGAGCAGGGGAGGGGCAGAGAGATAGGAAGACAGAATCCCAAGCAGGCTGTGAGCGGTTAGCACCGAGCCCGATGTGGGGCTCGAGCCCACAAACCGAGAGATCATGACCTGAACCGAAACCAAGAGTCGGACACTTAATCAATTGAGCCACCCAGGCGCCCCACGTCATTCCATCTTAAGGCTGAGCACAGGTCCCTTAATTACATGGATAGGGCACACCATTCAAGGCCTTGCATTTGGTTCTTTGGGGTGCAGGCCCAGAAGTAGTGTGGCTAGATCTACGGACCCCCCCTCCTCTTTCAAGAGGTTCTGTCTCCCTTCCCTCTCGTGGACCAGTGGCAAATCTGTGGAGGTGGGAGATGGCCACACAGCCATGGACACAGCCAGGCCGGTCGGGGAGGGGGGCGCCCTGCAGGCAGCAGTGTGGACCTGCCTGCCTCTCCGTCTTGGCTCTGACACTCTCCCCTCCACCCCTGCCCAGCCCAGCCCAGTGGTGACTCCTCACCCTGTGCCTCGGTTTCCCCATCTGTCGAAGGTGGGTAGAACAGCATGCCCCTGTTGGGGGGCACTGAGTGTGGAGGCAGGCCCGGCACGGAGCCCCGCGTTGGTCGCCAGTCACCAGTGCTTGGTAACGTCAGTCTCATGACACGCAGCCTCCCTCTGGGGAAGATGGGCCACGACAGGCTGGCCCTAGCCCACCCAGACCGGCCCAGGTGTCTCGGGGACTCTGTCAACGCTGTGTCCAGCTCATTTGCCCCCTCTAAACCGTTCCCAAGGGACCCCGGGCAGGGTAGGCCTTCCAGCAGGCTGGGAAGTGGACCTAGCAGCCTGGAGGAGGGGCCCCGGGGAGAGGTGGAGAGCAGAGGGCGCGGACCTCCCCCCTTCCTCCCTGCCTGACCGACTGGGCTCACTCATCTGTCCCTTGTGAAAGAAGGGAGCAGGGCTTCGAGGGAGGGCTGCGGGGTTGGCCAGCCGCCCAGGGGAGGAGGCCGGGTGCGTCCCGCGGTTCTGTCCAGCAGGGGGCGCCCTCTGCGTTCCGCCCTCACGCTTGCTTTTCCAGCAGGGCACCAGGGATTGGGTCCTTAGCATAAAGCGCTGGCTCTGGGCCTGGGCCTGGCCAACGGTGTGCGGCTCCCCTGACCTTCAGAGCCCCGGACAAAGCTGGTCATGTGGCCACGCTGGTGTCTCCGAACTGGGGTTCACAGGGACGGAGGAGGTCACTGGGGTTCTCTGCCTCACCCTGGGCGAGACGAAGAAGCGCTTAGAAGGGGGGGTTTGGAGATGACTGAGCAGCCCAAACAAGTGATCTCAGGGGAGGCGTGGGCGTGTGTGGGGCCCATGGGGAGCCTGCTTGGGATGCCCTGGCCTTCATACTGTTCCCAGGGCGGAGGGGACCCCAGCCGCCCAGAGAGGCTGATTCTGAGGGTCCGGGCCTGCGAGGGCGAGGCAAGGGGCTCCAGACTGGACTCGAGGCCGGGGCCTCCCCGCTCTGGGGCTGTCCCTTTCCCAGATCACCCTCTCTGGGCCCCGCGTTGCCAAAGGAGGGACTCGCCTTCCCCCAGGCTGGACTGCCTGACATGATCCACAGATGGCCCCGAAAACATTTTTAAATGCATGATTTCTTTTGCATGCGTTAGGGAAAACAACACATCACGCCTTCGATTTCACAGATATTAACGCCTGGGACGAGATCAGGTAAAAGAGAAGCCTGTGAAAATTAGAGGAGGCGTAGGGGTGAGCAGCGGCACAGGGTCTGGGGACAGTCAGGCCTGCCGTGACTCAGGTTTGGGAAGTGCACCCCCTCTCCCACCACGAAGGGGCCCGGATGGTCCTGAGCCACTGGGCTGGAGCAGAGGGGAGGAACCGGCTGGGTGGGGAGCCGCCCCTTGGGGGCCCGAGGGCGCCCCTCCATCCTGCCCGCCTGCAGGTGCAGTGAAGATGCTCCCAGCCCGGCCCCTTCCCGCAGGTTTTTCCTGTCCGTCAGGAGCCCTGGCAGGCAGGCCACAGGCTGGGCGGCGACTCAGAGCTGGCTAGGGCCCATGTGCCCCTGCCCCGGGGTGAAGTGAGAAACCTGACCAGGCTCCAGCACAGATGGGAAACCCCACCCCAGGGCCCGCGGCGGGACAGGTGTGGCTGGGCTCCCTCCCACACCCACACAGGCCTGGGGCCAGGGCGGCCGAGCCCCGCCTGGCAGCTGCCTGCCGCTCCGGGCCCGGGATCCAGGCCGCAGTCCCAGGCGCTCAGCTGGGGTACGCATCTGGCTTTGGGGGGCCTGCCGTTCAACAGGCATCACAGGTGACCCCGAACCTTCTGAGACCGCCCCTCCCCTCCCCCACCCCCGTAGTTTGCTCTCACCTGGGGCAGAGGGGTGGAGGCTTCCAGGGCCTGGGGGGCAGGGATCTGGTCAGTCTGAGCTTCTCACACCCTCCCTGGTGGAGGGGGCCGGGACCACTCAGGAGTGTGTGGGGGGGGTCTCCCTCCCAGGGGACCCCTCCTTTGCGAGCTGCCTTGGGGAACCCATCGGACCCTGGTCATCCAGGAGTAGCAGCATCTGATTCTTCTTCCCCTTCTTCCATCGTCCCCGGTGCCAGGCTGGCTTTGCTGCGGGGGGGGGGGGGGGGGATCCAGGCAGCAGCAAGAGGGGCCCGTCCTGCCAGGCCAAGGGGCACAAGGACACCTGGCCTCTCGGGAGCTGGCTGGGGCCTCTCAAAGGAGATGTTCTTAGAGCCGAGGAACGAATTCCCAGCAGAGCAAAGAGCAGAGGCTCTGGGCAGGACCATGCAGATGGGGTCTGGGGGGACTAAGATATAGGTCGCGGGGCCGTGAGGGGAACAGTGTGGGAGACGGCCAGTGCCTGCCGGCATTGGGGTGCATCAGGGCTGTGTCCTACACCAAGCTGCCCTGCCCGCCCCTCTCTCTGGCCGGGGGGGACTTCACTCCTGTATTTTGACCCCACAGCAAGGTGGGGAGGGCAAGGACCAGATGATGGGCAGAGGGCTTAGAGTCTCCCAGCCCCCAGCCCAAGTGCTGCTGAAAGGCTGGGATCTGAATTTACAGCCAGAGTCCTGGATTCCAGGCCCACCCAGCGTCAGAGAAATAGGAGTTCTCGTCTTGACCGCCGCGAAGGGATGGCACACGGATACAGGGGTGCCTGCTGGCTCCAGGGGACCCAGCCGAGCCCCGTGCTGTGGGCGAGGCGTGCCCAGGAGTGGAGGGAGGTAATCCCTGGCTGGACCCTGGTGGGCCTGGGGCCGTCGCCAGCCCGGAGGGGCCAGCAGCTGTGATGTGAGCTATGGGGAGCCAGCTGCCCATCCCTCCCCCTGCCTGGGGCTTCCAGGCCTCAGGGAAAGCCGAGGCTGCAGAGGGCGAATGGGCCAGGCCCGGAGGCCGGACCCAGAGGCCAGTCCTTGCCCCTGCCCCCACCCTGCCAGGACCGTCCGGCAGCCGCACTAGGCCATTGTCTGCTCGCCAGTGTAGGATCTCACTCGTGCACGGGAAAAGAAATTAAAGGAAGAGGAAAGGCAAACTGGTGAGCTGGGCCTGGAGGCCTCATGCAGCCCGGGAGGAGGCTAAGGGGGGCTCATCAGGCTCCGCTGTGCAACTTGCCTCATGAAAATACAGAAGGCCCCGGGGGTGGCTGCACCTCCGTGGGTTGATTGTGCCCTCCTCCCAGGGGCGGGGACCCTCGTCCTCAGTGGAACAGAGGAGACTGCCCACGCCGTGGAATGCACCCCTGCAAGTGTGCGGGTGCCTGGGTGCGGGGCGCAGTCTGAAGGCATCCATGTGGGGAGTCTATGTCTGCGAAGCCACAGGCCTGGAGCTGGAGGCTGGTGTGGACCTCATTCACCCCCGTTGCCCCCAGAGGCTGCTGCGGGGGAGAAGCAGGCAGGGAGGCTTAGGGCTGCTGCCCGTGGGGCCTGCCCGGCTCCCCTCAACTTTCTCATTTGTGGAACGGGAATCAGAGTAAGACCTTTCTCCCCGCGTTGCTGTGAGGGGCAGGCGAGGTGTGCCACGTTCCGTGGCCTGTGTGTAGTAAGGTTTGGGTCAACTTGAGCCACTGTGTCCCCAGCTTCCCCTAAGCTTTAGTCTTTCTTGGCCTCAGCTTCCTATTTAAAAATGAGTTAAGGGGCACCTGGCTGGTTCAGTCGGTAGAGCATGCGAGTCTCGATCTCGGGTTGTAAGTTCGAGCCCCATGTTGGGGGCAGAGATTACTTAAAAATAAAATCTTTAGGGGAGCCTGGGTGGCTCAGCCGGTTAAGCTTTCGACTTCAGCTCAGATCACGATCTCACGATCTCACGGTTCCTGAGTTCAAACCCTTCATTGGGCTCTGTGCTGATGGCTTGGAGCCCGGAGCCTACTTCGGATTCTGTGTCTCCCTCTCTCTCTGGCCCTCCCCGGCTCACACTCTGTCTCTCTTTCTCTCAAAAATAAATAAACATTAAAAAAAATTTTTTTAAAAATTGGATGCTCAAAGGGGCTCCTGGATGGCTCAGTCGGTTAAGCATCAAACTTCAGCTCAGGTCATGATCTCACAGTCCGTGAGTTCAAGCCCCACGTCGGGCTCTGTGCTGACAGCTCAGAGCCTAGAGCCTGCTTCCGATTCTGTGTCTCCCTCTCTCTCTGTCCCTCCCCCACTAGCACTCTGTCTCCCCCTGTCTCAAAAATAAATAAACATTAAAAAAATGTTTATGGGGCGCCTGGGTGGCGCAGTCGGTTAAGTGTCCGACTTCAGCCAGGTCACGATCTCGTGGTCCGTGAGTTCGAGCCCCGCGTCAGGCTCTGGGCTGATGGCTCGGAGCCTGGAGCCTGTTTCCGATTCTGTGTGTCCCTCTCTCTCTGCCCCTCCCCCGTTCATGCTCTGTCTCTCTCTGTCCCAAAAATAAATAAAAAACGTTGAAAAAAAATTTAAAAAAATGTTTATTTTTGAGAGAGAAAGAGCGTGAAGGGGGAGGGGCAGCGACAGAGGGAGACAGAGGATCCGAAACGGGCTCCAGGCTCCAAGCTGTCAGCACAGAGCCCGACACGGGGCTTGAACCCACAAACCGTGAGATCATGACCTGGGTCGAAGTCAGACGCTCAACTGACTGAGCCACCCAGGCACCCCTAAAGATTTTATTTTTAAGTAATCTCTACACCCAACGTGGGGCTTGAACCCATGACCCTTAGATCAAGAGCCAGTCAGGGGGCACCTGGGTGGCTCAGTCGGTGAAGTGTGTCCAACTTCAGCTCAGGTCATGATCTCACAGCGTGGGTTCAAGCTCTGCATCAGGCTCTGAGCTGATGGGGCAGAACCTGCTTGAGATTCCCTCTCTCTCTCTCTCTCTCTCTCTCTCAAAATAAATAAGTAAATAAACGTAAATTAAAAAAAAGAGAGAGAGCCAGTTGGACGACGGAGCGAGCCAGGCGCCATGTTTAAAAACACGCCATGGCGTCTGTGCTCTTTCCTCCCTTTAGAGAAAATCTCTGAGCCACATGGGAGTCATTCGCAGATGCCATGACACTTCGCTCCAAAATACTTGGGCATCGAGCGGGTAGGCATCTAACAAGTGGGCATCACTTGTCCAAGAAGGATTCTCTTACATCATCACACCCAGGAAACGTACCTGGCACGGTCTATTAGGTCCTACTCTGCCCCTACACAAAATCCCAGCTTCTGCCCATGATCCCTTCTAGCTGACCCCCAATCCTGGGGGTCCAGGACCCTACCCGGGCCTTGCACTGCAGTTACTTGTCCCCTCTCTTTAACCTGCTTTCCTGTAAAACAGGCACCCCATCTTTCCCTCCTTTTCACCACTGACCTTTAGAAAGCCTCCAGAGTGGTTGTTGTGTAGACCGTCCTTTGGGACTTTCTTTATTCTTCCCCGTAGCTCAGTTCAGGTTAAGCATCCTGGGCAAGAGCATCACACAGGTGACGCTGTGAGCCACTTGGTGGAAACTGAGGCTCTGAGAGGTGGAGTGAGTCGGTCATGGCTGAGGCCCATCTCCAAAACGCCGCTGGCCTCCCTTCTGCCCTTGCAGGGGCTCCAAGGGGCTCTGTCTGCCACACCCAGGTCCCACAGCAGCCATCACTCATACATCTGTCCTTATGTGGACCCAGGGCTCCTCGAGGTGGCACCTGCCTGTCGTGTCTCCTCTGAGCTGACCTGCGGGCCAGCGGGGAGCAGACAGGACCTGGATGGCCAGAAGTGAGGGGCGGAGTGCCTGAGGACCAAGGAGCCTGGGGCTCTGGCCGGGGTTCCTCGGAGGGCTGGGTGCAGAGCTGCACCAGGAAAAATCCAGCCAGGAACTTCACACCCTTTCTCTAAGCAGAGTCTCAAGGAAGATCCAAAGTGTGTGGGCCAAGGGCTCCGGGGTGGGGGGAGTGTAGGACTACAGTCTGGCTGTGTCCGGGAGGAAGGTGGGAGCAGCCTGGATTCCTGTCTCTGCAGCTGCCAGTGCCCAGGAAGGAGGGCGGTGGGCTGAGGGGGGTGGGGGCGGGAGGGTATCCTCGATTTCCCAAGCTCTTCTCTGACAGATCCCGAAGGTGCTGGAGCTGGAGGAGAAGGGAGCCCCCACTGCCAAGTGGGCTCTTGGCCATCAGGTCAGTGTGTGATACGGATCTGCTGGGCCCTTGCAGGGCCCCCCAGAGGGAGATAGGGGACCCTCTCTGCAGGACTGGGGGGGCATCACTCTCCTGGGGAGGGAGAGACAGGAGAGAAGGCACTCCTGGAGCCCAGGGAGGGTGGGAGCTGGGAGAATTGTGCCCGAGCGGGGTAAGGGGTGCACCGCCCTCTTGTACACCTCCTGTCCTCATTAGCCTGTGCCTCCCCGGCCCCACCCTCGTGGGGGTGCAGGCCACAGGACCAACAACCACCCCACAGAGCAACACACAGCAGGGTGGGGGCAGTGCAGAGAGGGGGTGCGGGCAGGGCACAGCCGGGTGGGGCAGTGTCTGCAAGGGGCCCCATCGGGCCCCTGTACCTCAAATCCATAAACAAGCATAGAACAAATTCCATCTCAATGAAAACGTCACCAAACAGCAGATTCCCAAGCCCCAGGATGGGGGTCCCAGAGCCGATGGCCCCAGCTGGGCCTCCTCCTGCACCTGTCAGGGTCCACCCCGGTTGCCGGGTCCCCCCAGCTGACCGGCACCGCCCTCTGAATGTCCACTATGGGACATGGGGAAGGCCATCCCGGGGCTGGGATGGGGCCAGGGAGGACAGAGGCCTGCTAGGCCTGGAGCCTGGAGGTGGTTCGTGGATTTCAAGGTTCCTGGCTGTGTGTGGGTCTGGAATGGATGAGGACCAGTGGAGAGAAAGGCTGGCCCAGGGAGGCCAAGGTGGGGCAGTGACACATAAGGGACTAGGGTGAGAGGGAACTTCAAGCTAGAGACCCGACATCGGGGGCAGGACGGGCAGGACTTGGCGTAACCAGAGGTTAGGAGTGGGGAGAAGGGGCCACTGCAACCCTGGAAAGAGCTCGAACCCCTCTGCTCCCATGCTTCTGTCCCACCTCCACCCCAGGAACGCCGGGGATGTCCTCAGGGCGGGTGACTTGCCAGGATGGCTCTATGTGCAAAATACCCCTAAGCCCTTAGAGGCTTCTCCCGAGCTTTCCCGAGGCCGGGACATCATTACCTGCAGTGACCCGGGTGGGGCCAGCCCGGGTGCACTGAGGCCTCAGTCGTGGTGCGGTGGGGGAGGTGGGGGGGGGTTGGCATTGAGCAGTATGTCCTGTGCTGACCTGACCTGAGCAGGGCACCTGGTGCAGGTCTGCGGGACGGAATGGTCTGTGTGAGAAGTGAGATGTTCTCCCGGAGGATGGCACCCCCTTTCCTAGCAATGTCCCCGAGGTGGCCCCATCCCCCCCACACACACACCCTGGGCCCTCTCCAGGCCCCAGAGCGGTGCGGCATGACCCTCTTCACCCTCAGAACCAGCCTGCCCAACCAGCCCAGCCCACACAGGTCAGCTGTGTGGCTCAGGGCCAGGGACACAGTCCCAGGTGGGAGGAGGGACCCATCAGGTGCCCTGCGGAGATGATAATTTTAATTAATCTGCAATATGTCATGTCTTGGACAAAGGCAGGCTTCCCAGTCAGACAGGCCTGGCTCAAATCCTGCTGTGTGGCCTCGGGCAAGTTACTGACCCTCTCTGTGCCTCTTGTCTTCAACTTTAATGTGATTTGTATGGCAGGGCCAAAGCTATAAATGTAGCGAGTGCAGGCGCCGGGAGAGTCAGTCCTCCCCCCCTCTCTCCTAGCCCGTGTCCTTGTGGCCTCTGGACAAAGCAGTCTGGCAGTCCTGTTAGGGTGGTGGGGTGGCGGTGTGGTGGGCCAGCAGAAGCACAGCACGGTCAGCACTGCTTGGGGGTAGACAGAGATGGCCGAGGTGGCCACGGCTGGCCTCTGCACCTGCCAGGTGAATAGAAGGCCCGTCCAGCAGTGGCAGCCGGCTGGGAGCCTAGTCCAGGAGCACAGGGGGGGCTTGCTGTGTTCTCGCTGCCGCCCTCCGCGGCACCCCTCCCCCTCCCTCCCTCTCCATGACATCCTGGCCCCTCTGGGGACATTTTGGTCCCACTTCAGCAGCATGGAGGTGCTGGGTGGGCGGGACTGCGAGGTGGGCCACATCCCGGGCCCTCCGGGCCCTTGCCCAAGATACGGCGCAGAGGCTTTCTTGTGTCTCTGCAGGGAAGGGGCCAGGAAGCCCTCTCTCCCAACTCCCCACCCCTGTGTGCCTCCCTCCGAGTGTGCTCTGACCTCAGGTTCTCGGAAGAAATTTTCCAGTGGAGCCAGCTCTGTTTCCCGTAGGCAGCGCGCACCCGCACCGCGAGAGTGCCGAGGAAACCATCCTGGTGCCGGGCAGACCTCACCATCCGTCCGTCCGTCCGTCCGTCTTCAACAAACACTTCCTGTGGGAGGAGCACCACCCCCCCACCCCACTGCCTCCCAGTACTGACCCTGCGGCCCATCCAGGCCTCCAGGATGGTAGTTGGACTGCCTGGGTCAGAACCATCCAGAGTCCTGGCTGGTCACACCCACTCCTCCCAGGCCGCTCTCCAGGGTAGGACACACCAGGGACACCGGAGAAGCCCTGCATCACCGCATCTCTCAGAAGGTGCCGAAGGCCCAGCAGAGCAGCCAGCAGAGCGGCTGGATGCAATGGAGCTGTGGGGGGGACCCTGCTGTTGGCGCTGTGCCCTACCCACTCCTGGGGCTGCAGAGACCCGGGCAGAGGCCTGCTTGGCGGGAGTGTTAATTCCCCCACACCGCCCAACGGGACAGGCCCTGTCCAGCCTGAGCCCGTGAATGTGAGGAAAGGGACTATGCCTCTTTAGAGGCTGGGGGTCCCGGGGCGAGGTCTTCAAGCACCAGGTTACCCTCTGCCTTGACTGGACAAGTAAGACCATAGTCACTTGTCTCCAACAACCCCAGCCCCCCGCCATCCACTGCATGGAGGTCTCTGGGCTCCCCCCTTCCCACACCTCTCTAGTGAAGGCCTCTTCCTCATAAGGGACCCAGCTGGAAGCACCCCAGAAGACCCCATCAGGCCCAGGTCACATAGCAAGAGAGCTGGGGTGGGGGTAGGGTGCAGGGGTGGCTTGAAGCCTTGCAAAGCACCCACACACCTGTGGTGGCTATGCTGGGGCATTGGGGCCGCAGAACCCCTAAATTGCGCCAGGGACTCCTGGCCCCCCAGAAGGCCTCGTTCATGCTAATGGCTTTTCAGGGGTCCTTGTGCACCAGGCCCCCTTCTCCTGGCTGGCACGATCAGCAATGAGTTCAACGCCAGGAAAATTATTAATTTCCATCCTCAAGTTTACTTCTGGGGAAGTTTGCCAATTAACTCAGCAAGCCGAGGCGCCCAGAGTTAAGAGGGACAGGCGGGCAGAGACCCAGCACAGTCCTTGTGAGGGGTGTGCGGGGAAGCCGTGTAGACTCCATGACCCTCAAGAGCTCGGAGGGCCACAGACAGAGGAATTAGGAGGCCACCCCCGGCCCCTACCCACCCATGGCTGCTAGCAAGGGGTAGGAGGGCAAGGCCGTCTGCTCTTCTAGGCCACGGCGGCTGCTAAAGTGTGTGTGTGCGTGTGTGTGTGTGTGTGTGCGCGTGTGTGCGCATGTGTGTGTTGGGGGGCAGGGATGATAGGCTGGGCCGGGAGCCCTGGGTCTCACAGTGTGCACGTGTGAACAACAAAGCTGATAGTTTAGCACTAGGTCTGGATGGCAGGAGCTGGTGGCCTTGGATCCTGTGACAACCAGGGCCAGAGTGCGCTTCGGGGTTTCAGATGTCCTGCCGGACGGTCCCCAATCCCGGTCCTACACATCCTTTCTTTCCCTCTTTTGTTCAAAGCCAAGCCCCTCCACTTCAACGCTGGGTTCCACTCCGGTAGCCTTGGCTACCACCTCTCCTGGGTCCCCAGTCGCGGCTCTGGCCTTGCCCCGCAATCTGTGTACAGGCAGGGGAGGGGGGGGAGGGGTGCAGAAGGAAGGCAAGGGGACACACCTGCTGGGGCTGTCTGGGCCCTCAGGCCTTGGCATTGCAGATAAGGCCAGCAGGAGTCAGCTGGCCCCTCCAGAGGCTTCAGAAATGGGAATGAGATCCTTCCCCAAGGCCAGAAGGGGAGCTGAGCCTAGGTAGGGCTCCTGACAGTGGGGGGAGTCCCGGGCAGGCTGCTTCTGGACCCAAGGAACCCACCCTGCTTCCCACGGGATGGGCAGGGGACCACTCTGCCCAAGGTCCCAGGGCCCCCGGGGACAGTCGCGCCCAGCACGCTTTCAGATGTCTGGCTCAAGAATGCTTCCCCAGGCCTGCTCTGCAGTGTCCAGGAGCAGAAGGGCAAGGCCTCAGGGTGACTTTTCATTGCTTTTTTATTATTTATTATTTATTTTTTTTTAAATATTTATTTATGGGGCACCTGGGTGGCTCAGTCAGTTTAGCATCCGACTTCGGCTCAGGTCATGATCTCACGGTTCGTGGGTTCAAGCCCCGCGTCGGGCTCTGTGCCGATGGCTCGGAGCCTGGAGCCTGCTTCGGATTCTGTGTCTCCCTCTTTCTCTGCCCCTCCCCCGCTCATGCTCTGTTTCTCTCTCAAAAATAAATAAACTTTCTTTTTTTTAATTTTTTTTTAAATGTTTATTTGGTTTTCAGAGAGAGACAGAGCATGAGTGGGGGAGGAACAGAAAAAGAGGGAGACACAGAATCCGAAGCAGGCTCCAGGCTCCGAGCCATCGGCACAGAGCCCGACGCGGGGCTTGAACCCACGAACCGTGAGATCATGACCTGAGCCGAAGTCGGATGCTTTAACTTGAACTGAGCCACCCAGGTGCCCCTCACCAGTTTTTTTTTTTAAATGTTTACTTATTTTTGAGAGAGAGAGAGAGAGCAGGGGAGGGGCAGAGAGAGAGGAAGACACAGAATCCGAAGCAGGTTCCAGGCTCCGAGCTGTCCGCACAGAGCCCGATGTGGGGCTCGAACCCACAAGCCGTGAGATCATGACCTGAGCCCAAGTCTGACGCTCAACTGACTGAGCCACCCAGGCGTCCCCCTCACCACTTTTTTAAAAAGGCAACCCAGAATATTCTGCCAGCCTAAGGCCACTGCCTGCAAATGCAGCTTCCTCTGTGTCTCCTGCTTCTCCCAGCCAATTTCAGCTCCGCCATTCCTTGTCCCTCCAGTGGAGGGGCTGCTGCAGCCCCTCCGGTGATCCCCTCGCTGCCCCCATCAAACCCTAGAAGTACTTAAAAACGTAAATTAAAATAAATTGCATTTTTAAATTGTAAGTAGGGGCCATTTTATCGCTTTTATTGCATAACAACCATTAATGAAGTATAGTCCCTGCCGCCTTAATTGCCTAGAGACTAAAGTTCAATTCCTGTTGTCCACGCGGACTGGGGGTGCTGGAGGTCACGTCCACGCACCGGGCCTAACGCAAGCATAAATAAATTTATGGGCAGAACAAGAGGCTTCGGGGAAGGTCCTGGAGGCTACAGGTGGAGTCCCTGCCTCCTGAGGGATGCATCAGGGGGTCCTGGGAAGGTAGACCCTCTGTGGACAGGACCGGAGGGATGGGGGCTGAGACCTCCCCACTCTCTTTCCAGGCCAAGGAGGGCAAGAGATGGTGTTGTAAGCGCCCTGGCAGCCCCCCACACTCAGCCCCAGCGACAGAGAAGCAGAACGGGATTGACCTGGCGGAGGCTGACACCGGAGGCCCAGATCAGCCACACACCACCAGACCAGCTGGCTAGCCTGACCCCTCCTGGGCATGGCCACTTTCCTGGGCTTCTCCTGCCACTCTGCAGGCGGCCAGGAGGGCCAGAGCCCCCTCCGCTTCCTACACTCTGCACCAGGAGGCGGCAGGGGTGAAGCCGACAGCCAGTAATGGCTGCAGTTGGCAACTGAGCTCCCCAATCTCGCTCCCGTCCCCCAGCAGGACAGGTGAACACACAAGTGTGGTCCTCTTAAACCCTCCGTTCAACTTGGGGTTGGGGTGCAGCCTTGGTGCCCAACTGAGAGAGGGACCAAGAGCCAGCCGGGTCGGACTCCATCCACAGCGCCCCCCCACCCCCACCCCCAGGCCCATTAATCTTTAACTGCCTCTGGGCTATTACTGACCCCGAAAGCAAACATGAACAATTCCTGGGGAGGGGACAGTCTGGTTAGGGGCCACCTGAAGTGGGCTTGGGGTAGGGGTGAGGGCCAGGTGGGAAGGCTGTACCTCGTCCCCCAGCATCTACCTCCAGGCGGCTACTTCCGCCCCAGTTCGGAGCGCTGGGGCCCCCAAGGCGTTCCTAGATTTCAGAGCCAGAGCTGACGGCCCAGCAGGGGTTTCGGGCAGGGGCAGGGGAGGAGGTCTCCGCGGCAGCCTGAGGGCAAAGGCGTCCCTGGCAGAAAGCAGGGCTGGGGGCGCTTCCTCCAGAAATCCGATGGGCTATTGTTACACTTTCCGAGGCCAGGGAATTTTTCCGGGAGGTTGTGACAACCAAAAAATAATAATAACGCCCCTCCCCCAGCAGCAGGAATTCTGGAGAAAACAGCTGCAGCCGTGATCGGGCCGAGAAAAAAACCAGGTCAGGCGCCGCGAAGATCTAATTTAAGGCGCGCACCGGCATCCACACCCGCCAGCCACGCACCGGCACGCACCGCCCTGGCGGCCGCGGTGCAGGGTTCGCGGCCCCGCGGCCCCCTAAGACCAGGGCGCGCGCCCGACTCCCGCGTCTTGTCCGGAGTCTCGGGCGAGGGCCTGTCCTGCGGGGCTGTCGCAGCGGCCGGGAGACTGGAGGGGGCGGGCGGGGGTGGCTAATTCGGTGTTCAACAAAGCACCCAACACATGGGGGAGGAGGAGGGGGCGGATGCCGCCGCCGCCGCCGCGGGGTAAGCAGAGCCCGACCTCAATCAGAAGTGACAGCAGAATGGGCCGCGGGCGCTGGCGGGCCAGGCCCGGGCTGGGCTACCAAGACCCCGTCCGCACCTCGGTCTTCCGCGGGCCGCGCCTTTCTCCGCGGGGTGCCGAGAGCGTGGGCTCCGGCGTCGGCTTAGAGGCGGGGGCCGGCTGGGCCTGGAAAGTTCCTCGAGTTGACGCCCACTCCCCAGGGGCCGCCAGGGGTCCGGGGCGGGGGGGCGGGGCGCAGGGGGCTCTACCAGCCCCGGTCGTCCGGGAGGGCGCGGAGCAGGCCCTGCGGGGGCGCAGGCGTTTCGCACACGGTAGCGAGGCCGAGCCTGCCCGGTCCCGGCTGTCCCTCCGAGGGTCCTGCGGGGGGCCCGCTGTCCCGGGCAGACGCTCCGGCCCCCGCGGATGCTCCGATGGCCCGACACTCCGGGGCCAGTGCCGGGAATTCCGGCGTTTCGAAGGACGCCGACGAGCGGCCCCAAGCCTTCTCGGGGAAAGGGCACCGCGTGCGCGGTACGGGGCGGGCGGGCGGCACGGAGCGGGGAGGCCGCGGGGGACGCGAGGCCGGCTGCTCCTCGCGCCCCCTCCCCCCCGCCGCCGGGTGTGAGTTCCTGTCTCGGGGCAGAAATCAACAAACAAATAACTCTCCGTATTTCCCAAACTGGGGGGGGGGGGGGCCGGGGTTGAGACGGAAGGATGGAGACAGGAGGGGACAGGGTCGAACTCGTGGGGTGTGTGTGTGTGTGTGTGTGTGTGTGTGTGTGTGTGTGTTTTTACTTTAAAAATTATATATTTTATGTCACAATCGCTTTTCGTTAAGACCACAAACATCCAATTTGGCTTGGCGTAATAAAATCAGCCGGAGCTCCCTTAAACGGAGCCATTCCGGAGAATTAAGTTGTGAAATCTAATCTATTATATCCATAAAGGAGAATGCTTTCATTGTAAATTCAGGTTATAAAGCAACTATACCTGGGCCGCCAGCCTCCCTTTCGGATTTGCTACTTGAAGGCTTATCAAATTACTTCAAAATGTTGGGCTACCCTCTCCATATCTCATGGCAACAAAAATTAAATGTGGCAACATTTCTTTTAATAGAAGGAAAAGGTCAGGTACAACCGCCACAACAAGGGGGTATAATTAAAAAAAGCCTTTCCCCCCTCAACCTCTTCTCTGTGTTGGGAAGCGCGGTTTCTATTTTACCAATTAATTCGAGTTTTTAAAACCTATCTAAGCGGGCCAAGACTTCTTCCACGTTCTCTCTTGCTCCGTGGCTGGAGACGTCTAGGGCGCAGCTGGGAGCGCACGTGGGCCCGGAAGACGAGACACCGGGACCCCCCCCCCCCCCGGACCCGGTGCTGGGACCTCGTGGCTCAGCCCCAACCGACGTCCAACGTCCCCGCCCGCAGTCTGCACACCTGGGCCAGAGAAGGGCCTCGGAAGCCCCGCTCGCTCCTTCCCGCACCGGTGCGGGGACCCTCAGGCCCAGCGCGCAGTTGGTTGGTGTCCGCAGTGGCCGGGCCAGACAAAGGAGTCCTCCACGAGGGGTTAATCCGCCCCCAACCCATCTGCGTCCCCACCCCACCCCCTCCTCGGGCAGCGCGGAGCAGGGGACGTGCAGCACCCTAATAACATTTATTTGGTTGGCAAACCGGGTGGGGGTGCGTGCTGCTTTTCCTTGGATGGGGGTCCGGCGCCCCAGGCCCTCGCTGTCCAGACCACACCCTCCCCCTACGACACCTTCATCCATTTCTGAGAATTAACCGACTTCAGGCTGGGGCAGGGAGGCTCGTGCGCTGGCCAGAAGTCGGGGCCCGCAAGGAGTCTCCGCCCGCGGTCTCCCGAAGAGGGGTGTTGGGGGGACGGTAAGGCGCAGATCGAGAAGCTCGAAACTCCCAGGTAACCTGAGGACGCGGCTTTCTGTCAGGCCCGCGGAGATTTACGAGGCGCCGGGCAGAGTGTCGGCCAGGCCTCGCCGGGGCGGCCAGCGCACCCCGCCTAATCTTTGACTTCCATCTAATTATTTTGTTCCTGCCACTTTCAACTCAGTGTCCAGAGGAGCAAACAAAGGGAGGATGGGGGATGGGGCCGCCAGGCAGCTGCGAGGGATCGGTGGGGGTCCCCCCCCCGCAGCACAGTGAGGGCCCCTCGACGCCCCAGACTCGTACCCTGCGTGGGTCCCCAGGAAGGTGAAGGATGAAGGGTACTGGGACCGTACTGGGACCGTGGGGGACTCACTCTCCGACTTGGCTCACCCTCCGCCACTGGCCTAGGGTGGGGGGCCACGACCCCTAAGCAGGGTTCCGAGCCCTGCACAGTCCGGGGCGCATCCAGGGTGCCACCAGGCAGGGCTCCTTGGGAGGAATGCCCTTGGGCGGCGGGAGAAAGAAACAAAACAAAACAAAACAAAACCTTCCCCTAAATTGCTTTGGAGGGGGTCGGGGGGCCGGTTGTGCTCAAGCGGAGGTGGTAGAGAAAGCAAGAGGCAGGCCGGATTTCTCTTCTTCCCACAAGATAAAAGATCCGCCCAAGCGGGTAAGAAAGGAGTGAAACTTGCATTTTTCATGTTTAAAAAAAAAAATTCTAAAATGGAAAATGACTTTCGTGGTCACCACCCATAAGTCAACTAAAAACGGGGATAATTAGAGTGTGGGGAATTCGGGGGACCATAAATCTTCGGCGCCTTTTCTACTGGAATCGGGAGCCTTTATGGTTTGTTGAGTTTTATTCCCGGGCTTTGGTGGATGCGGGTCTGCGCCAGGAGCGCCACGCTGGGGCGAGAGGGGACGCGCGCGGCCAAGGGCGCCGTGAACCCGGGCTCTCCGTCCCGAGAAGGTGGAAACCGAAACCACGCACTTTGCCCAGAGGAGGGGCCTTTGCTGACCTCGGGGGGCGCCCCCCTCTCCCTCTCCCCAGTCCGGTAACCGCGACTTGGGACGGCCTGAAGGAGGGTCTCAAGAGCTAAGCATCCATACAGAGCTCGACTCTGGGCGGGGGCCTCCTTTTCTTTCCAGCCCAAACTCCAGGAATCCTCGGGCGTGCACCGAGACGGGGAGGGGAGGCTTTTTTTTTTTCTTTCTTTCTTTTTTTTTTTAATAGCGTGCCCATTCGAACCGCCACCCCTTTCGCCTCAGCCCTTTGTTCTAATTTATGGTGGGGGGAGCCGGAGAAAAGAGCACAGCATCATCCCATCCGCGTTAACCATTAAATCTCTCCATTTTCAGTCTTCCCCCAAACGGCAAGGAATACACTTCACTCCATGGGGGATTTTCCCCCACCGGGTAGAGGCCGAATTTCCAATTTCCCACGTATAACTACAGTCTCCAAACAAAAACACCCCAACCAAGTATCACCTAAAGCCCCATCAATCAGGTGGGTAAGTGGGGAGGAAGAGGTGCATTCTCTTCCTTCAAGTGTCCCCAAATAAAAGCGCGCTCTTTCCTTCAACTCTCTCCAACCCTCCCTCCCCTTTGTTGTAAAGACTCAGTCCCATTCTAAGAACAGGGGCGGGGGGGGGGGTGCTACAGGTTCACATTCAGAAGAGCTTCCCCCCCCCCCCCAGACGGTTCTCGGAGGACTTCTTTTGTTTGACGTGGGCATGGGGGAGGGGAAGGAGCCCGCCCCAGGCCGGCTACCGGGCCTCCTCTATTACCACCCCCCCCAAAAAAAAATAACTCCAAAGCCCAAGGGCCTCCCCTAACTGGCAAGTCCGGGGCTCCTGGGGCCAGGAGGGGCTCAGTACGGAACGAGAGGAGCTGCCCGCCCAGCATGGGGCCGAGATTGGGTCTCTCCATTCCGAGCTTCCTCCAACCCTCCCCCAAACTGAGCACCGCGGCTCTAAAAAGAATCCAGGTTTTCCGGGGGATAAGGGTTAAGAGACGGCAGGAAACAAAGCCCCGTCGCCCCAGCTCTGGGGCCGACGCAGGGCTCGTGGTCTCTTCGGTGAATTAAACGGAACCTGGAAAAAAGACACTTTTTTCCAAAAAGGCACTAGCTCCCGGCCCCGAGGTGGAGCGGAGGACGGTCCACCGGCAGGGACTGCAGGCCCAATCCGGGTCGGCGTCCACCCCGCGTTTAGCGGCGCTCCCTGAACACTGCAGAAAGACACGCTTGCAGCGAAAGGCTCTTACACACCAACCGGGTTTTTATTCGTTCTCTACCCGGGTGCGCTCTGGGCGCGCGGGAAACAAGGAAACGCACGTACCTGGCGGCGCTCCGAGGGCGGCCTCGCGGGCCCTCCGTTGGCTAGGGGGCCCCCAGAAGCCACTCCCCGCCCGGCCGGTCGCCCCACGGCCCGTCCCTCCCTCCCCGGCGACGCACCCCGCCGAGTCAACTCTCCAGGAAGCGCCAGGAGCTTCCCGTCCGAGCGCTGCGTCCAGCTTCCAGTGCCAGGGCCCGCGCCTCCTCTCAGTGCGCCGTCCCTGCAGAGGATCACCGCAGTCCGGCAGGCCGGAAAGGAGGCGCCGAGCCCGGGGAGAGGCGCGTCCCGCCGCTGGGCAGGGGGTCTCGCCGCACGTCCTACCCCCGGCCTGGGCGCAT
Organism: Felis catus; assembly: GCF_018350175.1. Classification (NCBI taxonomy): domain Eukaryota; kingdom Metazoa; phylum Chordata; class Mammalia; order Carnivora; family Felidae; genus Felis; species Felis catus. Next base: position 60,268,086 of record NC_058381.1, read on the forward strand.
CCTTCTCGGCCGGGGCTCCGCGTTCCCGCGTTCCCAGCCGAGCGGCGGAGACGGACGCGGAGCCCTCGGGGAAGACCAGGAGGCGGCAGCGGCCGCGGTCCGGGCAGGAGCCCCGGAGCGGGAGGGGTGCTGGGCGGAGGGGCGGGCGGAGGGGCGGGCGGGCGCCCCGCGCCCCGCGGCCGCCGCCCTCCGGGGCGCCCCGCCCCGCCCCCGCCCCGCCTCCGCACAGGAGTCCTCCCCCTGCACTGCCCGCGCTCCCCCCGAAGCCCTCCAGCCGCCTTCCCTCTACCTCCCCTTCCGCGCCGCGCCCCCCTGCCGCGCCCGGCCCAATCACCGCCCGCCGCCGCCGCTCCCTTTGTCTGGGCCGCGGGCTCGGACCAATGGCATTGCGCGGACACGCGGGCGGTGCGCCTCTGGACCAATGGGCTGGTCGGACGGACCGCGTGGGGCGGTGCCGGGCCCCGGGTGTTCGTGCGCGGCCGCGCGGCGTCTGGCGGGCCCGCGCCCGGGGCCCAGACGTAGGCTCGGAGACAAGGGACTTGCGGCTGCAACCCGTAGGGCCGTCTCCCTTCCCGGAGTCGCCTCCGCTGCGCGTCCAAGCGCCCCGCGGTGCGCAGGAGCCGACGACACTTCACGCGGGCCCCGGAGCCCGAGGCCCCCGGGGACTGGGGCCAGAACAGCTCTGGGCCTGCAGCCCCATGCGCTCCGCGCGCCCAGGGCCGCGTGCGTCTCTCTGAGGACTTGCAGAGAAATGCAGCGCTCTGGGAGGGAACGAGGGCGCCCCGAGGGAGGTGCTGTGTCCCTTGGGGCGGGATTGGGGCCCAGGAGCCAGTTCTGGCCGCACTCCTTGCCTAGCGGCTCTAAGGACCACCCGGAATAAAGAGTGGCTCCCTGTCCCCCTGGGCTGGGTCATATTGAGGGGGAAATCTCAAGACGCCAAGAGCTGGCACCCAGGGCCTCTCGGATCTGAAGTCTCCACAGCCAGGGCTCCATGCCTGATGCGCTCTGTCTCCTCGGGGCAGGTGGGGTTCTTCCAGCTGCTAGAGAAGTGGGTCAAGGGAAGGCCTCTGCCTGTGCCCTCATCCAAGCCCTGTGGGGGTGAGAAAGGCTCTGACCCCTTTATAGTGTCCTTGTTGCCTCCTCACGGAAGGAGGAAGTGACAAAGCCTCTCCAGGATGCCGCAGTGCCCGTTCTGGTCTCCTTTTCCCAAGGGAGACACGCAAAAAGGTTGGTGTCTTCGTGGAGGACTTCGCCCCACTCGGATCCTGTATCTTCTTTAAAAGTAGCAAACATAATTAGTTTTCCCTCGGTGAGGAGAGATGACCTCAACACATGGTCCTGGGCCTCAGGGAGGCTTCCAAACTTGCCTTGGTTTCCAAATCTCAGCTCAAAATGAAATCACAAATAAACCAAAATAGAATCCTGAGCACAGCAGCCTGGGGGGGGGGGCGGGGGGCGGTCACCCTGAAAGCATTGAGGTAGAGATTGGGAATGTCCCGCTCCATAGGATGGGGACCCTCCCCAGAGGAGTAGAATACCACTGGAGTAAGGTGCTGCTTGGCAGAGGGACCTGCCAGGTCACAAACGTCCCAGGACTTGTTGGGTTTGGCCTGAGGATTCTCAGTCGCCACATGACTGGAGCTCATGTCACCAACGTCACCGTGCGACTCCATTTCTAAGGCCACAAGACCGTGATCTCTAAGGCTCCATTTTGGGGTTCCCCGCTGCAGATCGAGGGGATCCCGAGGCAGGCCCAAGAAGGCCAGCAGCAGACCTCTCTGGCCCAGGCCCTGTTGCTGCCCACAGATTCCATCAACTTGCCCTTAGACATTCTGCTCCCAGGGACTAAACATCCAAGTCTTGAGAACTGAATGGGTTTAGATGCCACAGAGACTGAATAAACATGATGGCCTAGATGCTTCTTAGTCGTCTCCCTAGGCTCACCTTCAATGCCTGGAAATGACAGAAAATTTTAAAATCTGTTATAACCAGAAGAACAAGAGGAGGGAGTGTCCTCAGTGGGCCAGAAATCCCCAGGGGTTCTGGGGAGATGGGCTGGGGGTGTTGCTCTGGCCCAAGGGAGGAAGCCAAGCCCAAAGCACACAGGCAGCCAGTGCTGGCAGGTGAAGGTGGCTCAGAGGCAGCAGCTGAGGGGGCCAGGGGCAGCTGTCGGGGTGCCCTGGAGGGGCATCGGACAGAGGAGAGACGCTATTGGTGACTAATGCCTGGAAGGAGTGGAGGTCCCGTGTCCCCTGAGGCGGTCACTGATGTCCTCAGCAGCCTGCTGGACCCTCCGAGTAGCAAGGGGCCACCAACAACTTGCTGATGGACAAACAGAAAACGTGGCGAATGAAGAGCACAAGCCGGCAGTCGCCACCCCCGTGGGAAGTAGCAGACACCACAGACGAGGTAACGCGTGAAGGGGGCTGGGGCTGCAGCTGTCCACCAAGGTCAGGCACCCCTTCCTCCAAGCTCGGGCTACGCTCCGTTTCCCAAATTCCTCAGTTCCTCAGCAAGTGGGTGTGGCCAGGAGACCCACCCTCTCCAGTGGAACTTGAGCAGAGGTGACAGGTGCCACTCCCACAACTGGCCACAACCCCCTCCTGGGGTCCTAAATTGTAACAACCCCCAGGGACCGGAAGGGACCCGAAGACTTCGAGTGGCCATCAGTCTGGGGCTGTGAACAAAGGCAAGCATTAAGGCCACCGCCTTACGGGAGGCTTTTCTGTGGCTTCTCCAGAAGGAAGCTTCTCTTCTGTGTGTGTGTGTGTGTGTGTGTGGTCACACCAGGATCTGTGCATTTCCCGTGGTTCCTGTGCATTCCCTGTGCATTTCCAGGGTGACTGAACTGCCCGTGATCCCCGTTTCTTCACTGCCCTGCACCAGAATTCCACATCTGCCTCCGCGCCCCGGCCTCTGGGTGAGTGGGATATACTCCCCACCTTGACTTTGGACTTGGCAGTGTGACTCCTTTGGCCAACAGGTGTTTGGCAGGTGTGAAGTGAGCGGGGGCTCCGAATGCAGTGGCACGGTCAGCCTTGTTCAGCAGAAGACTGCCCGTGGAGGAGTGAAGGGCAGACGGCCGTGCGCCGACGGGAAGCTCCCGGTCCAAGGAGCACGAGGGAAGCCCAGAGCAGGCCTGGACCCACCCCGCAGCGGCCCTTGGCTCTGGGAGAGTGGGCATCAGTGATGGTTGCTTTGCCATGGAACTTTGGAGTGGTTTGTTATGCAGCATTGCTGTGGCAACAGCTGACTAACACGCCCGTCTTAACTAATACAGAGATGGGTGCCCAGGGAGCGGGTGTGACAAAGCCCTAAAATATGTGCTGTTGGCTTCGTGGCTGGCTCGTGGACGACAGGGAAACGGATATGGTGAGCTGGAATTAATAACACTCTTCCCTCGTTATGTCGCAGCAACATTTGGAAAACTGGGGCCGTGATACACAAGGGCCCGGGCGTGAGTGCGTGCTGGCAGGTCCCGGCTGCTTCACCGTGACGTTACCAGAAAGCGAGGGCCAGCTTGCACTCAGAGAGGCCTGGAGACCCGGGACCCACACGTTGGAAGAGCCAAGAGCTTATTCCTCAAACGGTGGGAGAGCCGACTGATGTCGCCCAGGGCCCTCCCGTGAAGACAGTTCAGCCAAAAGGCAGTGCGGGGCGGGGGTGGGGGGCTGCAGTGAAGATCCGATGAAAGACCAGATTGGAGGGGCGGGGGACAGATCGCTGGACAGCTAGTCTGGCAGATGGACCGGGAGGATGCAGAGCCGGACCCGGTGCGAGGTCGCACGTATCCGAGAGACTTGGGCTTTGGGCTGGGCCATCTCCCTCCAGACGAGGTGCTTTTCACCCTGGGGGTGGGGCGCGAAACCCGGGTGCTCACGGACCTCCGGAGCCCAGAGGGCAGACTGCGGGTGTCTCAGCCGTCCACCAGTGCGCCCCTGGCTGCACTACATTTCCCAGGTTCCCTTGCAATTGGTGTGACCAGGTAACTGGTCCTGTCCAACAGCACGTGGGAGAAGCAAACGAGTGCCAGCTTCAGACTAGCACGGAGCCTCTCGTGAGCCACGTTTCCCTGATTCCCCTGCCCGTGGCTGGAGCGGGGACAGGCGCGGCAACCGTGGAAGCCACGGGTTGTAGGTAGGGCTTCCTGCCTCCAGTTGGAACACTTGCCCTGGGCAGGCGAGAGACAGCGACGCTTGTGCTAACACGAGAAGAAGCAAGAGTTTCCAGAACACAAAGAACGTTTAAAACAGCATGGGGGGGTGTGGGGGGGCAGCGCCTGGGTGGCTCAGTCAATGGAGCATGTGACTCTTGATCTGAGGGTTGCGGGTTCGAGCCTCACCTTGGGTGTAGAGATTACTTAAAAATAAAATCTTAAAAAAAAAAATAATACATAAAAAATAAAAATAAAATCTTTAAAAAATAAAAATAAAACAGCCTCAGTAATACTATCAGAGAGAAAAGAGAATTTATCTTTTAAAAACAGCATCTGGGGAAGCAAAGGCTCAGATGATTTTTGCTTTTTTTCAAAAAATAATTTTATGTATCATACACATTTTTATAAGAATTTATTATTTACATATTAAGAGGAAAGACAACAGCAAAACTCTGTTGTGAAAGAAAATGAAAATGGGCGTCTGGGTGGCTCAGTCGGTTGAGCGTCTGACTTCAGCTCAGGTCATGATCTCACGGTTTGTGAGTTCGAGCCCTGTGTCAGGCTCTGTGCTGACCGCTCAGAGCCTGGAGCCTGCTTCAGATTCTGTGTCTCCCTCTCTCTCTGGCCCTCCACTGCTCATGCTTGGTCTCTCTCTCTCTCTCTCTCTCTCTCTCTCTCTCTCAAAAATAAATAAAGACTTAAAAAAATTTTTTAAAGAAAAATGAGTTTAAAAAGATACTTTCCAGAAGTCAACTCTCTTGGGATATAAAAAATTTGGACATTGAAATAACAGATACTTAAAAAAAATACTCAGAGGCGCCCCGCCAGCTCTATCGGTGGAGCGAGCAACTCTTGGTCTCAGGGTGGTGAGTTCGAGCCCCATGTCCGGCGTAGAGATTACTTAAAAAAAAAAAATGGGGGGAAAATACTCAATAGGTGGGCCAAGAAATTGAATAGAATCAGTTGAGTCTGGAACTGGTGAGCTGGAAAGTCAAGCTGAAGAATTCTCTAGAACGCAGGGTAAAAGATAAAAAGTTATAATGTAGGAAGAAAACTTAAGCAGCATGAAAAATAATTCCAGTTTTCTACATCCAGTTATTTAAAAGGAATTCCAAAGGACAGAGACTAGAAGGGGAGCTCGACTTCAACAAAGAATACAGGAAAACCACCCTGGACTGAAGAAAACCCGTGACAGGACTTTGGAACATGGACAAAGGGAGCAAATAAAAGCTCCCAGTGGGAAAAAAAAACATGTTACTTCCAAAAAAAGAAAGAAAAGCATAAGCCTGATGTCAGACATCAGCAACTTTGGATTCCAAACAATCCAGGGGCACCTTCACAGTTTGGAGGGGAAATTATTTGAGCCTATGATTCTCTGCCAGGCCCAACAGCCATTCAGCTGGGAGGAAAAACAAACACTTTTTTGGGTCATGCCAAGTGTTCAGAGAGTTTATTTCCAACAAATACTATCTGACATAATTACTAGATTATATGCTCTAGCAAAACGAAAAATGAATCCAAGAGGAAGACATGGCCTTCAGGAGTCAGTGAAACTATTTTTACCGGGGAACTCAGGCCGGAAAATACTCTCAACAGGCTGGGAGGAAAATCCAGATGAGCTCATCCTGAGCAGGGCGGGGAGAGGAGGCGGGAAATAAAACTGCCAAATGTGTCCTATTTGGGGGACGACCGGAATACTGATTAATTCTCCACATGGGTAGGGAAAGGTGAGTTCAGATGTGCACGCTAAAAATTTTAAGTCACCACTAGGCAAACAGAAATATGGTGCCAACCTTTCAAACCATTAGAAGAAAACACTGGAACGAAGACAAGGTTGGAATCGAACAGGAACAGGAAGTGAGGCCAGGAGGGGGATAGCGAGGGCAGGAAACAGGCAAAGGAGAACCTAACCCTAACTCACAGGACTAGGTTTCCGTGTGCTGGTAATCACAATAAATGCTAACGTGTCAAAGTTTATGCATTCAAAGGCAGAGACCCTGGGATAAGTCGAAGTTCGAAATCCAGACCTGTGCTGTGAGGGAGGCTGACCCCACACTGACCTGGGCCCGTGGAGGCTCCTGGACAGAGTCAGAGGGCCCAGGAGCCTGGACGGGAGTGCACCACAATGCCTTTCTTCGCTCTCATTCTCAACCGCAACTCGGCGTTTCCGTGGGTGATGAAAGTGGACTTTGCTGGAATGACATTTACTCTCAGAGCACACTGCGATTACCGCAGACGTCTTGAAATACTGTTTCTGTTCGTCAACACCTTCCAAATTTTGGTAGCTATTTAATGTGTTAATGAAGATGCTCAAATATCACATATCAATGTTGATGACATTAACATACATGTGAACCATACGTACAGAAATCATACAGACTTTGATGATTGTATTTCAACATAATTGGTTTCTTTTATAACCCTATGTGTTTTCTGTATTTTGTTTATTTATTTATGTATTTGTTCATTTTAATTTTTTTAATGTTTATTTCTTTTTGAGAGAAAGAGAAACAGAGTGTGGGCGGGGGAGGGGCAGAGAGAGAGAGAGACACAGAATCCAAAACAGGCTCCAAGCTCCGAGCTGTCAGCACAGAGCCCCACGCGGGGCTCGAACTCACGAACTGTGAGATCATGACCTGAGCCGAAGTCGGATGCTCAACCGACTGGGGCACCCAGGCGCCCCCGTTATGTTAAAACCTGTACGTTAAAACCTGATTCGGAGAAGGGGTCCACAGACCACCAGGTGCCAAGAAGAGCCCAGGCCGATCTCGGGGACTCTGCTGCTGGAGCTGGATCCGGGCGGGGTGGGCGTAGGTCCGGTTGTGCACGACGCATGCAAACGGACATGTGCTGCCGGACTCCAGGACAGGCGGAGTGCTCTCTGAGGAGGTGCTCCGTTCTCCCCCTGCATCCTGCCCAGTCGGGGTGGGGAGCCTGCATCCAGCAGCAGCCTCGCCCAGCCTGGGGGCAGACCCGGCCCTTCCGCACCTCTCCTGTGAGTCCCGGCACGCGCCCCCAGGTCTGGGAGACGCGGAGGCACCCCGGTCGCCAACCCTAGTGCTTGCCCACCTCCGTCGTGCGAGACGTTAAGCGGCGTCGTTGACGTCAGCGTGAGGCCAAGTTACCGCCCCCTGCACGGCCGCCCGGGAGGGAGCACTGCGCAAGGCCAGAAAAGGACGGCAGGCCCGGGGCGGCAGGCAGACGGGTGGCTTGGTGAGCCGGCTGTTGGCGCGCTCGTTGCGCGAGGATCTGTAATGCAGCCGCTGACACAGGCGTGGTTTTGGACGTGCGTCTTGTGCTGCAGTCCAACGTTCCAAAACGCTGTGTCGGTGGTCACGGTTGCAAGGCATTGTGGGAGTTCTTCGCGTCACTGAATCGCTGATTGACATGATGAAGGCTCTACGTGCGTTTTCCTACAAGCAAAAGAAAGGAAAATTCATGGGATTACGGAAAACATGCGAAATCAAATGCTCCCCAAAAGGGACGGATGTAGGGGCGCCTGGGTGGCTCAGTCGGTTAAGCGTCCGACTCTTGATTTCGGCTCAGGGTGTGATGTCGTGGTTTGTGGGTCCCGGCCCCGCGTTGAGCTGTGTGCGGACGGCAGGGAGCCTGCTTGGGATTCTCTCTCTCTCTCCTTCTCTCTCTGCCCCTCCCCTGCTCACGCTCTCTTTCTCAAAATGAGTAACTAGACTCTAAAAAAAGGAACAAATGTAGTAATTTTAATGACAAATCGAATTCAAGGCCAAAGGCATGTAAAGAGACCCCCCAAAGTCCACTGTATTTCATTTCCAGTCGTCACGGAGCTTTGTCAGTTGTATCTGTACTGACGTAGGTGTTTAGTTGCAAATAACAGAAAACAGATAGTGACCCACACAAGCACATTCAGTCCTTTGGGGGCGATTGGCTTGTGTCCTCGGGGTTGTGGTGCCTCTAGTCACATCCTGTTTCCAAAAATGAGGAAGGGGGAAGGGCCAAGAAGTAGAGCTTGGTCTCCACGAAGCTTCCTTTTATTTTTAGGAGGGGAAGTCCTCAGAGGTGTCTGCCCACATCTTCTTAGCCAGGACCGGGTCACAGGGACACCCCTGTCTCCGAGGGGGACAGAGGCTGCCCCACCGATTGTGAACTGGTGTGGAGCAACCAACGTATCTTCAAAACATAGAGAGGAAAAAAAGTATAGAGCACGCAAACGCGCACACAGTAGGAGATCTTAAACATCAGTCTCAGAAACCGAGAGACCCGGCGAACAAAAGACAATGAAGGAAATGACAGCTTTGAAAAACACAACTAACAGACGCGATCCAACCGAGCTCTGTGATAGAACTTGGTGATCAACAAACAGAGGTTCTGTTATTTTCAAACATATGGACCAGTCACAAAAAGTGGTCCATTCATTGGGCCACAAAAGACTCGGGCCGGCTCCGTTGGCGGAGCTTGGGACTCTTGATGTCGGGGTTGTGAGTCTGAGCCCCACGCTGGGTGTGGAGCCTACTTATTTAAAAAGACAGAAAGGAAGAAAGAAATCTAATAGATTAACAGAGCAGAGATCATGAAGCTCGCATCCTTGACTACGATGAAATCATTTAGAAATTAAGAGGAGGAAGGTTAAATAAAAATTAGTCACTTGGAAGTTTAAGGACATCCTTCTGAGTAATTCTTGGCTAAAGAAGGACATCAGAACAGCAATCATAAACTATTTACAAATGAGGAAGCAATGAGAATACCGTACTCAAAACCTGTGGGCCACCCCAAAGGAATAATTGAAAATGTGTACCCTTACGTCCTAGAAGGCAAGAAAGATTCAAAAGGAACAAATTCAGTTTTTAACCAGAGAAATGTATAAAAAGCAACAAAGAAACTTCGACATTTTAGTCAGTTCATAAAAGAACACAGGAGGTTGAGGGGCACCTGGGTGGCTCAGTCGGTTGAGCGTCCGACTTCGGCTCAGGTCACGATCTCACAGCTTGTGAGTTCGAGCCCCGCATCGGGCTCTGTGTGGACATCCCAGAGCCTGGAACTTGCTTCAGGTACTGTGTCTCCCCCCTCTCTGCCCCTTCCCTGCTCACACTCTGTCTCTCTCTGTCTCTCGACAATAAATAAATGTTAAAAAAAATTTAAAAAAAAAACAACACAGAGGTTGAAACAGATTTCCGTTGGTTTTTCCACTTCGGTTTGTAGAAGAGTCAGGCAGAGTCCTACCTTCTGCGCTTGGAGGGGTCTCCGTATCTGCTCCGTGAGAATGTGGCTGCACGTGCCTGAAGGCCATCTGGGCCTGGTGCCATTTTTATGGATAGACTCGTCCATCTTGCCAACTTCTGATGGTTATTTCTACTTCTTCTTGAGTCAGTTTTACTTTTCTTCCCCTAGAAAATAATCCAGATTGTTTTTTGTTTTGTGGGTGCTGAGGTGTACCACGCATTCTCATAATAAAAACGAACAAACAGACCCACACAACTCTGCATTTGTGTGTCTCATCCCTTTTCTTATTCCGTGTGTGTGTAGGTGGGGGGTTCTTTGCTGTGTCCTGTCACCCGTCTTTCCCCACTGGCTTTTCTCCAGTGTATAAACGCACTCAAGTTTCTCTCACCCTAAAAGCAAACAGCACCATCATCAACAACAAATCGACCCCAAACACCTCCTTGTACACTGACTTCCCCTTGGCTTGTGCTCTGTCCCCCTCCGTCTCTCCTCGGCAGAACATCTGGAAAGACTAGTTACTCAGGGCTTCTGTTTTGGTTTGTTTTTATCCCGATCCATTGGAACCAATACCTCTGTAAAATATAATCAATTTGAATTACTAGAAAAATGAGGGGCGCCTGGGTGGCTCAGTCGGTTAAGCGTCTGACTTCAGCTCGGGTCACGATCTTGCGGTTCGTGGGTTCGAGCCCCGCGTTGGGCTCTGTGCTGACAGCTCGGAGCCTGGAGCCCGCTTCGGATTCTGTGTCTCCCTCTCTCTCTGTCCCCACCCTGCTCGTGCTCTGTCTCTCTTTCTCAAAAATAAACAAAAAACAACAACAAAAAAGGAAAACGAAACAAAAACCCCAAAGACATCCACAGTGCGGGCCCCAACTTTGTGTTGTCAGATTCCACAGATCCGAATTACCCTGTCAGCTTGCCATCAAAGCTGCTAAATGCTCACTCCGGGCTCCCGTGCCCCTCAGCCGGGCCTGGTGTGCGGCCCCTCGAGGGCAGTGCCCGGCTTCCGCCCTCCCACGGCCTCCAGCGGCTCCCTGCGGCTCCTCAGCCCTTCCCTCCCTGGGCACCTCCTTCACCACCTCCTCGTGCCTTTTCTCCACTGAGACGCTCTCCTGTCAATCCTCCTTCCTCTGCTTCTTGTCCTTCTTGGCTCCTTCTTTCTCCCCCACCCTTCGAAACACCGCACCCTGCCCCCTCTTGGCTTTTGGATGCTGTCTCTGGAGAATCACGCCGTGGGCTGGACCTCCCTCGCCTGAGTGCTGAGAACATCCAGATTCTTTTCTTTTTAATGTTTATTAAAACATAGAGCCCAACGCGGGGCTTGAACCCATGAACTGTGAGATCATGACCTGAGCCGAAGTCGGAGGCTTAACTGACTGAGCCACCCAGGTGCCCCAGAGAATGTCCAGTCGCCTCCCTGTGCCCCCCCGCCCCCCGTCTGCTGGTCACCTCCTCTTTGGTGTTCACAGCTCCTCCTGGTCAGCAACCCTGCATCGGTTAGGGTTCCTGGAGCGACATGGGTTGGCTCACAGATGGGGGCAGAGCCGCATCCCCAAGCGCCCCACAGGACAAAAGTGTCTGGGCTTTGGGCTGGGAAGACAGCTGGGGGTGACTTAAATGGCCGGGGGCCTGGAATCCTCTGGAAACACCCGCGCTCCTCTTTCTGGTGGTTGATTCCAGCTGTCGGTCTCTCCCGTGTCTCTCCTGGTAGCTTGGGCCACACGACCTGGCAGCCTGGGCACCATGCTTTCTGCAGCACAGCTCGGGCCTCCAAAGGCCCGCGCACCAAGAGAACCGGGTCGAAGCTGCAGGTCTTTTCTGACGCAGCCAAGCCAGGGAGCGGGACCAGCCCCGATCTGACGGGGCTGGGGGGACGCAGCGCAAAGTGTATCAAGCTATCTGCAAGCATCTTTTTTTTTTTTCAAACTACCGCACGAAGGAGTTGTCACATAAGCTTCTGTCACTGCCCAAGTGGACTCCTCCCTCCGGGGAGGGAGAGTCTAACTGCTGAGACGCCTGTTCCGGTGCAGAAGAACCCCCAGGAGAGTCTGTTTCAAATTCAGATCGCTGCCCGGGAAATTTGGTCTCTTCGTTCAGGGCGGGGCCGGGAAGCTCACACAATAGGCTCCGCCAGCGATTCTGAGGCAGGATCCCCTGGAGAAACTCACTTCCGCAGACATCAGAGTGAGTTTCTCCTGGTTTTTCCAAATCCTGAGTGTGAGCGGCCAAGGTCACCACTCCTGCCCTGAGTCAGAGCTGGGCGGAGAGACAGAGGGGTAGGCCCCAGGCCTGGCTGGGGAGGGGGCTGTGAACTGAGTGTGAACAAGGGGTCCCCCCGCCCCCACAGGCATGAAATGCAAGAGGTGAGAACAGGGGGGATGCTCTCTGGTCCGGGGGCCCGGGCCTTGCCGGCTGCCTGTGTTGCGGGACCTCAACTCCGTCCCCTCGAGGCCTCGGAGCCGCGAGCAGCTGGCGTCCCCGCTTTGTTTTCTGCCCCCCAGCACCAGGCCCACTCCTGCTCACAGCACACCGGCAAATCCTAGGAGTGGGCTGGAATGCGGGGCTGTGCCTCTGTCTTCTCTGCAGACCCTGGAGAGCCCACGGCTCTCTGTTTGAGTGCGCAACAGAATCAACTGGGAGCCCGCCGATCTTGCCAGCAGCAACTCCAGAGACCCAGAGACTGGCATTTCTCCCCCTAAACACTTAAAACGTCATTTGTGTGTGCAAATGTTTGTGATGAATATTTTGCACAGGGGCAGCTGGGGGGCTCGGTTGGTTAAGCATCTGACTCTTGATTTTGGTTCAGGTCATGATCTCACAGTTTGTGGGATCGAGCCCCACTTCCGGCTCTGCACTGACAGGGTGGAGCCTGCTTGGGATTCTCTCCCTCTCTCTCTGCCCCTCCCCGCTCATGCTCTCTCTCTCTCTCTCAAATTACATAAACAAACAAACAAATAAATATTGTACAGCAATATGTATTCAGCGTTGATATAAAATCACATCGCACGCACACCAATATCAGGATTTATTGTTGCTGTTAATTAGAGATTCACCTGTAACGTCAGAAACGCTTCCCACACTCGTCCCTGGTCGGGTCTCCGGTCGGCCTGTGTCCTCGTCCGGTCCGCAGCTTGGACGGGGTGGGTTCCTTTTTTTAGCTTTTCGCTTTTGAACAGTTTGGAACTTACAGAAGAGCTGTGTGAACGGTACCAAGAGCCCCAATGTTCACCCACGTCCCCCAAGTACGAACATCTTACCACATTTTCTTATTCTATTGTTTTGAACCATTTGAGAGTAAGTTGCAGACGCGAGCCCCGTCATCCCTTCACACTTGAGCGGGTACTTCCTGAAACGAGGACAGCCCCCGCGTGGCCCCAGCACAGCAGTCACAACCAGGACATTAATGGGGATACGACACTACCCTTCAGCCACAAGCCCCAGGAGAATGTCGCGGATTGCCCCCCAAAAGTCTTCTAGAGTTCCAGAATCCAACCGGGTTTGTTGTCGTGTTCCCTTAGTCTCCTTCAACCTGGAATTCAGTTCTTTCTGAATTGTGGCTTTGTCACTTAGGCTTGGGAAAGCTTGTGTTCTACGCTTCGGTCTGAGGGCCAGGCTCAGCGCCTGGGAATTCAGGGAGGGAGGCAGGCCGGGCAAAGCCTGTCTAGCAGACGGGCAAACCGAGGCCAGAAAACGTGGGGGCTTGCTCAGGATAGCACAGCTAGCTGAGCGTGGGGTTTCTGGGCTCACTAGCCCCTGCCCTGAGACCCTGTATGCCCTGGGACTCTGGATGTTGCTGTCCACTGCTAAGGCAACCCAGAAGGTCAGAGGACAGAAGAGTCACTTTTTCAAAATCGAATTTAGAAAGCGATAACGCTGAGGGCTCCTGGCCGGCTCCGTCAGCGGAAGGCACAACTCTCCATCTCAGTCGGGGTCATGGGTTCAAGCTCCACGTTGGGTATAGGATTTCCTTTAAAAAAATAAATAAATAAAAATTTAAGAAAATTAAAAATGTATATGTGCTTTTTAAAAGTACTACATCGGACCACATTCTTACACCGTACACAAAAATAAACTCAAAATGGATTCAAGACTTAAATGTCAGAGTTGAAACCACAAGCCTCCTAGAGAAAACCCAGTAATTTCTGTGACTTAGGTCTTGGTGGTATTTTTTGGGTCTGTCTCCTCAGGCAAGGCTAAGGAAAGCAAAAATAAACAAATAGGGCTACACGAAAATAAAAAGATTTGCACCCTGGGGCGCCTGGCTGGCTCAGCTGGTGGAACATGTGACTCTTGATCTCAGGGTCCTGAGTTCGAGCCCCACGTTGGGTGTAGAGACGACTTAAAAAAAAAAAACTTTCTGGGAGCACCTGGGTGGCTCATTCGGTTGAGCATCCAACTTCGGCTCAGGTCATGATCTTGTGGTTCGTGAGTTTGAGCCCCACGTTGGGATCTCTGCTGTCAGCACAGAGCCCGCTTCGGATCCTCTGTCCCCTCCCGCGATGCCCCTCCCCTGCTCACTCTCTCTCTCTCAAAAATAAACTTTAAAAAAACTTTCTGCACAGCAAAGGAAACCATCCACAAAACAAAAAGGTAACTTACTTAAAGGGCGACGATATTTGCAAATGACAGATCTGACAACGAGTTAACATCCAAAATATATACACATGACTCAATATGAAAAATAAAACGGCGAATAATTAATTTAAAAATGGGCAGAGGACTTGAATAGATATATTTCCAACGAAGGCACGCAGATGGCCAACAGACACATGAAAAGATGCTCAACCTCGCTCATCATCGGAGAAATTCAAGTCCAAACCACAATGAGATACCACCTCACACCCGTCAGATTGACTGTTATCAAATAGACAAGAAATAACAAGTGTTGGAGAGGATGTGGAGGAACCTCGTGCACTGTGGTAGAAATGTAAACTGGTGCAGCCACTGTGGGAGATGGCACGGAGGTTCCTGAAAAAAACTAAAAATTGAAGTAATGTACGATCCATAGGGCGCCTGGGTGGCTCAGTCAGTCGAGCGCCCAACTCTTGATTTTGGCTCAGGTCGTGATCCCAGGACGGTGGGACTGAGCCCCGCATTGGGCTCCGTGCTGATCGTGGAACTTGCTCGGGATTCTCTCTCTCTCTCTCCCTCTGCCCCCACCCCAGCTCACGTGCTCTCCCTCTCTCAAAGAAGAAAGAGGAGGAGGAGGGGGAGGAGGGAGAGAAGGAGAAAAAGGACAAGGAGAAGAAAAAGAAGAACCCTAACACCTAGCAATTCTGCTTCCAGGTTTTCATCCAAAGAAAACAAAAAAGCGAATTTGAAAACACCCACGCAGTCCTCTCTTTGTGGTGATGTTATCTACAATAGCCGAGATATGAAAACAACTCAAGGGTCCATGGGTAGATGAATGGATAAAGATGGGGTGTATCCACACACACACACACACACACACACACACACACAGACCGGAATATTACTCAGCCACAAAAAAAAATGACGTCTTGCCATTTGCAACATCACGGATGGAGCGAGAGAGTATAATGCCAAGTGAAATAAGTCCGTCCGAGCGAGACAAATACCGTATAATTTCACCCGGAAGGTGGAAACCTGAGAAACAAAACAAAACCAAAAACGGAGACAGACTCACAGAAACAGAGGGCACGCTGGCAGTCACCAGAGGGGTATGGAGAAAATAGGCGAGGGGGATGAAGAGGTATAATCTTCTAGTTACAAAGGAAATAAGACATAGGGATGGAATGGACAGCGTGGGGTATGTAGTCATTGATATCGTAACAACTTTGAGTGGTGACAGATGGGGTGTACAAACGTCTCATCACCATGTCGCGCACCTGAAACGAATACGATGTTGTATGTCAACTATCCTTCAATAACGGTTTTTACAACGGGATAAAAAGGGGCGCCTGGCCGACTCGATCGGCAGAGCGTGGGACTCTTGATCTCCGGGGCGCGCGTTCAAGCCCCAGAGTGGGCATAGAGCTTCCTTTAAAAAATGTGATAAATAAATCTTTATCTTTAGAATTGGTCTTTATATTTCATGACTGCGATCTCTCTGAAGTGTCCAGGCCAGTGATTTTGTAAAATATCCCTCAGTTCGGGTTTGTCTGATGTTTCCTCGTGATTAGGTTCCATTTCTGCGCTCCCGGCAGAATCTGCCTCCTGGTGCGTCATCACACGGGGAGGCACCCGGTGTCTGTGTGTCCCCAGTGCGGGTGACATCGGTGTTCATCGCTCGGTTAAGATCGCGTCTACCGAGTTCCTCCACCGTAAGGTCAATTAATTCGTGTTTTCAACAGTCCATAAACAATAATTAGTCAAAACTTCCTGAGTCTGTGCAAATGTCCCGTTTTCGCCAGGCTTTCGCCGCCAGCAGAGACCTTGCTGTTGACTCTTCCCTGAATCGGTGACGCATCTGTGGGCTGCCAGACGCAAGTCTGCTAATTCCAGTACTCCGTCTCTGCCGTCTAGGTGTCCGGTCATCTATCTGCAACACGGGTTATTTACCCCACAGATGAAGAGAGCCGTCCGTTACTGTCTCTTTCTTCCACATCTGGCAGTAGTAGCTTAGACGTGTCTCCCTCTCTGCGGACGCCTCCTTCCTTTGTGGCATCTCACGGTGTCGACGCTCATCTGGAGCATTCCCTGCCCCAGCCCTGGAACCCGCCATTTCTCCAAAAGGCCCTTGTTCCTTTTAGAGGAGAATGGAATTTGGAAACTAAGATCTGGGCACCAGGTGCGCTCAGTGCTGCTGGGACGTCATTGCTCCTGGGCCCTGTGGGCAGACAGAGCTAAGAACCCCCCTACACACACACACACACACACACACACACACACACACCCTAATATCGATTTCTTTTTTTTTTTTTAAGATTTTATTTTTAAGTAATTTCTATGCCCAATGTGGGGCTTGAACTCACGACCCCGAGATCAAGAGTTACCCGCTCCACTGACTGAGCCAGCCAGGCGGCCCCCACCTCCGTCTGTTTCTATATTTACAAAGCAAGTTCATGCCAATAGATGCTCACCCGAGCAAGGGACAGGTGGTTCTGGGCCGGACGTGGGAAACCTGTCCTCGGACGATGTCAGCTCACTCGACCTAGGCCCAGGGCAGCGCTGGCCGGTGACCCCCTGCACTGCAGCCGGCATTGAGCTCCAGGCCCCAAAAGGGAACCTGTCTTGATTCTTCCAGCCTTGGTGCTGCAGTGACGTCAGGTCTCAGGTCTGGACGAGCCAGAGTGGTTCTGGGGGGTCTGCACGGGAGGCTGACTCGGTCTCTGTATGAGAGCTGAGTGGCCCTGGTGCAAAAGCCGGAAACTCTGGCTCAGGTTCCTACCTGTGAGATGACACGGCTGCACCAGAGGGGCCGTGCCCCATTGACGCTGTGTCCCCTTCCCACACTGTTCAGGCTCTGCTGTGCTATCCGGGCCATTTCGAAAACCATCCTGGGCCTAAAACTTAAAAGACACCCACCTCTATGAGCACAGGCCTGAGCCATAAAGGTGTCAGGTGCTCAGGCCTTTTGGGGACCGGGGTGGGGGCAGTGCAGGGGTCCGGCAGCACCCCAGAGGTGCTGCTAAGCACTGCCAGATCCTAGAGAGAACGGGGTTCTGGAACTTGCTGCCTCCTGCAGGGATGGACAGGGATCCAGGTGTTGGCAGCCTCAGGCCAGGTCTGGCATCCGGAATTCAAGAGGGAATCAAACAGTGCGGGCCGCTCCCAGAGGGGGAAACTGAGGCCCAGCGGCGAAAGATCACACACCTGCCTTATGTGCCCCGTGCACAGTTGTGTCTGAAGCCGGAGAGGCAAGGGCCTGGGGTTCGGGGAAAGACCTGGAAGGGGCTGGAAGGCACGGCAGTCCTGGGAGCTGGAGGGGACCTTATCTCCCGACGCGCATGGAGGCGGGCTGCCCTCCGTGCTCACGGGTTCATTTGTTTGATGAATTTGTCATAACTTGAAAGGCCCTGGTTTATAACGCTGACTTCCTGTTCCAGTCCCTTGCCAACATAACCACAGGCAGGTTAATTGCACGTCCATCACCGGCCGGGGGCGGCAGCCAGCGGAGCCCTGCAGCCTCCTGGGTGTCCTGGCCGAGCCGGCTCCCCGCTCCCGCTGCCACAGCCACCCCGCAGCCCCCCTGTGCCCCAGAGCCCTCCTTCGCCACCCCTTCCTGTGAACCGGCCCAGACGTGGTTGGAAGAGGAGACAGACAGCACCCTCAGGGTTTGCTGGAGAAGGGGGGGCCTGGGCGGGCCTTCCCGGAGAGTCTAGGGGGACCGTCGTGGGAAAATGGGAGTGCTCTCAGCCTGGGGCGGGCCGGGCAAGGCCCTGAGCTGGACGCGCGTGCCTGCGGGTGCCGCTGAGGTCTGCCGGGGAGCAGGGGTGGGCTGCCACGCGCCCCCGTGGTCGCGAGGAGGGCGCCAGGCCCCCGGAGCGCCCCTTCACGCTATGGTCTCTACCGCTCGGACCTTCCTTTTGAAGGATTGTAGTGTCTCCCTGGGACCCTCCATGACAAGTCCCCACTAACCGGGTGCCTGACAGCAACAGGACGGCCTTCACTTACAGTTCAGGCGGCCACAAGTCCCGAACCAAAGTGTCGTCGGGGCTGAGCCCCTCCAGAGGCTCCCGGGGAAATTCTTCCTGGCCTCTTCCAGCTGCTGGTGGCCCCAGGCGTGTCCCCAATCTCTGCCTCCTCCTCACGGGACTTCTCCCTCCGTGTGTGTGTGTGTGTGTGTGTGTGTGTGTGTGTCTGACACGTCCCTCTGCCTTTCTCTTATCACAAGGTGCCCATCCCTGGTCTTAGGGCCCAACCTAAGTCCACGATGGCCTCATGTGGAAATGGGATGTAAGCCAGAACCAGGAGGGACCCGGGACCTGGAGCCCGGCCCCTCGTCCGTGACTGCAGGTGCACGGGCCCGAGAGGGAACTGGCCCAGGCCAGTGCCCTCAGCACCCAGGCACCTGGGCGACTGGGCTGCTTTCCCAGGACACCCTGGCTGGAAGAGGCCAGAAAAGCCACAGTAAAACATTGATGTATATTTGAGCTCACATCCAGGTGCTGCAGAGACTGAGTGGGGCCGAGGGGGTGGATGGTGCAGCTATGACCGGTGTCCCGGCCAACTCCTCGGATGGCACTCGGCCCGCACGCGGCCTTGGAGCCCGCAGGGTGGGGTCAGGCAGCCCCGGCCTCTGTGTGCAACCCCGGGGCCTTGGCAAGTGGCTTCTTTTCTTCACCTGTAGACAGATGAGCCCCTCCTCCACTGGGGGCCCTGGGGCTGCCCACGGAGACCGATTTGGTCTGGCTGCCAGACTTCACCCAAGATTCGGCCTTGGGAAGCAGTGGGTGGCCGGTCCAGCCCTCTGTGCTCCCCAGCTCTGGAGGCGGCCAGGCCCACAGCGGTACCCTTACCTGCAAAGGTGCAGGGCCTGACGGAGGTGGCTGGGAGAGAAGGCAAGCCCAGGGTCCCACGCTCAGGCCCTTTCCCCCTTTTGGAAGCAGGCGCTGGTGCTGGGACAGGAGGCTGAGGGCTGTAGGCCAAAGCCTGCTGGGGGCAGCTGAGAAGCCAGGGCCCTCCCTCCCCCAGGCTGCCCGGTGACCCCCAGGCTCACACCGGGAGAGGTGGAGGGGCGGACCGAGGGCCCTGAGGCTCTCGTGGTGGGCCGGACAACTGCTGCTGCCCGCTGCTGCCCTGGCGTCCCCGGAGCCCATCCCTCTGTCCTCCTGCGGCTGGGGCGGGAGGGGCCAGCCCAGGACATCACCCTCCAGGACTCCAGGTGGTTTCCCCTGCTGGGAGCAGCCAGCTCACCCCACGCATGTCCCGGGCCCCCTGCTGCCCCGACCCCTTCCACCCTCCTTGGGCTTCTCCTCTGGGGTGGGGTGAGGGGCTGGGAGGCCCGGGCGTCCTGAGGGAAGCTGCTGGCCCTTCCTTGCTGTTCTGCGAGGCGGGCGGTTCATTCCCACAACCACCTGGTTAGCCCAGTGTTCAGACGAGGCTGTGCAGGGTGGCGGCCGCTCGGGGCCCTGCTGGCCGGGGTGGGGGGAGACACAGGGCCAGACGCGGGGAACCTGGGTCCCGGGCTGCAGCAGACCCCTGGCTCCAGGGTGGGGGCAGACACAGGGGCAGACGCGGGGGGAGACGCGGGGTCACAGCAGACAGACCCCTGACTCCCGGCTCCTGGGGACCAAGACTGGAATCGGGTGACAGGGTCTTTATAAAGTGAGGCACCAGGGGCCGAGGCACAACAGGGCGGGTGCACTTAATGCCCTGAGCCCTGCACTTACACGTGGTTCAAAGAGCCCATTTTATGTACATTTCACCACAGCTTTTTTTAAAAAGTAAAAATTTTAAAGAGGAGAAAAGAGCAAGGCAGCGGGAGATCTGAGACACAGAAGAGACGGAGGCTGGAGGGCGGGGTGGGGGGTGGGGGAGAACTGTCTTTCAGCCTCAGGGGCCCCAGGCCTGCCCCGCCTGGTCCGCGCCCCCGGGTGTAAGGAGAGAGCACGTGACCTGGCGGGGGTGACCTGCTGGAGGTGACCTGGCGGGGGTCACATGCCACGCTCACTGCAAGCCCTGGCGGGGGTGACCTGGCGGGGGTCACGGGCCACACTCGCCCCGGGGTGTGAGGACGGAACACGTGCCCTGGCAGCGTCTCGCAGGAGTAAGACGGGAGGCAGGAGCCCGTCCCGTCCCTCAGGCAGTGCGAGTCCCATCGGGGCCTCCGGGAGTCCTCGCCTGCCAGGAGCGCTGGCTGTAACCAAGGAGGCGCCTGGGCACCTCGGGGCCACGGCGGGGCTCCCCGGGCACGCAGGGGCTGCTCCTTGGGGCCGGGGCCTCCCTGCAGGGTTGAGAGGTTGGGGCCGGGAGGCCAGCTCAGGGAGGGGGCCCCGTGGTCCACCCTGGGGTGGGTGGGGTTCAGCTCTGTGTGCTGGCCTAGGCCTGAGAGGGGGAGGGGAGAGATGCAGGGGCCCGTCCAGGCGACCGGTGGCCGCCACTGCCCAGGATGCAACGGTCGGTGCTCAGCCCTGCTCTTGGGTGACCCAGGGGGTGACCCTGGCCCGGTTTGACCTTGCTTTCCCAGGCTTCCAGGCCTGGTGTCCCTCCTGCTTCTCTGGCCTGTCCCCCACTCCCAGGCCGTCCGGTGTCGCTCTTGCGCCGGCCTCATCCACGCCTCTGCCGGCCACGCCAGCCATGCCCGGGGACTCTGCGAGCCAGTCGGTGGCTCTCACACTGTCCAGCCTGACCTGCTGCCTCATCGCCGCCCTCATGCCGAGCAGAGCAGAGCGCACCCTGGCCCCTGAGCGCCCCCCCCCGAAGCCTGCCGGCCCTCAGCACCCCTTCTTGGCCAAGGGCCCCCCAGCCCTCCAGGCTCAGGCCCAAGCCTGCAGTCGCTCCACTCTGTTCTTGCAACCCCGGGGCAAATCTCCGTGGCTCTGAGTTACACACTTCATGAAAAATCCCGCTCCAGCCACCCTCACACCCGCAGCCCCCTCCCCTGGGCTCCATGGGGGGCCCCCAAGAGGCCCCCCACCAGCAGCACAGCCGTCCTTCCCACACTCAGAGCTCTCCGCTGCCTCCCCTGCCGGTCTTCCCAGTGTCCCCACCAGCCCCTGGCTCCCCAGCCCCTGCCTCAGGTCTCCTCCCTCCTGCCCCCACTGGCCTCCTTTTGTTCCCGGAAGCCTCAGGGCCTTGCACCCGCCAGCTCCTCTGGCTGAAATGCTCCCGACTCCCCCTAATGCACCTCATCTCCTTTATCGCTTTTCTCAAACGTCCTCTCGAGTGCCCTATCTAAAACCGCAGCACCCCCTCCCCCCCCACCCTGCCCCGCCAGCTTCCTGGGCTCTGCGCACACCCTTGGAGCATCTATATAGCGGACTCATTTGGTGCGCGCTCTTGACCCCACCCCAGTCGCACTGCAGCGTAAGCTCCAATGGTCAGCTCGTGGTCCCAGCTCCCTGTGCGCACACACCAGGCCCACGCCTGGTCCCAGGTGACTGTGTGGTGGCTGAATGAGAGGGTTGGTGGTGAGGACTGCTGCATGGCAGGTGAGGTTGACCTGGGCTTGCCCTTTCCCTAGGAGCTGCCCTCACTCCCATCCATAGCATCCTCCGGAAGGTGTGCTCGGCCTCAGCAACAGGTCTGAGGTCGGGCCCCAGCCTGGGAGCTGCAGCTGGCTCTCAGGGCCGTGGGCCACCTGCTGGCCTGGCAATTCCGGGTTCTGCAGAGACTCCGTGGGGGTGGCTGCGCTCAGTGGCGGACAGAAGAAGGCCACCCTCTGGGGTGGAGAGGAGCAAGCCGGGTGGACATTTAGAGGCCAGCCTTGTAACCTCCCTCCAGAAGCCGCCTCTGCTCCAGCCAGCGGGCAGACTCACCGAGCAGCGAGCAAAAGGCTCTGATGATTGGCACAAAAATAGTCAAACAGACCAGCGGAACAGGAGAGAGGGTCCGGAACGAGACACTCCCTCCAGCCCATCTCCGAATCAACTGGTTTATGACAAAGGCCACTCTCGCGCAGGGAGAAAGGGTGGCCTAGGATGGCCTTCTCATTCAAGGTGCCATCTCAGTTGGATTTGATGGGGAAAGATGACCCTTGATCCCCACATCCATACCATATACAAAAATTAATTAAAAATGGATCACAGACCACCATGTGAAAAGTCAAATCAAAAAACTCCTAGAATAAAAATAAGAGAATCTCTTCAAGATATTGTCACCGGCTAAGCTTTCTCATATAGGACACAAAAGGCACTCACCGTGAAAGACTGGACTTCATTACATTTAAGAACATGTGCTCATCAAGATGCCATTAAGAGAGTGAAAAGGTAAAGCCACAGACAGGCGACAATATCCACTCCATACATCTGTACACCTTTTTTTTTTCATAAAGATTTTATTTTTAAGCCAATCTCTGTCTCCAACGTGGGGCTCAAACTTACAACCCCGAGATCACGAGTCGCATGCTTTATTGACTGAGCCAGCCAGGCGCCCCCACACATCTCTATGTGGTGGTAGATAGAGAGAGAGAGAGAGAGAGAGAGAGAGAGAGAGGAACCCAACGAAAACTTCATGTCCAGACCGTATATAAAGAGTGCCCACAAAACCATTAAAAAAAAAAAAAAAAAAAAAAAAAAAAAGACAAACAGGCCATTTAATTGGGTGAAACACTTGAACAGGTATTTCACAGACCTCTAGGACACCCAGATGGCCAGTATGCAGGTGTAAAATTGGTCAGCCTCATTGATCATCCGGGAAACAAACATTTAAACCACAATGAGATACCGCTTCACATCCAGCAGGAAGGCTAAAATGAGAAGTCAAGTGCCAGCAAGGCTGTGGGGCATCGGGAGCCTCACTCCCAGTGGGGGGAGGGCTGGCGTGCCCCCACTGAAAGCCGCCTGGCAATCTCTACCCATCCCCACGCCAGAGCTGGGACCCAGTGATTGCACTCTTAGGGATCTACCTGTGATTAGTTTTATGTGTCCATGTGCCTGGGCCGTGGGCTGCCCAGACATATAGTCAAACATCATCCTAGCGTGTCGTGAGGGTGATTTCGGATGGGGTTAACGTCTAAAGCCACAGACTGCCCTCCCTACTCTGTGTGGGCTCATCCAATGGGTTAGCGGGTGAGGAGGACAAAGAGGGGTCCCCTCCAGAAAGCGAGAGAATTCCCTCCTGTCCAGCTACCCGAGCTGCAGCACCCATTTTTTCCTGCCTTAGCACTCACACCAATTGGGGCGCCTGGGTGGCTCAGTCGGTTGAGCGTCCGCCTTCGCTCAGGTCACGATCTCACGGTCCATGAGTTCGAGCCCCGCATCAGGCTCTGTGCTGACAGCTCAGAGCCTGGAGCCTGCTTCAGATTCTGTGTCTCCCTCTCTCTCTGGCCCTCCCCCCATTCATGCTCTGTCTCTGTCTCAAAAATAAATAAATGTTAAAAAAAAAAAAAAACACTCACACCAAAACATCAGCTTTTCCCGGGTTTCCAGCAGCAGGTTCACATCTGTGCACTTGTCAGCCCCACAATCATGTGGGCAATTCCTTACACGAAATCTCTCTATTCCATGGCGCACTGTGTCAGTGTCCCGTGGCTGCTGTGACAAAGGACCACGGACTGGCTGGTTTAAAACAACACAAGTGTACCTCTCACAGTTCAAGAGGCCGGACGTCTGAGATGAAGGTATCCGCAGCTCTGGTCCCTCTGTTCGTGACTCCCCCCTGGCTTCCGGGCGGCTGTGACAATCCTCATCACCCCTTGCCGTGGTCACATGACTCTGATCTCCACCTCCATCGCCCTGTGGCCTTTCCTGTGTCTCTGTGTCTCTCTTCAGCCTGCCCCATTCTAATGAGGACATCTGTCTTGGGGTTTAGGGCCCACCCTAATCAGGGTAGTCTCATCTCAGGATCACTAATTACATCTTTTCCTAAATAACGGCACATTCACAGGATCCGGTTCACACGCCCTTCAGTGGAGCACATACTCAGCAAGCCCCAAACTGGAAATGACCCAAACACCCATCAGTAGGAGAACTGGGTGAACAAACGGTGGTTTCTTCCTGTGATGCCATATCACTGGGCCAGAAGGAGGAAGTATTGACACGTGCAACCACAACAGAAGAGTCTCAGAGAAGCAGCGTGGACTGAAGGAAGCCAGACACCGAGATTAAGGAAGAAGCAAAGCAAATCCACGCGCTACGAGGGGCAGTTAAAAACTGCAAGGTCCCCATGGGGCACCTGGGAGGCTCTGTCGGTTGAGCCTCTGGCTTCGGCTCAGGTCATGATCTCGCGGTTCGTGGGTGCCAGCCCTGTGTCGGGCTCTGTGCTGACAGCTCGGAGCCTGGAGCCTGCTTCGGATTCTGTGTCCCCCTCTCTCTCTGCCCCTTTCCTGCTCATGCGCTGTCTCTCTCTCTCTCAAAAATAAAAAACATTAAAAATTTAAAAATATATACCAGGAAGACCCTGAGGTCACCCCACAGGGTGGGACTTGTTCTGTCCTCACCCAGTGCACCTTAGCCTACATGTGCTGTCCCCTGATTAAGACAGGACCCCTCCCCCCAGACCTCAGGCTGGGGGGATGCCTGCTGGACAAGGGTACCCACCTTCGGGTCTGGGGAAGCATGGGGACGTGGATGATGTCAGGGCTTGGGGGGCATTGGTGACGCTATTTGAAGCTTGGCCTCAGACACCTCCCTCTACCTCTCTGAACAGTAGTTTCCCCAACTGTCAAATGCGTGAGGACCTGCCGGCCGCACGGGTGTGTGAGGAGTTCTCAGCCCTCACCCCCTCTGCTCCAGGGGGAAACCTGGCTCCGGGCTGAGGGGCCAGGGCCAGGTCAAGGCAGGAGGCCAGAACCAGCGTTTACAGATGCGCCTGCACTGGTGTGCCCACGCGTATGAACGTGTGTGCTTGTACGTGCACGAGCGTCAATGTATTAATTGGAAATCTGCGTTGGGGAAGGGGAGACGGAGGCCTTGGCTATCACGAAGGCTTAAATTCTGTGTGTGTGGCTCACAGTGTTACTGCGGACGGCCCTGCTCTGCGAGATGCGTCAGGGGACAGCAGCCCTTCTCCAGAGAGAAAATCAGTGGCCGCTCAAACCCAGTTCGAAGTGCCCCGGATTCCAAACTGGTGATCTCCAAAATCAATCAGGCATCACCATGACCTAGACCTCTCTGCCCACCTGTCCCAGCAGGTCTTGGGATCCTGGTCCTTTCCTGACCGGCTGGTGGCTGCTCCCCAACAGCACATGCTCCCTCCGCCGCGGCTTTGCCCGGAGAGGAGCCCACACCCTCACCTGCCACCCAAGATCGGAGGAGCTGCCCGTGGCCAGGGACAGCATGGGGGTTGGTGTCGTGGGACTGTCAAAACCAATGACCACAAACCGGGGGCTTAACGTAGCGGAAATGTATTCTCCCAGCTCTGGAGGCGAGAGGTCCAAAATCTGGGGCTCGGAAAGCTCCAGGGACACATCTTTCCCATCTCTTCTGGCTTCTGGGGGCCCCACGAGTTCCTCGGCATGTGGCCGTGTCCCTGCAGTCCTGGCCTCTGTCGTCACACAGCCTCCCTAAATCTCCCTCTGCCTCTCTCTTAAAAGGACACGTGTCCTTGGGCTTAGGGCCCACCCTAATGCAGAATGACCTCATCTCGAGGTCTCTACCTCAGTTACATCTGCAAAGACTCTTTTTCCAAACAAGTTCACGTTCATAGGATCCTGGTGGATTTGGCTTCTGGGGGCTACCATCCAGTGTAGGGTGCCCAAAATATCAGAGAGTCGGGGACAGAGCTCTCCCGGCCGTGTGGTTGCAAAAGTGGGGTGTGGGGTCTGAGAGCTGTGGGCAAGTCTCCAAACTCCGTAACCCAGACGCCAGATGAGAACAAGCCCACGTGGGTTAAGGCCCTTATGATGGTGGTTCTGACGGTGAGGACGCAGGCAGCCATTGTGCACGGACACTTGCCCCCAGGCTTCTCCGTTGTCACGTGGGACCACCCCACCGTCTGCCTCTCAAGTCCCCACCTACAGAAGGTCCTCCCCGTGATTGTGGGGGACGTGACCTGCCCGGCTCAACCGGCAGTACATGGCACACCTGGGTTTGGGCCCGGGTCTCCTGAGACCAAGGAGGCACACGTCAGCTTGGCGGTGGTGGTCCTGCAGCCCTCGGTGAACCGAAGCAGGTGCAGGTGGGCTGGAGAGAGCTTGCAGGAAGTGAAGGGTCTCGTCCCAAGTCATGGGGGACTTGGGCCCCACGAATGCTAGGCAGCCCCTTAGAAACAGGAGGAAAAGGGACCTCGGAAGTGCCCCGACGGGCTCCATTTCTGGGGTCCAGGTCACAGGATGGGCCTGTGGGTGTCTGGTGTGGTGTGGGCCCTGGGTGTGGCCTTGCATGGTGTGTGACAGGGGACGGGGCACTGGTGTGAGTGCACAGCGGGCTGCAGGTGGCCTAGGCTGCCAGAGACACGTGGGGCTCAGGGGGCCGACCTCCTCTCCGCGCGGTTGGCCGGGGCCTGTCTCAGCCTCTGTCCCGGAGCGGCGCAGAATGGCTGGAGATGAGGCCAGGGAACCTTCGTGACATTGATATGCCACTCAAACCTTTGACCTTTGTATCTCGGGTTTATATAATGCGAAACACCCAACAGGAGGAAGAAACAGGCACTGGCCTCTGCCTGGCCCCCTGCCTGTCCCCTCAACCTTGGGGCCGGGCCTCACCCTTCTCTCCCAGGCACCCCCACCTCTGGCTCAGCCCCTTCCCCACCAACCCCAAGGCCGGCCTTGCCTCCACGCTCCAAAAGGCCTTTCCAAGTGAGGAAATCACCCAGCACCTGAGCCCAAGTACAGACAAGCCCACCTGCCCGGCCCTACCTCCGTCTGAGGACAAGGGGAGCTGTGTGCTTCGCGGCCACCGGGGACCGAGAGCTGGGCTCAGCCAAGGACGGGGGCAGCTGTCCCCGCCGAAACACTCCACAGAGGCTCCTCTGAGGTTGCTCATCAGAACCCAGACCCTGCGTGTCTCTGGGTTTTCAGGGCTAGAGCTCCGACTGAGGTGAATGGCCTGGGTCCAAATACTGGCTCCCCCTTCCCGCCTGCGTGGCCTTGGCCGGGAATGGGGGTCACCCGCTGGCTGAGGTTTGGCACTCAGGAAAGCTCCATTCTCCCTCCTGGTCAGCGGTGATGGCTGGCGCCCCTCGGCCTAGCTGGCAGCCATGCCCATTTCTCTTCCTCCCCACCCCCCACTGCAGATTCCTGTTTTCACTCTGTTGGGGGGGGGGGTCTCTCCTGCCCCCTCCCGGGGGCCCCAGGACTCCGGGCACCCCCTCACCCCAGTGTGTGTGAAGCCAGAGATTCCTTGCAGCCAAACTCTCACCCAGCAGCTCCGCTGAAAATCCTCCCGCACCCCCACACCCAGCCACCCTCAAGGGGCCTCCGGCCCATGGCCCTTGATCCTGGAGAGGGGGCAGGGCAGATCCACCGACAGCCCACAAAGCAATCACTGTGGTGAAAACAGGGGCAGGCTGGGTGAGGGGCTCCAGCCCCTCTGCCTCCCTCAGCCGGGAGCCCTCTGCAGGCAGGGTGGGGCCACAGCACTGGCAGGGGGTGCAGGGGGCCCAGGGATCCCACTGGGGATCCAGAAGGAAGTGAGCTCACCCTCGCCCACACCTGAGGCATCAGGAGGCCCCACACATGGGTGTGCCTGCAGCAGAGGACCCTGACCCCTGGGTGAGCCTTTCCCGAGGCCCTCGACGGGGTGAGGGAGGCTGGCTCAGCCCTGGAGGACTGGGCCCCATATGCCCCGCCGTCGTGGGGTACCTGGCGCCTTCAGCCTTGGCCGTGGGCCTCCCACGAGCAGGGGTCTGACAGCCCAGGGCTCACTTTACTGTGGGTGTTCAGGACACAAATGCCCAGTCACCGGTCACATCCCAGCTTCGGGGAAGTGGGAAGGGCTTCTGGGGGCTGGTCTGCGTCCCCCCTGGACTCTGTGCACTGAGGGACCAGAGCCGGAGCAGGCCACATCTGCCCTGGGTCCAGCCGGTGGTCTCCACGGGGCCTGGGGGTGGTGGGTGCAGGGCAAACTGAGGCTCCCAGGGCGCACAAACCCTCAGGGAGCCTGTGGGGCAGGGATGGGGCGGAGAGGCTCCGCAGAACCGCAAGCACCCAGCGGGGGCAGTGAATTCACAGGGCGGCCAGGAGAGGGAGCAGGGTGTCCCAGGGCTTCCCAAGAGCGTGGCGAGGGGGCCGGGATCTCTGGGCCTGGACGTGTGTTGGGGGGTAATGTTGATTATCTCGGTTTTCCGTGATTACAAAATGAATACATTTCAAAAGAGAAATTTGAAGAATTTAGGAAATGGTAGAGAAGAGCCTCCCCAAGGCTGCCTGCGCAGGGGGAGGAGAGAGGCGGCAGGTGGTATGGCCTGGACCGGGACGCAGCAGCCCTGGGCGCTCCGGTGCCCCTATCGTCCAGCTCGCTGGGCCTTCGCCACCCGGCCTTTTACTAAGAGAGAACAATGCAAACTCACAGGGAGGACCCCATTTCCTAGCCCAGACCCCCGATTCGAGGCCTGCGAATCACCCTCATCTACCACCTCCCCACCTCAGTCTGCCCTTCCCTCCTCCGGGAAGCCCCTCCTGACTGACTCCCACCCGAACTCCCTCTGAAGTCACCACAAGGTCCTTGGGTTTCCAGCCAAGGATGTTTGGACTCTTCTCCCCGCTGAGGCCGGGTCGCCTGGGTCTCCCCATCGTGGGGGCTGAGATCTGGCAGGGCTGAGGGATGCCCATGTGGGACCCGCTCTGCATGACCAAGAGCTCTCCAAAAGTGAGGTGCATGCCAGAGCCAGGCCAGGGCTGGGGCGCCATCGGGTTGGGCTTCTATTCCCAGATGGGCTTGACTCAGGAAGGGGATTCTGTGGGGAAGGCTGAGTCTGTCTCCGAGTTACCTCCACCTGGATCCCCTCACCCAGGGCCACCCTCTCATCTTCCCCAATGGCCGTGGCCGTTTAAATCTAGAAAAAAATTGGGTTTAACAACCCTGTTTTGAACTTGAACACTGACACCAATTTTTACCCTTCTCCTGCAAGCCCCCGGCCCCCAAGCACAGAGCTGGGGGAAAACCGTGCATCCGACACCCACTCAAGGGTTAACTGAGGCCAAAAGCAGCCACTGCTGTTCTGAGGCGCCCCCAGCCCTGATCCCTGGTCCCGTGGTGAGCACGGGAGTGTGGGTGCGGACAAAGCTGTGTTCATCCAGCCCTGGGTTTGATGATAGCCGCACAAGGACCCCATTCTCCGGCGTCTCCAGCTGTGTCCCCTCCCCCAGTGAGCCTGACACCCCGGGAGGGCCCCCAAGGGCACAGGCTCAGCTGCTGGGGCTCTGGCGAGATTCACAAGGGGCCTGCGCTGGGGAGCTGGCTCTGCCTGAACAGAGCAGACAGCTGCGAGTCGGCCCATCACGTCTTCCGCGGGAAACTGCTTGCGTTTTTACAACTGATTTTTGAACCTAAAAGTGGAGGTTCATATCCAGCCTGTTAAACATAATCTTATTGGTTTCAGTCCAATGTGACCTTTTGGAATCTGGCTTCCAGATTCTTGTCATATATTAGCAGGTCTTCCCAGCTGTGGAGATGTTGACCTGCCTTGCTGAGTCTTGCTTCCAGTGACTCGGAAGAACAGGCCAGGCTGGCAGCGCCTGCAGAGGGGGCTTCCCAGGGAAAATGGGGCCCCGGTGGCGTCCTTCTTGTGGGTGCTGTGGCCCACAACGTGGCGTCATGAGACCCATGTTTTTCTGCTGTTCATTGAGAAGCATAAAGGGCTTGCACAGTCTGCCATGTCCAAGAGTCTTGGGGCTGCTCGGGACCCACAGATCAGTCAATCTAGTTTTGCAGAGTCTGGGGCCCAGATATGCAGCCCTTGGGTGAGAACAGACCAATTATTTACTGTCCGGGTCGCAGTTTGCTCATCTGTAAAATGGGCATGATCATCATGCCGTCTGTGTCCCAGGCGGTCCAGAGGACTAAATGAGTGTCCAGGACACCACCTGGAACCCAGATGTCCATGTTCTCATTGAGGCCACAGAGGCCGACCAGTGGAGTGGCCCAAAAGGCTTGCCCTCTGGATCCTGGTCTGAGCTCCCAGCCAGGAGTGTGTCCATCCCCTGGGGCTGCCCCTCATTGGCCAGAGGGCAGCTCAGTTAGGTTGCCAGGTTGCCCCCTTGGTGTGTGTGTGTGTGTGTGTGTGTGTGTGTGTGTGTGGGTTTGTTCTCTCTTGAGCACGTGGCCCTTCTTTTCTGCAACTCATTCTCCTCTGAGAAGCACACCCCCTCACCGTCACTTGTTGAAAGCCGGATCCTTGGCCCCAGCTGTGTACCCCAGCACGACCAGGCATCTACTGAGCCCCGGCCTCCTGCAGGCCTCCAGCGGCGGAATTTCGCCCCTGGGCTGGAGAAGGGGATGGGGGGTGGGGGTGGGGAACAGCGCCCCGCGCCCCCTGGCGTGACCTTCTCCGCACGGACAAAGGCCGGCAGGGCGGGCGGCGCCTTTAAGGACGCGGCGCGGCGGGGTCGGTGCCAGGAGGCGCCGGGCGCGCCCCGGGGGAGCAGCGCCGGCTGAGGGGAGCGGAGGGGAGCGGAGGGGAGCGGAGGGGAGCGGGCGCTCGCCCGCGGCCAGCCCCGCAGCCACCCCAGGCGCGCCCCGCGTGGTCACTTGCCCTTTTCCCACTTACTCGGGCGGGGGCTGGGCTCTGCGCGGTGGGGGCGGGGAGCTCCTCGCCGGACGGGGGGCCCCCCGGACTTGGGGAGCCGAGCGAAGGCCAGGGGCGCGTCGGACCGGGGTGCGAAATGCGGCGGAGAGTCGGAGGGCCGCCGGGGGTCGCGGCGACGGTCTGGGTGCTCCCCTCCCCCCCCCCACGCCCGCCGCCGACCGGGCAGAGCTCGGGAGGGAGCTCCGGGCGCGGGGCCCCCGGAGCGCACCAACTCTCGGCGACCCCTCCCCGCGTCCGGTCCCGCAGCCCCCTCCTCGAAAAGCGAGTAGAGCCGGCGTGGAGGGTAGAGATTAGATTCCGCTCTTCTCCCATCAATTTTCCGTTTAATGTCACCGGGCCCCATTGTGGGAGAGGGAAGCACGTCACCCAGGCCATAAATTTGCGATTATGGCGCCTCCAGCCGCCTCCCCGCTCCCGGGACCGGGCGGGCTCCGGAGAGCAGGTCGGGACGGCGCCGCGGCCGCTCCCGGAGCGGGGATCCGGGGCGGGACCCCGGCCCGAGCCGCCCCGAAGCCGCCGTGCGGTACGTGCACTTCTCCCGACGCGGGCCGCTGCGCCCCGCGCCCCGCCGCCCTCCCCGCGGCTCCTTCCAGAGGGCTTTTGTTTCCAGCGCGGAGGTCGGGGCTTCGCTCGGCTCCCACCCGCCTCGGGCGGAGGCTCTTTGCCTCATAATGCCCGCTACTAAAAAATACTTGTGCAAAGAAAATCCATTTCGGTGGAAAGAAAACTCCCTGATGTGCGCCTGCGCTCCCACGGGGCAGAGCGGGCAGCGGCCGCCGGGCTCTGAGTCCGCGCGTGGACACCGACCCTGCCCGCGGGCCCGCGGGGGCAGAGGCCGGGCCCGGCAGCGACTTGCTCCAGAAGGCCCCGGCGGAAGTGGCCGTCGGGCGCCGGCGGCGCAGCGCTGACCCCAGGTCAGCCTCCTCTGCCCATCCTGGCTTGCCCTGTTGGACTAGGGAGTTTTCGGGGGGAGTCTCCCTTTGGGACCCTTTCCTGGAAGCTTCCCCCCCCCAGTGACCACCTGCAGCCGATATGGATGCATCATGAATTGGGACGGAATATATGTGCAGGCCAAAAAAAACAAAAAAAACAACGGATCTATTGAATGATTTTTAATTAAATGGGTCTACTGCCCTGTTAACAAAAGAGGCGTTGGGCGGGCGTGCTCCGATCAGGCCCCAGCGGTGGTCCTGTGGCTGCGCCTCGGCCAGCCCCACTGTTTGCCTCCGAGCACGGAAGGGGAAAGCGCTTTGCCACAGGCCCCAGCTGCTCTATGGGAACTTTGAAGGGAATTAATTTATTTCTGGTCCATATACGCTGCAGGTAAGCAGGCCAGCACAAGAAGGAGGGGCGGGCGGATCTGGTGCCTTCCCAGCCCTGGTTTCTAACCAGAGGCAGCCCAGGGAGGGAGCCTCCAGCCTCGGGCATCTGGCTGGGAGAAATGTCCCAATGGCCTCTGGACAAGGGGTGTGGGCTGTGGCTCAGAAGAGGAAGTTGGTGAGGTGGGCCCACCGCAGACAGCTGGGTCTGGGGTGTGAGTGTGGAGCTTGGCCAGCAACAACTTTACAGCAGGAAGAGAACAGGAGGGCTGGGCATGTGACCTGGCCAGACTGAGCCGTCCAGGCCTTCGTTTTTCTGTGTCAGAAGCCAGTGTGAATAGGCCGTAGGCAGGGTCTTTCCCAGAGCCCGGTGCTGGGGCAGAGGTAGGAAGGGGCGACTAGCAGCGGCTGGGGCTCTTCCACCTTTGGGAATGTGAAGAAACCCAGCAGGGAAGCTTGCTTTGAGGTACTGTCCACCCTGGAGCCTGGGGTGGGAGGGGGCAGGTGCCATTCCCCCCCCCCCACCCCGGTATCTCAGGGCCCTTCCCTCCTGCCTGAGCTCCGTAACTGGTGCTCCGAGGAACTTTGTTGGACTTGAGTTCGGCGTGGGGGCTGATGGGCTGCGGCCCTGAAGATGGGGTCAGCCTGGCCCCAGACTCCTCCTCTGGGTTTTACTACTGACCTTGCCGGCCCGTTGCGGCTCTGCCTGGGCCAGCTGGATTTTATCAGAGGAGACCCTGACACCCCAGCCTGTACCCCTGTCTGAGGGCCCTCCCACCAGTGTGAGACCAGGCCCCCGGGAAGTCCGGCCCCAGAGACCCTGTCCAGACATACCCTGACAGCGACATGTGTAAACACACCCAAACAGAGCCGTGAAGGAGGGCTTGCAGCAGCTGCTTACCAGGCACTTCCTCTAGCTGGTCTGGGAGGCCTGGTCTGGGAGGAGGCAGGTGTCCTTCCAGGGAGCGTGTACGGCCAGCCTCCGGCGTCTGTGACGGTGTGTGTGTGCCCGGAAGCGGCACGTAGCTGACCCCTCGCCAGGCCCCACCAGAGTTTCTGTCCCCCAGCAGGACGTGTCCAGCCACTAAGCCACCGGCCTCCATTCCCATGGGGCTGTGCTCTGTTCATCAGTAGGGTCTTTCCTCACAGGAAGGACCAGCTGGCCTTTAGGGGAGGGCAGCCTTGCACACACCCTAACCCTTTACAGACTTCCTGGGGTTTCCCCTGCCTTTTTCCAGCTTGTATGAGATAGTGGGGGGGGGGGTGGGGAGGGCAGCAGGCAGTGGGGGGCAATGAGGGGCTCCCTCTCCTCTGGGGGGTCCCAGGCCTCTCCCCAGCCCCTTCATCCTCATCAGGCCACCAGTCATGTTCCCACTAACAAAACATCTGGGGGGGGAGGGGAAGCTGGCTGATGGGACGCTCCTGCCCTTTTATGAAAATCACTTCAATTTAACCCAGATGGGTCTCCTGTTACCCTCACACAAGCAGCACCCTGAATTATACTTTACGTGTGAACACACTGGGTTATATTTAGCCGCAAATTACGCCTCTTGTGTTTAACAAGCACCTTCCCTGCGCCGAGGGGGCCGGGCAGCCTCCTGACCTGCTCAGACCAACCAGCAACAGATTTAACCCCCCAGGAGGGAGGGGCCCTGGGAAGGCCTGCTCACCCCAACTTCAAAGTCTGGCTCCCCAGCAGCTCTTGCTGCCTTTTGAAACTCCCAGCCACATCCCCAGGTCTGTCTGGGAGCCTGTCTGTGGCCTGCAGGGGTCAGCTGCTGCGCCTGGGAGGTGGGGGAGGTTTCCGCCTGGGAGGTGGGGGAGGTTTCCGAGTGAGCAGGCCCCTGACTCAGGAGCTGGGATCTGGGAGGGATTCAGTCCAGGGCACAGAGCCTGGTGATGCTGGAGGAAGACTTCCTGGGGGAGGCGTGGCGGGGGACCCTCCCAGCCAGACCCGGCCCCAACTACTCGTTTCTGTGTCTGCTGCCTCTCTGCTGTCACCAGGCCCATTGTGACTGGAGGCACTGTTTTCTGCGGGAACAGCATCCTTCTCTGGGGGACGGGAGTCCTGGGGATTTTCATCTTTCTCTCCACTCCAAAGTGGGTCGCCCCAACAAAGCGGAAGCCCCGGAAGCTGAAGATGCGGCAGCTAAGGCCACCGTCCAGTCCAGGCACAAATTCCTGGTGCAGCACCTTGGAGTGGACCTCCTGGGGTCCCACCCACAGCCAGGGAGCACCTGGGAAGGCAGGGATCCAGGCTACTCTGGGGAGTGCTTAGTGAGGGAGCCACATTTGGGGGCTTCTCAGGTGGGCTGGATGGGCTGCCCTTCCCCCCACACCCCTGCTCCCTCCAGCGCACCCTCCCACCCCCCCCACCCCGAAACTGGTGGAAGACCTCCTTCTGGAAGATGGTGTTGGGGCCCAGCCCTGCTTCCTGGAGGCTTCAGTGGTGCCTGGGGAGCTCCTCCAGCTAGGGCACTTCTGGGAACAGGTCTGATTTTTTTTTTTTTGCACCCCCTCATGTACTGTCCTTGGAAAGAGAGTGGATGTGCACTGCTCTCCCGCTGAGGGAGGGTAGGGGGTGCTGGGTCAGCTCACCCTCCTTCCCCCTCATGCCCAGTGCAAACCTGTGGATACAGGGCCCCCCCTTCAGGCGGGCCTGCTTGCCTGCCCTCTGGACTTGGCCCCCTGAGCCTGGCAGGGGGTGGGGGCGAATTAAGAGTCAATTTTTGTCAAGAAATGATTCCTAATTTGCCCTTTGACTAATGGCCCTGGGAACAATGGAGAGACACCCGGCACACAATTACGGAGCGCGCAGCTCTCTCTCTGCTGTTCTCTGGCCCAAGTAGGCATTTATTTGGAGCAGGGACTAATTCACAATTTTATGTAACTCACCCGACACCCCCACACCCTTGTGTTAAAAAAATGATTATTTCATGATTTCAGGCAGAGCAGGATCGTGGTCTTTTGGGAGCACTGTAGATGGAACTCCATGGCTGGGGACAGGCCGGGGAGGACGTGTCAGGGGCCCCCAGGCTGCGTGGGGCAAGGCAGGTTCTCCAGAACGCCGGGCCACGTGTAAACATGGGCCGCTATGTGAGATGAAGCGTGTGCACGTATGTTTTGTGCACATGGGAGTGTAACGTGCTGCGTGGTGCTCAAGGGTGCGCCTGAGTGTGATGTACGCGCACGTGTGTGTGAGACGGACGCGTGTGCACAGGGGCGGTGTGTGCGTGAGAGTGTAGTGTGGATGTAAGTGTGCTGAGAGCACGCCCAGGTGTCAGAGAACAGCTGGCTTCTCGGGCATCTGTTTACCTTCTTCCCAGGCCAGAGGGCAAGCCAGGAGGGGTGTCTGGCAGGAGAGGCATGTGGACGCAGGGGTTCCTGCGGGGAGGAAGCACGCAGAGCTGAAGGACGCCTCTGGCAGTGGTCCAGGCTGGGGCCAGGCCCACAGGCGGCCAGGGTGTGGGGGTCCCTTCCCTTGTGAAACCGCAGGCGGCTGCAGAGCCCTGGGCACCCCGGCTCAACCTGGCCTCCCATCAGGACCCCTTCGTTTCTCGCGTCTGCCCTCTCCCTGGGTCTCTCCCGCCCTAGTGGAAGGCGAGCCCTCAGATCCCTACACCATGTTTCTCTAAAATTAAAAACATTTGTTAGCTCTGGGCAGCAGGGAGAGTGAAAAGGAAACCGGAGGTTTCCTCGTTGCTGATAGTGCTTCCAGCCAAACAGGCCCCGGCCCGAGCCTCACGGGGGAACACGGGCAGCTTATTTTGGTGGTACTTGGGGAGCTGCCTGGCGGCCCGGTGCCCGAGCTGGGAAGCTGCCAGACCCTGCCGCATCCAGCAGGCCTATCTGCAACTATTTGCTGTAACAACTGTTTTGAAACAGCATTGGGGGGGGGAGAGCCCACTAGATTTGTTTTAAGTGATGCTGGGGGAAGTAGGAGGGGGTGGGGTTGGGGGGGCCATAGCTAGGCAGGGAAGAGTGAGGCCTAAGCACATCCAAGGCCTCTGGGCCCTCCCCAGGCCTGCCGCCTGTCTCGGGATGCAAGTCAGCAGGGGCAGGGGACAGCACTGGGGATGGGGGTCCTGAAAGCCAATTCTCACCCCCTGAATTAGTAATCTGGTGAACGCCAGCTGCAACCCGCAAGGGCAGGGAGGTACAGTTCTCTGCGGTCTCAAGCAGCCTGCAGGCCTCCAGTACCGCTAGGGTGGGGCCCATCGGCCAGGCTCCAGGACCTTCAGACAATCTTCTGCCCTCGGAGGTGGGGAGCAGAGAATGGGGATTTCCCAGCGGGTGCCTTTCTGCGCAAACCGCAGCATCCTGGAGACTGGAAGCCCCTTCGTCTCCCCCACAGGCGGTCAGAGGCCAGGAGTCCCCTCCTGGCCCATGGGCATCGGGCCGCGGGCGCAGCTCTGGGAACTCAGAGAAACTCCAGGGATTCCGCCGGTCGCCAAGGTGTTCTTTCCCTTGGATGGAGAATCTTTTTCTTATATGTATTTTGCTCACATATATATTTCATTTCAAACGGAACTTTAAAAGTCAATCTTACATTAAAAAAAAGAAGGTTCCTGGGCCGGGAAACAACTCATTGGAGAATGTCAGCAATGGGGTACTCCGCTACCAAACCAGAGTAGGCAACGTGCTGTCAGCTAGGGGCGCTTTGCCGGGGGTCTAGACTTCAAAGTCTCGGCTGGAGAGCTGTGCCGAGGGGCTGCGGGAAGCTCGTGGGAGTCCCCGGGCTCACGGACCGAGCAGCCTCCGCGCACCAGGCCACCGGGGCCAGGGACGCAGTGTGAGCCCGGCGCGCTCCGGGACGGCGCTGCAAGCCGCTTCCAGCCCGAGCTCCGGCCTCGCCTGGCCCTGCAAGAGGTTCCGGAGCCCAGGCTGGAGGCCGTCCCCGCCGACCCACCTCTAGGTGAGAGCGATTTCTCCCCAACCGGGCCGGCTTTCCTGGATGTGCGTGGGAAGCGGGGGGCCTCCGCACGCACCCGTAGGGGCGGGACCCAGAGGAAGTCCGTCTCCCCAACACATGCCGGGGCCGTCACTGCGACTCCATCCTCCAGAAGCCACGGGCCGAGCCCGGTGGTCCGCGTCAGCCACCCCCCACCCCAATGGTAGCGCCAAGCCCGAGCGGCCCACACCCCCCCCCCCCCCCGTCCGCAACGGGGACCTAATTCAATCGCCCACGGCCTAATGAATAGCCGCGCGCTAATCGGATCTCCAGGCGCTTTATGGATTTATGCAAGCTGCCTCTCCTCCCGCGGTTGCCGCGCGCCGCCTGGGGTCGTTTCCGAAGGCGTCGGCCTCGGGACTGGCCAGAGGCTCCGGCAGCTGGGGTTTTATCTCTGCCGCTGCGTCGGGGCATCGCCGGAGCCTCAGCTCGGGACCGCGCGCCCTGTCCCGCGCTCGCGGTGTCCCGGTGCTTACCTGCCAGCCCCGGGCTCTCCGGAGCCGCCCCGCCGGCCACGCCGCCCGAAGCGGGCGCCCAATCCCGGAGCCCCCGCCCGCCGCCCAAGCCACCACCCCAGGTCAGAGATGCCCGCGGGGGAAGGCCGGCCCGGGCCGTGCGCCTGCTTCCCCTTTCTCTCTGAATTCCTTTGATCCGCAGGCTCTGAGGCGCACCTCGGCTCCCGGGCTGCTGGGGTCGGCCCGTGGGGGTCCTGGAAACTGTCCCCAGCTTATCTCCTTTCATCAAGCGGCCTTGGGCGCCTTGAAACCGCGGAGCCAGTAATTGCTTTTTTCAGGAGGCCCTGTGCGGACTGGACAACAGCCAATCAGCGCCTTGTTTACACTCGGTGATTGACAGCCTGCTGGCAGCGTGCCAGCCAATCCCGGCGGTCCCGCGGGAGCGGGCGGGGGGGGGGGGCGGGAAAAGGAAGGAGACAACAGAAGGCCTCAGGCTTAACCCCTTCGTGTCCCTATTGGAATGAGCCGGTGGAGAATTTCTAATGCGTGTGCATGAGTTTGTTAGCATCTAGTTTAAATATCCTTTTTTTGTGTCTCCCAGAGGGGGAAGCAGAGATTCACAAGGAGAAAGAGGAGTAAATATGTATCCATCACTACTAAAACATCACCTTGACTCCCCGGGAATAAATAAATAGCATGTTGTTGGGAAATCAAATTCTAACAGAAATATTTGTTTGGAGAATATTTTTAAAAGTGCTTGAAATCCAATAACGATAATTGTTCAGTGGCTCTTATTAATTGTGGGGAGAATTTAGTTGATATGCAGGAGACTGGCTTTGAGAAATGCGAGGTTTTCGCATTGTGCATTATCAAGGTGAACATACTTTAAAAATCTAGTTACAGCTGAAGAAAAGGGCAATCTTTGTCTCAGCTATGAATTCCGGATTTTCATTCTGATGGGTGCTCCGTTGCAAAGTATGGCCAAGGGAGATAAAAATGAGAGCTGGTAGATAGATAGCCAGAGATGCAGGACCATGTCCCTGAGGTCCGATCCGCAGGGCAAGGGACAGGAGGGGACCAGGCAGGTGACTCTGGGGCTTGCGCTGCCCTGGCCTCGGGAGTGCAGGCATTCCTGAGGTCGGTGCGACCAGGCCAAGGTCCGGATGGTGGAAGGACCAGGCAACCCGAGAAGGCTTCTATGCTTGGAGCTCGGGCCTACTTGTGCGGGGTTCAGCCACCTGCCAGACATCCCAGGTATTAAAAAAAAAAAAAATCTGCTTTAACGGGTGGTGTTGTTTCTTTCTCCCGGCCTCTGTTGCACCAGAAGCCAAACGTTAGACCTGCTGGATTAATTTTAAAGAAAGAAAAAAGAAAGGAAGAAAGAAAAGGAAAAGAAAAAAGAAAAGAAAAGAAAAAGCCTCCCCCTATGCGCGGACACGCGCTCCCACTCGCCCTTGCTCCCTCTCCCGCCCTGCGCCACCACATTCCCATTCAACAGCAACGATCTGCGCAGAGGAGCTGCGCAGTCGCCGGGCTTGAATTAGGCGCCATCGGGCTCAGTAGTAGCCCTGCTGCTCCCTGATTGGCAGCTCTCTGGCCCGGCGCCAGCCTATTGGGAGGCCTGTTTACGCCGAATGAGTGGCACGAGCTCCCGGCCGCGGAGGGCTGCGCGGCCAATCAGCGCGCCGGCTGCTCGGGGCTGAGTGGCACGAGCTTATTAGTATGCAGGGCCCGTGGCTCGCCGCGCCGGGCTGCAGGTTTGAGAGCCGCTCTGGATGGGCTCGCTAGAGTCGTTGTGGTGGAAGCGGTGCATTTACAGTGCAACAGTCAGCACATTGAAAATACCAATAGGAATACAAAACAAAGTCACATTTACTGATTTAATTGTATTGCATTCAATTGTATCCAGGAAACAACCTCCAGTAAGTAACTGAAATTGCTTTCATTTTTTTTTGTTTTTGTATTTTTATTATTATTTTATTTTTTATTTTGGCTTTGGGGATTTACATTTTTTTCTTTTTAGCAAGAGAAATTCAGGGTTGTGATGTTAAGAAATATATATCTTCCCTTTTTAAAATTCCGTTATAATGTGGAGTAGGTTTTTTTTTTTAAAGATGGTCTAAATAGGAGAGCGATTTTTTTTTTTCCTCTGAAAAATCTTATCGATCGGTTTAAAATTCCCCCCGTAATGCGTCCTTGCTTTGCTCTGAGCGCTTGTTGTCTCGATCGACACCCAGCATTAAAAATAAATAATCGCGACAGGACAGGGACAGCCAGGCTGCGTCCAGCGCGAACCGCGCGGGCGGCTCCGGGCGGACCGTCGGCGAGGACCCCCGGACGCCGCCAACGAGCGCCGAGCTCCGGCTGCACCACGAACGAACCCCGATTGTTTGCCCCCCCATCTCGCTCCCTCCCCCGAGCAGCCCCGGGTCGGCCCCGCCCGGCCGCTCGGCGGCGCTGGGAACGGGCCGGCTCGGGGTGGCCTAGGCGGCCCGGGCCGCTGACCAGAGGGGCTTTCCGGCCGCCGGCTGGGTGCGGGCGAGGGGCCGGGGCGGGGAGGGGTAAGGCGAGTTCTTCGGGTTTCGCTTTCCAGAGCCTAATTCATTGCAGAACATTTCAGAAATTCTTTTCCTGGGGGGTGGGGGGCTATGAGGATGTATGAGGGGGGCAACGAGGCCGGCGCAGCGGGGCGTTTTCACCGCGCGCGTTCCGGGCAGCGCGCGGGGCTCGGGCCACGGCCAGCGAGGCGGGGTCTGCGGGCGAGTGCGCCCCGGGCCGCGGGCTCTAGTGCGGCCGGGCCCTCGGTCCTCTCCCGGGGGGGCGGGCGCGGCCGTTTCGCAGGGAGCGGGTTCTGCGGCGGCGCCGGAGCAGTCCGCGCCCCGGTGTGCCCCTGGCCCCAGCCCAGCCTGCAGGCCCCACGGCGCGCGCGCGCGCGCTGGGAGACGGGCGCCGGGGGAGGCGCACGGGAATGGGTGCTTTTAACCGGGGGGCGGCCGAAGCGACGGTGGGATTTTTAGTCCTTTAGTTACAACCAAAGCAAACCTAAAGGAGCCCCGCATTCAGGAGAGCGTGAGCCACGCAAAGCGGGGACGGTGGCTCTGGGGACCGAGCCCCGCCAGCCCAGGGAGGAGCCGAGCGTGCCGAGGTTCGGTTCTTTCCAAAATGCCCTTGTCATCGTTTCTCCGGCCGGCGCGGGGTCCCCCATTCTCCGCCGCTTTCCCTCCCATTTCCTTCCTTAGACCGGCCAGGCCTGTGGCTGCTGTGCTGTCCTCTCCTTCGGCCTCTCGAGCAGCTGGGGGGAGGGGGCTTGGAGCCCTGGGACTGGCGGGTGACCGCACGGGGCCTTCGGGCCCTAGCTGCGGCGGCCGCGCCTCCCCGCCCCGCTCCCTCCTCGGCCTGGGTTCCGCAGGCCGCGGAAGCCGCTCGCTGGCGGCCGAGGAGGCGCTGCGCGGCCTCTCCTCCGGAGCAAAGGACACAAAGAAAAGTCCCTCCAATCCAGTAAGAATCTCAGTGGCACGGACGGGCGACGATAATTCACCCCCAGTCTGCGTAAAAAAACTGGCGGGCTGGTGAACCCGCGATCCGCCGGCCAGGGGTGGAAGGTTAAAAGTGCTGCTGGCAGCCGAGCCCGCGTCCCGAGAATCGCGAGCAGCTCGCGCTTTCTCGGCAGTTCTGAAATCTCGTACTGGAAAAAAAGAAACCCCCACAGAACAAAAGCGCAGCACACACGACTCCCCGGAGGCCGCAGGGAAGCCTCGCACCCCCGCGGGCGCAGCCGCGGGCCCTCGGCGCCTTTGAAGCTGCAGGTTCCCGACCTCCCTCCCCTCCTTCTCTCCCTTTGTCACTCCCCAAGCCCCCCCACCCCCAACCCTGGCCCGGGCCGCCCCTCCCCTGACCCCGGCGCGGGCAGCCTCCTCGCCGGCGCTGCCCTGGCCCCGGCGGCTTGGCGCTCGCTTTGCAGGCCCAAGCGGCGGCGAGTCGAGTTATTTGTTAGACCGGGGGAGAGAGCTGGCGATCCCTAGAGGCGAGGGAACCCCAAACCTCTTTGTATGAAGTTGAGAGACAAAGAGAATTCTTTGTCCAGGTCCCGTTTATTTACAATGCAAAAGTTCTCCGAATAAATATTAAAAAAGCTTATCAGCTGAGCAAATATGTATTCACTTAATACATTATGTTTTCGGTTATAGATTAAATCAAACACCAAATAGTCTGCAAATAAGACGTTGTAGAAATCGTAGCATTAAATATAGCAATTTAAAATGGTATTCACGAGATGGAAAACATCTTATTCGCCCTCTCCTCACGGTGGGACGGCTAAAAAAAACCCCAAACAAACCAGGTTTCCTGCAGGGTTCACAATTAACATTGAGCCTACCCATCTCCCTTTTGTTGGAGGTGATAAAGAACATTAAAACAATGCAGGTTTAGGAGGTTAAGAGCGATATGCAGGGTGGGAGAGCTGCACACGCTCACTCACAGTGGTGCAGTTTGTCCCCGGCTCCGTGGCTCCACGCTCAGCCCCGCAGTGCACTCCCTTGGTTGGGTGGGGGTGGAAAAGAAGGGAGGTGGGGGGTGTTTCTAAGTGTCCCTGCCGGGAGGTGGAAACCCATAACTGAGTCCCAGGGTCTGCTGGGGCCTCAGCTGGGAGGAAGGGTGCACGAGGCTGGCCGACTTTCCTCGCCCAGGGGGCCGAGCTGGCCGCCACAGACCCTGCCTGCCCCGGGCTGCCGGCCGCCGGGAGACCCGGGGCAGGCGCTGCAGGGAGAAATTCTATGGCTGATGTGGGGCGTTAAGAGAAAACAATTTCTGACTCTCAAAGCACCCCCCCCCCTCCCTAAAGTCCCCAGTCCGCAGAGGCAGATCCTGGGCGAATTTGGGGGGCGGGGTAATTGTTCCAACCTCGCTGGGAAGCTCCCGGCTCGGGGACAGCAGGCCGGGCACTGCGGCGTGGCCGCCCAGGTGACACCGGCAGCGGACGCAGACTCCTGGGACTCTGGGAAGCTGGCCCGGGGTCCCCGGCCCAGGGTCCCCGCTTGGTGCTGGGGACGGGGGCCTCGTCCTGTTGAGGGGGGAGGGCGGCAGGTTCTAAAGAATGGGCCGAAAGACGCATGGGGGGATGGGAGAAGGGGAGAAAAGGAAGGTTATAAAAA
This sequence comes from Felis catus, assembly GCF_018350175.1. NCBI lineage: Eukaryota > Metazoa > Chordata > Mammalia > Carnivora > Felidae > Felis > Felis catus. Next base: position 60,310,562 of record NC_058381.1, read on the forward strand.
AAAAAAAGTCTTGAGTTACAATCAATAAAATTACTCGCTTAATTAGCATGGTTATTCGGTTAAGCGGAATGTAGTAAAAGCTGGACCTCGGAAAGATGGGGGAGAGGAAAAAGGCGAGCGTGGACCTCGGGCCTTTTCCTCCGAGACACCTCTGGGCAGCGGGGGAGGGGAGAGGGTGTGCGTGTGAGTGAGTGAGTGTGTGTGTGTGTGTGTGTGTGCGTGTGCGTGATGGCTTCGCAGATTTGGGTTTTTATCACCCAGCGGAGCCAGCAGCCTTTTGCCGCGGCGCCCTCGCCGCAGGGACCCGCGGGGACGCGGAGGGGAAGCGGCGAGCGCTGCAGCCGGGTTCCCCCAGGCTCCTCGGGGCCGAGCGTGGCCGGGACGGTGCGTGTGCGCGCGGGGACCGGGCGGTCCGGGGGCCCGGCGCGCGCGTGAGCGGCGGGACACGAGCCGCGTGCCCCGGGCCCGGCCGCCCGGCCCGGCCGCGGCTCCGGCCGGCGGGCGGGGCGAGGACCCCCAGGCGAGCCGAGCCCCCCGAGTCACCGAGTCTCTTGTGCTTGCCTCCGCAGACTATGGACCCGCACGGCGGCCGCCGGCTCGGCGCGCGGCCGCCCGCCGAGGAGCCCAGTCCGCCGGCGTGCTGACCGGCCCGCCACCCCGCCGGTGACCCCGGACGCCGCCTCCTCCGCGCCGCCCGCGCGCCGCCCGCGCGCCGAGCCGCCCCCGGGCCCCGGCCGCGCTGCTCCCCGGAGGCGGCGGCGGGCCGGGGCCGGGGCCGGGGCCCGGCATGGATGGCCGCGACTTCGCGCCGCCGCCGCATCTGCTGTCGGAGCGCGGGAGCCTGGGCCACCGCAGCGCCGCCGCCGCCGCCGCCGCCGCGCGCCTTGCCCCCGCCGGGCCCGCCGCGCAGCCCCCGGCGCACTTCCAGCCCGGAAAGTACTTCCCGTCGCCGCTGCCCATGGCTTCGCACACAGGTCAGTGCCGGCCCGGGCGGGCGCGGGAGAGGAGGCCCGGCCGCGAGGTGGGCGCGGGCCTGGGGGAACGGGCGCGCGCCCCCTCCGTGGCTCGGAGCGCTTGCGGAGCAGCCTTCGGTTTCATTTCCCTGCACGGGCACCGGTGGCGGGCCCCGAGCGGGGGGCCCCCCGAGCCGGATCATCGCGGTTTAGAGCGGCCTTCCCCGGGGTCTCCGGGGTCTCGGCGGGGCAGCCCCGGAGCCGGCTAAAAATAAAGCCTTTCCCCTCCTGTCCCCCTCCCCCACCCGTTCCTGCAGAAGAACTAAATTCCGCGGAAACCTCATTTCTGCATTCTGCATTCACATCCTTAAGACATTCTGGGGCTGGGACAACGAGGCACTTTCTGCGGGAACAAAACGGCTGTTGTGACTGGGGGGCGGGGTGGGGGGGCGCCGCGGCCTGGCGGATTAGGGCGGTGTGCGCGCGGGGTGAGCGTTAATAGGGACTGCCGGTGTAAGACGAGCAAATCCTGTTTCTATATAAAGCCTTGAAGTGTCAGGGTGAGAATGGGTTTGCAGGGGCTGCGTGTGCTTTCACAAGTGCCTCTGGTATCCTGCTAAAGCCGGACAAAGCGTGGCCAGAGCGCGGCCCAGGCTGGCGGCCCCGCGGCCCTGGGGGAGGGCAGCGCCGGGCGCCGGCCGGGCTGGGGGTGGCGCGGGACTGCCTCCGTATTTCGGTGCAGGCGAGTTCGCAGCGAATTTGCTCCAAGAGGAGGGAACTGTGGCTGCCCGGCGTTCCTGTCCTCTCGGATCCCCTTCGGGAGAGGGCTGGTCCTTAGCAGGGCTGACCCAGGCCTCCGGAGCCACCCTAACCCTTCTGAGGTGGCTTTGATATTACTGTTGAGCAAGGTCAGGGGAGAAGCAGAGCCGGGCAGCCAGGAGCCGAGGGGCAGCTGCCTCGAGGAGACCGGGGGGTCACTGGCCAGCGGCCACAGAGTTTGCAGGAATGGTTTGGGGCTTGGTGTGGGGGCCTGCTGGTCACCCTTGAAGGCTGGCTTGCTTTTGTTTACAGTTTGTCCTAAACATCAGAAATGTTGTTTGCCGCTTTTTTTTGTTTGTCAATTTGGCAGTAACAGTTATTATTGCTAGCTTGATGAACTGTGAATACTAATAAAATTATATCTGCTTTAATGGGATTACAATTAGCGTGTGGATTAAAACGGATGGAAGAGTCGAGCTAGAAGGGAAAAAGTCAGAAGGGAGGGCAGTCAGAAAGGAAAACATAAATTTCCTAAAAAGAAAAAATATGAAAATTTCTTAATTACTAATGGGCTTTTAGCATTCACGACATGAAGAGATTCGGAAAGTTAGACGAAGGCAGGGAGTGGAGGGGCTGGGCTCCCGTGCCCTCCTGGAATCAGCCCCGTGCCGTTTCCTGCCCCAGCGCGAGCCTTCGGCAAGGCTGCCCTTTTTTTCTCTTCCTCGCTGTTTCCTCTTTCTATCCATTTCTTTTTTCCCTCTCTAGATTTATAACTCAAAAGAGGAAAAGTACTTGCTTGGGAAATGGGTGATTTAAAAATATCCGGCCAGGCTGTCCCTGAAGTTAAGTGTTCCTCCTGCCCTTGCTTTGGAGGTGCTGCCCACCCGGCTCAGCCCACACTGGGGGGCTGCGGCCCAGGGCTCACGGTGGCAGCAGGGACAGCACACCCCCCTACTAGTCCCTTCTCCAGGCTGCTGGCTTGCAGCCCCTGCTGAGGGTGGGAAGGCCGAGCCTGCAGGCTGGGGGATGGGGAGAGAGCAGCTGTACTCACCCCCCCCCCCCCATATGCCAGGCCCACTAGCCTAGCAGGTAGCAGCATCACAGAAAAAAACAAGGGTCTGGAAGGGCCCCTGACACTGAGGCTTCCCCAGGGCTATCCCACTCTGGGGAGGCACAGCCAGGTGGGATTCCCCGTCAGTTCAGGTCACCGCTGCCTCTTCTGCCCCCACTCATCCGCCCACAGCCTAGCCAGGTCCTGGTCGGCCACCATGTCCCTTTTCTGCTGTTTTTGCCGGATGGAGGCACCACCAAGTCAGGTGGGAATGCGGTCGGGGTGGCCCGAACCATTGTCTTGTTCTTTTCAAGTTTGACCACGTGGTTCTTGGAGCAGAGGCCATGCTGGGTTTGGGAGATACTAGGTGGGCGCTGGCCAGGTGTGTGTGTCCTTGACCTAGACCCAGCCCGCCTCCCCATACACAGGGTGCTCTAGAGGGCGCTGGAGGTCCCCAGGGCACCCTCAGAGGGGGGCTGAAGGGCCACGTGTTCCCTGTTCCTGGAGGCCATTTCCACCCCCCTGGGGGACCAGAGAGACCTATTGTGCTTGGAGGTGTCCGACCCATTAGTGACGGAAAGGCTGGCCGAGCGGGCATCCAGCAAGAAACATCTGCTGCTGAAAGCCTTTTAAAATTGCTGAAAGCCAGAATATCGTATTGGTTTTTAAAATTTAGCTACATCAATTTTTTTTTTAAAGGAATTATACACCAGATCACTTTGCTCTGGTCTGTATCTATATATGATCTAGTTTAGAAAGAAAAAAGTATAATTAAGTTAAAAAAATTTTTCCCCATCTTGTGCACGGATTTCCAAATGGCTAGTTTGGCAGATTCTTCTTCCCATTTCCGCAGATGGCCTCGGATCCGCAGGCCAGGCCAAGGCTGCCGCAGCCGGCCGCCCCTCCCCGCTCCGACCGCCCCGCCGAAAGGAGAATGGTCTGAGCTTCTTGCTATGTGCAGGTCTGACGGGGGAGTAGTAGGGTCCAGTCACCTCGGCCACCCTGGCCGGGCCCAGGGGCTCCGGCCACCAGGCCGCCACCCGTGCTGCCCCACCCAGTGTTTTCAAAATGTCAGCTTGAGGACCCTGATGGGACGTCAGGTTTCTTCCATTGTTTTTCTAAAAATGGAAGTGCTTGTAGCTTTAGAATCGGGCTGTACGGTTTTATGGTAAAGTGCTGTTCCAGTAACCTTGTCACCAAAAGGTGCAATTAAAATGTTTGGAATCATTATTTTTAGTGCAGTGTTAGATTTTGTCTCTAATACAGATGGTCCGGAGGCAAAGCTGTGAAATCTGGGGGGGGGGTGGGGGGGGGAGGAAAATCAACAACGCATCAACCCAAGATTTTTCATCAGCACTACTGCCCGGAGCGATTGGGGACCGCGCCTCTCTCTCGGAGCATTTAAAAAATTGGCAGTCTGGCCTGGGAGAAGTGGGTCCCCACCGCCTCTTCCGGCCGGTCGTCTCCAGGCCTCCTGTATCCTCCTCTGCCCATACCCCCTCAGGCCCATCAGGCCCAGCCTTCAAGAATCATCGGGCCTCCAGCCGAGGTAGGCGGAGGTGCGGAGGTGCCGAGAGTCTTGGTTTCAGTAATCTGGCTGTGGGTTGGCTTCTCCTCTTTACCTCTTTTCTCTCTCTCTCTCTCTCTCTCTCTCTCTCTCTCTCTCTCTCTCTCTCTCTCTCTCTCTCGGGGTATAAATGGTATAAATGGCCCGGCCTGGAAGCCAGGGGCCTGGGGCCTGGGGACGTTGGGAATAAATCGGGCGGCAGGTCCCTTCTGCTGGGAGTGCCGCAGACTCCTTCCCTGCTGAACGGGCTTCTGATGGCCAGCCTCGAAAGGAAAGAAAGCAAAACACACTAGAGGAAAAAAGATAATTTCCTCGTGTGAAAAGACCCCATCAAAGGTTCCCCCTCCCTCATCATGTGATATTTTTTTGTAAAGAAAAAAATACATTTTCGTAAATACCTCATTAACTCAATGACACGCCGGAGTGTTTCTGCAACAGTTACCAACATTAAGTAGGTGTGAAAAGAGTTACTTTCTGAAGACTCTACCCATCCTGCTCTGAAAGTGACAGAACCAGACATGAAAGCGGCCGCCCAGCCGCAGAGCCCCGGGAATCCCGGCGGCCGCGTAGACCAGCCCGGCTGTGGCCGCCCTGCCCGCCCCACCGAAGCCATTTTTGGAATGTGGGTTTTTTCTCAGTGGGGCTTGTGCTGCCCACGTCTGATTATTGCCTATAAGGATATTCCTATAGGAATATTCAGGTCACGTGAGTAATAAAGCAAATTAGCCGGCGAGGCAGGGAGCGGCCTCGTACAGATAGCACATCTCCCCTGGAAAACACACGCACCCCCCCCCAAACGCTCCCCGGTTATTCTTAGAAATCTCCCTCCTCTGCTTCGAGACTGGGTTCAACAGCCCGCACAGACAGGACCGAACGCATAGGAGTCTGTTAGAATAACACGGATGAGGCTAAAAATACCCCTCAGAAACACACATAAAAAAGCCAAATCCAACAACAGAACGGGCTAAAAATATTCCAGGCTTTGGCAAAGAGCACAGAGTTAAATAAATTATACAAGAGCCATTCATGGGAGCAAGTTGACTTTCTCTCTTACGGGAACTTGGTTCAAGCTAATAAAAATAATAATTTACTGGCCACTGAGCTTTGCATGAGTTTAAATTTAATTGGTGGGGCTTCTGGCCTTTGTCACTTCTTGGCGATTAGTGGGCTTGTCCTAGCCTGGGGCAGGGTTGGGGGGGGGGGGGCGCTGGGCCTAGGGTCCCTGGAAGCACAGGACGCTGGAGCAGGGCCTGGGTGAAAGGGTGGGGTGCCCAGGAGGCCGGAGGAGGAGGGAGGCCGCGGGGTGGGGGTGGGGGGGGCGGTCAGGGGAGGCAGAAAAGAGACAGGCAAGGTGTGGCTATTTTAATTTGATAAATGATCGTACACCTTTAAGAGTGTGTTTTAACAATCAAGATACACTCCAGCAAGTTGATAGGATGTTCGCTGTCAACTTACATATGTCATCAGAGCGGGCTGTGAGCGTAAATAATGTTCTAGAGTGTGCGGGATGCGTCGCAGCCTCTGCTGGAGCCCGCCAGGTAGCACCCCTGTCCTCTGGCCGGCGCTTCTCTCTCCTGGTGTCTGGGGTCAGTGGCCAGAGGAGGGCAGGAGGTGGGGGGGGGCACTTTGGTCGAGGTCTTTCCTCTCTAGGGAGTTCCCGGGTCTCCCCGCCAAAATAAGAGCTGGGTGGGCTTGCTAGAGAAACCGGCACGCAAAGGCCTGGGGCGGGAACTGCAGCATTGGCTGGTGTCTAAATTCAGCCGTTCTCAGGCATGTTAAATTTCCCACAGGGATTAGGGTCAGGTAGTCCCCTTTGCACCCTCCTCTTCTTCCGTGGTTCCTTGGTGGAACACCCCCAGAAATCCCTGCAGGCCTTCCTGATCCCTAAAAGACTACACTTCCCAGGATGCCCCTGGGTCAGCTCCAGGGATTGGGGGGGGGGGTTCCCTAGCACAGAGAGAGTTCAGCCAGTGCCCCTGGGAGTGAACTCTTTTCAGATGGGTGACAGGGGCCCTGGGCGCCCCCCGTCCCCCGCCCCCCCCAGCCATCTTTCCCCGCATCCTGGAAGAGGCCTCTGGATATGGGCCCCCAGCAGATGGGAGCTGCCCTCCACCCCCTGGATCCTGTGTGGCCGCTGTCTTGATTGGCGTGTCCAGAGTCCCTGGGGGTCCCCGCCAGGCCCCCTGATTTCAGCCCGCCGCCCGTGCCTTCCCTCGGCGTGGTCTTCTCAGAGGGGTCCGGTCTCTACGCGAGGGCCGGCGCGGAAGGAACGTGAGGCCTCTGCCCCGCATCCGGGCTGCTCTCTGTCACCTAGTGCCACGAGAAAACCCCTCACGGCCATGCTGTCGTGGTCTCACGTCCTCAGACAGCAGCTGCCTTGCCTATCAGCATCCACCCTGAGCGACTTCTGGCAGTTTCTAAGAAGAAAGCTTCCCCCAGGACAGGCCCCTGTGCAGGAAAGCCTGGCTCATCATCACCTGTCCAGAGAAGGTTCTCAAACCAGTCGCCGCCCGCAGCCCACTGGAGAGGTGACCCTGCTGCTGCCCGTTCTTCCCGGGGCCTTCGCATCACACGACATTCTCCACGCTGACGTGGGGCTTTGGGACGCAGAGCTCACAGCCTGTCTGGCAGATAGGCGACTTGCTCTGCTCTTACCGCCCCCCCCACCCCCCCGACTCGTCCACTAGGGACCAGCTCCCGGGTCTCCGGCCCCCATTAACCTCTGGGGTCTCCATTGCCGCACCAAAGACTGGGTACCACAAGCAAACCACAAAATCAGAGCCAGCATGCGGCCTCTAGAAAATGTCCCGCAGCCTCCCGGCCGCGCCGACCGAGCTCGGGCCTCGGGAGCCCATGTGCGTGGGGCTGCCGCTCTGCCTTGGCTCTGACGCTCTGCCCGCTGACGTTTTTATGGGATAATATACCGTTTAGATCACGCAGGTCTATTTGTCAGTGGGCCGCCCCTGTTTGTTGTAATATATAATATTACTGCCTCCTGTGGCCCTGTGAACAGCTGCCTCCGGAGGCCAGGCGACCGGCGGGAACTGGGCTACGCCCGCGGGAGGTGGGGGGTGCTGGATTTGCCGAGGGCCTGGCGGGGAGGCGTCCAGCGCCCAAGCTGGGAGCCAGCCGGGCTGGCATCCGAGGGCCGCTGCAGCTGTCTAGACGATTAGGTTCCAGATTGGATCAGCCAGGAAGAGTTTTTCATTCTGACCTGGGGTGGGGGGAGGAGGAGAAGGGAATAAACAGGTGGGTTGGGTTCCCTGCCCCCTGTCCCCTCCCAGGCCCCCCAACAAAGAGTCCAGTGTCTCTCGATGCAAATGCTTTTGAGGCTCGGTGGGGGGACCCACTGTGTGCCTGGAACCGAATGGAAAGATGAAGCCCCCCCACGCCCCCCTCAGGGCAGGAACTTGGTTTTCCACTGGAAATTTCCAGAAATGGGGGAGGGGAGGAGAAGATGGGTGTGCTGTCCGCAGGAGCCTCTAAAGCAGCAGGCTGGGGTCCCCGAGGGTGGTCTGGGAGCAGTGCCTCCTTGGGGCACCCCGTCAAGAAAGTGAGTCCTGAGGTGAGTTGAATAAGAGCTCAACGAACGCCCTGTGCCGTCCTCCCAGGAAGGTGGGTCTCGGCCGGGTCCCTCGGCCTGTCCCTCCGGGAAGCCAGGGGCTTTCCTCCGGGGGATGTCCACCCTACAGGCAGCGCCGGGGGAGCGCACTGTGGCCCCCCCGACCCAGAGGCAGGCGTGGTGGAGCACGGCTGGACAGGGGCGAGAAGAAGGCCCTCTGGGGGCCCCAGGAACGGAGCCCAGGGTGGGGACAGCGGTGCTGGCAGTGGGTGGGGCTACACTGCCCGCCCGGTGTCCACCCAGCAGCACTGAGTGACAGACTCCATCCCAGGCACAGCCTGTGTCCCCTTTGTGGACAGAGGCAGAGGCCCACCCTGCGGACCCCAGTGGGCCAGCCAGAGGGTAACTGGCTGAGCTCACCTGTGCCCCCAGGGCCCGGATGCAGGCCGCACTCTGCTCACCTGTGCTCAGGCCACCGGACAGGTCTCACGCTCACCCACGACCAGCCTTCCGGGAATCCCACCCGAATTCTGCGCCCACCTGCCCAGTGACCTGAATGTGTGCGCTGCTCTGTCTCCCACCACCTGCTCCTGGGCCCCTGCCGGGGTGGAGCCCCTTCGGGGCCCTCACTTACGGGGCTTGGACCTGGTGAGCTGCCCACCTCATTTTAGCTCCTTCCTGCCCTCTCACTGTGGACCCCGGAGCCCCTGGCCCAGGCCCCTGCCTGCTGCAGGCTTTCCCATGGCCACTGCACTGCCCCACGCACCTCTGCTTCCCTACCCCCCGCCCCTCCCGGAGCCACCCTCCAGCCGGTGCCTAGGCCGCCGGTGCCCAGGCCTTGTCCCCCGCCCTTGTTCTGATCCGCAGCTGGCCCTAGAGGGTCCCGGCCTCACGCACTTCCAGAGCCCCAAGTGATTCTGCCATGCAGCTCTGCCCAGGCCCCCCAGCCCCGAACGTGCCCCCAGCTCTGCTCGGACTCCCCCTGTCCTACTCCGGAGGGCCTTCCTGCGCCTGCAGCCCACCTCCTGCCCCACGTGCTCCGTGGCCATCCCAGCGCAGCCGCCCTGACCCGTGGCGGTGGGGGTCCCTTCCCCAGTGGACGGCAGGGGCCTGAGTGTGGGGTGTCCGTGTCCTCTGTCCCCGCGGCCTGCCAGAGCTGGGCCACCCAGGACGGGGGAGGCCGTAAGGGGGGTGTGTGCCGTGCTCGGGCGGCACGTGTGTGCCTGTGGACACGAGGTCTCTGTCCTGCAGTGTCACCCGCACGCTGGAGAAGAGGGCAGACCAGGACCCTCTCCGGGGGAACCGACCTGGGGAGACGTGCCAGGGCCTGCACTGGCCCTAGGTCTCCTCGCTAAAACCAAGCTGCCCCGCCCCCACACCCGAGCACGACGCGGGGACGCTTGTGCTGGCGGTGCCCTCCACATGTCCCCAGCCTCTGCAGCCACCTCCCAGGGGCCAGGGCAGCATCTCCTCACCTTCCAGAAGCATCTTGTGTCATTGCAGAGGCTCCCAAGCTGTGCCACATTCTAAAAGGTGTCGGAGCTGAGCAGGTTGGCACAGTGAGCTCTCCCCTGTGTTAGTATCACACCTGGCGGCAGGGGTTGGGGGCAGAAGCCAGAGGCTTCACCTGGGTCACAGGGCGCTGGTGGGAGGGGAGGACATGCCCCTCCCATCCCTGGTGGCCGTGTGGGTGGCTGCGCCCGGCAGTGGGGTCACGGGTGGGGGGGGGGCAACCAACCAAAGGAAGATGAGAGCTGTGGAGGGAAAAGGGGACAGGGAGAAGGCAGGGGTCGTGGGTCTCACCCCCTGCCACCGTGGTGTCTCCGTCCCGGGCAGGCAAGCCTTTCACGCTGTGCCGCTTTGCTTTCTGGAGCTCGAGCCCTGGGAGGTGTGCGTGGCGGGACTGGCCGTGCCCAGGCTTTCTGACAATCGGCAGCCCCGGCTCTGTCCCTTAGGAGCCCGTTAGAGCTGGCTGGACACAGGCTTGTACACAGTCCTGCCCCAGGATGTGCCCGGAGGCCTGGAGACAAAGTGACAGGGCCCTGGGTCTTGCAGGAAGGGCTGCTTCCCTGGGGACAGTCAGGCAGACCTTCACGGGTCATAGTCCCCCCGGCCCTTCTCCGTGGTGTCTGTCTTGAGGTCCTGTGGTCTTGGGGCCTTAGTCTGACCACAGAGTTAGACAAGAGGTTCTGGGGGCACCCGAGGGGCTCAGTCGGTTAAGCGTCTGACACTTGGTTTTTGTCTCAGGTCATGACCTCACGGTTGGCGGGTTCAAGCCCCGTGTCAGGCTCTGTGCCGATAGTGTGGACCCTACTTGGAATTCTCTCTCTCCCCTGCTCCCGCTCCCTCTCTCTCTCTCTCAAAACAAATAACTGAACTTTAAAAAAAACTTTTAAAAAATGCATTCTGGCCCTTGCACCCCGGCACTGGGGAGGTAGAGACCCAGGTCTGGGCCGAGCGGCCTGCAGGTCCTAGAGCCCCGCAGCGTGGTGTGCGTGGCCCTGGGTCGGTAGGTGGAGGGGACACTGGGGATCTCTCTGGAGCCCACAGGGAACGGTCCAAGGTCAGAGGCAGGATGGCCCCGGGAGGCTGGGCAGATGACCCAGGGCAGGCCCCGGGGCCCGGAGGTGCAGGGCTGTTCTCTGCCTGGGGCAAGGGAGGCTCTTGGGGTCACCCTTGGGCTCCTCAGCCTAGGTGCCACTGCATCCTGGAGGGGCCCTGCCTGTGAACCGACCCTGAACCCCCCAGGCGGGCCAGCAGGGAGAGATGCATCTGTGGGCACCTCTTCCCTCGTGAGTGTGCAGAGATGCGGGTGGTCGCGGCCCAGGACTCCGGCCTGGGGCTGTGAGTGGACCTGCGTCTCTCCTCTCCCGGCCTGTGTGTGTCCCGGGCCTCCCCGAGCACGTGTGTACCTGGCAGGGCCTGAGCGGGACTCCACAGCCAGCCTCCTTTCTGCTCCCCCTTTTCTACACCCCCAAACCCTGGCCCCAGACAGGCACCTGGGCCCAGACTTGTAGTCAGTTTGGGCCAATGAGAGCAAGACTCAGCAAGACCCCGGGGCTGGGGACACTTGCCGGGGGGGCAGGTTGGGTGGCGGCCACTGACTGCCAGACGGGGAGGGTCACCCAGCCACAGCTGGCTGGCTCTGTCCTCTGCCACTCAGGTCCTGACTGAGCACGAGAGGCCCGGAAACTCTCAGGTTAGCGTCTCCCTCCCTCCCTCCCTCCCTCCTCTGGCTCTCCAGCCGGGGGCGGCCCCGGGGGCTGCCCTCATCTCTCTCTCGAGCCGAGCCTGTGTGCTGACCTGACCCAGCACACCAGCTGGACTGCAGGCCACCCCAGCCTCACTGAGGCTCCTTCCCCACAAGCCCCCCTGCACCTGCCCCTGCAGGCCCTACTCACTCTTCCTTCCCAGCCCCTCGCTCCTGTCCCTGTCCTGTCCCTGTGCGTGTGCTCAGGAAGGCACCTTGCACTCCCCTGTGGCACTAGCCCGGGTACCTCCTCCCCTGCACTCCCCAGGGCCCTGGCGGCCAGCAGTTGGTGGGTTCAGGACCCAGACATGGATGAGAACGCGGTGAGGGCAGAACTGGGGCCCCCAGCTGCCTTCTTTTTTTCTTTTTCATTCATTCATTCATTCATTTTTGAGAGACAGAGACAGAGCACAAGCGGGGGATAGGCAGAGAGAGAAGGAGAAACAGAATCCGAAGCAGGCTCCAGGCTCCGAGCTGTCAGCACAGAGCCTGATGCGGGGCTCAAACTCACAAACCGTGAGATCATGACCTGAGCTGAAGTCGGGCGCTCAACCGACTGAGCCACCCAGGCGCCCCAGCCCCCAGCTGCCTTCTGGCCTCAGCGGCTTCTTGTAGGAAGGTGACAGCAGATCCCTTTGTCCCCGGCCTGTGTGCCCGGCCCTCCTCACCCTGCACAGGTTGGGGAGGGGGAGGGGCTGGACTCCGGAGCCTGCAGGACGTGTCCTGTGTCCCCATCCAGGCAGCCCACCACGTGCCCCAGCCACCCCGGCCAGCAGGTCGCCTGTGGGCAGTTAGCCTGAAGCTGGTCCCCTTTTTGAGACTTTTTGCATCCCTTTGGGTCTCCTAAAAATAAGGTTTTAATTTATTTTAAATTAACATTAGAATTAAATCTAAATTAAGTTGTAATACATCTTTAGGCCAGCTCTTGAGAAGCCCTAAACGTGTGTGAATACAGATAAGACCGAGAAAAGTTGGAAAGGTGCACATGCGGCTGCCTCGTCCTTCGTAACCTGTTGCAGATTTGATGACAAGTAGCGGAAACCCAAAACGATGAAGTCCAAAGGGCCCTCGCTTGAGTGGGAGTTGGGCCAGCGGTCCTTGCGGTGCCGAGCGCGAGGAGGGACAGGACGAGACACCTCACAGGGGCCTCGCGGCCCTTGCGCCTACGGGTGCTCCGGCTCTGCTAGAAGGGAGGTGGGGGGCACCTCTGTGTGGCCGGGCTGGGAGGCTGCCAGCTGGCCAGGGCGGGGCTGGGGCACTTCCCACATGAACCCGGATCTCTGGCTTGTCTGCGGAAGCAGATCTGTTCCCTGAGTTGCCGACTCCCCTCCTGATCCTCCCTTCCCCTTGCTGAAGGTTCCTTCTCTGCTCCGGGCTCCACTGTAACTGCTACAAAAACCCTCTGCACTTGGGTTCCAGGGCTTCCCTGTGTCTTAGCTAGCTCCCGCCGTGTAACGGATCGTCCCAAACTTGGCAGCTTACAACGGCAAACGTTTATCGTCTCTCTTTCTGTGGCTCAGGATTCTAAGTGAAGGTGTTCGCCCGGGCTTCAGGCATCTCAAGGTTTGGCTGTGGGGGACCCCCTTCCAAGCTCCCCCTCCCCCCCACGTGGCTGTCACAGGCCCCAGTTCCTTGTCGACTGCTGGCTGGTGACAGCGGTTCCAAGGGTGGTGAGCAAGGCGGCAGCCACGGTCTTTTTATGACCTGATCTCCAAAGGGCGTTTTCTGTTCGTAGAAGTGAATCTAATCCTGCCCACGCTCAAGGGGAGGGGGTTCCATGCAGGGGTCAGGGCTCGTGGGGGGCCCCACTGGATCTGGACCCCTCCTGAGGCCATAACTGCCCCAGTATGCCAACTACTCCCAGGTCCCCTCTGCGGCCCGGGCCCTCCTCCTCCAACTGCTGGCCAGCCGAGGCCCCCACGTTCCCGGGCTCCCTGCGTGTGACCCAGCCCAGCCGCTGGAGAACTCCCTCCCTCTCGGCCCCTGCCCCCTCCTTGCTCCACAACCCTGTCGTCACTTGGTCACGGGGACCCCGCTCTGGCCCGTCCCCTTCAAAAGCCCCATCCCTGATCGGCAGAGGGCCCTCAGACAAGCGTGGGCCTGCTTACCCCGCTGGCCGGGCATGTTGTCCACAGAAGCACAGCATCATCTTCCCACCTGTGAGATGTCTGCTCCCAGGGATGCTACCAGCAGGCCAGCAGGCTGGCCTCAAAATAGCCTCGAGGACGGTGCGGGTCACTGAGAGATCCAAGGGCCACTGTTGGAGGCCAGGGTGCCTGGCCTGCGGCTTCCTCGGATCCCAGGCGGGGCCTGGGTGAGGGCAGGCGACCCCGCACTTTGCGGGCACTCAGGAATTGTTTGTCTAATGAATGAGCCTGGTTAGAGTTTCACTCTCTGGAAGGAGCCCGGGGTTCAGGCTGTGGCTTGGGTGACAGGGGTGTCGCACCGTCAGGTCTGGGCAGCACTTTCTGCTGCTGTTCCGGAACCAGCAGCCTGCTCTGTGCAGGTGCAGGTGCCCTGGGCTTACCTGGGCCGCCCCCTGGACCACCTGCAGCCAGTGCAGGCCCTGGGTCCCCCTGAGGAGAGGGGAGCTGGCCCCGGGCTGGCCACTGCACAGGCAGCCAGGGGTCATGGCACATTTGTGGCCTCTGACCCTCGGAGGCTAAGTGTGAGGTGTCCTCTGGGGGACCTTGCCTGTCTGGGCAGCCCAGCGCAAAGCCCCCTCCCCTCCTTTGCACAGGACACTTGCTGGGAGCCCGGGGTGTGAATTGGGCAAGGGGGACCACCCTCAGGCTCGGGGACGAGTCTCCTGGGGCAGATGGGGTCCAGGTGACAGAGGCTCAGTGACACCACTGGTTGGCCCTTGGTCACATTGGGAGCAATGCGGGAGCACAGGCCTCCGGGCCGGAAGCCCCGGGCTGGTTCTCTGCCCACGTGCCTCCTCCCTGGACCCGTGCAGCCCGCCGCCCCCCACCCCGGCCCCGGCCCCAAGCGGCCGGGCAGCCAGGGAGCATTGGGCAGGGTGCCAGGTGGCAGGTGAGCTGGGATGGGGGGTTGGCTGCTGGGTTTTCTGTCATTTGGAAGCCCCTGCTGGGCTGGCCCTGGCCTGGTCCCCCACGGCCTCCCCTGGGCTGGCCTTCAATCTGGTCCCATTCCAGAGGCCTCCCCTCCCACCTCAGGGCTACTGCTCTGTCCTGGGGGCCTCTGGATCAGTGGGGTGCAATTTCCCCACCCCACCTTGCCCTGCACCCCAAAAGTCCCCAGAAGCACCATCTGAGGAGTGAGTTTTCCTTCTACTTATGCTGTTCTTTTTTTAACATTTATTTATTTTTGATAGAGATACAAAGCGTGAACAGGGGAGGGGCAGAGAGAACGGGAGACACAGAATCCGAGGCAGGCTCCGGGCCCCGAGCTGTCAGCACAGAGCCCGATGCGGGGCTCGAACCCATGAACTGTGAGATCATGACCTGAGCCAAAGTCAGACGCCCAACCGACTGAGCCACCCGGGCGCCCCGTATTCTGACTGTTCTTAGAGACTAGAATATCTCATCTTGACACATGTGAGGGGATGGGGTGCTTCGTCAAAGTGGCCCGGCTGCAGGAAGACACAGTGAGAGTGCGGAGAGCCCCCGGTGCACACCCGTCCCCTCCCCGGGCTGCCCTGCGAGCCCTGTGGGCCAGGAGGGGTCTACACCCCCAACCAGGAGCCAGCAGGGAAGGGGTGCGGAGGGACGGCCCCTCAGAAGGTCGGGCTGCCCAGAGGTCTCGGCCAGGAGAGGCCCGGGGCCTGGGTCACTCGGGACCCCGTCTGTTGGGAACGTTGGACACGGGTGCCGGGCAGGCCCAGATCCAGGCTCCCCCCAGGGTCCCCTTGGGGATTTGGTCTCACGCAGGCGTCTCTTGGACGAGTCACATTGGCTCTCTTGGCAGGATACTGCCAGGCCTCCACGCGGCCAAGGGCATCGGCTTGGCGGGAGCCCCTGCTCTGACCCCCACCCCCCACCCCTGCACGGTGGTGCAGTCTGAGAGAGGAACGGCATCTCTGGTTCATTAGACCCCTGCCTCTTCTCCACCTCCCTCCCCCGGCCCTCGCATCCCACACCCTGCACAGCATTTGCGGGCACTGCTCTCAGGACTTCTGTTCCGTTCCGCGTCCCCAGGCTCTTCTACTGTGGGCATTTGGCCCGGGTTTCTCTCTGGCTCTGTGCCCTTCCTGCCAGGTCCCGTGTCCCCTCCTTCAGGAGACCCCTGCCGCGAGCAGAGCGCTGTGGGCCAAGAGACCCTTCTGGCCCTGAGGGCAGCCTTGCGCTGACCGGGCCTGAGGCAGGACCAGCTTCTGAGGGGCGTTGGGGTCAGGTGGCCTCACCCTGCTGTTCCTCAGCCCGTCCCTGCTGCTTTCTGGTCTCTGTTCTCCGTAGGGTCGAGCTGCTGGGACCCTGGACTCACCAGGGGAGCCCGTGCCTGGCAGCGGGCCTCTCCCTCGGGGCCCCGATGGGTGTTTAGTGCCCGGACGCGCTGCCGGGTGCCGAGTGGAGGGCTGGGTCGGGCTGGGTTTCACGGAAGAGGCCGAGTGCACACTGAGCCTTGAGAAAGAGGCGGGAAGGGATGTATTCTAGAAGGGGCAGCCCTAGAGCGTGAGTCCCCACGTGGCTGGATCGAACCAGACCTAAAGGAGGTGGCTGGGAAATGAGGACAGAAAGTCAGTACTGGCAAAAAAAAAAAAAAAAAAAAAAAAAAAAAAGGAAGGAAAAAGGAAAGGGGCATCTGGGTGGCTCAGTTGGTTAAGCGCTGACTCTTGGCAGGCTGGTCCATGCAGTGACCCATGGAGATCTCGGTGCCCCTTCTGGCCCCACTCCAGGACCTCGCAGCCCGAGCCAGCCCCGTTCTGGGAGTCAGGCCCTCGGTCCCCGGTCCTTCTCAGGCACGAGGGAGCAGAAGCTGACCTGGGTCCTTGCAATGGCCGGGCAGAGCTCTCCCAGCCCAACATGGTAGCCGACCCCATGGCCGGAGGTAGTGACCCCAGCGCTCACGGCCGTCCCTGCCCGCTGCCCCACGGCCACAACTCTGCTGGAGCTCGCTGACGCACACTAGTGCCTCTCCCGCTTGGCTGTGGGCGCCAGGTGCCTGGTCAGCCTGTAGCCTCACTAGGTGTCTTTGGGAGGCGTCTCCAGACCCCTCCACGCCCACCCAAGGCAGCCCAGCTTCCAGGCCTTGTGTCTGGACCTGGGCTGGATGTGGGGTGTCATCTAGGATGTTCCTCACACCGGGGAGATGTGGCGTCCCCAAGGGCCCCATCCTGAAGCTGCCAGGCTCCGGGCAGGGCAAGAGCCCTGCACTTACTTGGGGCAGCAGAGGGGCTTACGACCCCAGGCTCGGTGATGCTTTAGCTCGGCTCTGAGTGCCGAGAGAACCACCTCTGTGGCCAGCAGGCTAGGGTGATGGCGTGGGGAGCCTGTGCCCCTGACAGCTGCGGCGCACGTGCCTTCTGCTCTGGGGCCAGCACCCAGGTGGGCATGCAACAGGGGTGGCCTCTGGGTGGGGGTGAGGGGTGGCAGGAGAGGGACAAGTTGTGCACCTTGATCTGGGGGCGGTAGGAGGGATAAACAGGTGGAGAAGTGGATAGATGGATGGGTAAATGGAGGGCAGGATGGATGGAGGGAAAGAGGGAGAGAGGGATCCACAGGATGGGGGATGCACCTGGGGTGAACCTGACCCCAGGTGGCCTCCAGCCAGCACCTGCCCCCCACCCCTCAATTTCTCCGGCTGTGCTGGCCTCGGGGCCTCTGCCCAACGCAGCCAGTGGTGTTGCCTTCGCGAGGCTGGGGCGGCAGGAGGAAGATCACAGTCTCTGGGCCCCAGTCCACTGCCAGGCCACACAGGACCCGGTGTCTGGTCCTCTTGGCTGGCAGTGCCGACTCACCGCCCCCAGGCATGGAGCCTTCCCGCGAACGTGGTCCCATCGGGACCCGCCCGTCGCGGTCTCCATCCCGTGCCGGCAGGACCAGATCGGACCAAACCCCGAGAGCAGACCTGCTCGGCCCTCTCCACGCCCCCCCCCCCCCCCAGCCCTCTTGCCTGCCCTCCAGAGTGTCCTGGAGGGGGACGTGCTGGCTGCCCCACCGGGGCGAGTGTGCAGGGAAGGAAGGCCGTGTGAAGAGAAGCGAGGGGGTGGCCCTCAGCCGCTGCTGCCCAGACCCCCCGGCCGAGGGGCCCTCTGAGTCACTCTCAGCCCCGAGTCCGAGGGCGGCCCCTTCTGCCCAGCCCAAGGGCTAAATTTACCCTTTTAATAAGAACCAGACTTATATCCGACTTTCCTTTTCTTTTATTAGTTCTGGGCTGTTGGCGGTCGGGCCTCCCCTGTCATCTTGCTTCCACGCTCGTCGGCTGGGTGGCTCAGCAACCACAGCATTTTCCTATTATGGCCTGAGAACTGCTGCCTTTGGGCCAACCGGGGCTTCTGGAAGGTTCTCCTGGGCCAGCGGAGAGGGGCTTCCCATGTGACACACGCATGTTTCTGGGCTGCCTCCGCATCCTAGGGCTGGGCCGACCAGGAGGTTCACCCACAGCTTCACAGTCCTGCCTCCTCCGCCCGTCCCTCCTCCCTCCCTGTGCCCGTCTCAGGTTCCTCTCGTCCAGCCAGCGTCTCGGAGTCGTGGACGGCAGCCGGGATCCTTGGGAGGAGCCCTCAGGGACTCCTAGGGGCCGTGGTAGCAGCAGGGCAGGCCCGGTGTCTGGTGGGACGGAGTGAGGGAATGGGCCGGACAGGCCAACATCTGGGGGCGGCCAGCGTGTGGCCGGAGGGGACCGCCCCAGATCTGGACGCTGCGTGGGTCCCGGATAGCCTGCCCTGCGGGGGCGGGGGGGTGTCACAGATCAGAGGGGACTTCGTGCCAGTCTAAGCTGCTTCTCCCCCGCAGAGGGGGGTGGGCTGCCTGCGGGGAGGCGAACTTGGCCACGTGGCCTGCCAGCTGTCCCCCAGAATCCACACGACTCCTGGAGCCACTGTCAGCTCCGGGTGGCTGGGGGCTGAGCAGCCGGCCTGGGCAGGGGCCTGCTCCCGTGCAGCAGGGGCTCAGGCTCGGGGGTCTCTAGTTTGGTGCAGACGACAGGCGAGGGTCCCCTTCCAGCACAGGTGAGCCGGAATGTGCTCCCACTGCCCAGGGCGGGGGAGGAGGTGGGCAGGGCCCGGCGGCCTGCGGCCCCTCCCACGTCACCCCGGGGGCACACGGAATCAAAGGTCGGGGGCCTTTTCCGGGGCCAGTAAGGGGACCAGTCTGGTGGGGGCCTGACCCTGGGAAGCGGGTCTTTGAGGCCCCCCTCTCGCAAGAATTGGGTCAGCCACCTCGTGCGTGTTCGGGGCCGTGCCTCAGACACGCGTGCACATCTGTGTCCTGTGTGCACGCCCGTGGCCAGCGTGTACAGCCGTGGCCACGAGTGTGCGCCCGGACACGCCCCGTGAGCGCCCACACACGGTCACTGTGCTGCCTCTGTGCACGCGCACACGTGTGCCCGGGCCAGCGGTGGGTTCCAGCCGGGCCGGGACCGTTCTTGGGTGGATCTCCCCCCGCTTGCTTCCCAGCCTTTCCATCTTAGTCCATGCAGGACCAGGGCTGAACGCCGATG
This sequence comes from Felis catus, assembly GCF_018350175.1. Lineage (NCBI taxonomy): Eukaryota > Metazoa > Chordata > Mammalia > Carnivora > Felidae > Felis > Felis catus. The sequence goes on from NC_058381.1 coordinate 60,329,327, forward strand.
GACACTCTCCTTCCTTGTCCCCTGTCCTGGAACGGGAGGGGTGTGGCCAGGTCCCTGGGGCGGACCTCCTGCCTCCTCTTCTCTGACAGCTCCCTCTAGGCCTGGCTCAGCACAGGAGGGGCACTCTGGCCCCCCAGGCGGACTGCCTGTCCCTCCAGTGTCTCAGCAGCCTCTGGTGTCCTGGGGGAGACCCCGGGTGCCCCCCGCGCGCCCAGGTGGGCCCTGCAAGGCCTGAGGGAAGCGGGGAGCCTGAGCAGGTATGAGCAGGAGGGTGGGAGCTGGGGAAGCCCCGCCAGTAGCCAGTCAGCTGGGCTTCAGGAGCCTCAGGAGCCCTGAGAGCCCGGGAAGGGCTTGCTTCTCGGAGGCGGCCGGCAGCCATCTCGGTGAGGCCTTTCCTTCACAGCCCGTGTCACGGTTTCCAGAGAGGGAGGATGCCGTCCCCGTGGCTCACGTCAGACACAATAAGTGCCCGTTCTGCCCAGCTCTCGGAGGCCCTTCTGTCCGCCTGTCTTTCCCCGACTCCTGCTCCCTCTGCCCTCAGCCTGGGGTCACGGTGAGGAGACAGGCTTCTCAGGAACCCCCACCACAGGACAGCCTGGTGGGGAGATGCGGGCGGTGGGGAGGGCACGGTGGACACCTGGCACCTCAGACTTGGGGTGCACGGCACAGGGCCACCCGTGTTGCTGCCAGTCAGGCCCGCGGGGGTCTCGGTGGCCCCTAGACCGTAGGCTCTCCCCCGGGCAACACCTGTGCTCTGGGGCAGGGGCATCCTCAGCACCTTGGCCATGGCAGGTGGGCCTGGCAAACAGATTGATGGAGGAAGACCCCGTTCTCCAGTGTTGCCCGGCCACGTGGTGCCCCCTCTCCAGCGGGCCAAGGCCGGACTCGGTGGTCGCTGGAGGTTCCTGGGGTGTCCGGGGCATTCCAGCTGGGGCAGCTGCGAGGGGCCGGGTCGTCTGGGCCTCGGGGTGTGGGGTCAGATGGGGCTCCGGGGTCGGGGTCGGGGCCGTGCCCGAGGACCTAGGCCGCCAGAGGGTGTCAACCAGGCCTCCCGGGCATGCTGGCTTCCGGAGCGGTTTTCTCAGCCAGCCGGGCGCCCAGGCCAGGCCTCCGTGGGGCACTAGGCAGAGCGAAGGCGGTGCTACAGCCGGGACTAGAGCCCCGTGTCTGGCCTGGGCTGGCGGCACGGCGGGCCATGCATGACGCTCAGTACACGGCGGCTCGCCTCTGGCCCTGCTGAAACGTCACACAGCTTCGGGCCCCTTCCCCGAGGTTATCGTGAACGTGGGACGTATCTGTGACGGGAGCTGACAGAATCTCAGGGCAGTGGCCACCATGACCGCTCCTACTGGACGGGGCAGCCTCAGAATGGATAGGCCTCATTCGGACCTCAGCTGAGGCACTGGGGACCCCGGGGTCCAGACTAACGATGCCCCGTTCCTTGGTCAGCCCCGTGGTGGCCCGTTGTCTGGGACTGCATGAAAGCAATTAGTGCGAGGTTTGTAGAGCCCCTGGTCTGAGAGGGGTAGTGTGAGTGGCTCCAGGACTGGAGGACTGGAGCTCCCAGCCGGGGCAGGGGCGTGCAAACCAGGAACCCCTCTGGCCTTCCCTACTGCTCAGGCTCCCACCGTCCCTTCCCAGGCTGGTGACCGCAGCGCTCCGTGGGCAAGGACCTTGCCAAGAGGAAAGAAGCCTTCAGCCCAGTTCCCGGCCAGACTTGGCCTCGAGGCTCCGGCCCTGGCCCTGGCCCAGGCCGCCTCTGCTCACGCTCTGTCTGGGGCTGGCTACTGGTTGGCGGGAGGGGCTAGGGAGCTGGTAGCCAGGTCTGCCCCAGGCCCCTGCCGGCCAGGCACGCTGCCAGCTGCAGACTCCTTGGAGGTGGAGGTGACGATGCGAGCCGGCTGGGGGTGGGGGGGGGTTCCAGGGGCCATCAGCCCCCTCCCCGCCACCCGGCCCCGCAGCCCACCTGGCAAGGCCTGCGGCACCTTCGGCTGCGTCCACGCCTCTAGGCCAGGACGGTGGGGAAGAGACCGAGCCGTTCAGAGCAAGGACCGTGGAGCCCGCCGCACAGGGCCCAGGCAGGGGGGACTGGCCTGCAGGAAGCGGGGGGCGGGAATGGGAGCCCCTGGCGGGACCCGGCGCTGCAGACCGGGGTTGTAGGAGGGAGAGGCCCCCTGGGTCCCCGCAGGAGTCTCCCACAGCGGCTCAGGGCACCGGGTGTCTGTGTGTGCAGCCGGGGCCGGCCAATGCCTCTGTGACGCTGTTGGGCCCAAGAGCACTTGTGGTGTGGGGGCGATGGGGTCTCCAGCGCCCTCTGCTTCCTTCCCTGTGTCATCCTGTCTGCATGGCAAGCCCCTTCTGTTTTCCAGCTGAAAGGAAAAGAGTGGAGAAGGTTCCCCAGGTGGATGTCTGAGTCAGCCACCAGGCCAGCGGGGCAGCCCCTCAGTTAGCAGGGTGGGCAGGGGCAGCCCCGCCACAGGCCGGGGAGGGGGGCTGGGCTGGAACAGTGTTTCAGCATTTCCACTACGTTCCCCGCACTGTGGGGCAGGGGTCCCCTCCCTAGACACAGAGAAGCCAGCTCTCTGAGGGCCCCCAAGAAGGTCCCCTGTGTCAGGAGACGGGCGGTGTGGGGCGAGGTGGGCCCCAGGCTTGGGGTCTCTGGCCGAGGCGGGAAGTGTAGCCTGTCTCCGGTATGTCCCCTGCTCTGCAGAGCTAAGACCAGGGGCCGGCTGAGCTGAGGTGCCACCCTCCTAGGCGTCCGTGCGGTGGGACCCCCTTCTGGAATAGGGTCAGAACAGAGCACCCGTGAGTGTCCCCACCCAAGGCCAGGATCAGTGTCCGGAGGAGGGCATGAGGTCCTGGGACCCCCAACCCAGATTTTAGCCTAGAGGTCCAGTATTGGGCCTCAGGCCCTGCTCCCCACCCGCTGTAGCCCCAGGTGGCTGACCCTTGGGGATGTGGTGGGGGGGGGGGGGTCTGCAGAAGCCAGACCTCTGAGGCCAGAGCCTCAGGCCCGGGAGACCCTGCACGGGACCCACCTGGAAGCTTCGGCTTCCCTGGACCCCAGGGTCAGGGGGCCCCGTGGGACCCTGAGCTGCATTTCCTGCCCAGCCTGGAGCCTGGCCCGCCGCTTCGCCCCCGCGGTGTGGGAGAGCTCAAGGTGTGGGCTTCTCAGGCTGAGCTCCTGGAGAAATTCATTATCCAGACCCGGCTTTTGGACTGGGCTGCTTCCCAGTGTCCCGGGAGGAGCAGGGTGGGAGGGACCTTCCTGGGAGGGTGCGGGGGTGGGGAGGCCTGGGAGACTCTGGGCGAGGCAGGAAAAGGCCTGCTCATCCTCCAGGCATGCCCCCCCCCCCAGGTCCCTGGGGCCCAGCAGGGGCCGCCCTCCCACTCCTGCCCCTCCACCCGCGGCCCCCGGAGGCCAACACTTCCCTTCCCAGCCCAGAGTCCCCTCCCCTGGCTGGACGCCTGTGGTCTGGCCGCGGCCCATGGCAGTCCCAGCCCTGCGGTCCGGGAAGTCCCTGGCCCCCGGGGCACCTTCGTCCCCTGCCCCTGGGTCTTCCCAGGGTCTCCCTGCATCCTGACACCCACCACAGAGGTCGGCGTGTGCTCCAGTCCCTGGCCGCACTCACACACCTGCCTCTGTGGCCGGCGCCCAGGAGAGGCCCCACTCCTCCGTCTGTCCCGTTCACACGCTGGAGGGGAGGGAAGCTGCCAGGGTCCCCACCAGGGCAGCCCCTCCCTCTCCCCTGCTCTGGGCCTTGCCTCCTCTCTGCTGAGTCACCCGGTGTCTGGGAAGCTCCCAGAGCCAAAACCGGGCTGGATGAGGAATCACAAATTCACAAAATCCCCCTGCCTCCCGGGCAGGGAAACAGCTGCCCTGACTCACCTAGGGCAGGGCCTGCAGCCTCCGGGGACCCCCTGAGAACGCCTGCGAACCCCACCAGGCCCCTCCCTACACCCAGCCTGATGGGGTGCTGAGCGCCCAGGCCGCTGCTCCCCATCCCTGGGCTGGTCCCAAGCCAGGCTCACTGCCTGTGAACAGGGGTGACGAGATGGCGGGGCGGGGGCCAAGCAGGGCTGTCCTAACCCCCCACCACCCCCAGGGGCTGCTCCTCAGAGAGCGGTCTGTGTCCGCCTGCGTCCTTCCTGCGCAAGCTGCCGTCGCCATGGAAATCCAGGGAGGCGCGCTCAGCCTGGCCTTGGCCACTGGATTTGGGCAGGGAGAGGGGACACAGTGGCGGGGGTGCAGGTGGGCACGGAGAGCCGGCTGTCAGCGCCAGCGCGGAGTGTCCTGGGGGACAGATGACTATGTGTGTCCGCCTGCCAGGCTGGCCAGGGTGTGACCCTGAGAGCCCCGGGGGGCTGACAAAAGGCAGGTCTGGCTTCATCCTTGTCTCTGCCTCTGCCTCCGCTTCTGTCCCTCTCACCTGGGTGGGGCTGATGAGTCCGTTGGTTGGACCTGGGGAGAAGGCTGAGGACCCCACTGTGGGGAGGGGCCGGTCCCCCCAGTGCTGCCCAGAAGGCCGGCAGAGGCTGCGGGGCCCACGAGGCTGGAGCAGGGCCCCTGCTGATGCTGGGCCTTTCTGGGAGGTGTGGGTAGAGCGCTCTGGCAGGTGCGCCGGTGGCTGCGGGGCCCCGAAGCTGCCCGCCACCATGGCCTGGGAGAGTCAGGGGCTCGGCCTCTGAGGAGAAGGCCCACCGCAGAGCCAGCCGCCTGCTGCCCGCGGGCACGGCACTCGGCATCCCATTGATCGGGGTGGGGGCGGGGGGCGGTGCTGGTCGCAAAAGTGCCAACAGTGGCAGGAGGGCACGGGACCCCGAGCGTGTCTGTCGGGAGCCCGAGTGGGCCGTTTCTCCTGCTTCTGAAGACAGAAGCCCCGGGGGTTTGGGGCTCGAGAGTCACCCCTGGAGACGGGCTCCTTGGCGGGCTGGCCCGGTCCAGACTCACCCTCGCCCCCTGTGTCCACAGCCAGCAGCCGCCTGATGGGGAATTCTCCGGCGCCCTCGTTCATGGGCAGCTTCCTCACCAGCAGCCTGGGCTCGGCGGCCCCCGCGCACCCCAGCGGCCCCACCCCCGCCCCCTCGGAGCAGGCCTACCGCGGCCCCCACCCCGCCACCTCCCAGATCTGGTTCTCTCACTCCCATGAAGGTGAGTCCGGGGCCAGGGGCCGGGGGCCAGGAGAGGAAGCCCCCACGCACAGGGGAGGTGGTAATTGGTTGGAAACGGGGGGCGGGCCCCACCAGGCAGTGGTCCTGGCCAGATGTGCACCGCAGATGGGCGGGGGGGGGGCGGGTGGAGAAGGAGGTGGGGCCGAGAGGGCTCTGGGGGAGCCAAGGAAATGTGGAACACAGCTGGGCAGGCCGGGGCCGGGCTGCACCCTCTGCCTGGGGCTGCGCCCACCTCCCCAGACTCAGAGCGGTATGGGCTCCAGATGTACCAGCTGGGAGGGAGGTGTGGGGGGGGGGGGGAGAGCTGTCAACATGCTCCTGCAGCCACCTCGGGGGCCTCGCCCGGAGCAGAGCCCCTCCCGGGCCCCTGGCCTCCCCTCGGAATGCGGCCCTGTGCACGCAGGCCTTGCGGCCGCCCGGCAGGACAGCCCGGGGGCCCCTCGGGGACTCTGGGGCTCCCCTCCGGTTTCCCAACCGCCTGCTGTCTGTTCAGCCCCTCGCACTGGGACGTGTGCGGCAGCCCGGGCCCGTGGCTGCTGGTATCCGTGCGGCCCGGGAAGGGTTAAGCCCGGCGGCGGTGGCTGGCACGCGGAGAGGTAATTGCAGTTGGCAGCGGGCACAGAGGGCTCTCCGCTCCTGGCACCGGCGCCGCCGTAACTCAGTGACTGCTGAGCGGCAAGCGTTGCGTTTGCAGAGCGCGGACCCACACGCCGCGCCCGCCGTCCGTGTTCCAGGCAGGGAGATTAGCGCCCGGCGCTGCTGGAGAGCCAGAGAAACCTCTTTGTGCAACAAGAAAGGGGCTGTTTTCCAAACAGGACAGGTGACAAGTGAGGGACAGTTGTTAAAATAATCTAGGCTTTAAGCGCTGCGCAGGGTGCACATGTTGGGCAGGCGATAAGCAGCGAGAGGTCTCCTTCCCGCTGGAGGGAGGCCGGGTGGACGGGGCAGGGTCCCCGGCCCAGACTCACCCCCCTGCTGCCCGCTTCCCACCCCCGCACTCTTAGTAGCCTCCCCAGGGGGGACCCGCTGGTGCGGGCGGGGCTGGGCGCTGGGGCGAGGCTTCCCTGGCAGCGGTGGGTGGCCCCGCGCGCTCAGTGCCTCTCCCCCTCCCCGCCCCTGCAGCTCTTCCGCCTCTCTGTCCGCCAGGCAAACTCCCAGCCCTGGCAGGAGCATCTGGGAAGGATGTCTGTAGGAGGGAGGGGTGGGGGGCTGCAGCAGCCACGTGGGACCACCTCAAAATAACGAAGTAACGGAGGAACGGCCACGGCCCCACCCTGGCCCCGCCACAGGTGCATGGGCACACCCGGGCTGGCTGACTTAGTTTCCCCTCCGGCCCGCCCTTGGGGACCTCAGCAGCGCGGAGGGCGGTTTGTGGGCAGTGCCACCTGCCCTGGGGCCCAGGGAGAAGGTGTCCCTGTCCTGCCCCTCTGGGGGCTGCGGGGAGGGCGGGGTGGGAGGCAGCCTGCAGACGGCGTCCTCAACGGCCTCCCGCCACTCGCTTCCCCTGAGCCAACGGCTACATTGGCGGCGTGGCTTTTGGCCTTCGGGGCTCCCCACCGCCCTTAGCTGCAGCCCCAGGGGAGTCCGCTGGCCGGGTGGGGGGGCCCGTGCGGGCCTCCTGCCTGCCTCCACCCTGTCCTGCATCCCGTAGAACCTTCTTTGAGGCAGGGGCAGCCTGAGCAAGAAGAGGGTCGTTGCTCCCGCTCAGACCAGCCCTGGATTGCCCCAGGACTCCAAGTCATGTGTCCATCCACCTGGACCTCCTCAGGCTGGACATGCCCACAGCCTAGTGGGCGAGGGCGTGCCTGCCGGGCCGATGGGCTTAGTGGACAAGCGCAGGTGGCCAAAGACAAAGGGAGACAGGGTGTGGCTCTTAGCCCCCCCGACCAGCCCCCTGAGCACAGGACTTGCAGGGAGCAGGGCCCACCCGAGGCCGAAGAGGAGCCTCGGGAGAGGCAGGAGCCCTGAGGGGGAGGGCACCCCCGACCTGCCAGGTCCCACCTGGCGGTAGCCGGGATCTCTATGTCCTGGCGACCGTGCCTCAGTTTACCCCCTCGCCACCTCCTTCTCTCTGCCCTCCGTGAAGCCGCCCCGCCTCGGGATCTCCTTCCTGCGGGGGTTCCCTGCCCTCCGCCCTCCGCCTGTCTGCCTGCTGTAGCCTCGCTCCCCGACAGGCCACGTGGTGCCGGCTGCCTCGCTGTGAGCTTGGAGCGTAAAGGCCGGCGGGCGGGCGGGCGGGCGGGGCCGGAGCGAGTGGCAGCGTTTGCTGGCTGCCTGCCCTGGCAGCGTGCCTGGCTGCTAGTTTGACTGGGTGCCAGCTGGCTCCCCGCGTGCAGGGGCCTGTTTCTCTGCCGTGTGTGTTCGGAGAGAAGGGGGGTGAGGCGGGCGGGGGGCACGCGACACGGCCGGAGCGTGGGGGCCGGCAGGCATGGTGGGCTGCCTGGGCGGGCCGCTCAGAGGTCTGGCCTCCCCCGCGTCCTGCTTCCTCCCACCACAGGGCGGCAGGTGCCCAGCAGAACCTGCTCCCCACCCCCTCCCTTACCTGGGGTGGCCGGGGCGGGGCCTCTGAAATGGCTCTATCTTAAGGAGGGCAGCAGGCCAGGCCCCGGCAGTAAGTGGGGGCCGGGTCAGGGGAGATGGGCCCACGTGCCCCCCCCAACTCCAGGCAGGACTCCCCACCCTCCCACCGGTGGACCTAGCTTGCCATCTGGGGGGGCAGCCGCCAGGACAGGGGCCCAGGCTTCCGCTTCCCTGGCCGAGCAGCTGGGGTGCAGGGGAGGCACCCTGGAGCTGGAGGAGCCGCCCCGGAACATCTGGCCGGAGGCAGAGCCTGTCTGCCCAGCCCCCAGGCCTCCTGCTCCCCGCTCCAGGCTCACCCAAGTGAGGGGTCCTGCCAGAGACTGGACATTCCCCACCGAGGCTTAGGGTGGGAGTGGGCGTCGGAGCTGGCCCCAGGGCAGGGGTGAGCTAGTGTCCAGCCCGCCTGCCCTGGGGGGGTTGGGGCAGGGGCGGGGGCACAGCACAGCTGGTCCCATTGTCATGGAGTCCGGCCCCCCTGTCCCCACCCCGCCCCCAGCTGCCTGGCTGGGACCACCCACAGGGCCGGTGAAAGGAGATTCTGTTCCTGGGGGCTCCGCTGGGGAGGGGTGGGGCCCCCTGGCTGCTGTGCACCACAGCCCCGCTACTTGTGGTCTCTTGTGCCACCTGGAGGGGAGCCTTGGGTGGCAGCGGGACGCGTGCCATCGCCGGCTGTGGGCCCCGCTGGCCTCTTTATCCGAGGCCCTACTTCTCCATCCAGGGCTGGGCCGGCCTCCAGGAGCGCTGGGGACCACACCAAAGTGTGGTTGGATGTTCCCCACTGCTCCCGGCCCCCGGCCTCCCCTCTGCCCCCTCTGTCCCCTCTGAGACCTCATGGGGACTTCTGGGAGGGAGCAGAAGCCTGGGGTCATGTCTGTGTGAGGGACACAGGTGTCACCTGGCATCCACCACCTCCGTGTGACCTCAGAGGCCGTCCTGGCTGCGGAAGCTTCATTTCCCAGAGCCGTCTAGAGGGGCTCTCTGATGTAGGTCTCTGCCCTGGACCCCAGCCCCTTCCCCCAGGCCCCGTCGGCTCCTTCTTCCTCTCCTGGCCTCAGTTTCCTCGATGGCTAAAATTGCCTCTGATTCTGCCCCCACAGAACCACCGATGGTCGCCCTCCTAGCGCACCCCGTCCTGGGCTGGGTACGGTGGCCCCGAGGCTGCCTCCCTGAGTCCTGCCCATGCTGGACGGAAGGAGGAGGCAAGTGGGGGCGGCCGGCTGCTCTGAGATCTGAGGACAGAGTGTGGGGAGGGGCCCGAACTCCCCAGATCCCAACACAGAAATCAGGGCTGCCCCGCCGGATAGGCCATATCCGGCCAGAGGGAGGTCCGTCTCTTGTGGACCTCTGACCCCTCCAGAGCCTTCATGGGGCTTTTGTGGCCGGCCTTCTCTCACCCCTCCCCACGCCCTCATGCCCTGGCAGGTCTCCTCCGTGGCCCCAGCTCACCGCTGTTTCCTTCATGTGGCTCTTCATATAGCAACTGGTTGCTGAGGGCACGGGTCCCACCTGATCCCTGTGAGGCTAGTCCCCGGCGGGCTCACTGTACTGGGCCAGCCTGCCTAGCCCTGGCTTGGTTCTTGCAGCCACAGGTGGCCCTGAGGTAGGGATGCCAGGGCCAATCCCTAGCTCTAGGTCAGGCCAGGTAGCACGCCTGTGGTGCTCAGGAAAATGATGCTTTGTCCTGCTGCTGGCCCAGGGATGGTACCTGCCTCGTTAACTTCAACGAGCAACCCCGCGATATGGGGGGCGGTTGTTCACCCATTTTATAGGGGAGGAAACAGGTTCGGGCAGCTGTGTGGTGGGTTTTGAGTCCAGAGAGTCTGACCGGGGGCCGTCTGGTCCTCTCTCTTGGCTGCCCTCTGAAGCCTGTCTCCCTCTGCCTTCCTTGTGTTGGGAGTAGATGTTCCCCGTTTCCAGCTCCTGCTGGTCAGCCAGGCTCTTGGCGTAGAGGCTGCTCTGGGACCCCGGCCGGGGGCGCCTGCCTCGTGGGCCCCTGCCCAGGCAGCCGTGGGCGGGGCAGCACCGCGCTGGACCAAGCCTAAGGCCTCTGCCCCTCGTAAGGGTCATCATCACTGCTCAAGAGCTGCATCGGCCTTAAGTCCACAGCGCCCGAGAGGCTGGGAGAGCCAGCGCACCTCTGAGCCTCAGTTTCCCCATCTGCAAACCGCCCTCACCCTTCAGACCCAGCGCTCTGTCTGGCCTGTTCCCCGCGGCAGCCGTCCGCTGCTGGGCCGGGGGCCGCCGTTTGCAGTGGGCGCGTGTGTGGGGGCAGCACTGGCTGGGCGAGGGGGAGGCCCCTTGTCGCTGCCTGGGCACATGGCCTGTCTGCAGCATGACTGTACGGGTCCGAGCAGCCAGGATCCCCCAGGTGCAATGACCTGAGTGTGGCCGGGACGCCCCACCCAGGGGGCTTGGAGCCCTCCGGAGGGCAGGGTGCAGAGCCTGGGCCAAGAGGTCTGGGCAGGGCAGGCGGCAGCCCCCCTGCATTTCCCGGGCAGCCAGTTGCGTGGTGGGATGTCAGCGAAGGTTTTGGGGGTGACGCCGGTCCGCCCCCAGCTCCTAGCTCTGAGGGGCTGTTGTCTTTCCCGCCTGGAGGCCTGCAGCGATCTGGGGCCCCAACCCTCCCAGGCCTCCCCTCCTTCCGAGGGCTCTCCCCTAAGCTGTGCTGCCTGAGCCTCCCTCCTCCCTGGGAGCACGTGTCAGGAGCCCGGGACTGTCCACAGGCCACCCGGATCCTGGGCAGGCTGCCCGCCGCCTGTGCTCCAGAGACGCCTGCAGGAGCCTGGCCCCTTCCCCCAACACCTACTGCTCCTCGGAGCCTGGGAAGAGACCGAGGCTGCCAGGCCCTGCGCCTTGGGCCGCGGGGGGCAGTGAGTATGCGGGGAGCGCCTGAACTGGAAACTCGACAGGTGGGATGGAAGAGGAATCCACACGAGACTGCCCTTGGCCGCCCAGCTAAGGAAGGCTGAGGCAGGGGCACTCCCCGAGGGCGGAGCTTCCAAAGCCCGCCCCCTCCCAGAGAAGGGGTCTCACGCAGGGCAGGTCGTCCCAAAGTCCAGAGGGACACCCAGAGGTCTGGCCACCAGGCGTGAGGGGGCCTGTGGACAGAAGCAGGGAGGACCAGGGGAGGGGCTGTGGCAAGGTTAGCGCTCCTCCCCGGGCAGACATGATTAGCCGATCGCCGCACTCGAGCCGCCTGTAGGTGCAGCCTCAGAATCCTTCTTAACCCAGTTCTGGCCTGTCCCGATCATCTGGTAGACTTGACGCCACAATGGAAACCCGCTGACGTCCTGAGTGAAAGGGGCGTCTCGTGGGAGGGAGCCGGCGTCCAGTCAGTGTCGGGCATTGGGCCATGACCCCTAGCCTGGTACCTGTGGCAGAATCCTAAATGATAGCAGTGCGTCAGGGCCCCAGGAGCAGGGGCCATTTGCCCAGCCGTGTCCCTGGGTGTCTCTGTGGAGGTCATCGTGGGTGAAATAAGTGTGGGATCCTTCAGGGCTGGCAGGGGGAGGGGGGGGGCTGCTGGGCTCCATCTGGGGGAACTTACCCCTGCTGATCCCCAGAGAGGGCCTGACCCAGAGGAGATGGGCTCTGATTGGTCAGATGGGCAGTTGAGCTGCTGGGAGCCCGCCCCGCGTGGCCAGTTGGGCCTAGTGGTCGTGTTGTGGGGAGCTGCCCTTGGGAGCTGATGCTGGGATCAGCTGGCAGCTACAACCTGAGGCTCGATGGCCGGTGAGAACTTTCCAGCAATTGGAGCCTCAGGATAGGGGAGGGAGTCACCCTCCAGGGAGACAACAGTGGCCCGGGGCACATGGGCGTCTGTTGTCGAAGGATCTTGTCCTGAGAGCCGGGCAGGACGTTGGCGGGGTGAAGGTGGTTGGAGCCTCCCAGAGTCTGCTGAGCATGCTGCCTCTGTGTGGAGCTCTGTGGGCCTGGGCTGGGGCTCCCTGGCCTCCCCGCCAGAGAGCCCTTGTCCTCTGGTTGGCTGGCCGCACACCGCGGCCCCCCCGCCCCAGACCTGGCCGGGAGCATGCCTGCCCTCCGGCCTCCCGAGAGACCCAAGAGCAGTCCCCAGCGGGCAGGATGCCCATTTCATCACACCCATCGGGTGATGGCCTTGACCCTCTAGGGTCCCCCATTTTCACTTATGTCGTGGGGTTGAGTGTCCTGGCAACTCACAGCAGCGGGCAGGGTCGACGGTGTCATTGGTGAGACATCCACTGAGGCCCGGGACCCCTCCCCAGAGCTCCATCAAGAGCCTCCAGGGCCTGGAAGGGACAGACCTGGGGCCCGGCTCCCCACCGTGGGCCGTTGCTTAACAGATTTGCCACCTGTCAATTAGCTCCCACCTCAAGGATTACGAGGGTCTGGAACGGGGTCCTGGGCCACCATATTCCCTGCAGGAATGTGGGCTCCTGGGCTCCTGGGCATCCAGCCCCTGCCCCTCTCCCTGCACCCCGAGCCGTCCTGAGAACCACAGCCCCCGCCCTCTGCCGCGGCCCCGTCAAGGACCCACCGTGGCCCTGCCTCATGCCTTCTCATGACAGCTGCTGTGGTTTGTAAAATCAGCTTTATTTTCTTCAGTTCAGAGAGGATGATCTCGGCGAAAAGAAAGGGACCTTTCTATGCTTGGCTGGGAGGCCCCCTCCACGTCCCCGTCTAGTCCCCCCACCCATGCCCCTTCTGCTGCTTTTTCCCTCTCCCCCAACTTCCTCCCCACAGCTCGAATCTCCCTGTGGGATCCCCGAGGGCAGGGCCTCAGGCAGCTGGAGGTGGGAGGGAGTCCCCTGCTCCCTGGCCTGGACTGCCACCAGCTCCGCTCAAAAGGAGACGGGCTCGGACAGGCACCCTAACACCGAACACCCCGCCTCCGACCCAGGGCGCCGCAGGGAGGGGCTCCCCGCTCAGCCAGCGGACGCCACGGGTGGGCGGCAGGCCTAGACCTCCCGAGGGGTCACGGGGGGGCGGGGGTGTCCACGCCCGGGAAACGGGTTCTGGGAAGGAGGAATTTACAGACTTCTGTTTACCAAAACGAGGCCCCGTAAAACATTTAACAGCGGCCAATTAAAAGGGGACAGCTGCGGTGGCTTACCACCCCGGCCCCCGCCCGCGCGGCACACACAGGCCCCGGCCCCCCGCCCGCCGCCCCCGGCTGCTCCCGGCCCGTCCGGCTCTCAGCTTTTGTCAAGTCTCCCAGGAGCTGAGTTTAATCTAGGGAACAGCTGTTCCAGATGCGTCTCCCCACACAAACTAGGCCAGTTGGCCAGGCAGGAGGGGGCTAGGAGGGGACAGGCCGGGGCGGTGGCTGGCACCTTTCCCGAGCCCTCACATGTGCCTGGGGACGTGAGCCCTAAGCAGAGAGCCATCCAGGGACTTCTCCGGCCTCCAGATGGGGCTGCCGGGAACGTCCCTTGGGGACAGGGTTCCACAGCTCCACCTCTGAACCAAACTGCACCATCTGGGTCTGAGGGACCGAGCCCGCTGGGATCAGGGTGCAGGCCACCCCATTCGGGCTGGGGGATCCCAGACGGCCCCCATTTGGTGCTGACCACTTTCCATTCCAAGCTCTGCCCCTGCGGCTGCATTCACCTCTGAGCTGAGCTAGGCAGCCTGATCCACGGTGGCACAGCGCACCCCCCGCCCTGCCCCCAGCCTCACGTCTGCCAGGGGGCTCCCGGGGCCCCTAGTGCTCACGGTGGGCTCCAGGGCTGACCCTTGCTGCCTCCACCGCCGCCCCCGGCACTGAGATAGAGCCCCCACGCCGGCCTCCACACTCCACCCTCCGCCTCTGCGGCCTCTGTATCCAGGCAGACCAGCCCCAGGCCCTCTGAGGACGCGGGGGACTGGAGGCCTGTCCCGTGGTTCTGGCACCGCCCCTTCTGGAAAGGTGTTTCCCAGAAGATACTCCGTGGGGTGCTCAGCCACCAGCTGTTACAAAGAACGTTCCACTCGAACAGCAGAGGGCTTCTGTCGTAAATGGACTCAGGGAAGCAGTTAATGGGCAGGATGAAATGGGGCTCTCTGCCCCGGGACTCGTCCGGACTCCACTGTGATACTAGGAGGGGTGCTGGTGCCCGTTCCCCAGGCATGGGGCTCACGGCTCCCTTTTATCAAGGGCGACAGGCCACACACACCAGCCTGGGGGGCCAGCCTGCCCTCCCCGCCCAGGACTGCTGTCCGCAGGGCCCCACTCGAGCTCCTCCTTGTCCCTGTGGCCGCTGCTCCCCGGGGAAGACCCTGGATGGCTGTTCCCTCCTCACAGCCAAGGCCACCTTGAAGGGTGGGAAGGTGCTCCTGGGAGCTGATTGCTCCTGGGACAACCATGGGGTGAGAGAAACTCCTACAGAGCACGTTCAGAGCGTCACCTCCAAGCAGGAGTCTTAGAGTAAGACTGTCTTCCTGCCTGCCCCAGCTGTGGGCCCCCACCCCCGTCCCTCCCTGCTGGGCCACGAGGGGGAAGGACCAGCAGTGAGGAGCCCCAGTCAGGGTGGCTGGTGGCCCTGGACATCCAGCAGACACAGCTCCCCCAGGCTGTGCTTATGCCTGTCTGTCCTCGTCCCTTCTGGGGACAGGGTGTGCATCCCAGGTGGCAGGAGCCCCCAAGGTTCAAGGCCAACAGGTGGGGCCAGCTCCAGGGTATGGCTGGCGTTCCTGTGCTGGGTAGGGCCAGGCCCCAAGGACGGTTTAGGCCCCAGAGGGACGGAGAAGGGCCTGCCTGGCATGACTCAGACCCCAGGAGGGGTGTCAGGGCTGGGGGCCAGCTCCCTCTGTAGATCTCAGAGTGGAGGCCGGGCCGCTGGAGAACCCGCCATGCTGGCAGTCCCAGCAAAATGCGAGTCGGCACCCCCCGACGGCGCCAGCCCCAGGGTGCAGGCTGCCCGAGCACTTAGGTGCCCGTTGGATGGCGTGGGCCGAGGTGGCACCTGGCCCTGGCTGCCCTGGCTGGCAGTTCGGCCTGTGCAGCAAGGGCCTCCGTCCAGCATGTGTGTCCGCTGCGGCCCCGTCCTCCCAAGATGCCTCTCCGAGAGGAGCTTTTGTTGCCCTGCCTCAGAGCTCCCGCCGTGTGCTACTGGGGGAGGGACCGCAGGCGCCCTCTCCCATCTTCCTCTCTCCCAGCCCATCAGCAATTCAATTTGTGCCGCACCAGAGGGATGGTGTTAGTCGAGTCAGAGTTAATATGATGTATTGATGGGTTGATTTCCCACCGGCGGGCTGTATACCAGGCTCTGCGGGGCGCCGCTCGCGGGCCGCCCACCGCTTCTCCCCTCCCTGGGGTCAGGGCGCATGCGGGCCGGGGCCTCGGGGGTGCCTCTGCAGCCAGTGTCCTTGCTCCTCCAGCTCCAGGGTACCCCAGATTTTCGGGGAGTCTGGCATCCACCTTCCTACCCATGAGCCACTTGGATCACCATGGAAACAGCAATGTTCTCTATGGGCAACATCGTTTCTATGGAACCCAAAAAGGCAAGTGCTGGCTTGGGGCCTCACTGGGGGTCTGGGGCGCAGGGCCTCCGGGAGGGCGGGGCCGGGCGGGGCTGGGGGCTTCTGGGGTACCAGGTGAAGACGGCCAGCCTGGGCAGACCCTCCTCTCCGGGTCTCAGGCCACGGCGGGGTAGGGACCGAGGACAGGGAGCCTGCTTCTCAGGCTCCCGGAGGATTTAAAGTCTCAGGACCATGGCCAAGAGGCAGGTCATGTGCTGGGGTTAGGTGCACACCCTGAAGACACAGCCATGCTGTCTGGACGTCTCCGGCTCCGGTGGAAGATTCCCAAACGACCGAAGCCCCTAAGGGGTGGTGCCTAGCCCCTCGGCACCTAGCCTTGACCTGCACACACGATTTCCCGATCCCCACCGCCCTGGGCAGCTCAGGGGGGGAGGATGCCATCAGGCGGGGGTGGGGGGGAGGAAGCCCCCAGAAGCCTGCACTTCCTGCCTCACCCAAGCTGCACACCAGGGCCTCAGGTCAGACAGAGGCTGCAGGCTGTGTTGGGGCATCAGTGTGCCCCAGCAGGCAGAGGAGGGGCTCTTATTCTATCGGCAGGAGGGGGCCCCCAGGAGGTGTCTCTGGAGAGGGGACACCGAGGTCAGGGCTTTGCTGATGAGAAGGCAGGGCTGACGAGACTGTGGGGAGGGTGTACATGCACACGTGTGTACGTGCATGCGTGCCCTCTCGGGCGTGCACACGCACTCTCATGCAAAAGCCCAACCTCAAGGTCATGGATCCCATCGGGGAGCCCACAGGAGATGTGGCCACCGGGGGAGGGGCTGGGGCCCTCAGTGCCCTGTCTCCTAGATTTTTCCTGGATGGGATCACATCTCATTTGCATTTTAGGAAGGTTTCTCTGGGGTCGTGCCAGTAGATGGGCAGGGAGGCTGTTGGGTTCCTTACCATGTTTCAGATGACAAGTGATATGGACTTGAATTGGGTCATGGGGTCCCACTGGGGATGTGGAGGGGACATGCAGGTCAAGAAGTCCTAGGTGACCCCCATTCATGGCCAGGCTGTGGGAGGGGTGCATCTGCGGGGGAGCAGTTCAGAGGGGAGGGGTGAGTTCGTCTTCCACACAGAGGGACTTTCCCAGGGGTATCCAGGAGGTGGCTGGACACACATGGTGGGGGACAGGTTGAGCCAGCCCAGGGAGAGGGGCCAACCTGGGTGAGGACACACACAGCTCCGGGGATCCCAAGGAGCCCCAAGCCTGGGGCCCTCAGTGGAGGCGGAGGAGGGGACCACAAAGCACCCAGCAGGGTCTGGCTGATGGACAGGACACCGGGCTGGGCTTCAGGGCCTAGCAGTTCAATCAGAGTGTGCTGAAGGGGGCCTCAGGGAAGGAAGGGAGGCCCCCAGCAAGGTGACCCCCAGTGAGGCAGTTTTGGGGTGGAGCCTATGGCCAGTGCTCATGTCCTCCTAGCCCTGCCCCAGTCCTTTCTCCCAACAAGCTTCCCACTCCCGGACATTGCTGTGTCTTGTGCCTTTGGGCCGGGCGGGGCAGCTGAGGTCCGGAAAGCTTTGGCCTTGACCCAGCCAAGGATGGGCTGGCTGGGATTGATTCGGACAAGGGTCGGCCTGTGCCAGGGCCAGGAAAGCCCGCCACCCCCTGCCCCAGGAGATGGGTAGTTGAGGGATGCTCCCCGGAAACCAAGTTTCCCGCATGTGGGGCCAGGTGCTCCGCTACCCAGCCAGAGGACAGCCCCCACCGGCCCCAGGCGGGGTCCCCCAGACTCCCACGCGTGCAGCCGTTTGACAGCATTTGTCAGGGGCGACAGCCCGACCCGGTGACCCCGAGCCCAGAACTGCCCTTGCAGTAATGGGGCGCTCGTGGCCTCTCGGCTTTCAGTGCTGTGGTGGAGCCCCACCCAAGAACGTTTTGGTTTCGGAAATCAAGCTAATTAGGTTTCACCCAGGCTACTCTTCCCCGGCGCCCCGCCCCCTGCCCCCCTCCCTGCCAGTTTTAATTAGCAGGAAATTGACAAGGAACTTATGTGCATGAGGACAGTTTTACAAGTTCCAAATGTTTCTTTGTTCCCCCTTGTCTGCCCCCTCGGGGTACCCCAGGTCCACAGAGACAGGAGCCCAGCTTTGGGAGCAGCGGGCGACCCCGGGGCCAGCCTGGGACCCACATAGAGAGCGTGGCCCCAGGCTGGACAGCAGGCCACGGCCCGGCCCAGGGAGCTGGGGGTACACTGCCCCCTACTGCCCACCCACCCACCACCAGCCTCCATGGGCCCAGAGCTGTGGGGGCTGCCAGCTGCGATCACTTCCTCTTCTCCCTTCAAAGCATCCCCGGATCCCCCGGCCTGAGGTGCCCACAGTTAACATGCAGAGAGGAGCTGGGGGCCTGCCAGGGTGTTCAGGGGGTAGGCGAGCGGGGTCCTCCGCCCCCAGCCCATCCTCAGACTTGGCCTCACTGTCTCCTGGGCCTTAGCCCTTACAGGGGCCTAGTCAGAGACGGGCACTTCGCAGTCCACAGTACACGGTCCCGCTTGCAGTGGCCGGGTGTCTGGGCACAGCCAGCGGTGTGGTGGCCACATCACGCCACATGCTGTGTGCCACCGGCCACTTAGACAGCCCCGAACCGTGAGTCAGCGACCTCCCCTGCTTTTAAGGTTCTGATGGCCGATTGCGAGGCCCTGGCGTTGCCTGGGGCGGGGGAGATGCCTGTGTCCCCGTACCCCTCCCGGCTCTAATCCCTGTGGGCGCCGGGCAGGGCAGGGGCCCCGGGCCATTCGCAGCTCCCACCTCCCGGGGGGGCCGAACGCGAGTCAGAACCTTCCTAGGGAGAGGGAGTTAGTGTTTACCCGGGGACAGAACGACGATAAAGTTCTGGAGACGGACGGTGGTGGCGACTGCACGGCACCGTGAAGGTTCGCAGTGCCAGCCGACGGCGCACTTAAACACGGTTAAAGGGTTAGACCCGACGTGAGGTCTCTGTTACAACTTTAAACCTTCTCAGACGGTAACTGCCAGCAGGCCGTGGACAGGCTCCTGGAGCCTGTGTCTTGGGGAAGTCCCCCAGCCCTCCGGTGACCGCGCGGTTCTCTCGGCACGCAGATAACTTCTACCTGCGCAACCTGCCCCCCCAGCCCACCCTCCTGCCTGCCAACCACAACTTCCCCGGCGTGGCCCGAGCCGCCCCCGGCCACCCCATCAGCTCCTGTAGCCGCGACCGAGGCGAGGCCGGCCCCCTGCAGAAGGGTGCCAAGGAGTTCGACCGCTTCCTCATGGGCAGAGAGCTGGGCAGAGAGAAGGCCGGCAAGGCTGCGGAGGGCAAGGAGAGGCCGGCAGCGGGGGAGGAGGACGGCGGCAAGGAGCGACACAAGCTCGTGCTGCCCATGCCGGCAGACGGCCACTGCAAGGACGGCGGCGGGGCGCCCCGGGGCGCCTGCGAGGGCCGCCCCAAGCACCTCGCCTCCTGCCTCCTCAACACCAAGGTGCTCAACGGCGAGACGGGCAAGGCCTCGCTGGCCAGCTGCGCGGGGGGCATGCTGGTGCGGCCCGGCGTGGGCGTCGCGGCCTCCGGACGCTGCACCAAGGAGGCGGCGGGCCCCGCAGAGCCCGGGCCGGCCTTCAGCGAGGGCCTGGAGAGGCGGCAGACGCGGTGCCAGGCCGCGTCCTACGCGGTGCCGTCTGGCCTGCCCGCCGGGCCGCCCCCGCCCCTCAGCACGGCCACCGGCTCCTTCCCCTGCCTGCAGCTGCACGCGGGCCCGGACGGGCTCTGCCCGCTGCAGGACAAAGTCCCCCGAGACCTGAAGGCCAGCGGGCCCACCTTCGTGCCTTCCGTGGGACACCTGGCCGACAAGAGCCGCCCCTTTCAGGCAGCCGAGGCCTGTGCGGTGGCAGGTGACGGCAAAGACCGGCACCTCGAGGGGGCCTTGGCCCCTGAACACGCTGTGCCCTATGGGGTCTCCTACGCTCACCTGAAGGCCGAGGGCAAGGCCGAGCGGCGGCCTGGGGGCTTCGAGGCGGCTCTCAACCCCCGGCTAAAGGGCCTGGAGTATCTCAACAGCACAGGCCCCGAGACCCCCTTCTCCGGGCTCCCCAAAGGTGGTCTGGACAAAAGTGGCTACTTCGAGCTGCCTGCCCACTCACAGGACTGTGCCCGGCCAAGTCACCAGGACCCGCTGGGTGGGAAGGTCGCCCAGGCCTGCTGCACTTTAGATAAGACCGCCAGCAAGGAGGCCCCCTCCGGTCCCCCTGGGGCCCAGAAGGTGGCCCGGATCCGGCATCAGCAGCACTTGGTGACCCCCGAGGTGGAGCCAGGGGGCAGTGGGGCCGAAGCCAAGCGCGCGTCCCTGGAACTGGCGTCTCTGGGCTATGGTGGGCCCCACCTACCCCCATGGAGCATCCAGTCGGGCCAGGGCACTGCCATGGCCATTGGCGAGGAGCATAAGGCTGGCACCTACCTGGACCCCTTTAGCGGCAGCCTGCAGCAGGCCGCACTCCTGCCCCAGGATCTGCCCGCCCCACCCGATGAGGTCTCGGCCATGAAGAACCTGCTCAAATACAGCAACCAAGCGCTGGTCGTCGGCCAGAAGGCACCCTTCGTGGGCCTGGGTGGCCTCAAGGCCAGCTGTGCCCAGCAGGATGTGAAGTTCCCCGCCTCCAAAGGCCCAGCCCAGGCCCCGGGCGAGGCAGAGAGGCCCGACTGTGCCCGAAGCCGGGAACACGACACCCCACACAGTGACGCGGAAGTGAGGCAGCCTCCCGTGGGCATCGCGGTGGCCTTGTCCCGGCAGAAGGACACGGTGAGCCGGCCCGAGACGGCCTACGGCACCAACACCGGGCGGCAGGGCCGGGCAGCCCCTGCATTCAAAGGTAGGCCCCTGCGCAGGGAGGGAGACGGGGAGTGTGGCCGGCCTGCTCTCCTCTGCCCATCCGGAGCTCACAAAGGGCGGGCCCTGGACTCACCCGCCGTCCCCGCCCCACGTCTTCGGTCCCGTCCCTCGCTGGGCTGACCAGCCCGCCCCCATCCCTCGAAGCCACCACTCCCCACACCTGCCTTCGGCAGAACCCCCGAGGCCCATGGGGCGGGAGACCCTCCCTCGGTTTGTCACCCCCTTGCCCTGCTTGCTTTAGCCTCTGGCTCTCCGGCCGCCCGAGCCCCTGTCCCTTCTGCCATGTCCGCAGCAGGAGCTGGGCCCCGCTCCACCCACGTGCTGGACCTGGAGGCTGAGGAAGAAAGGGCACGCCTGTCCGAGGACCGCCTGGGGCTCGCCGGCCGGGAGCTCCTGCTTCAGTGAGAACAGGGCTTCAGCTGCTGCGGGGGCGGGGCGGGGGGGGGGTCAGGCTCTGTGGCCTGATTCGGGCGGGTCTGCCTACCCCCACCCCGGGTTTGCTGGGGTTTCTGCCCGTGTCGAGGGGAGCTCTGCGAACTTTTCCCTCTGCTGTCGGGGCCGCTGTGGGGGAGGAGGCCCCCAATACTGAGACCCGCCCTATCCTGTGGTGTACCTGGGACCTTCTGAGCCCCACTCCCTCCTCCAAGGTTGATGTCCACAGGATGGGGTGGAAGAGGTGGGTAGGTGGCCAAGCGGTTGGGCTGAGCCCCCTCCACCCTCGGTGATGCACAGGGACAAGGACCGCCTGGAGTTCTCCCGGATCCACCCGCCCGGCGGCTGCCCCGGAGACCTGGCCCCTCATCTCATGATCGCCAGCGGCTCCTCGCTGCAGAACAGCCAGCTGGGCGGGGACCCAGCCCCCCACCCCCACCCTGCCCACCCCCCGTGGCTGCCCCGCACCCGCAGCCCCTCTTTGTGGATGGGGGGGCATTCCTACGGTCAGTGCTCCCAGGGCAGGCGGCGGGGGGAGGGGGGGTGGGAGGGACAGCCAGGATGCCTGGGGCGGGGCATGCGTCCTGACCGGGCTGGACGGTCCTCAGGCTGGTGTGGGAGGCCCGAGAGTGGCAGGACCCGGTGCTGCACGCGCCCTGGTGACCGGGCCTTGTCTCCCCAGGCCTCGGGCACCCCGCCCTGCACCAGAACTTGCCCCCCGGCTTCGCCGCCTCTGTGCCCGGCTCCATACCCTCCGTCTTCCCCCTCTCCCAGGACAGCCCTGCACAGCTCGTCATTCTGCCCTCGGAGCCCACGCCCCACACAGCCCCCCACGCGCTTGGTAAGAGCCTCCCGGGCCGGCTGTTTGTATGGGGAGGGGGGTGTGGGAAGTGGGTCTGGAGAAGGGAGCAGCCCACACGGCCGGCCGTTGGGGACAGTGAGGCGGGGCCGCCCACCCGTGGCCCAGGCCCAGGAAGCAGGCGCAAGGTAAGTGAGGGGCGGGGAAGGGGCCGGCTCAGGGGGCTCGGGACACGGGGCGCAGGTCCCGGTCCTGGCCCATCTGCCTGATGGTTCCTCTGGCCCTGCCCACAGCTGACGTCATGGACCAGGCCTCACTGTGGCCCCCCATGTATGGGGGCCGGGGCCCCGCCTCCCACGTGCAGCACCCCGGCCAGCTCCCTGTGTACTCGCGGTCCCAGCTCCTGCGCCAGCAAGAGCTCTATGCCCTGCAGCAGCAGCAGCAGCAGCAGCAGCAGCAGAGGGCTGCGCCCGTCCAGGTACCTGCCCCAGGCCACACCCAGCGGGGACCCAGGGCCTCCCCACCCCCCAACGCCCTGAGCAGGGGGTCGATCCGGCTGAGCCTCTCCCTCCCCCCCAACAGCGGAAGCCCGAGGACCACCACCTGGAGCAGGAAGAGCCCACCCAGGAGAAGACCCTGAAGTCCACCCACAAGCCAGTTGCCTTAACCCCCACAGCCAAGGGCACCCCCTCACCTGCCACCATAGGCCCTGCCAAGCTGTCCCCTTGCTGCCACTCGCCTACCCCGAAGCCCCCTGCCAGCTGCCCCACACCGCCACCGCCACCGCGTCCCGGAGCCTCGTGCACTTTATCCGTCCGCCCCTCGGGCAGCCCCGGGCCCGGCTCCAAGCTGCCCAGCTCCGAGGACAAGAGTGGGGAGGGCCGGCGGTCCGGAGCCGACCTGAGCGCGTTGGAACCAGGTGAGAGTGGGCAGCGCTGGGCTGACCTTGGCCCGCCCCCTTCCACTCGGAGGCTTTTCTCCACTTCCGGGTGGGCAGAGCTGAACTGAGGGGGCTGCCTGGTTTGGCACCTGCAAAGGCCTTCCAGGAAGGGCCCAGGGCGCTGTTCCTTGTCCTTCCCCGTCCACAATCCTGGATGACCCATGCGGCGAGCACTGAGGGACCCCACCACCTCCTCCCCAGTTCCTGGCAGACGGGGCGGGATGAGGGCTGGGCTCAGCTGACCGGCAGCGGGGGCTACGGACAGTGAAGTGCCTGGCCTGCTGGGGCCGGTGGCAGGACCTGGGCACAGCCGCGGGACTGGCTCCCGTCCCTGGCTCCGGGTCTCAGCGAAGCGGGGCGAGGGAGCTCCTCCTGGAGCCGTCTGGGCCCCTGCCGCCCACCGCCCGCCCGCCGCGCCCCTTGGCTCTCGCTGTCCCGGAACGAGGCCCCACGTTGACGCGGCAAACCCGTGTGGCGAACATAAAACCCGCCCCCGTCCCACAATAAGGAGACTGAGCCAACAGAAGTTGTGTTTTTGTTTTTTGGGGGTTTGGGTTTTGGGGTGGGGAGTGTTGCTAGCTTTTTTCCTCTTAGTGTTTTTTTTTTTTTTTTTTAATGCAGTTAATGGGGCATGCCTCCGACAGGCTGCCGGCTCGTTCTGGTTCTGAGAAAGCCTGGTCCAAGTATCTTGTTTTAAACCACCCCCCTTCTGGTTAGCCACAGCACGCCGTGCCCCAGAGGGCCCCTGCACACCCCTGTGGACCCCTGGGGCCACGGCAGGAGCTGAGGTGGTCACAGCCGTCCGGCCAGGGAGAGCGTCCTGGGCTGGGCTGGGGGCGCTGGCTCCAGGGAGCTCCTCTCCTGCCCTCAGGTGCCCCCTCAGTGTAACGTGTTCCCTGTCCTCATCTCACCTGTTTCGAAGGCAGAGGGCAGGCTGGAGACCCTCCCTCCCAGGTGGCAGTCGGGGATTTGAGGCCACCCTCTTGGCACGGGGCCACCCGTGCCCCCAGCTGCCCTCTCCTGACAACACTCCCTCTTTCACAGACCTGCCTCCCGGATACACGTGCCCTGTGGCCAGCTCGGGCTTCTCCCTGTCCCCCAGCGTGCACTCTCCTGACCTCTCGGACCCCAAAACTATGCAAACTGCAGCTCCCAGGGTCCAGCCTGAGCCAGCGAGGACGTTACTACCCGGGGAGCTGCCCCCCCGAAGCCCCCAGAGCCCACAGGAGCCGGGGCTGCCCTTGGGGGCCAGGGAGGCCACCCAGGACCTTGCCGCCACCCCCCACCCTGCCGAGCGGGGACCCTTGGGGAAGGCAGCAGACCTCAGCCCACTGGAGGGGCTTCGAGAACTGCGATGTGGGGCCCTCCTCGAGGGAGGGGGCCCCGAGGCCATCGGCCAGGCTCATTCTACTCAGGGAGGGGCTGCAGAGGAGGGGGCCGCGGTGGAGAGGGGCTCGGAGGTGGGGCCAGGGCCTTCATCGGGGGCCAGCGCCCCGGCCCCGCAGCAGCCGAAGAGTCCAGGTGCCCTCGGTGAGGCCGGGCCGGGCAATTGGCAGGCCCCCAGGGAAGCAAAGCCGGAAGAGGGGGCTGAGTATCAGGAGGTCGAGCTGCAGGAGGAGGAGGGCCGGGGGCCAGCTTCCAAGAACAGCCACCTGCCCAGGGCACTCCCGGGCCTGGACGCCCTGGTGGCCGCCACCATCGACCTGGGGGACCTGCCAGGTGTCAGCCCGCCGGACCCACAGCTTGCCGCTGCCCCTGGGCCCCCGCGCACAGCCCCCTCGCCCTGTAGCTCAGGGATTCATGGAATTGCCCTGCTCAGCGAGCTGGCCGACCTGGAGATCCAGCAGCAAAGGAGGGAGCCCGCCTTGCGAGGTAAGCACCACCCTGTGAACGCTCTGGAGGCTGGACCCTCGGGGCCAGGACTGCACCCGGACCGTGATTTCAGAAGGACAGGGTCTGGGTCAGCATGCCCCGTGTATGTTGCAGTGTCCACAGCGCCCCGTGGGGGCCTTACAGTTGTCCCCATACACTGTCCCCCGGTCACATTACGAGGAAGCCAAGACCCTCGGGGGATGAGGTAGCTGAACTGGGGCCTCGCCTCCGGGAAGGCAGAGGAAAGCCTGTGTGGCTCCTGGCCCGAGGCCTGCCAGGTCTCCGCTTAGGACGCACCGGCTGTTGCCTCCCAGGCCCAGGGGAAGTGGTCCAAGACTGACCACGTGTCCCCCGCAATGTCACCAGGGCCGGGGCGCCGGTCCTTCCTGTCCCGGGGCTGAACGCAGGCCGAGATGCTTCTGGGCTCCCGGCCCCAGAGGGGCCCCAGGGTGCGGGCACAGGGCCTGGTGCCACCCCATGGTGAGCCCTGGACTGGAGCCCGTGGGGACCCCACGCAGGCCAGCCGGGGCAGTCGCCCCAGAGGGGCCCCCTGAGGAAACCCTCGCGCGGGAGCACCCCCAGCCAGGCATCGTGCGCGCTGATATTTATAGACAGAGCCCAACAGAGTTCTCTCAGCTTGCCCACTTGTTTTCCTGACGCATAAAGCGCTCTGCTGCCAGCCACAGGCGCCTTTTGTGCTCTTTGGAGATAAAGCAAATGTTCTCGTAAAGTTAATTTCCCCAGAGGCCTCTGTGTCACTCTTCCTGCCCACCTAGACGGGCCCACCGCTGTGCCGAGGGCAGTTTGCTGGGGAGCACCCACCGTGGACTCCCAGCTGGACCCCAGGAGGGCCTAAGTTAGGGCTCCGGGCTGTAGGGTGAGGGGGGGAGCCCCGGGCCGGGGCCGCGCTGCCCAGACCCACCACGTGAGCGTGGCTGGCACGAAAGTGCCGAGCGGATGCCGGGCCCAGTGTGTGTGGCCACCCAGTCTGTGCATGTGAATGCATGCTGGACCGCGGCCCATTCATTGAAGGAACGCTCACGTGGAGACCACGTGAGTCCCCTGTGGGCGTTGCAACTGCAGCCCAGGCCAGGCGCCTTGGTCGCTGGGGTGTGTGGACCGGGGAAGATGCATGGCCAGGTCGCCACTCCACCCGCCCCTCCTGGAGCCCCCAGGCCCCCACCCTCCCCTCCTGGAGCACTCAGGCCCCCACCCTCCCTTCCTGGAACCCCCAGACCCCCACCCTCCCCTCCTGGAACTCCCAGACCCCCACCCTCCCCTCCTGGAGCACTCAGGCCCCCACCCTCCCCTGCTGGAGCACTCAGGCCCCCACCCTCCGTTCCTGGAACCCCCCAGACCTCCACCCTCCCCTCTTGGAGCACCCAGGCCCCCACCCTCCGTTCCTGGAACCCCCCAGACCTCCACCCTCCCCTCTTGGAGCACCCAGGCCCCCACCCTCCGTTCCTGGAACCCCCCAGACCTCCACCCTCCCCTCTTGGAGCACCCAGGCCCCCACCCTCCGTTCCTGGAACCCCCCAGACCTCCACCCTCCCCTCTTGGAGCACCCAGGCCCCCACCCTCCCCTCCTGGAGCACTCAGGCCCCCACCCTCCCCTCCTGGAGCACTCAGGCCCCCACCCTCCCTTCCTGGAACCCCCAGACCCCCACCCTCCCCTCCTGGAACTCCCAGACCCCCACCCTCCCCTCCTGGAGCACTCAGGCCCCCACCCTCCCCTCCTGGAACCCCCAGACCCCCACCCTCCCCTCCTGGAGCACTCAGGCCCCCACCCTCCCCTCCTGGAACTCCCAGACCCCCACCCTCCCCTCCTGGAGCACTCAGGCCCCCACCCTCCCCTCCTGGAACCCCCCAGCCCTCACCCTCCCCTCCTGGAACCCCCAGGCCCCCACCCTCCCCTCCTGGAGCACTCAGGCCCCCACCCTCCCCTCCTGGAACCGCCAGACCCCCACCCTCCCCTCCTGGAGCACTCAGGCCCCCACCCTCCCCTCCTGGAACTCCCAGACCCCCACCCTCCCCTCCTGGAGCACTCAGGCCCCCACCCTCCCCTCCTGGAACCCCCCAGCCCTCACCCTCCCCTCCTGGAACCCCCAGGCCCCCACCCTCCCCTCTTGGAGCACCCAGGCCCCCACCCTCCCCTCCTGGAACCCCCAGGCCCCCACCCTCCGTTCCTGGAACCCCCCAGACCTCACCCTCCCCTCTTGGAGGACCCAGGCCCCCACCCTCCCCTCTTGGAGCACCCAGGCCCCCACCCTCCCCTCCTGGAGCACTCAGGCCCCCACCCTCCCCTCTTGGAGCACCCAGGCCCCCACCCTCCCCTCCTGGAGCATTCAGGCCCCCACCCTCCCTTCCTGGAACCCCCAGACCCCCACCATCCCCTCCTGGAACCCCCAGACCCCCACCCTCCGTTCCTGGAACCCCCCAGACCTCCACCCTCCCCTCTTGGAGCACCCAGGCCCCCACCCTCCCCTCCTGGAACCCCCAGGCCCCCACCCTCCCCTCCTGGAGCCCTCAGGCCCCCACCCTCCCCTCCTGGAACCCCCAGACCCTCACCATCCCCTCCTGGAGCACTCAGGCCCCCACCCTCCCCTCCTGGAACCCCCCAGCCCTCACCCTCCCCTCCTGGAACCCCCAGGCCCCCACCCTCCCCTCCTGGAGCACTCAGGCCCCCACCCTCCCCTGCTGGAACCCCCCAGCCCTCACCCTCCCCTCCTGGAACCCCCAGGCCCCCACCCTCCCCTCTTGGAGCACCCAGGCCCCCACCCTCCCCTCCTGGAGCACTCAGGCCCCCACCCTCCCTTCCTGGAACCCCCAGACCCCCACCCTCCCCTCCTGGAACTCCCAGACCCCCACCCTCCCCTCCTGGAGCACTCAGGCCCCCACCCTCCCCTGCTGGAACCCCCCAGCCCCCACCCTCCCCTCCTGGAACCCCCCAGACCTCCACCCTCCGTTCTTGGAGCACTCAGGCCCCCACCCTCCCCTCCTGGAACCCCCCGGCCCTCACCCTCCCCTCCTGGAACCCCCAGGCACCCACCCTCCGTTCTTGGAGCACCCAGGCCCCCACCCTCCCCTCCTGGAGCACTCAGGCCCCCACCCTCCCCTCCTGGAACCCCCCGGCCCCCACCCTCCCCTCTTGGAGCACCCAGGCCCCATCCTGTCCTCTGTCCCAGTTAACTGGCCAGTCTGTGCACTCTCAGATCCAGAGCTGTTCCCTATGAGCGCAATGACCGCCTTGCCTGAAATGAATTAGGAGATTGTCTGTGATCTCAGATGAGCAGCAAGATTCACAGAGGGAGAAAGTGGGAGAAGTATTGTCCCAGAAGCAGGGGTCCCGAGGGACAGCAGAGCCTCCTGTCCCTTCCTCCCCAGAAGGGACCCCCTGAACCCCCTCCAGGCCGGGCACGGGATTTGGTGGAAGGCCCTTGGGAAGCAGGGACGAGGAGGTTGGCAGGTTTGCAGCCAAGTTGTGGTGGGGCAGGAGTTCAAACCCCAGGCCATTTGCTCATGGGCAACCTCACTGACCTGGGTGCTCAGAGCCTCTCAGCCCCACCCAGAAGACCTCAGCTGCAGGACCCTTGGCCTGCCCCCACCTGGGCTCAAGTTGGGGGGGGGGGCTCAGTGGGGGCACTGCCTGGCCCTCAGACCTCCGCACCAGAGGCAGGGGTTGAGCCCCAGACTGAGCCCTGGGGTGGGAGAAGGGCGGGGAGTCAGACCCTGTGTCTGCCTGGCCTTGGATGGGGAGGTCTGTACCCAGGAGCCCAGCCCTGAGACACCAGAACATCCCGCCCTTGGAGAGCCATCTGAGCCTCCCTTCCACCCTGGATGTTTGGGGAGCCCAGGCCCTGTCCGTCCCCGAGTGTGGATGCCCCTTTTTTCCTGAGTGAGCCTGAGATCCAGGTCTGCAAAGCTGCGGCTTGTCTGGGTAGCCTGGCCCCAGGCCCTTCCAGGGACAGGAGTTAGAGACACCCCAGGGCATGGGGTGGGGCTGTCTCTCTCTCCACAGCCCCCAGGGCTGCAGAGCTTTGCACGGTGTTGTTTGAAGCCAAGAAAAGCCCTCCCCGCCTCGTCTCCAACCCCCCCCCCCAGGCTCACCCCCCCCAGGCTCACCCACGCGATTGTACCGGCTCAGCAGGCTCAGCCTGAGGACCGGGGCCGGGCCGGCCAGGCAGGGGAGCAAAGGAGCTTCCTGGTGACCACAGTGACCCCAACAGATAGGACACCGTGTGGGACTTGTCGCTGAAGTAGGGCTTCCGGACAGCCCTGCCCTGGCTTCTAGAGGGAAGAGCAGCCCAGGCCCTAGGAGGAGAGAGCCCCTTAGCCTCCCGCTCCGGGGCCACCCAACACAGCCTCCTGTGGCCTCAGCTCAGAACCGGCGTCCAGAAGTTTCAGCTCCTGGCACCCGCCTCGCCGCCTTGTCCCACCTTGATGGCCACGTCCCCCCTTTGCGGTTAACGAGTATTTCGCAGGGAGGTGCTTGGAAGCAGTTCTCCCTGCCTCTTCACGCATTCTCTCCGTGCATTTTACCTGTTTGTGGCAGGGTGACTCACGGATTCTTACTCTCTTTGGCCGGTTGTAATCTGCACTCTCACTATTTAACCGGAGGATTGGAGCTGTATCAGATTCGGCCCCGGCAGCTGGCCCATGTGCCCGCCGCCGTGTCCCCCTCACCTTCTGAGCACCTCCTGTGTTCCTGGCTCACCACACACCGCCCCTGCCCCTGGAAACAGCCATTTCTCCCAGGAGCCAGGCTCCTTTCCTGGGAGGTGGAATTAGAAGCCACGCTCAGGGTGTTAGATGTGCTCATTGCCACTGGGGTATCGCTGCTCCCCGGCCACCTCGGAGGAGCTGTATGTCCTGTAGGTCCTGAAAAGCACAACTGCCCGTGGACGGCTTTAGCCCCAGCGGCCGTCTGACCCCGCAGGGCTCCCCCTGGCCGGCTCCCCTTCCCTGGCTGTGGCTCCTCGTGGGAACAGCCTGCCCACGGGGGCCTGACTCCCCACCTCCACCGCCACCCTGCCCCGTCCCGAGTCTCCGCTCCAGGCCTCACCCCTGGATGGACGCTGCCCTCCACTGGCTCAGCTCGGACCCTGCACTGGGCCGCTCCTCTCACCCCACTCTTCATGAACCTGGGAGGGGCAGGAAACGCACGGGCACTTTCTGTTGAGGCCGAATAAGCCACAAGCCTCTATCGGATGGATTGGGCGCTTCCCCAACTGGCCTGGCCCACAGTAGCCAGGGGGGACTTCTCCTCTCCCCGGAGCTGAGGCAGGGTGCTCGGTGCCTGACCCTGTGCCCATCTCGCTGTTTCCCACCACCTCACCCTGGTCCTTGGTCCTCGTGGCTGGGGGAGCCGGGCAGCCTGGAGGGTCTGGGCCATACCAAGATGCAGGCGAACAGCAAGAGACCCCGTGAGGGGCGGTACGTGCCCGCCTGCCGCACACACACTGACCCTCGTGTCCCCCGCAGAGGAAAAAGACGTGCTGGCGTTCGACCTGCAGCGCCTGGCCACGCTGGCCTCAGCCTGGTCCCTGGTGGAGGCCGCTAGCCTGGACAGCCCCTCCTCCTCCGCCCAGCCCCCCGCCGCCGACCCCTGCAGGGCTCCCACACTCACCCCCCGCATGCAGATTCTGCAACGGAAGGACACCTGGACCCCCAAGACCAAGCCTGTGAGTGGGGGGGAGGGGGGGCCCGGTCGCCCCCGGTGCTACAACCCAAGGGGCACCCTGAGCACCCACGCCGGCCGCCCCCGCCGTGGGGCCCCGCCTGGGCTCACGGGCCCCTGCGCCCCTGCCCGCCAGGTCTGCCCCCTGAAGGCCGCCATCGACCGGCTGGACACGCAGGAGGTGGAGATGCGCGTCCAGCTGGCAGAGCTGCAGCGGCGCTACAAGGAGAAGCAGCGGGAGCTGGCTCGCCTCCAGCGCAGACACGACCACGAGTAGGGCCCCGGGTGGCAGCTGGGCGGGGCGTGCGCGGCAGGGGCCGAGTGGGGGGGCCCCCCCGCTGTGCAGGCCCGGGACCACTACCTCGGGGTCAGGGAGGCCACCCCACGCACGCCCGGGCTGAGCCGTGCTGGAGGCTGGCGTCCAGGATGGCCCCCGGAGGCCGTGGGAGGAAGGCTGGCGCGTTGGGCCATGTGAGGGCCCAGCTCCCCGAGTGTCGGGGGGGGGCCTGCCCTGCCCCTGCAGTCCTCCAAGGCCAGTGCCCTCTGCTGAACCCCTGTCAGGGGGGCCAGGGTGGGTGCAAGCCTCTGAGCAGCCCCCACCCCCGTGGCCTGCAGGAGAGAGGAGAGCTCGCGCAGCCCCGCGAGGCGGGGGCCCGGCCGGCCGAGGAAGCGCAAGTACCCCAGCTTGCTGCCCGCCCTGCGCCCTGGGGGCCAGCTCCCCAGGGGCGACGGCAAGAAAGTCAAGTAAGTCCCGGTGCGTGGGCCGCCGTGGGGTGCCCCGGGCTGGGGGTGCGTGTGGCGGGGCTGGGGTGGGCCCAGGGTGCCCTCCACACCCCTGTCCGCACGCTGCTGGCCTCCCCCCCCTTCAAGCTCCCGCGAGGACCCAGCTCCCCTCTCCCAGAGCTGTAGCCACGGACAGAGCCCGCTGCAGACCTCTCCCCTTCCCTCTGCCCCACGCTGGGCCCGGTGCGTGGCCACACCAGGTCCACACACCTGGCCGTGGCGTCACCCCTGCCCGCGCCCGGCCCCCTCGGGTGCCAGGCGGCGTTGCGGAAAAGCCTCTCTGTCTGCACCGTGTAACGCCGTTGGTCACGCTGCGGTGCTGCGCACGCTGTCGGCGCAGTGTTATTATCCATTACCCGCCCGGCGCACTCGTTGGCACGCTCCCGGGCCGGGCATAATTGTCCTTCCCGGCTACAAATTGCCTCTCCCGGCAGACCTATTTGCATAAATCCAACGAGCTGCTCCAAACGCGATTGGCGAGCCTGCGTGCGCGCTGCATCAATCCTGATGATTTGGTAATAATAGTTAAATCGGCACTAAATGGTTCCTTCAATTAAGACAGAGGCAAAAAATTAATCTCAGGGCTTTATGTCACAAAACATTAGCAAATGCAGAGAAGGTTACAGGGAGGGGGGTTCGCATCGCCTGTGGGCGGTGGTGGGGATAGGCCATATGGCTGGGGGGGGGGCGTCTCCCCGAGCTGCCCCTCCCCCCGCTGCCCAGGTGTCCCCAGCCAGGGGACTCCCAGGCTCTCCCTTTGAGAACCAGCCAGCGCTGTCGGGGCCTCTGGCCAAGGTAGGGCCCACCGAGGCCGGAGTCTGGCCAGTGGCTGCGTCAGGGAGTCCTGGCAAGGCTGCCCCCAGCTGCCCTCAGGCCCCCGGCCCCGGAAACCCCGGCCTGGTACTTGGCATTACAACACTTCCTCCACCGACCCACGAAGCCCGGCCCTGGCTGGAGGGTAGCAGCCTCAGGACAAGGAAGGACGCACAGTCCAGGGCCCTCCCTCCTCAAGGATCTGGCTCCCTCCTGAATCCCGGGCTCTCCCCCGCTGCGGGCCGTGCCCCGCGGTGGTTGCCGCCAGCCGGGACCAGGCAGGAAGTGGAAGGTTGGGGGGGGGGGTGGGGGCAGCCTCACTGCACAGCCGGCTTCCTGCCTGGTCCCCTCTCTGGGCGGGAAGGTGAAAGGTGATGTCTGTCCCCACAAAGCCAGGGTTCTCAGGCTCCGTCTGTGACTCATTTTCATTAACATCATGTGAGTGGGGGAGGGGGCAGGTGACAGGCCCAGCCCCACCCACACCTGTGGGACATGGGGAAACCGAGACTTGGTGTCAGTAGACTCCCAGGTCCCCCACCCCGGGATGTGGGTGCTGGGGTTCAGGCTCCCCTCCCTCAAGAACTGGGATTAAGAGCAGGTGTCTGAGCCCAGCAGTCAGGGTCCCAGGAGGCTGGGAGGCAGACCCTGGACAGGAGTGTCTCTGGCCACTGTGCCCCGACCTCTTTCTGGCAGTGGCGGAGAGGGAGGCAGGGGACCCCATTCTCAGGAGCCTCTCTAACACCGTCCTTGTTCCAAACCGTGGTGGCCGCTGGCCTTGGCACTCACCGAGGGCCAGTCCTGGGACCGGGACCGACCTCCCCCACCCTTGCAGAGAGCCGTAATAGTTCCCGTCCCTGTTTCCCAGGTGTGAAGACTGAGGCCACAGCTGGGACACACAGTGGTCCAGCTGGCCACAGAGCCCTGGCCCCTGAGCTTTAGGCCACCCCTCCCCGGTCAGCGAGAGGACCGGCCGGCAGGCAGGCGGCTGGGGCTCAGCACTGGCTCGGCCTCCGGGCCGCCTGGCAGCACGGCGCGTGCTCCAAGGAGCCCGGCACAGGAGCGTAGCCTCGTTCGGGAAAGGGCAGAGCGAGGACGGGGCCAGGGTGCCAAGGCGTGCCTGCAGCTGGCCCATGCCCACCTGCGCCCCCATGCCCCCAGGGCGGTGCGGTCCAGCCTGAGCCTGCTGTGTGCTGAGCTGCGGGGTGGCGAGGAGCCTGCGAGGAAGCAAAGCCGACTGGAGAGCAGCGTCTACGTGGGCCTGCAGCCGGCCTCTGCGGTGAGCACTGCAGCGGCTTCGCCCTGGGCTCTGGGGCTCGGTGAGCCTCACGGCAGAGGCCGGTCCTGGGCCTGCAGGTGTGACTGGGGCTGGCGATGCTCACTCCAGCAGAAAGAAAAAGTGCACGGTGTTATAGGTCACGGAGTCTTCAGCAGTGAACCCAGTGTCAGGTGCACCCCGTGTGCAGTGGGTGGCCTGGAGGCAGCTGTCACCCAACCTGAGCATGTTGTCACCTTGCCCGGCCCTCCCAGAACAGACACCCGGGCCCTCGACGTCCATCCCCCAAGCTCAAGTAGGGTGGGCGGTCTGGGAGGTGCCGTGGAGCGGGGGATAGGGGTGCTGGGCTCCAGTGGCCGAGCCCCGTGCCCCCTGGGCCCCTTCAGAGGACGGGGGCCGAGGAAGTGCCACTTGTGAGCCGGTGCTGGCCGAGGGCAGGCTGAAGGCCACAGGGCTGAGCGCAGCCACCGCCTTCCCGTTCACAGGAAAAGGTCCGGTGCAAGAGAAGCAGTGGTCAGGGCGAGCTGGCGTCTGCCATGGCCCACAAGGTGGCCCAGCTGAAGCCGAAAGTGAAGAGCAAGGGGCTGCCTGCCGGCCTCAGCCCCTTCAGGCGGAAGGAGGCCGCCCCAGGGGGACGCATCCGGAAGAAGCTGTCCAGAGCCAAGAGCACCAAGGTGCCGGGGGCCGCCCGGCACACGCAGCCGGATGGCGGTGGCGGCAGCAGGGAGACGCCCAAGTTCCCAGCCCAGTCGGCGGTGGCCCCGGCACACGAGGCAGGCAAGTGGGTCCGAGGGCCGCAACTGGGCCCAGACGGCCATCAGAGCCAGGTGGCGGCTTGTGGAGTGTGGGGGACCCGGGGACAGCCTCCCCGCTGGGGCAGCCGGGGGGGGGGGGGGGGGGGGGGGAGACCCTGCCCTGCGGCTCCCTGTGGGGCCACGAGAGCCACGGAAAGAAAGAGGCCTCTGGATACATCCCGGAAAGGGGGCTAAAAATAGCCCCTCTGCCGGCTGGAGGCGGCTTTCCTGCTGGCTGATCTGGAGGGGTTATCTGGCCTCCAGCAGGCACACGTGTCCAGAGACAGGAGCCTGGAGAACTAGGTGCTTCCTCCCCACCAGGCCTCGCCCCGCCTGCACCCAGCTCGCGCCTGAGAACAAAGGGAGGGCGAGAGGAAGCAGGAAGCAGGAGGGCAGTAAGGGGCCAGAGCTGCCCTGAGGAGGGGGATCCCCAGGCCGGCGGGCTGGCGCCCCACTGCCCAGGGCGCAAGAAAGGAAAACAGAGACAGGGAAAGGAAGGTCAGAGAGGGGCTCCTCCCCTAACCCGTGCTCGTCCACACACCCTCACCAGGAGGCCAGCCTAGGTGCCTGCCCCTCCCCACCCCCGCCCCCCAGCCCATCCACGTGCACGCAGATGAACAGATCCCCCGCCCCCAAAATGGCGTGGCTGTGACACCAAGTCATCTGGACGCTCTGCCTTCCCCAGGCGCCAGCTATGACAGCGAGAACGGCATAGATTTCTTGGGGACAGAGGCACCCCCCAAGGAGCCCGGGCTGGCGCTGCATGGGGGGGCCAGTGTGGCCGTGCTGGGGCCCTCACCCTCTTCCGTGGTCAAGATGGAGGCCAACCAGAAGGCCAAGAAGAAGAAGGAGAGGCAGGGCTTACTAGGTAACGAGGAGGCCAGGGCGGGCTGGGGCCAGCCTGGCGGCTGGGGGCCCAGCACCCGGGACACCTGTGACGGCCGCCCTCTCCCCGCACAGGGGCCTGCCGCCTGTCCAGCCCGGAGAGCGAGGTCAAGGTCAAGAGGCGCACGGTGAAGGCCAAGGTGGGCACCAAGCTGGAGCGGGCCCCAGGACGCAGGCCCCCAGGCGCACCAGGCAAAAAGAAAGCCAAGGGCAAGGCCAAAGGTGGCCTGCGGGCGGAGCCGGGGACCACCCCCAGCAGGGACACCCTCTTCAGCCCCGCCCGCGCCTTCACCTGCCGTGAGGAGGGCAGCAAGCTGGCCAGCGAGCGCCTCAAGAGGGCCACACGCAAGAGCACAATCCTCCAGCCGGGACTGCGGGTAGGCTCTGCGGGCACCCCTGCTACGGGGCACCCCGGCCGGCCTGGGCTCCGCGGGCGGGCGTCAGATACAGAAGGAGCTCCCGCCCTGTCCCCCTTGCCCGCTCATGTGGCCCGCCCGGGGGTGAGCCTGCCCCGCACCCCTGAACTCACACTCCGGGTCAGCCTGCACCACGCCCGGCGGTGGCTGTGAGCAGGGAGGCTGGGGCCCCCCTCACCGTGGTTCCTTCCCTCCCGCCCCGAACAGCGGAAGAACGGGGCCCTGTCCATCGCCCTGTCGCCACGCAACGCCAAGGCCATCCTGGGGAAGGGCAGGAAGGTGGGCAAGGTGAAAAGCAAGGCTGTCGGCAAGCAGGTAGCGTCCCCACCCCCCGGGCGCCCAGTCGGGGTGGCAGACCTCTCCCGCCCCCACCTCCAGAGGGAGTTGACCCCTCTGGCCCCCCAGGGCAAGGGCCGGGCAGTGAGTCGGCTGCTGGAGAGCTTTGCTGTGGAAGACGACTTTGCATTTGACGACAACGGCAGCTTTGAGGAGGAGGAGGAGGAGGAGGAGGAGGAGGAGGAGGACGAAGTGGAGGAAGAGCCGGCTGGGGCCAGCGGTCCTCTGAGCGCCGAGCAGAGCGCCGCCCTGGGTGAGTGGCCGGGAGGCAGCCCCGGGGGTGGGGGCGGGGCCGGCGCTGACAGCCTGTCCCCTCAGCTGGCTCGTGCACCATCCACAAGGAGGATCTGCAGGACGGGCTGCCCGTGCTCATTCCCAAGGAGGACAGTCTGCTGTACGCGGGCAGCGTCAGGACCCTGCAGCCCCCCGACATGTGAGGCCCGGCTGCGGGGAGGGAGGGCGGCGGGCCTGGGCCAGGGTGGGCGGCGCGGCCGGCAGGCCCCTCTCACGCTCCACGCCCCCCCTCGCCCCTCAGCTACAGCATCGTCATCGAGGGCGAGAGAGGCAACAGGCAGAGAATCTACTCGCTGGAGCAGCTGCTGCAGGAGGCGGTGAGGGGATGGCCCCCATTGGACCCGCCGCCCCGGGGAGGTGGGCCTGGCTGCACCCGCCCCTCCTGGGCCCCCCTCCCCCGCAGCCCCTCCCCTGCCCACTCACGCCCCCCCTCCCCCCACCGGTCCTCCAGGTGCTGGATGTCCGGCCACAGTCCAGCCGCTACCTCCCACCCGGCACTAGGGTCTGTGCCTACTGGAGCCAGAAGTCACGTTGCCTGTATCCAGGCAACGTGGTCCGAGGTAAGCCCCCCGAATTCCCCACGAGGCCGCCAGCAGCCCCCCATCCAGGCAGGGGATGTGGAGCCCCCGGGGGCAGGCAGGTGGGTGAGCGAGCGGGCAGTGCCCCAGGCAGGGGTGATGGATGGTGGTGCTGTGGCCGCTCACGCCGGGTGGCGGGAGGAGGCAAGGGGGGGGGGGGCGCCAAGGTCGACCGTGACGGGGCCTTCGTCCCCAGGTGCCTGCAGTGACGAGGAAGGGGACCTGGACTCCGTGGTCGTGGAGTTTGATGACGGGGACACCGGCCACATCGCCGTCTCCAACATCAGGCTGCTGCCTCCGGACTTCAAAATCCAGTGTGAGTGCCGGGGCCGCGGGGGTGGGGCCTCCCTGCGGAGCCAGCGCCCGGGTCTGGAGGCCCAGCGCTGAGGCCGCGCGTCTGCTCCGCAGGCACCGAGCCCTCGCCCGCCCTGCTGGTGTCCGGCAGCTGCCGGAGGACCAAGAAAGCCTCCTTCGAGGCCCCTCCCCCCGGCGAGACCCCCGCCCCCAGCCTGTCTCCCAAGGCGCACGAAGGCCCGGAAGCCTCCAAGCCCCCGGGAAAGAAATCCGTCGGCAAAGACAAAGCTGGTACTCGTGGGACCACCCAGAACCCTGGCGTGGGGGTCCCCCTCCGGGTGTGGGGGACCGGGAGGCACGGGGCCGGGGGGGGGGGGGGGTGCCCGCTGACTCTACCCGGCCTCCCCCCAGGCAAAGCGGAGCTCCTGACCTCAGGCGCCAAGCCCCCGCCCGCCGCCCCCGCCGCCGGGGCCTCGGACCACTTCCTGGGCCGCCGGGGCAGCCCGCTGCTGAGCTGGTCGGCGGTGGCGCAGACAAAGCGGAAGGCGGCGGCGGCCGCGGCGGGCGGCAAGGGGCCCGGCGTGCTGCAGAATCTCTTCCAGCTCAACGGCAGCGCGAAGAAGCTGCGGGCCCGGGAGGCGCTGTTCCCCGTGCACAGCGTGGCCGCGCCCGTGTTCGGCAACGGTTTCCGGGCCGACTCCTTCAGCAGCCTGGCCAGCTCGTACGCGCCCTTCGTCGGCGGGGCCGGGCCGGGCCTGCCCGGGGGCGCCCACAAGCTGCTGCGGGCCAAGAAGGCCGAGCGGGCAGAGGCCGAGAAGGGCGCGCGGCGGCGGGCGG
Organism: Felis catus; assembly: GCF_018350175.1. Lineage (NCBI taxonomy): Eukaryota > Metazoa > Chordata > Mammalia > Carnivora > Felidae > Felis > Felis catus. The sequence goes on from NC_058381.1 coordinate 60,366,434, forward strand.
GCGGCGAGTTCCTGGTCAAGCTGGACCACGAGGGCGTGACCTCCCCCAAGAACAAGAACTGCAAGGCGCTGCTCATGGGTGACAAGGACCTCGGGCCCAAGCTGGGGCGGCCCCTGCCCAGCCCCAGCTACGCGCACCCGGCCCTCGTGGGCAAGGACAGGAAGGGGCGGGCGCCCGTGCACCCGCTGCCCATGGGGCTGGCGCTGCGCAAGTTCGCGGGCCAGGCCGAGTTCCCGCTGCCTTGCGACAGCGACTGTCACAGCTCCTACTCGGACGACGAGGAGGACGGGCCCGGGCTGGCCCCCGGCGTGCCCTCCCGCTTCCTCGCCCGCCTGTCCGTGTCGTCCTCCTCCTCAGGCTCCACCACCTCCTCCTCCTCGGGCTCCCTGTCCACCTCCAGCCTCTGCTCCTCGGACGACGAGGGCTCGTCCTACAGCTCGGACGACGAGGACCCGGCGCTGCTCCTGCAGACCTGCCTCACCCACCCGGTGCCCGCCCTCCTGGCCCAGCCCGAGGCCTTGCGCTCCAAGGGGGGCGGGCCCCACGCGCACGCGCATGCGCAGCGCTGCTTCCTGTCCAGGGCCGCGGTGGCCGGCGGGGGCGCGGGCACCGGCCCGAGCGGCGGCAAGTCCAAGCTCAAGCGCAAGGAGGCCCTGAGCTTCTCCAAAGCCAAAGAGCTTTCCCGGAGGCAGCGGCTGCCCTCCGTGGAAAACCGGCCAAAGATCTCAGCCTTCCTGCCTGCCCGGCAGCTCTGGAAGTGGTCGGGGAACCCCACGCAGGTAGGTGGGCCCGTCTCCCAGCCGGGGAGGGGGAGGGGGAGGGCCGCGAGGAGCCCCTGGTGCCCAGGAGGCCGGCCTGCTCCCTCTCTCGCTTCTTTCCTTGGGTTGGCCTATTTTATGTCGACCAAACAAAAAGAAAGAAAATCAAAGGAAAACGAGGAAAGAGAAAACCTTGCCACCTGATGGGACAAGGCAGATGACCACAGCCACTATGTCCCCTCCAAGTTCTTGTCTCTGCCTGTAAGATCGTGTACAGGATGTTTGCACTGGGGCAGACAGCCTGTTTTTGTTATTGTTGTTTTTAATGTTTTATCTTTGAGAGAGAGAGACAGAGGGGTGAGCTGGAGAGGGTTAGAGAGAGGGAGACACAGAATCGGAAGAAGGCTCCAGGCCCCGAGCTGTCGGCACCGAGCCTGATGCGGGGCTCAAACCCACGAACCGTGAGATCGTGACCTGAGCAGAAGTCGGACGTCAGCCGACTGAGCCCCCCCAGGCGCCCCAGCCTGTGTTTTGTTTCTCGAGCGGCAGGTTCACTTGGTTGCGCGTCTTTCCGTGTCCGTAAACAACACAGGCAGCTCTGCGCATTTTGAGCACCTCGAGCACCTCGTTGCATGGACGCGAACGTTGTTCTTTGCCAACACTCCACGTGTGGACGTACGGTTGTCCGGGGCGTTTTGTCCTTGCAAACGTGTGTGCACTGGACGCCTCGTGCTCTCTCCCCACCCCACCCTGCCTCAGGTCCACTGTTCCTTTATAGTCAGTTTGGATCTTGACATCCTGACCGGTGGGCAGGGTAGGTCTGGGTGTGGCCACCTCGTCCCGGACCTCTGGCTGTGCTGGCCTTCCTCCAGCCGCCACAGTGCCCCGCGTGGACCTGGCGTGCCCGTGCACACATGCTTGCACACACGACATGCCGTCTGTCCCTCCTGCGTATTCCCTCCCCTTGTGTGTGTGTGTGTCCCCGTCATTCTGTCCTGGCTGCCGCCTGGGCCCCCTCATTGCCCTCGGCCTCTGGTTGTGTCCCTGCAGAGGCGGGGCATGAAGGGGAAAGCCAGGAAGCTGTTCTACAAGGCCATCGTCCGGGGCAAGGAGACGCTGCGCATCGGGGACTGTGCCGTCTTCCTGTCGGCCGGGCGGCCCAACCTGCCCTACATCGGCCGCATTGAGAGCATGTGGGAGTCCTGGGGCAGTAACATGGTGGTGAAGGTCAAGTGGTTCTACCACCCGGAGGAGACGAAGCTGGGGAAGCGGCAGAGTGACGGGAAGGTGAGAGAATGGGGGAGGGGGCGGTGCCCTGTAGGGCCCTGGGGCAGGAGAGCTCAGGGCAGGTGGGGAGCCTGTGGGGGGCCCTGGGGCAAGTGGGGAGCTTGGGAGGACTGGGCGACAGACAGGGCAGCCTGAAGGGGGCCCGGGACAGGTGGGGGGCATGCAGGGGGCCTGGGGGAATGGAGACCAGGTCGGGGGGGGGGTGGCTGGCAGCCAAAATGGGAGGAGTGGTCTCATTCGTGAACACCCCCTCCCCGTCCCCGACACCGCGGGGCCTCCCAGCCCAGGGCCACCACCGGGCCTCACAGGAAACGACACAGGGTCCCTCCCTGGCCTCCACGGCTCCCTGTGAAAGGGGTGGTAGTCTCACCGTGGGGGGCACGCAGCCCCCCCACGGCCCGTACTTCCAGGCGGAACACCCCCCCACCGCCCTCTGGTGTGCTGGAGCCCAGGTTTGCAGGCGGTGGGCACAGTCCGCAGGCTGACCGAGCAGCCCTCCCCTGGGGGCGCGAGGCCTCGGTCCCAGCACTCCTGCCCGCCCCCCCCCCCAGAACGCGCTGTACCAGTCCTGCCACGAGGACGAGAACGACGTGCAGACCATCTCCCACAAGTGCCAGGTCGTGGGGCGGGAGCAGTACGAGCAGATGACACGGAGCCGGAAGTGCCAGGACCAGGACCGGCGGGACCTCTACTACCTGGCGGGCACCTATGACCCCACCACGGGCCGGCTGGTGGCAGCCGACGGGGCGCCCATCCTGTGTTGAGCCCGGCTGCGTGGGCAGAGCCGGGGAGCCCCCCCCCCCAGCGCTGCAGCCAGGAGCAAATATGCAACCCCCCGACCCCGCGGCGGGCGCCGGCTTCGCATCGCTGTCCCTGGCGAGCGGGCGCTCCCGCGTGCGGCCCGGCCCGTCCGGAGAGTCGTCCAGCCTGGGCCGGCCCAGCCGGCGCCCCGGATCCCCGTCGGCCGTTCCCGAGAGATTAGAATCCAAGCCATATTTTCCCTAGTACCTCCGACTGTCTCCCACCAGGGAAAGCAGAAATCAGGTGTGTTGTCTATTTATTTCTCTATGTAAATATTGTATTTCTGCGGGAAGTTTTATGGAAAAAAATAGCGGAAAAGGATTTTTTTCCCCACACGCGTGACAAGGGTGTATGTGCATGTGTGTGTGTGCGTGTGCGTGTGTGTGCGGGTGTGTGTCTAGGCTTTGTTCTGGGGGGTTTTCGTTGAAAATGCACTGTTTTGCTCAGCCTGGCTGAGTTCCGACAGGGGCGTCTGTGGCGACAGAGGCAGCTGAGGGTGGGGGCGGCCACAGGAGGGGGACCCTCGGGTACACCACCCATCTCGGGGGCTGAGATGGAAGTCACACTCGACTTTATTTCCTTTTAACCCACCTCCTAGGAAGACCGTATTGGGGGGCGGGGGAGGGGAGGAGGGCGATGGTGAGGGTCCCTGGGGAGAGAAGGGATTCCGGAAGCTGAGATAAAAATCAGGATCAGCGGGTCCCCCAGCCCGGGATCGTGACAGCAGCCATAAATGTATCTTACCTCTGTTAAAAACGAAACAAAAATGAACAAATATTTTTAAGTATCGATACGAAAAAGTGATGTTTTCATTTTATTTCCTGAATATTCCAAGTTCTTTCTGATTTCCGTTTTGATGGCCAATTTGCCTAGCCTCCACTCAGAGCAGGGACGGGATTGGCCCCCACCAACTTACATGGAGGTTTCTGGGCCTTCTCTGTGGCCACTGGGAAGGCAGACAGCATGACCAGTTGGTGCCTGGGGTGCGGAGTGAGCAGGGGTCCCTCCTGCCCGCCCGAGCCCACACCCTAGCCAAGTGCAGGGAGCACCCCTCCGGGGCGCTCACCCCTCCACCCAGTGCTGGACGGGTGGCCCAGACTCGCGGCGCCACCCCAGGAGCCTCAGAACACTTGTCACCTCTTCACTTCTCCCGTGGCCAAGAGAGAGACAGGGCAAGCCAGACGCGGCCCAACCACCCTTGTCCCTGAAACGTACTGAGGGCCACATGTCCTCATGTGCCACCACACCCACTGGGAGCCCCAGGAAAGCCCCCCACGTTAGTCACTGTTCCTTAGGACGAGTTTTTGTGTGACCACAGACCTGCAGCCCAGGTCCCCAGGAAACACGGGGTGTCGGCAGGTGCCCGGCACCCCAACCCGGCCCCTCTCCGCCCCCTTCCTTTTCAGCCAGGAAACCATCCCAGCCCCACCTCCCACTCCCCGCTCCGTGGGAAATGCAGGGGCGGGGGGGGGTCCCCCGCGCCCCGGCCTACCTCTCCCACCCCATTCTCCCCTTTGTCTCCGCACGAGTGCAATATTTCATTCCTGGCGGTCACCCGGGAGGCGGTGCCCGAGGGCCTGCTCGCGGCTGGAGAAGCAGAAGGCTGCCCGGAGGAGAAGACCTGCCCGGCGCCAGGGCGCCGAGTGGGGACGGCCCAGCCGCCAAAGTTCAAACCCCAGGCACCGAGCGAAGGAAACCCTTTTTCTTGGCCCTCGTGTCGATTCTCTGCCCTCCTCCCCCGCCTTCTCTTCCTCTTCTCTCTCCCTCTATCTGTGCGTGTGGGCGGTGCGGCCCTCCCTCTAACCGTGGTTAGACCTGGCGAAGCACGACTATTGTAAATGTGTAAACTAAGATGGTTGGATTTTTTTTTTCCAATGTAAACACTAAAAACAAACAAACAAAAAAAAAACAAAACACAAAGGTTTTATGAACAGCAAACTCTATGTAAAGGCATTTTAGTATTAAATTTTTTATTGATAACTTGCTTAAGAATAAATATATGAACTATTGTACAGGTGTTCAGTGGTCCGGAATCCTAACTGTGCCTCGGCGCCCGTGTGCACTTCGCACTGCAACTCCCTGGAGGCCCCGGAGTCTCGCGGGTCCCGGCGGACATGCCCAAGCCCCACGTCCAGGCCCGGGCCAGGTCTGTCCCCACGTTAGCCAGAGCGGAGCCCCTGGGCACCGAGCCCCGCACGCATGACAGGACCGTGCTACCAGTTTCTGGGGTGGCTTTGGCCTTCGTGACCCCCCAAGATGTAGGTTCCCCCTTTACAGGTCTCACCAGAGCTGAGTCAGATCGTCCACGTGACCAGGGCAGGTGCCCCAGAAGAGAGGAGGGAGGGTCAGCCCCCACAAGGCACGGGGGAAAGGGTGGCCTCCAAAGCGCCGCGGCCAGCTGGGGGAGGGGTGCCGCCACACTGGAGAGCAGACACCCTCCTCAAGGAGAGCGTGAAGTTACTCGTTCAACAAACATTTTCTCAGCTGACGACTGTGTAGAGAGGCAATGAACAGTGCTCCAGATTGTTAAATGGAGAGCTGAAGTCCCCAGGTTGGAGGAGGTCAGGAAGAGGGGTACCTCTGGGGCAGGGAAGCCACCCCAACAAGCTCCTAGCTAGAGACAGCCCTGCCCACCGAGGTTGCAGGCCTGAGGTCTTTCCAGAACCCTACCACCTAGCCGGAAAGGAGGCACACTCTGTTCTCCCCCCACCTTCAGGGTCCCTGGGGAGGGAGGTCCCAGCTGGGATTAGAGACCTCAGTGAGGGACTCAGACTAGGGCAGATCTGCAGAAGGAAGGTGAGTGCGGGGAGCGGGGCCGTGACCCAGACGCCTGCCCCCCCCCCCCCGCCTCTGTGGGTATGTAACTCCCACATGAGCGTGCGTGCTCGGATGCACACACACACACACACACACACACACACAACCACCAACCACACTGGGGCTGCCCTCGGCCGGCCCTGCTGACAGCCTGCTCCCCTTTGTTGTTTCCTCTGCTGGACCAACTTGGCCAGAGAGAGCAGAGGGAACGTGACCCCTCTCCAGGGTGCAGGAGAAGGTTCAAGGCCGTGTGACCCGGCCAGGGCCCTGAGCACAGAGACGGGATGGAAGAGGCCCAGGAACTCTTCTGAGCCCACCAGGCGGAGGAGATTCGAGCCGAGTTCCTGAGCAGGAGGCCCCTGGCTGTGTAGAGCCGGGGCGGGGCGCAAACCTGTTCTGAGTGGCCCCAAACCAAACAGTCTGCGCTCCCGGAGCCAGCTGTGCCTGAAGGCGGGCACATTCTACCCCTAGACTCAGTCCGGGAATCAGGCCCCACTTTATGCCGGTCAGTTGGCGAGGTTCCAGCCGTGGCAGCCCGCGGCCCCAACTCTCCCAAGGGCTGCATCAGGAAGAGGGACAGAGAGGGCCCAGAGAAGACCGTAGAGGCCAGGCTGAGTGCTGGGACTTGAAAGGCCGGGGGCGGCAGCTCTGGGGGAAGGGGAGCCTGCTAACCTAGGGTTCTGGCTTAGGGAGCCTCTGTGGGCGGGGGAGGAGGGACCAGGGCGGGGCCAGAGGCTCAGGAGACCCCAGCCTCAGCGCCTCCAGTACGTTTGGTTATGTGCGGCGGCGGGAAGTGGGACCAGGGCCAGGGCAGGGAGGAAGGCCTGGGGCCCCTGAGCCAGGATTTGTAAGCGCACCGCCTCCTGCCCACACCAAGACCTGCCTGGCAGTGCAGGGCACGGGGGGTATGGTGTGGGGAGGTCAGCAGACACCAGAGATCACAAGGGAAGCTATGGGGCAAGAGAGTGGGCAGGGGCCGGGGTGGGAGGGGTGACAAAATACAGAAAGGGCGGCACTGACTTGGGCCCAGGAGCTGGGTGGGAAAGTTCTTCCTGCTGGCAGGGTGTGGGTTCGAGTCCTCCAGCCAGCACCGGCGCCAGCAGGGTGCATCGGCCAAGGTGGGGATGCCGGACCCGCAGCCACAGCTCTCCGACACCGTGGGCCCTAAGAGAGGCCGACGGCCAAGGGCGAGAACGGCCGTGCGGCCAAGACAACCTCCCCCATGGACTACACGGTCAGCGCCAGGGCTGAGCCAGGCCTGGTAGCTCCAGCACTGAGCTCCCTGCTGCAGCCAGACCGACAGGGACATCCAAGGACACAAAGGAACCACCACCCCCGGAACCGTCAATGGGGGCTTCCTGGAAGAGGGGATACCCGGGCCGTCCTGGAGGAAGGGCAGGGCAGGCGGAAAGTAGCTGAGGAACACTGCCGGTGGCTGGGAGGCACGCGGGCCTGGTGCTGGAGCCAGAGTTCCGCACAGGCCAGGTCGTGACCCCAGCGCAGGATGGAGTCTCCCGGACAGCAGGACGCACCCAAGGCCGTAGGCAGAGGGTCCGCAATCAGGTTGAGACCACTGCCTCTGCAGCCCTGGGTCAGGGTTAGACGGGCCAGCCCAGCCCCGGGGAGGGGAAGGAGCTGGTGCCCAGAGAAAGGCCTGAGGTGGGGGCCAGGAGCACGGGGCCAGGCCAGGGACTCAGGGGGGTTGAGGGGGGGAAACCACGGGAGGGGACGGGAGGGGGGGTCGCCACGGAACCGGGAACGTGGGCAGGTGACCTCAAGGACACAGCAAGCGAGGACCACCTCCTCCCATCCCCCAGCCCCTCCAGCTGCCTCCCTGTCGCCTCCCACTTCCCACCGTAACTCAAACAAGGTGGCCCTTGCCTTCTAGAACCTCCTACCCCACAAAACAGGGCCCAAGTGAGGGAAGGGGGTGGACACGAGTGGAGCCCCAAGGGTTAAACGTGCAGGACTACACTTTGATCAAGACAAACGAGCCATTATGTGAAGCGTCGAAGCAGGATAAATGATGGCAGCAGGTGGGGGAGATCAATACAAGTGATGTTTTATCAGGCAGAAATGACAACCTGGCTGATCGCAATTCGTTTTTAATACCACAAACCAATTGGGGACGCAGGGCTGAAATTGTTTATGCCCCGGCCCCAGGGCTGGGTGGGAGCTGGTGTCAGACCCGGGCCGCAGACAGGTGAGAGGTTGGCTCCGCGGCCCGGCCGGCGAGGGGGCATTGGGCACACAGCCAGCTGTAGGCCGCGGGCCACAACGGCCCCTGCGAGAGGCAAGGAGGGACCTGCCTTGGGGACCCCGGGTACCAGCTAAGGAAGTGGACGGAGGTGGCACGGAGGAGAGTGCCCCTGAAAGGCTCCTCTGCTTCCCGCCGGGAGTCCAGGGGTCTCGGCCCCCTTGCTGCCACCAGGCCCAGTCCCCAGGGCTCCCAGTGAACGCCGGCACACCTCCAAAGCTGCTTCTCTAAAAGTCAGGCCTCCTGTGCCCTTCTCCGGGAACCTGACTCGGGCCCCCTGCTCAGACCCAGGACAGTGGCCGGTGACGAAAGCAGGGCCGCTCCGCGCACCAGCTCCAGGCAGATAGGCTGGGGGTCGCTAAAGGCTGAGTCCTCTCAGTGCCCACCGCTGGCAGGGGCACCAAGAGGCCGGATGACTCGGGCCTCCAGAGAAGACGACAGATGGAGGTAGGCAGGATGAGGCGGCAGGGGTGAGCCTGGGCCTCAGAATACTCATCTGTAAAACAGGGTCCCTGACCCCTGCCCACCGATGAGAGTAAGGTGAGGTTCACAAGAGGTGGCAGAAGGGATTTCTGGAGCCACATGCGGGCGGGGCCCTCCTCTGGGCCCCACACCGCCACCCCAGGGAAAAAGGACAATGGCCGAGCCAGGGCTGGGCCCTTCACATGCCTAAGCACCCTGTCTCCTCATTCCTCTGGCCAGCAGTGACAGGACTTGGGGTTGTGGACACACACCAGGACCCAGGCTGGACGCAGCGGAGCCAGACTCTACCCCCACCCAGCTTGAGGGCCCCGCTGTCCCTCACCTGGCGATTCCTCAGGGCCCAGGAAGGTGCCACAGCAAATCCACCAAGGGTCCCTGCGGCCCCCCCAGAGGCTCAGCCCAGGGATTCACAGGGGCTTCCCTGGGGGTGCATGTAGGGGGCTACACCCCCTTCTCTGACAAATGATCACAGAACCACCTAAGTGTCAGGGATGCACCCACCTGCCACCCCTGAAGGGTGCAGAAGGCCTGGTGGGGTCCCAAAGCCACCGGACAAGCCGCCCCCTCCCCACGCTAGTCTGGGATGCCATGGCCCCATGCAGCTCCCTGACCAGCCCCAAGGATGGCAGAAACATGGGGGCTGCAGCGACAAGTGCTCTGCGACAAACAGCACCAGAGGAAGACGAATGAGGCAACACCCAGGCCTCCGGGCCAGGTGAGCAGAGAAGCCTCCAGGGAGGAGGCTTCTGAGCAGAAGCCAGGGTAGGAGATGTCAAAGCCCCTTCTCTGCTGCCCCTCCTCCCTGCGCCGGGTGCCACGTCCCCGGGCCCCGGCTCCTGGGATCTGCCCTGTCGGGAGACTCACACTCTCATGTGTCCAGTTGGACACAGGGCCGCACGGCGAGTCTCCGTCAGATCGGCGAGGGACCAGAACTCCAGGAGGATTCAGACGGATTGGGGGGCTGTGGGCGGGCTGCACAGGGACCCCCTCCATCGCCCTCCTTACCGGGAGCCCAGACCAGCTCCCGTGAAACAAAAAGCCAGTTGCTTACTCAAGGCATGGCAGATTTGGTCACACGTGGCCAGCCTGGCCAGGACGGCGAGGGGCCGCTGCAGGACACGGCAATCGTCAAGGCTGTAACCGGCTGGGGGGGTGGGGGGGGGGCAGGCCCGCTGACCTGGCTGGACCCCCGACCCACTGTTCTGTAGTCTTGACACCCACCTCTGCAGAGCCTCCCAGCCCCAGCCCACACCCTTGGGAGTCCCTGAGAGGGCCCAGTTCAGGCATAAAGGGGACGGGGCAGCCTCCAAACTGCCCCCGTTTGGCACGGTAGCGAGGGGATGGAGTCCGTGAGCCGAGTTCTCCAGCATTTACATCAGATGTAAATGTGTGAAGTTCAGACATGTGTTCTGACTCCATTCAGCCCACTCGCGTCCTGACAGCTGGGGAGAGGCCCTCCCAAACGAAACAGGAAGGAGCAGTGCCTGGAAGCAGCCGTGTCTGGATGGCACCCAAACACTTGCCCTGTTACTGCCTTGGCGGTGAGCTAACAGAGCGAGCTGCCTGCAGCCCAGAGAAGGGCTCGTAAGGAGCACACCACAAGGCCACGGGCACCTGACGCCACCGCAAACTCAGAACACTGCTTGGTTCCGCATTCCCCTGACATCGCCCCCCTTCTCCGGCTTAGTCACCCTGACTTTTCAGGTGCTCTCTTCATCACATGCTGCCCCAAATTCGGTCGGCGGGGGCCCTCTCCCATGGGCATCTCCTGTCTGATTTTCCAGGGCTCCCGAGGCAGACTGCACCTGTCTGCAGGAAGAAAAGGCAAGGTACTCACCCAGCACCCAAGGTGTCCAAGGCCAATGCCTACGGTCCAGAAAAAAACCTTCACTGGTCTTGTCTCCCTAGACGGAGAGAGATAGCAGGCCCCTTCTGATACCCAGGGCTGGTGGGAAAGCTACAAACATCCTGGAACCAGCCACCCTGCCCATCAGAAAAGGGGTTTCTTAGTCCCTGCTAAGACTGATCTGCTCCTGGGCGCCTGGGTGGCTCACTCAGTTAAGCATCCAACTTCAGATCAGGTCGTGATCTCACGGTTCGTGGGTTCAAGTCCCACATCGGGCTCTGTGCTGCCCGCTCAGAGCCTGGAGCCCATTTCGGATTCTGTGTCTTCCTCTCTCTCTGCCCCTCCCCTCCCCTGCTCGCTCACTCGCTCTCTCTCTCTCTCTCTCAAAGATTTAAAAAAAAAGAAAGAAAGAAGATGTAATCTGCTCCTGGCAGGAACACAACTTGTTTGCATCTGAGCCATCCATCCATCTGTCCTTTCCACAAGTACATGCTGAAGACCTACTGTGTGCTGGGCCCTCTGCCAGGCACTGGGATGCAGAGCTGAGGGGATCTCAGGAAGTCCCCACCTGCCAGGAGCTCAGAGGCCAGTGGAGAAGATGGCCTGCACAGGAGCTGTGCTTAGCTGAGCTAAGCAGGGCCCCTCCTTAGTGAGGCCAAGAAGTCCAGGTCAAGGAGCCCAAGGAAGGGAGCCCTCTTGCTCTGCTCCCAGGAAACCCAGCCCCCAGCTGAAAGTACTTCTAGGGGCATGTCAGCAGCTTCCTTTAAGTGGTTTCATCCAAAGAAAAACATCCAAGCTGAAGCAGCTTTCAGAGGAGGGCAGGAGGAGGGGTTGGTGGGTGGGAACCACCTTCCATCCGCATCATCTCAGAAAATAGTGACGTGGAAGACAACCTCTGGGCCCGGGTCCCTGACCCTGGGGGAGGCTGGCCCTGAGACCAGTAGGAACCACGCTCTAGCTGAGCCTGCAGGCCGGGGCTCGGGCTCCAGATGGCAGTGGGGGTGGGCTAACCCCGAGCCCTTCCCGCAGCGATGGAAGGGTTCAGAGGCCTCCTCACGATTTGGTTTGCTGAGCGGGGAAAGTTAAAACCACCCTTTTTATTTGGGAGCCTTTGAACAAGTTTAAGATCTTGCCCCTTGTCAGGAAATCTGTTTTCACTTATAGGAAACAGACTTGGGGGCCGGCAGTGAGCAGGGCGAGTGTCGGGAGCCCCCGCACTGACAGGGTAATTGTATTTTTCACCGCCGCGCCCTTCAGCCGCCCCTCCGATGCTGGGCGAGGTACCCGGGGGCCGGGGCTCCCCACTGGACGCCCGCTGGCCGCCGGCTGGAAGCGGGTTTCGGGGGGTCACTAGGGGAAGGGCACGCGAGGCCGCCGCCAGGCACCAACCTGCGCGGCGACAACCTCCGCCCGAGCCCCCGGGGAGAGAGAGAGCAGGAAACGACACCGCCCCAGGCCCGCGGACCTGAGAAAGTCCCGAGCCCTCGAAGGCCTCCCAGGGCCACCTGACGCAGCCACGCGGGCTGCCATGCCTCCCCTCGCTCACATGACCCCAGCCGGGCCAATCAGGGTGCCTGGCCCCTCTGGCAAGGTGATTGGCTTCGGGTGGGCACGTGACCCAAGCTGAGCCAATCAGAGTCTTCCCCTCGGTTCGCAGGCCAGCCTCGGAGGCCCGCGAAGGCCTGCGTCAGGCCCAGGTGGACCAGAGAGCCTGAGATGGTGACCGACTTCCTGGGGGACCCAAGTGAAACCTGGGTCTCCTGGCTTCGTGCTGTGCTCAGGGAAGCCTGCATACCTGACCTCTGGGGGTCGGCAGATAAAAATACAGGACACCCAGTTTAATTCGACTTTCAGATAAACAAGGAATAACTTTTAGCGTAAGTATGGCCCGTGAAGCATTAGGGATATACTCATACTAAGAAATTATTCACTGTTCATCTAAAATTTTTATGTAAACTCTACCCCTCGGCGTGGGGCTCAAGCTCACGACTGGAGATCAAGAGTCACAAGCTGTGGGGGCAGCTGAGTGGCTCAGTCAGTGAAGCATCTGACTTCTGCTCAGGTCACGATGTCACAGCTCGTGGGTTTGAGTCCCACGTGGGGCTCTGTGCTGAAGCTCAGAGCCTGGAGCCTGCCTTGGAGTCTGTGTCTCCCTCTCTGTCTGCCCCTTCCCCGCTCACACTCCATCTCTGTCTCTCAAAAATAAATAAATATTAAAAACATTTAAAAAACGTCACAAGCTCTACTGACTGAGCCAGCCAGGCGCCCTTCATCTAAAATTTTAATTTACACGACATCCTGTATTTATTTGCTACTGCGGGGCAGTGGGTTGACCTTGAGACCCAACTGTCAAACCGGGCGCTCCCTTGCCCACCTGAGCATAAGCAGGTGCACCCAGCAGTTGTCCATCATGGAGCAGAAAGGGTGCCCACAGAAGAGGCCGAGCAGGCCCTACGGCACAGGAGGCCGCTGGAGCCGACTTCCTGCTGCAGACTCACGGCCTCTGTGAAGCCCCCTGATCTGCTGGCCGAGGAAGCAGCGTGGGCTCACCCGTGTGCCAACACCAGCCCCAAGTGGACCACCGTGCCTTTACGGCCCTGCCTTACAGGACAGTCCTCCCAGAGGACAGAACTTTCCAGGACAGTCCTCCCAGAGGACAGAACTTTCCAGGACAGTCATCCCAGAGGCCCTGGATGTCCAAGGCCAAGGTCTACACAGAGTCCTGGGCAGTGTCTGACCATCTGGCCAGACGTGAGGGACTTGGAAAGAGCAAATGACTGACAGATGACTCAGGCAGGTTCAAGAAGGAGAGCGGACCGACATGGTGGACTGTGCCCAGAAGCGGGCGCCTGCCTGCTCATGTGAATGTCATCGGAGGCCCCGCTGCAGAAGAGCTAGTGATGGTCAGGCAGGCACGTGACCCGCCCCGGGGCTGCCTGTCAGCCCCCCCGCCCCGCCGTCAGTGGGCAGGTGGGAAGGATATGGACAAGGACCCCACCATGAACCTCTCCTCCCTGTAGCTGACCTGGATCCCCTCGGACAAATACCCGGTTGTCAGCAACAACAAGAGACCTCAGATCCCAACTGTAATACCCTAGGGGACCAGGCAGCTGTGCAGCGGCCAGTGGGTTACTTTGGGGTCCTTCCATCATGACGTGTCCCCTCCAGGAGTAGGCGCTGCTCTGGATTTGGCTGTGTCATGGGCCTTGTGGACCCCTCGACGTGCTCAGGAAACCCCACCCAGTCCCTGCAACCAAGGGACTTCTTTCTGAGCACAGGTACAGCAAGGAACGCGACCACCCTTGGGCCACGTGCAGCCGGGCACGTGTGCCCAGGCTCGGGGGTGCAGCCCACACACCCGCAGAAGGGGTGTTTCTTGCTCAGCCCTGGACCTGGGTCCGGGAGCTGGGGGAGCAGGTCAAGCATCTTAGGTCACACCAGTGATCTTCGGTTCTGCTTTCTGTCCTGACCCAGAGCTAGGCTGGTCTGCAGTGTGTTTCCCAGGGGAGGACACTGCCAGCCCAGAAAATAGGAGCTGGGGCCACACCGAGTGAATGGGGAAAGAGGGTGTGGAGTACCCGTCTGGCCTCCAGGACGCAGGTGGGACCGGGGACCTCAGGAGCGTTCCCCCGGGCCATGCTGATGTGCTGGTGGGAGACCTTTGCGACCCCAGGAGGGCAAGAGGCACAAGGGCCCCGACCCCCTCGGCAGTAAAGGTTGGGTCAGCCCCGCAGGGAGAGAACCCACCCGTCCGAGGCACTGGCTGGAGGCGAGGGCAACGTGGAGAGTCAGCAGCAGAGGGGTCACAGATACCGACGGTGGCTTGTGACCCCGCGGGGAGAAGCAAGGACATCATCTTGACTTGTCTGGGGTCGAACGCTCTTTATTCTCTCCTCCTTCCCTCTTCTTTCCTCCTGCTGTGCAGCGTCAGACGTGCTGGCAGCAGGTAGCCCTGGCATCTCCTCCAGGCTGCAGACACCGGGCAGAACCTGACCAGAATTCAGGGAGGTGGACACGCCCCAGGGGACTGTGGCCCAGGTCGCCTCCCACTGTCACAGTCAAGCGACCCGGGTCGACCTCTGTTGGGAAGGAAGTATGCTGTGCCAGGCAGGGCCCCCCGAGTGGGGGGTGCGAGTGGAGGGACAATGTGTGGCTTCCACGGGGCCAGAGTGTGGGCCTCCCGGCCATTTCTTCCCATAGCAGATGCCCCCGCTTCCTGCAGGAATTGCCTTCACCGGATCTGTAGAGCTACCACCCACCCCCAAGGCAGGGGGCAGCTCGGGACCCAGGCCTGGAGATCGCAGTGCGCCGACCCCTGGCCCCTTTCCTGGACGTGGAGAGAGAACCCTGTGTTCCTACTGGGTAACCAAGCTGGGACAGGTGGCTGGGCCCTGTCTGGGTCATGCCCCGTCCCCCCCGCGGCATGGAGAAGCCTGAAGAGAAGGAGGCCAGCGTGCAGAGAGAAGCAAAGCCAAGGAACAAGAGGCCCAGAGGCCAGCGCCGCGCCTGGGGCCGGAGCCCTGTGGCCGCCTCTCCCCAGGCAGCCAGAGGACAGCCTCCAGGCCGCTGTGCCCCCTGCTCCCGGTGGCTCTGGTCCCGCAGGCGCTCTGGTGGCGGGGGGGGGGGGGGGGCGGGTGGAGGCCTGATGAGGGAGAGAGGGCGGTGAGTTTCTGGGGACCCACGCCCACAAAGCCGCTGCACAAATACCGCAATGCCAACGCTTCCCACAGAAAACTGGAAGCACCCACGTGCCCATCTGCAGCCATCCGAGCAAACTCGGCCGCGCACCGGCCCGTGGGGCAGCGCGCAGTGCGTGCATCTGTGTGCGTGTGGCACTCACGCGGGTATAGACACGGTCTGGCAACCGCCACCCCAAGTCAGCTCTCAGCTCCGGGTCCTGCGACCCAGGCATCAGCACACCTGCGGAGCAGAATTTGACTTTTGACCTTATGCACCTTGGAAATGTCTGCTTTTATTTTTATAAACATGTGCCCCTTTGTGAGTTTTAAGGTGAATGTGAAGACAGAGAATACGGCAGGGAGTTAGCATCAGTGACTAAGACTGAGCGAGTTCTGGCCCTGGAGGATGCTGCCCTGGGGCCCAAGCGGAGAGCTGATCCGCTGTGGGGCGGGTGGGGGTGAGCAGAGGGGGCGCAGGGGGGAGCACATCAGGACTGAGGGGGCAGCTCCAGGTCCTCTCCTCTCTGCCTGGGCTCCCATCCAGTGCTGAGGGCACGCTGGTCACCCAGAGGTTGGCCACCTGTCACTGTCCCTGCCTTGCCTCCCGTGCTCTGGAAGATAGGAGGGGGTTTATGGTCACTCCTGTGTCCTGCTTAAAGAGGAGGCAGCGACAGCCTCAGTCAACAAGAGACCAGGAGAGAAGAGGCATCTTGGGTGAGGGAGTGATGGGGCTCTCATGGTCTTGAACCACCCCCACCCCACTCCCGGTGGGTAAAAGTTCTGGAAAATTCTCAGCAGGGCCTGCCTCTCTTGGCCTGTCAGCTGTGGGCCCTTGGACAGGCCACTTGCTCCCCTGAGACCTAGCTCCCTCATCTGTGAAAATGAGTTGAAGTGAGATGCCAGCAGGACAGCGTGGGGAGGCTCCAGCATGCCCCGTGACCCCGCGGCCTCTGCCACCGGACGCTGCGGGACATATTCTGTGCAGGGAGGACGGGGATCCGATCCACTGGTCATTTCTGGCCTTCAGCAGCAGCCCCTGGTTTCCAGTTACTGATGTCCAGGGGCGAGATCGTACTGCCCAGCTTCCCTTGCAGCTAGATGCCACACGGGGACCGAGTTCTAGCCAGCAGGGTGCATAGCAATGTCATGTGCAATGGCAAGGTCCTTAAATACAGGCTCCTCTTCGTCCCTTGTGTCTTCCTGCCGCCGGTGATGTATACTGATGGCTGGAGCAGCCTCACTGGATCCTGAGGAGGAGGCCACGGTTGAGGACGACGGAGCCAACCGGCAGGAGGAGCCTGGGTTCTTGGGGCGCCCGGGGGCTCAGCTGGCTGAGCGTCCGACTTCGGCTCAGGTCATGATCTCACGGTGGTGAGTTCGAGCCCTGGGTCGGGCTCTGGGCTGACAGCTCAGAGCCTGGAGCCTGCTTCCGATTCTGTGTCTCCCTCTCTCTGCCCCTCCCTGCTCATGCTCTCTCTCTCTCTCTCTCTCAAAAATGAATAAACAGTTGGGGCGCCTGGGTGGCGCAGTCGGTTAAGCGTCCGACTTCAGCCAGGTCACGATCTCGCGGTCCGTGAGTTCGAGCCCCGCGTCGGGCTCTGGGCTGATGGCTCAGAGCCTGGAGCCTGTTTCCGATTCTGTGTCTCCCTCTCTCTCTGCCCCTCCCCCGTTCATGCTCTGTCTCTCTCTGTCCCAAAAATAAATAAACGTTAAAAAATTAAAAAAAAAAAAAAAAAAAAAAAAAAAAAAAAAAAATGAATAAACAGTAAAACAATTTTTTTAAATATTAAAGAAAGAAGGGGCCTGGGTTCCTGATGACCCTGGAGCCTCCAAAACTCTCCCGGAGCCTTCATGTGAAAGAGAAAGAAAGGCCTCCCTGTCGAAGTCGCTGTTATTTTGGAGTTCCTGCGGAGAGCCTGGGTATGGCTTAGCCCACCCCTAGGCTCTTGGGGCTCCTCCTTCTGTGGCTGCGGGCCACACACCGAGGGCCCCCACCGCCAGCCCTCCCCTTCCTCCGGCCCCTCATCCGCATGCTGCTGGGACACCTCCTTCAAGAGTCCCCAGGAGGCTGTGATCTCTGAGGCCAGGTCAGCCCTCTCCCGGCACAGGGAGCTCATCACAGCCTGTAATTAGGTATTTATTGTGGGTTTCCTTGATTTTGCCTTGCTGCCCTGGACTGCCATTAACTTGAGGGCAGGGCCCCCGCCCGTGTGCCTTCACCCTTATGTCCCGGCACCCAACGCGGGGTCTGGGCACAAACGTGCACCAGGCAAAGCCCCACCAGATGGGTGCTGGCCCTGCTGACACCACCGCCCTCCCCACCGCCCCTCCTGGGCTCCCACAGCCCCTGCCGCTGCCCACCCTCCCCGAACCCCAGAGTTCCCTCCCCAGCGCAGTTTCTTCCGCACCAGTCCTGACCCCGCATGGGAGCTCCAGGCCCTGCGGCCATCCAGAGAGCCACAGCAGCCACATTCCATTTTCTGAAAGCATGGAGACTGGGCTTCCAGAAGCAGCTCCAGGGCTCACCGACAGCCGACAGCCGTGGCTTCACCTCCCAGAGCGTCCGTCTTATAGCCGGGACACGGCCCCTTGCTTCAGGTCAGCATCCTATTCACGGGGACATGAGGACGATCGAGGGATGGAATGTGTCCCCCCAGTCCCCAAATGGCAAAGAGTACAGGACAAATAACCCCGAGGGCTGGCGCGGGTACAGGGCCACCAGGACCGTCCCACACTGCTGGTGGAAACGGCGGTCAGGACCGCCACCTGAAGGACTGTGGCATCTACCAAAGCTGAACATTTGCCTCCCCGGCATTCTGCTGCCAGGCACAAACCCGGAAGACATGCGCTAAAATGTCCACAGCACTACTGTTCCTAAACTTTGGAGGCAGCTCCCGTGTCCGCGAGCAGGAGACCGGGACCGTAAACCGTGGCACGCCCATACGACGAAATAGAACAAGCCCCAGACAGACTCAGTGATGCCACGAATGACACGGTTTGTGCTGAGTGAGAAGCCAGCCTCGGAGGACAGGCAGGGTGGCTCCGTCAGTACGAATACAGAGATCAGGCTCCCAGATGCCACGTGATTTCACCTCTGGCTTCAGCTCTGCCCCGGCTTCACCTTGTCCACTGCTCCAACTCCTACCTGCCCCTCAGAGCCATCACAAGTGCCACCTGTTTCCTTTGTTCCCCGTCTGCAAGGACTCCTCTCTCTCCTGAACCTCTAAGGAGTCCCTGGCTCAGGCTTCCTCATCCTAAACGCATGTGTGGCTGTGCTATTCGACCATGGACTTCGCTCCTGGAACACATCCTTTTCTCCTTGGGGCCCTGGGAGGGGGAGCCCTGGCTGGGCAGAGAAAGGCCCCTGAAAAGAGGTTTATTGGGCGAATAAATGCCCCCGCCTCAGAGGGAAGGAACAGTCTTTGGCCTCATCCAGGCAAAAAGCGTGGTCCATTCATTCTCCAGTGTGTACGACCGCCGTGAAGAGAGGACAGTGAACAAGGCCAATCCCCGCCACTGGGATTTAGTCCCCCCTGACAACTGTTAATGAAATCGGAGCAACCAGGAAGGCCTCCTGGAGGAGGAGAGGCACCTGTACTTCATTGCCCATAGGCACTGACAGGAGCGCTGTTCGTGCACCTCCCTGCCTGTGTTCCACTCATCATTTGCCTGATGCCTTCGCAGGACAGGCTCCAAAGGCTTCTGCAGGAGGGAGGGACTCAGCTGTGCCCTCCCCCACCCACTTGGAGGCTACCTCCGCACAGGATGCACATGCGTTTCACTTACATCGTATGCCACTGCCCACGAAACAAAACAGCAACATTTCAAAGATGATTTTCTTCATACTTCAGAAAGGGCGCTGGGCACCTTACTGCCCCGGCTGCCCTGCACACAGTAGCCAGAAGCTGTCCAGTATCAGTGGGGACTCCTTTGCCCCTGCTTGGCTGGACTTAGCCAATGAGGAGCCCGCAGACAAGAAAAGCAGGCAGGAGGAAAGTGAGGTCAGTATACATATTCATTCTCCTCCGTGCCAGGTCGCAGCGTCCCTCTCCCCAAGGTCACAGCTCCTGCGGGCTCTGCCTCTCCCAGGACCACCGCTGCCCTTCAGGTCTGGAGCGGTAACAGCTCCCCTTTGTTGCTGGCCTTCGGTACCGCACAATCTATCTCTCCTTTAATTCACTGGACTTCCGTGTATTCAACCCTCAGTTCAAATACCCCCTCCAAGGGTGCTATGAAAATGTAAGACCATGTCAATTACTCCTATCAAAGAACATCCTTGTATGTTCCTTTTGGTGTAGCTTGGAGTAACTCATGGAAACCAGGGGGAGGCTAGCCCCCAAGCCCCCGCTGGGGCCACTGGTGTTTGTATCCCCAGGACATTACCGTAGAAGCATCAATAGCTGACTCAGTCAATGAATGAACTGATGCCACCAGGTCCCTCCACCACCCAACAGCAGACCACCTGGTCCTCCCTCCCGCCCCACCTGCTCCAGCCTCCAGGGCCTAGCCCCGTAACACCCTGAGCGCAGTCCTCTGGGGGTACAGAGCTGGGGTGGGCTGGGAGCCCTGCGCCCAGGGCCTCAGGGGAAGGGATGCTCCGTGGCCGAGCAGCGGGATCAGGAAACAGTGTCCTCAGCGGCCTCCTCCCTAACAGGCTGGGTGGCTCTGAGGCTGTCACTTCACCTCCGCGTGTGCAGTGAGGGCAGCCACCACCCCGGCCCCGCAGAGCAAATCACCCGGAAAGCGGCACAGCACTTCGCGCGCTCCGGGCACTCGGGGGGCCTCGGCGACGGCTGGATCGGCGCGGGGAGCCTTGAGGCTGGGGTCCCAGGGCCGGAGCGCGGGCGCGGTCGCCGGTCCCGTCTCCGAGGCGCGGCCCCGAGCCACACGCCCCGCCCGCTGCGGCCCGCGAAGGGCCGCGCGCGCCGCCCCACGTGGGGCCGCACGGGCTCGCGGCTCCGGCGCCGGATTGGTCTCCGTTCAGCCAATCATAGAGCGCCATCAGCAGCGGCCGCGACGATTGGTCGCCGCGGGGTGGCCGGGGGAGGGGGCGGGGCTCCCTTTTGTTCTTTCCTCCTCGGCGCCGCGGGCCCCGCCTCCCGCTCCCTGCGGCCCGGGTCCCCCCCACCCGGAGCCGGGGCCGCAGGGGAGCTGGTGGGGGGCTGCAGGCCGCCGCCCGACGTCCTTCCAAAATGGCCGCTCGGGGGGCCCGGCCTCCCCCAGCCCCTAGCTTATTCACACGCAAGAGAAAGAATCAACCGCCTGACACGCGGCCTGTGCAGGGTCTGACCTTGGACAAGCCCTTTCCGTTCTCCGTTGCTCGGTTCCCTTACCCTTGCTTTCTCCCTGTCTCCTAGGAATTGTGGAGAAGAGGCCATAAAAAATGAGCTTGGGATCTTTGTAAAATGTAACAAGTGAATGATAGAAAGTCTCCCGATTTTTCCCGAGAAGGTGCACGTGGGGGAGGGCTGCGAAGGGGAGACTGGGTGTCCGGATTTGGCTAACCCGTGGCCGTATTCCGGGTGACAGCCCCTTCCCAATCATGGTTGAGGGTTCTTGTCCCAGAGGGGACTGGGTGGGGGGTGGGGCAGAAAGAAGCACGGCCTGGCCAGCTGTGCACACCCTCCCTAAATCATCCCTGCTCTTCGCTCCAGGGGTCTCTCTCTGCGGTAGAAAGTGGTGACTCTAGGAGCCAGGGGCCCTCACACGGAGGGAGGGGTTCAGGTCCGAGCCTCCCTCCTAGCCCACCACCTTCCCCCAGAAAGGGCCAGAAAATGCATTGGAAAGCATTTTCCAATGAGGCCGGGGCTGCGAACACATCGCCACAGGCAGACAGAGGCACTGCAGGTCTACCCCGACCTGAGATGCAGGAGTACCCTGTCTACACAGGGGCCTGGAATCCCCAACAAGCTAGGAGCTCAGAGCCTCAGCTCCTTTTCTTCCACCAGGTGGCAACCAAGGAGACCACCAAGTTATGGGGGGAGATGCCAGGCGGGGGGGTGGGGTGGGGGTGCTGTCAGGCCCCAGGGAATCCTCAGTCCCCTTCACATCCCACAGTGACCTGAGAGCCCCCAAGCCCTACAGGATGGAGAAGATGGAACCCTAACACTGGTCCAGGAATAGGGCCTCGACCAAAACAGGAGTCATCTGCCTGGAACCGGGAGTCCGAAAAACCCGTAATTCCCTGAGAAAGATTCTAATCTGATCAGCATTCAGAATGCCTCTCGGCGGTTGTTGGAACAGTCCCTCAGCCATAGGTGGCTCTTTGGCTCCAGCTCCCAGCAAGCAGCATGGGAGCCAGGGGCCTCCCCCGCAGTCTGGCTGTAGTGGCCCCTGGAAGGACTCCCAGCCCCAGGGCCTTGGCAGGTGTCTGCTGCCTCCCTGGGGGTGGGGTGCTGGGAGGCTGACATCTGCAGAGTGTTTTTACTGTTGGACAAATTGAATCAATTAAACAGGCCCCATCCGGGTGGCTGGGCGCATAGCGCACAGGAAGAAGCGAAGCAGAGGGAAGGGGACAGCACGCCCTCCTCTCGGGCGTCTCCTTGGTGAGCGTTTGGGGTGGACATGGGAGTGGGATGCACCCTTTCCCTGCTGTTTGGGGGGCAAGGACCCTCTGTGCTGACCACAGGGAGGGAAGGAAAAGCCAGCCCAGGGGTGCTGGGCAGAGTCACCAGGGTGATGTGGAGGAGACTCTGCGAGTGGTGAGCAGTGCCTGCCCCCCTCTGCCATGCTGAGTGAGACCCACTTCTCCACCTAAGATTCAGGCACTCTGGGCTTCTTGGCTGCCTGCCCTACAAACTTTCGGGGCACCAGAGCTTCCCAACATCACAGGCTCCTTTCAGAGGTATTTTGTTGCTCTCCCACGGAGGCCTCCGGAAGCTGGGAGGCTCCACCTAAGAGGAGGCTGCCCCAGGAGGCCAAGGGAGCCGGCACAGGAAAGAGGAAACAGACTGTGGAGGTGATAGCTAGGGCCCCAGTCACCCACCTGGAGCGGAAGCCTCCCCCTCGGGCAGGCCGGGCCCAGAATGATTTAGGGGCTGGCTGCTCTGTGACCCAGCTGACCCAGGGCTGGCCACTGCTTGGGAGCCCATGCAGCTGCTGGAGCGCTCCCCTGCCCAAGCTGCACCCGGTCCCCCACTCCAGCAAGGGCAGCAGGGCTACCTCCTCAAACTT
The DNA here is from genome assembly GCF_018350175.1 of Felis catus. Taxonomy (NCBI): domain Eukaryota; kingdom Metazoa; phylum Chordata; class Mammalia; order Carnivora; family Felidae; genus Felis; species Felis catus. The sequence goes on from NC_058381.1 coordinate 60,388,535, forward strand.
GCTTCCCTGGAGCCTGGGGCTGTCGGCTTCTCCTAGGGCTGCTGGGGATGCAGGCGAGGTCCCAGTGAATCAGCTGCCATTCCCCCCAACAGGTACTTGCCAAAGGGCTTCTGCTTATCACAGGCCACGGCAGTGATGCTCTCACTGTCACCCTGAACAGCCAGACCACGTCTGTCCCCTGATGTCAAGTGCCTGTGTCTGGGCCACCTGCGGCAGACAGGGTCTTATCAGTAAACTCCCATGGAGGACAGAGTGGTCAGCCGGAGACCTTCATCTGCTGGTACTCAGGAGCCACAGGGCAGAGGCTGGGAGAGGGCTGCGGGGTTAAAGGGTTGGCTGAGGGTCCCGCTTTCCGGAACTAGCCTGGGCTAATTCCCTGGAAGACGAAGAGGAGACCCTTGCAGTCTCCACAGCCCACGCAGGGGAGGCGTCGGTGTGGACGCTGCCCCCTTCCCAGCCAGGCCACTGGGAGGCAGCCTGAATTCCAGGCCAGCTGCTGCAGCCAGAGGTCCTGCCAGGTGGGGGAAAGGCATGGAGGTGCAAGGAGAGGGTGACAGTCACTCTCTTGGTTCTTGCTCACCGGTCACCTGCTGAGGATCCCCCAACTCTCCCTAGGGTAGAGTTTTGAGGCACAGAGGGGTTGAGAATGGGCCAGAGAAACCCGAGAGGGACATGGCTTCATAAGGGCGGGATTAGTTCAGGTTTGCTTGCAGAGGAGCCGCGCACCAAGCAGTTAACAGGGAGGCACATGGCCTTGGAAGGAACGCAAAGCGGTTACTCCGCCCACTAAGTCTTTGCTGCATTTTCGCCGCTACCTCGCCAGCTGCAGTGCAGCCTTGGGGCGGGAAGTGGCCGCCTGGCGGGTCTGGGGACCAGGTCTAAAGACTTCTGGCGGCCTCCCGCTCCTGCCCTCCGCCCACCATTCTGGCGTGAACCAGGAGATCAACCTCCCGCGCCGCCAAGGGCCCTCCCGGCGGGAGCCAGCCGGTCGGCAGGAGCGGTCCCGGGGCGCCCTCCAGCGGCCGCGGCCCGGAAGGCCGGCCGACCTGCAGGACGCGCGGGCGGGGCGGGGAAGCTGGTCGCTCTCCAGCCCCCCCCTCCCCCCCCCAGCCCCGCGACCCTTCTGCACCCAGTGGACAGCGCCCCCGCCCGTCCCCGCGCCCGTGTTCCTGATGGGAAGGGAGGTAACTTAGGAACCAAAGAGGAGGTTGCCCTGTGAGTAAAAAGCAAGACACCTTTTGGGGTGACTCTGCTCGGTTTCTGCTTGGATCCCCAAGGGGGCGGAGCTGAGGAGGAGTGGAGGGAGCACTGCGTGAGGAGCTGGGTCTAGTTTTATCCTCATCAGGTGCGGTTGTCTTCCGGGGCCTTGTCTCTGTAGGGGACACAGCCTCTGGAGTGGTGGGCTTCCTGGTCAGGCCCTGTTCACAGCTCACCCAGCGGGATGGAGAAGGAGCCACACACACCTGCTAAGGCAGCCCACCCAGAAGTAGTCAACACCTCCTTCTGAGCTCAAATCCTGCCTCACCCAGGTCAAGAGCACTTTTGGAGCAGGGATAGCAGACACTATTTCCAAGAGTACTGCCTTAAATATTTCAACAGCTTTGCTGAGTTGTAATTCACACACCATGCAATTTACCATGGTTTTGGTATATTACATCATTGCTTTTTAAATATTTATTTATTTTGGGGAGAGCGCAGGTAGGGGAGGGGCAGAGAGAGGGGAACAGAGGATCCGAAGCAGGCTCTGCGCTGACTGATAGGCTGACAGCCGTGAGCTGGATGTGGGGCTCGAACTCATGAACCGTGAGATCACGACCTGAGCCGAAGACAGACAGACAACCCACTGAGTGGTGCCCCACTCAGGTGCCCCTCATCATTACTTTTTAAAATTGTGGTAAAATAGATCGAACATTAAATTTGCCATTTTCAAATCACTCTTACGTGTACCGTTCAGTGGCATTAAAGTACATTCACAATATTGTGCAAACATCTCCTCTCCGCTACCCGTTTCCAGGACTTTTTCATCATCCCAAACAGAAACTTTGTACTCATTAAGCAATAGCTCCATAGTCCACCCTACCCTACCCCTAGTAACTGCTAATCTACTTTGTCTCTAAAGTTTGCCTATGCTAAAGGTTTCACGTAAGTGGAATCATCTAATATTTGTCTTTTCCTGTCTGGTTTATATCACTTAGTATAATGTCCTCCAGACTCACCATGTTGTAGCAGTATGTCACAATGGCTTTTTATGGCTGAATAATATTCCACTGTGTGAAGAGACCACGCTTTGTTTATCTGTTCATCTGCTGATGGACACTTGGGTTGTTCCCGCATTTTCCCTGTTGTGACTAATGGTACAAGGAACATCGGAATGCAAGTACCTGTTGGAACTCCTCTTTTCGATTCCTTTGGGCATCTAGCTAACAGTGGGAGGTAATTCTACCTTTAGCTCTTTGAGAGTGGACAGACCGTTTTCCGTAAGGGCTGCACCAGCATGGTATGAGGGCTTCTTTTTCTCTACATCCCCGGGCAACACTTGTTCCTTTCCTTAGTGTTATTCTCATAGTGTAGCATTAACTGTTTTTTTAATTTATTTTTTAAATATACATCCAAGTTAGTTAGCATATAGTACAACAATGATTTCAGGAGTAGATTCTTTAGTGCCCCTGACCCATTTAGCCCACCCCCCCTCCCACAACCCCTCCCATAACCCTCAGTTCTCCATATTTATGAGTCTCTTCTGTTTTGTCCCCCTCCCTGTTTTTATATTATTTTTGCTTCCCTTCCCTTAATGTGTACCATTAACTTTTTAAAAAGTAATATTTTCATTACAATTATATATCCATTGAAGATAATTTATAAACTATGTAAGAAAGAAACATTTTGTCTTTACCTCCAACCACCCCTCCAACCGCTCATTTTTTGGTGATACTGTTGGTTTTTTTACAAGGGTAGTCTTGTTTGCTTTCTAAGGCCTTGTTTCTTGGGCCGGCAGGATGACAGCAAGGGGGTAAGCACAGGTGGCGGGGGGGGGGGGGGGGGGGGGGGAACGACACCCTGCGGCCCAGCGCTGCCCCCGCCCAACGTGGAGCGGGGGCTTCCCGCTGGGCGGACTGCGCAACTGTGCAAAGGTCCACTACTGGGACCGCAGGCTCACCCGGGGCCTCACGGCCCACACCGAAGGGCGGCAACACGACCGTTCGAGGAGAGGCCCCGGGGCCCCGGCAACCGCGCCACCGCAGCCCGCCTCGCCCCGCCGCCCGGCTCACCAGGAGCCACACGCCCATTGGCCGAGAGCACGGCAGCCCGGGCCAATCACGCGGGGCGGCGGCCCAGCGCCCAATGGGAGCGTGGCGGGCGGGGCAGGAGGCGCGTGCGCAATGGGCTCTACGTGCGGCCCCGCCGGCGCTTCTGGGGGCCCGCCCTCGGCCGACCCTCGGCCCCGGGGGAGCTCGGGGTTCCCGCGCCGGGTGCGACCATGCCCTGTGCCGGGGGTGTGGACGCGCTCCTGCTTTCTGACGGGGTGCGGGCCGGAGGTGCTGCAGGTGCACGGCCCCTCCCCCTCCCCCGCTGGCCCCGCCAGCCTGCCCGGGGTCAGTGCTCGCCCGCCCCTCCTCGGCCCCGGGCGCCCGAACTCTCCAACCAGGAGTGGGAGCGGGAGGCGCTGTTCTGCCCGGGAAGGTCATTATTGTAGGAGAACCAGCGCTTCGGTACAAAAAAGAGACGCAAAATTTACGAGACGGCCCCCTCGGAGCGCGGAGGGCGACATCTGGCTGCGCATTCTGCGGAGGGTTGGGAGGGGGTCCCTTCACCCGAAGACAAAGGCGTCCCTGGGCCCGCGAGGCCGCAGCGGCGGGGGGTCCTGTCGCTCCTCCTCCGGGCGGGCGCGGGAGGCGGCGGCCTGCAGGTGCGCCCCCCGCCCCCCAAGGCAGGCCGGCCTCCCCCTCCTCCGGGCTCTCCTCCCTCCCTCCCTCCCTCTGCTCCAGCCCCTCGGCGGAGCGGCGAGAAAAGGCTTCGGGAGAATTTCCATTAAGTCGGCTCTGCTTCAGAATCTGAGCGGCTGCGAACCCCGCCCTTTCCGCGGAGACAACTTCTCCCGGGTTCTAAAGGCCCGCGGGGACCCGGAATCTCCAGCACAGGACCTTGCTCCGTCTCTCCTGCGGTCCGGTCGGTGCCCACGCGGCCGAGCGCTCGGATCCCCGCCCCCCGTCCGTGGCCGGCCGGCTCCCGCCTCGGGCCTGCCCAGGTGTCCGGAGCGGGGCTCCGCACAAAAGCCGCAGGGACCCGCAGCTTCAGCACGTACACCCACCAGCACCGCGTGTGACCCGGCCCCAGCTGATGGAGAGTGAGGGTGAGGCCCCGGCCAGCCCTGGGCCTGCAGGAAGGGGAATGGGCTGAGTGACAGAGCCAAGCAGGTGGGGCCTGTGCAGGGGTGGAGGGCTGGGGAGGCAAACCTCTGTAAATTGGCTCCCAGCCTCAATGCTCTCTACCCACACTGGGAATCCCACTCAGCTGCCCAAACTGCATTGCTACACGATTGACACCTGCTCACCCAGCCCTCAGAAGAGAAGCCAGAGTCCTCCTAGGAGCCCACAGCCCCACGCCATCTGACCACCTCCCTGCTCTGGCTGTTCTGCAGTCGCTGGAATACACTCAGTCCTGTACTCACCCCAGGGCCTTTGCACCACCTATGTCTCTGGGGACCTCTCTTTTCCATCTAGGTGCCCCATGTCCTCCTTCAAATCTTTGTTGTCAAAGATTGCTCAAATGTTGTCTTCTCAGAGGGACCTCCTCTGGCTCCTCTGTAAACTGGCAACCCCCTCCCAGCTTTTTCTCTGTAGCTCACACGCCCTCTGACATTCTCCAGTTTCCTGGTTTTTAAGTCTGTTTCCCTCTACTAGGTTTCGAGTTCTTTCTGCCCACTGTGTTTCCAGCTGTGTCCTGCATGCTTCCCACGAGGCCCTCCCTAAGTATTGGTTGACAATACAGTAGTGAATATAAATCCACTATAAATCCGCAGACCACCTTTCCGATCAAGGTCAACCCTTCTCCCACCCCACCCCAAAACCAGTGCACGGCAACAAACTGGGCCACTGTGTATAACATTCTCAACACGTCAGAGGGTCTTTATTTAATCATGGAGAAAAACAGCACACCCCACTGTGGCTCCAGACAAAATGAAAAAGTGCTCCAGCCCCCCCCCCCCCAAATCAGACATGCACGTCCAAATAACCAGGAAGGGTCACTTCTCACCTACCAGACTGGTACACTTTACAGGGTGGTCGTGGCTGGTGTTGGGCGTGCAGGGGAAAGGTGCCCGTGGTGGGAGGGCGGGCAGTGGCCCCGCAGGGCCCTTGCAGGTTCATACTGAAGAGGTATAGCCAGCGAGGACCCTCCAGGCTCCTTGGATGCTGAAACCCAGGTGTAGCTCAGAGGGGTGTTCGGTGCACTGTGACTGCACTGGAGTTGGCCCCAGGGTAGCTGGTGAGACCTTCGCCCTGCCGGCTGGCCCCTCGTTCCTTCTCCGTCTTTTTCCCCATGCAGCTTGTATTGGATGCTCCGAGACACCAGCTGGGAGGAGAGCTGCCTCTCTGGCCGGTGGGTTGGCAAGTCGGGGTGGTAGTGCCCCTCACAATCTCCGTGGAGGGGCTCACGGCCACCATGCGACTGGCGGGAGGCAGCCAGGACAGCCCCAGAAATACTTATTAAAGGGCCAATAAATCACAGCTCTGTCCACCTCCCCACGCTCTCCTCTCCGCGTTGCTGCCTGACTTTTTTATATTGATGCGTTTAATTTATCTCTAAAAATGGGCAAGACTGCTTGTTTGATTTCCACAGGGGCCACGTGGGGCAGAGAGCTGACAAATTATCTCCTGACCCTGGAAGGCTGATGTAATGGGTCCCCAGCATTGAAGGCCCCGTTTCTGTCTCCCGGATGCTCCTTCGTTTGGCTCTGGGCCATTCCCCGTGCAGTGTCACCAGAGCCTGTGCTGTCCTTAGCAGCTGGCTCATTTGTCCATAATGGTGGACACCCATAGTCCAGAACACCCCTCCAGGCAGCAGTGCCTGGCCCTGGCCTCTCTTGTCCATGCCTCCCGGGGGGACAGGTAGTCTCTGGGCTGGGGTGGGGGGATGCTGACCTCTCCTCAGGACCGACGAGGCTGCAGGGACAGTTTGGTTGTTCTTTTGCCGAAATCACCAAGACAGGCAAGACCTGAGAGAATCACAAAAAAGGATTTGTTTTCAGCAAATTAATGTTCTCAGCAGAAAGAAATCTGAAAAGTATCCAAGGGAATTATTCGTCTAAACTGGACGGGTTGAGGCCATAGGAGTCTGAAGGCCTCCGAGAAGGGTTTCCAGAAGAATCCCGGCAGCAGAGCCACGTTCTGCTTTCCAGGTGTGACCCTCAAGCTGCTTCAATGGATGTGAGGACAGACTTGAGGCATCTTTTTTTTTTTTTTTTTAACGTTTATTTATTTTTGAGACAGAGAGAGACACAGCATGAACGGGGGAGGGGCAGAGAGAGAGGGAGACACAGAATCAGAAACAGGCTCCAGGTTCTGAGCCGTCAGCCCAGAGCCCGACGTGGGGCTCGAACTCTCGGACCGTGAGATTGTGACCCGAGCTGAAGTCGGACGCTTAACCGACTGAGCCACCCAGGTGCCCCCGGACTTGAGGCATCTTAAGGACAAAACTGGTGAGGGCACGTGGCTGGCTCGGTCGGGGGAGCGTGTGACTCCACCTCGGGCCGTGAGTTCAAGGCACATGTTAGAGGCAGAGATTACTTAAAAAAATAAAATCCTTAAAAAATACGTAAGTAAACAAATAACAAAACTGCTAATTAGTTTCTAAAACAAACACATAGATGGGGGACACAGGCACACCACAGCAGCCATCTATGGTGGGCCAGCTCTAAGACAGCCCCGATGGCCCCACTCCCGGTACCCATGTCTCTGTGGTCCCCTCCCACACCGTACCAGCCGAGGTCTGTGTGACCGATAGAATAGGGCAGAAGCGATGCCATGACACTTCTGAGACCAGGTTACGAGAGCTAGGAGGCCCCGAGTGCCTGGCTGGCTCAGCTGGAAGAGCATGTGGCTACTGATCTCAAGGTCATGAGTTCGAGCCCCACATCGGCTGTAGAGATTACTTACATATAGAAACTTAGAGAGAGATGAGGCCCTCCCTTGGGTCACTCCCTCCACATTGGCGAGGAACGGAGGCCTGCCAACAGCCACACGAGCCAGCTCCGGTCTTCAGAGACCACTGGCCCAGGCCACAGCTTGACCACGGCCTCATGGGAGACCCTGAAGCAGGACCCCCCGGGGAAGCCATTTCCTGACCCTTGGATACTGTTGCCGCTAAGTTTGGGGGCACTTTGTTGCACTGACAGGCCACCAAGAGAAAGGGATGTAGCCAGGCCTCTACCTTGAGCCCATCATGAAAATGGGAGAGGAGGGACCGGCAGGTCCATGATTTTCCTTTTCTGACAAGGAGCAGCAGGGGGAGCCTGAATTCAGGGTGAGATCCTGGGCCGGAGCCTCATGGCCCCCTCTCCAGACGTGGCCCAGGCCCTGCAGGGTCCCCTCCCCTGGGAGCTGGCCAGCTGTCTGGTCCCGCCAGCATTTTTCTCATGCGATGCTCCCTCTGCCCAAGACGTCCTTGGCACTAGAGGGCGCCTGCTCCTGCCCATCCTGTGGAGTGGAGCCGGCCCACGCAGGCACTGCTCCCAACGTGGAGGGGCTGCCCTGCCGGAGGCCTCACCCGGCCCCACGGCTGTGCTCAGCAACCGACCCTGCACCACAGTAGGCATACAGTGGGTGCTTACTGAATGTTTGCTGTGAGTGGGCATGAAACATCAACGTTCAGTCTGTTCTTTTTTTAATTTTTTAAATCAATGTTTATTTTTGAGAGAGAGAGAGAGAGAGGCACGAGTGGGGGAGGGGCAGCGAGAGGGGGAGGCACAGAATCTGAAGCAGACCACACGGGGCTCGAACCCATGACCTGGGCCGAAGTCAGACGCTCAAGGACTGAGCCACCCAGGCTCCCCGAGGTTCAATCTGTTTTTAAGCAGAAAGTGGAGGGGAGAGGAGGGGACAAAGCACTTACTAATGCAGACGGGTGGACCGGCATCCCTGGAGCGGGCACTCCAGCATCAGGAGCGCCCCCCACCCCCACCCCGGACCCCCGGATGCGCAAACTGAGGCCCCGGGAGGCTGAGTAACGGGACCAAGAGGGCACAGCCGCGAAGCGGCAAAGCCCGGATTCAGACCCCACCGCCGGCTCTGGAGCTCGGCTCTGAACCGCTGGGGGCTTCCCGCCGCCTTCCCCCCTGCACCCGCACGCCCGCGCGGGGCCTGCCAGCGGCTCCGGGCTGCCTCCCTGCAGGTGATTGGCCAGACCGTGCGGGCCTCCGCCAATCGGAACACAGCTCCCTCTGACTCTGGGTCGGATCCCGCGGGATCCCCGGGAGCAGAGATGTTTATTTCCACGCGCGGCAAGCTGGCGTGGACGCGCGGGACGCGTCTGGGGTGCGCAGAGCCGAGAAACCCCGTGCGGCCCTGTTCACACTGCCTGGAGCCTGTGGTTCCCTGAAGCCTGACGCAAAACTATGGCCGAATATGACCTTCCACCCCCACCCCTGCAGCTCGGCCTCGGCCAAACACAGGCGACATTGTATCTGGAGGTAGTGATAGAAAAGACTCCAATTTGGGGGGATCACTAGCAGCTGCACCGAGAGTTTGGGGCCCACAGCAGAGGGTTCAAGGGCAGGAGACCCCACAACCGGAGCACCCTGGGTATACCTAGGCTGGGAGCCTGCTTCCTTGGGTTGCTGCCCACCTACCAGGAAAGGCGCTCAGGCTTCCTGCGGCTTCGGTGGGCTGCCCGATCTCATCTGCCAAACTGTCTTTTCTCATTTTGTTTCCCAGTGCGGGGTATCACCACCAAGAATCCGGACCGAGGACATAGCCTGAAATGGCTGCGTAAGGGTTTCCCTAAGCCACCACGCATCGTGTGTATGCATGCATTTCTCTGCAGAGGCAAGTCCCGGGGGGGTGGGGGGGTGGGGTGGGGGGGTGGATGGCATGGCAATTAGGAATAAATTCAGCTGCAGGTAACAGAAAACCCAATTCACAGGCGATCCGATGCATAGGGGTTTATTGTCCTGGTATAACCAGAAATGTACAAGTGGGGGCTGTCCTCGGCCAGGACCAGACTCTTTTAGTCTTTCTACTCCCACGCCTGTAGCAGGTGGGTCTGAGCTTTGGTCTTCACGGGTTGCAAATGGAAAGAAAGGAGGAAGAGGCTGGGCGGGTCACATCTGTCCCCTTTTATGGCCAGAGAAACCTGTCCCAGAAGCCTCTGCAGCAAAGTCTCCCCGAGGCCTTTTGGCCAGAACAGGCCACTGGACCTCCCACCACGTGAGGGACTCGAGACAGCCAGGAGCCAGCTGGCCACGGTCGGCATTAGCCAAGCATCCCACAACCCTGGGGCTCAGCAGTCCCAACAGAAGAATGGTTCCGTGGGCAAGAACACAGTGGGAGTCCAGATCGGGCGGGCAGCAGGCTGCCACCGGTGGGAAGGCCCTGGCATGTTCAAGCAGAAGAGGAATCTTTTTTTTTTTTTAATTAAGATTTTATTTTTAAATAACCTCGACACCTAACTTGAACTTGGAGCTTGAACTTCCAAACCTGAGATCAAGAGTCTTCATACTCTACCCACGGAGCCAGCAGGGTGCCCCAGAAGGGGAATTTTTTAACAAGATATTGGGAGGCTCACAGGTTACCCAGGGGACCAAGATCAAGGACGGTGTGGCCGGCCAGAAAGCCCAACACCCTGCCGCAGGGCCGGACAGGTGAGCACAGCCCTGCTGCTGCCTCCGGGCACCTCAGCACAGAAGGCTACAACCAAGGCCACACGCCGGACATCCAACCGGGCCCACTGCCGGCCCTGCTGTCACCCCCGCCACCGCCCACGGCCAGCGCGGGTCCTATGCCGCCTCTATTCACGGTGTGAGTCGAGGCTGGAGGTGGGCGCACCAGGTTGGTGGTGCCCAGGCCACTGACCTCACGTGAGAAGGAGGTTCTTAACCTATTGGACATAAGCGGGCACAACATTTTGGAAAGCAGTTTGGCAATACATACGGATAGCCTCCAAATGGCCACCCCCTGTGGCCCAGCAACATCACGCTAGGTAACCTCTCTTAAGGATGGGGGTGGCAGTGGGGAGCCTCGACCACTCACGCCATCACAGAAGGGTTGATTTTAGCCATAGCACGTGGCAGCAGCCGACGTGTGCAGCGAGGCGAGGGCGTGAAGTTCGGCCCAGCCACCTTACAGAGAATATTTAATACGCCGGGGAAATGCTTGCATCGTGACGGCAAGTGAAAAGGACGGAATGTACCTGGGGTTGTCTTGGCAAAGTCTGATGAAGTGTTATTTCCTGAGAGCAAGAAACCAATTACCCAGGCTTTTAGCTTAGCTGGTAGGAAGTCTTGTTTCAATAGAAAGTTCCCCCATGGAAATTAGGAAAAGGCTTAACATGCAAACGCCCTCGGAGAAATCTCAAGGTTGGTTGGCTGAGAGGTCGGAAGAAACGGACGCTCCCAGAAAGTTCACAAAGGTGCGTAAGTAAGAATTCCCATCCTTATGTTGGGGGCAACAGTAAGAAACGTGAAGCCATCTCAGCAGCCATCAGGGAGAAGCAGTTACCTGGCAGTAAATTTCCATAGCAGAATACTGCACAGCCATGACGAAGGTATGTCTGAACATCGGAAAGGTGTCACTAGCATGTTAATAAAAGAAAAATCAGGGGCGCCTGGGTGGCTCAGTCGGTTAAGTGTCCGACTTGGGCTCAGGTCATGATCTCACGGTCCGTGAGTTCGAGCCCCGTGTCGGGCTCTGGGCTGATGGCTCAGAGCCTGGAGCCTGCTTCCGATTCTGTGTCTCCCTCTCTCTCTGCCCCTCCCCTATTCACGCTCTGTCTCTCTCTCTCTCTCTCTCAAAAAATAAATAAACGTTAAAAAAAAAATTTTAAAGAAAGATCATGGAAGGATACATCCTTTACGTGTAAAAATATGTTACTGTGCACATTACCAAGTATAGAGGGGACTTCTGTCTCCCGCCGTCATGGGTTCACTGGTGTGGGATTTGTCCTCGTGCCGTAAGCAACTAGGACACTGCCAAGAAAAAAATATATGTAGCGACTTTCTTAAGACATCCGGCAATAGACAGCCCAGGACTGAGATCCCTAAGAGAAGAAAACAGAGATGTGAGCCGTACAACGATCTTGTCTTTCTGCCTGGCAGTACGCTCTGGACTGAGACACAGAAGACAGAAGTCTCCTGAGTTGAGACACAGAGACTGGAGTGTGGCGAGGCAGACGCGGTTGGAATTAGCAGGGCAAGGTGCTAAGTGGGAGTCACTACGCAGAGAACAAGCTCCAGAAATCTGCGCAGAGGTTCCCTTACGGTTTTGGTGAATTTTAAACTGTGCTTGTGTACGAGGAAATCCCATGAGACTCACCAAAGAGCGGCTCCTGGAGAACTGTAGCGCTGAACAAGTCCCAGAGCTCACATGGGACAGAGAGACGTCTGGGCTCCCGACAGACCTCATTAAGCATCCAGGGCATTTCACGGAGGTTTCATAATAGCCACGTTAGTAGCAGGGCTAAACTGTCCCCGCATAAAAGGCTAATCCAGACTCACTCTAACAAAGCTTTAAAAACCTCAAAAAGGGGCTCCTGGCGGGCTCGTAGAGCACGCGACTCTAGATGTCAGGGTCGTGAGTTCGACCCCCACATTGGGTGTAGAGATTACTTACAAATAGAATCTTTAAAAATAAATGAATAGGGGCGCCTGGGTGCCTTAGTGGGTTAGGCATCCAACTTTGGCTCAGGTCATGATCTCACAGCTCATGAATTTGAGCCCCACATCAAGCTCAGTGCTGACAGCTCGGAGCCTGGAGCCTGCTTCGGATTCTGTGTCTCCCTCTCGCTCTGCCCCTCCCCTGCTCACACTCTGTCTCTCAAAAATGAATAAATGTTTTAAAAAACTTAATAAATGAATAAATAGGCTTCAAAAAAGATCAAACTGCCTTGCAAGTAAGTTGATATCCTGTCAAAACAAACTTCAACATTCTTTTTTCCCCAAACTTCAACATTCTTACAAAAAAAAAAAAGACAACGAAATCCAGAGATTCAATAATTTGACTTTACAATGTCCAGCATTTGATGAAAAATTACCAGACATGTGTAAGCAGAAAATGTGATCCGTAATTAGAAGAAAAATCAGTCAATACAAAGAGACCAAGACAGGTGAGAGAGAGCGGAATTAGCGGATATTTAAAAATAGATACATATATATATGTTCATGAATTTGAAACAAAACATGAACATAAGGAGGAGAAAAAGAGATGATATAAAAGAAGCCAAATGAAACGTCTAATGCTGAAAAATACAATACCTCAAAATAAAAATGAACTATAGGGACCTAAAAGCAGAGAGACAAGCAAAACAAAAGACTGGTGAACCCGAGATCACAACAATAGAAAATATTCAAACTAAATCACAGAGAGAAAAAAATGTGAAAAATGAACAGAAACTTAGTGACCCGTGGAACTATAGCAATCAGCCTAACGTATATGTAATGGGAAGTGGGTTTTTTTTTAATGTTTATTTATTTTTGAGAGAGAGAGAGAGAGAGAGAGAGAGAGAGCAAAGGCATGAGCGGGAGAGGGGCAGAGAGAGAGGGAGACACAGAATCTGAATCAGGCTCCAGGCTCCGAGCTGTCGGCACAGAGCCCGACATGGGGCTCGAACCCACAGACCGAGAGATTGTGACCCAAGCCAAAGTCGGGACGCTCAACTGACTGAGCCACCCAAGTGCCCCAGTGGGAAGCTTTTTTAATGTTTTATTTTTATTTTTAAGAGAGAAAGAGCACCAGTGGCGGAGGGGGAGAGAGGGGGAGACCGAGGATCTGAAGTGGGCCCTGTGTGCTGACAGCAGCGAACTGTGTGAGATAATGGCCTGAGCTGATGTCGGATGCTCAACCGATCGAGCCACCCAGGCGATCCTGCAATTGGAATTTGAAGAAATAGTGGCTAAAAGTTTTCTAAATTTGTCGAAAACCATCAAGGCACAGATCCAAAAATTTGACAAATCCCAGCAAAGTAAAGAAACATGAAACCACGCCGGGATACATCTGACTCAACATTTTGAAACCCAGTAATAAAAAGCGAAAATGCTTAAAAGCATCCAAAGGTGTGCAGGGAGCGGGGGAGGGGCGTGCTTCATTTAGGGAAACAAAGGTGAGAATGACCGCTGACTCCTTGTCAGAAACAATGAAAACCAGAAGACAATGTAACGGCAGGTTTAAATTGCTGAAAGGAAACAAACCCTATCAACTTAGGATTCTGTATCCAGAGAAACTGCTCCTCCAAAAGGAAGGCAAACAAAACTTTTTCAGAAAGACAAAATGGAGATCCTTTTTGCCAGCAGGCTTGCACTACAAGAAATATCAAAGGAAAAAGCTATATGGGGTGCCTGGCTGGCTCAGTTGGTGGCACACGCAACTTTCATCTCCGCGTTGTAAGTTCAAGCCCCACGTTGGGTGTAGAGATTACTTAAAAAAGCAAAATTTTTGCTATTTCTCTTATCTTTTTTTTTTCAAAAAAGCAAAATTTAAGGGGCGCCCGGGTGGCTCAGTCGGTTGAGCATCCAACTTCAGCTGAGGACATGATCTCCCGGTTCGTGGGTTCGAGCCCCGCGTCGGGCTCTGGGCTGACGGCTCGGAGCCTGGAGTCTGCTTCGGATTCTGTGTCTCCCTCTCTCTCTGCCCCTCCCCTATTCACGCTCTGTCTCTCTCTGCCTCTCAAAAATAAAGAAAAGTAATAAAAAAAATTTAAGTGAAATATTAAAAAAAAAATAATGAAGGAAAAGCTACAAGCGGAAAGAAAGTCATACCAAATGGAAATAAAGAATGCCCTAAATGGGAAATGTGAGATTTTTTTTTTTACTGTTTTTAATTCTTTTAAAGTTGACTCTAAAGCAAAAATGAATAGCAATGTGTTCTCAGGTTTTAACACATGTAGAAGTCCTACATGGCAAAGCCAGCACAAAGACGAGAGAAAGGAGATGGGAGTGTATTATTGTAAGGGTCTTACATTGTATGTGTACCAGTAACATCATATTTGAAGGTAGACCGTGGTACGTCTGGAGGGGGTGTGGGGACAGGGAGAGAGTGAATAAAAGCCAATAAAAGACATAAAATGAAGTACTGAAGAAAATATTCAGTCACAAAATGCTGTAACTTATCAATAGTTGCACTAAATGAAAATGGTCTAAATACTCCAATCAGAAGTCAGAGGTAGACATACTGGACGGAAAAACAAGACCAAAATAACCGATGTCTGCAAGAAACGCATTTTAAATATAAATCGGCCGAAAGTTTCAAATGGAATATATTGGGCCATGCAAACAGTAATCATAAGAAAGGGGAGTTGCCATATTAGTATCAGACGAAGTAGATTTAAGGACGAGAAATATCACCAGAGGTAAAGGCATATCAGCTCTAAAGGTGTATACCCCTAATAACAAAACTCCAAAATACATGAGACAAAGTCTCACTGAATATTCACAAGTGGAGTTGGATATTTCAACAATCTTTTCTCAGAAGTTGAGGGGACAAGTGTGCCTGGCCGGCTCAGTCAGTAGAGCACGTGACCCTTGATCTCTCGGTCATGAGTTCAGGCCCCACGTTGGGCATAGAGCTTACTGAGTAAAACAAAAAAAAATCACAGGGGTGCCTGGGTGGCTCAGTCGGTTAAGCGTCCGACTCCTGATTTCGGCTCAGGTCATGATCTCACGGTTTGTGGGTTTGAGCCCCGCGTCGGGCTCTGTGCTGACAGCGTGGAGCCTGCTTGGGATTCGCTCTCTCTCCCTTTCTCTCTCCCTCTCCTTCTCTCTCTCTCTCTCTCGATAAATAAAAAAAAATTAAAAATCACAAACAAGGAATTGAGAGGACAAGAAAACAATTAGTAAGGAACAGAATACCTGAACACACTATCAATACTCAAAACTTAACCTGATAAATCACAAGGGAAATTAGGACATATTTTTAGCCAGATTATGTGGAAAACACATCAAAAACCTGGAGACGCAGCCAGGACAGTGCTTAGAGGGTATATACAGTTTTCAATGTTTGTATAGAAAGATGATAAAGGTCCAAAATCAGGTATATAGGTTTTTATGTTAAGGCCTAGAGAAAAGAACAGCAGATGAAACCCAAAATGGAAGGAAAAAGAGCAAAAATCAATGATATAGAAGATGAATAAGTAACAGAGAAAAATCAATGAAAGCAAAAGAAAGCTCTTTGAAAACCTCAGTAACTTTGATAAAGCTCCAGCCGCACTGTTTTTATGGGCTGAATTGCGTCCCCACAAAATTCATGTGCTGAAGTCTGAACCCCCAGGCTTGAATGGAAGATGTGAAAATGTTTGATTTCCAGAGGAGACGTCGAAGAAACACAACCTCGGATTTCCACTTTTAGCTCTGACACCAAAATCATGGTCCACAGAAGGAAACATCGAGCTGGACTTTATTAAAATGTAAAGCTTTTGCTTTGTGAAGGACGCTGTTACTGAAATGAAAAGTCACAGACTTGGAGAAAATATTTGTAAATCACACATCTGATAAAGGTCTCGCATCCAAAATATATGAACGCTTAAAACTAATAATAAGAATTTAACAACACTGGGGGCGCCTGGGTGGCTCAGTCGGTTGAGCGTCCGACTTCAGCTCAGGTCATGGTCTCACGGTTCAGGAGTTCGAGCCCCGCGTCGGGCTCTGTGCTGACAGCTCGGAGCCTGGAGCCTGCTTCAGATTCTATGTCTCCCCTCTCTCTCTGCCCTTCCTCTGCCTGTGCATGCTCTCTCTCTCTTAAAAAAAAGTAAATAAAAGAATTTAACAACCCTGGTACAAAATGGGCAAAAGATCTGAACAGACTTTGCCACCAAAGGCACACAGATGACAAAGATATGAAATTATGCTGGGCACCATTTGTCATTAGCCAAATGCAAGATTAAAGCAAGATACAGCTACACTGTTTGGCTAAAATAAAAACCAACCCTGACACGTCAGTTTCTCAGAAAATTAAAAATAGGATTATCATAAATATGATTCTGAAATTCCAATTCTGGGTATATACCCAAAACACCTAAAGGCAGGGCCTCAGAGATATTTGCGCAGCTAGATTCACAGCATCATTATTCATAATAGGCAGCAGTGAAGGAACCCGAAAGTCCACTGACGAATGAATGGGTAAACAAAATGGGGTCCATCCATACAATGGAATATTGTTCATTGTTTATCCTTAAAAAGGAAAGAAATACTTAAAAAAAATTTTTTAAGTATTTATCTTAGGGAGACAGAGCACGAGCAGGGGAGGGGCAGAGAAAGAGGGAGACATAGAATCCGAACCAGGTTCCAGGCTCCGAGCTGTCAGCACAGAGCCGGACACGGGTGAGGTTCAAACCCACAAACCGTGAGATCGTGACCTGAGCCGAAGTCGGACACTTAACCGACTGAGCCACCCAGGCACCCCGAAAGGAAGGAAATTCTAACACATGCTATAATACCGATGAAACTTGAAGACATTATACTAAGGGAAATAAGCCGTCACAAAAGGATACGATATGAGGAACCCTCTTATATGAGGTCCCTAGAGTAGTCACTCATAGAAACGGAAAGTAGGGTGGTGGGTACCAGGGGCTGGGGAGGGAAATGGGGAGTTGTTGTTTAATGGAGACAGAGTTTTGGCTTTACAAAACGAAAAGGATTATTTGGAGCGCCTGGGTGGCTCGGTCGGTTAAGCGTCAGACTTCAGCACAGGTCATGATCTTGCGGTCTGTGCGTTTGAGCCCCGCGTCAGGCTCCGTGCTGACCGTGAAGCCTGGAGCCTGCTTTGGATTCCGTTTTCTTCTCTCTCTGCCCCTCCCTACTCGCGCTCTGTCTCTTTCTCTCTCGAAAATAAAAATAAAGACATTGACCAAAAAAACAAATGAAAAGAATCCTAGACATTAGTTGCGCAACAATGTACTTAACAGCACTGAACGCTTAAAAGTGGTTTTGACGGTAAATTCTCTGTTATGTGTATTTCACTGTAATTTTTTCTAAAAAAAAAAAAAATGAGGATACCAAATTGCTGGCAAGGGTGGAGAGCAGCGGAACCTCTCATCCACTGCCAGTAGGAATGCGAAATGGTACAGCCACTTTGGAAGATCATTTGGCACGTGCCTACAAAGATGAACATAATTTTACCATTCAGCCCAGCGATTACGCCCCAGATATTTTACCCACCTGATTTGAAAGCGTATGTCCACATAAAAACATCCATAGAAATGTTTGCGTTCGCTCTGGTAGCAGTTGCCAAAACCTGGAAGCAGACAAAATGTCCTCCAGGAGGCAAGTGGCTAGATAAACTGTGGGACTATCCATACACTGGACACCAGCAGGTGCTGAGAAGGGGCTGCTGAGCCAACGCTGACACGTGGGAGAACCGGACGTGCGTGTTGCTAAAGCAAGAGAGGCCAGCCTGAAAAGGCTGCATACTGCTGCCTCCGTGAATGTGATCTTCTAGAAAAAGGAAAACAACGGAGACAGTAAACAGATTGATCGTTGCCAGGGGTTTAATGGGAGTGGGGGTTGGGAAGAGGGCGCACGGGGCATTTTTTAGGGTGAGGCAGCTGTCTTCATGGTCCTGTGACGGCGGGTACATGAGACCACGCGTTTGGCCAAACCCATAGAATTTTACAGCAGAAAAAGTGAGCCATAATGTATGCAAATTTTAAAAAATGACCTCGTAGGTCAGGGGACCCCGGGAAGGAATGCAGACTGTCACAGAGAATCTCACTCTATTACCAAAGCCTGAAGCCGCCTGCCTGAGGGGGTGGGGAAACGATGCTGACCCAGGTCACTTGGGAAATGAGTAGGGTCTGTAAGGGCAGAAGGACTGTCACAAGACCTGCACTGTAGTCGGTAAAGCTGTTTCGGCTGGGTGCCCGTCAGCAGTTCTGAAACCACGGCGTGCGCTCTGGGACTGAGTGATTGAGTGGAGGGGCGGTGGGGCCGGGAGCCAGGTCTCCCACTGCTGGGGTGGGAGTTGGCAGATGAGCAAGGGGCTTATCTGACCCACGTGGTGTGGGTTAGGGGTGGAAACATCGGTAAGAACTCATGTTTAGTTTAATATAAACACAGGTGGTCACATATAGAAATGTGTGTGTGTGTGTGTGTGTGTGTGTGTGTGTGTGTGTGTGCAGGTTAATACACACACAATATATCTCCTTGCTCTGTCACCAGGGAGGGCCTACAAGCAAGGACATCCCGGTAGCAGTGAGCACACCCAGCACCCAAATTTTGGTCTCTAATACCATTGTCCAAGCAAAGGAACCAGGCTCCTCGGAGAAACGGTTGACTCTAGGACTGAAGCAGGAAACGGACAAGACCAGCCTGGAGCATCCAGTGCTGCTGGGAAAGGAGGTGCCCCAAAATAAGCCACAGTGATGGGCCTAGTCCCAAAAGACACAGGAGCACTCCCACCGAAAGAGCTCCCAGTGGCCAGTTTAAACAACAAAACAAATAAGGTGCTGGATTAGAATCCGCAGGACCCACGGATACCGAGCTATCGATTGCTATAAACGTACGCCTGAATAAATGGAGGGAGGAGAATGCACAAATCTGGCGTGCAGAATTCTGAATAATGTACGTGGAGGCTTCCCCCTCGAGGAGGTGAAGCGTAAGTGGAGCACGACCGCCCAGCCCCGAAGTGTGGGCCGCACGTAGTGACGGCCTCCCAAAGAGAACAGTACTGGGAGGGGGAATGCACACACCTCAGCCAGGCGGTCAAGGTCCCGCCCACGGTGATGGCGTCACCTTGACGGCACGGACCCCTGACACGAAGAGAAGGGTGCTCTGCCTCTGCGGTCTTCCTCCCCAAGCCCATCACGCAACATCAGACACATCCCAACAGAGGGGCGGCCCCAGCACCCCCAGAACTGCCAGGCCACCGGAAACCAGGGATGACGGGAGAGACGGCTCAGCCCAGAGATGCCTGGGGAGACGTGAGGAAGGGGCAGACAGAGGATGACGGGAAAACTGAGGGCACCTGAACGGTGTGGACTTTGGTTGACAGCAGCGAGCCCGTAGTAGTTTGTGATTTGTGACACATGCGGCACGCTGACGGGAGGCGCTGATGGCGGGAAACGGGGTGGGGTGGATGAGAACTCTGTACTCTCTTTGCAACCTTTCTGTAAATCTGTAACTGTTCTAAGATTACAAGTCGATGAAAAAGAAACTAGGGGCTCCTGGGTGCCTCAGTTGGTTAAGCGTCTGACTTCAGCTCAGGTCATGATCTCACGGCTCTTGAGTTCGAGCCCCGCGTCGGGCTCCGTGCCGACAGCTCAGACCCCGGAGCCTGCTTCGGATTCTGTGTCTCCTCTCTCTCTGCTCCTCCCCTGCTCGTGCTCTGTCCGTCTCTCTCTCTCTCTCAAAAATAAGTAAATATATTTTTTAAAGTTTTAATAAAAAAGAAAATAAAGGAAGGGTGCCTGGGGGGCTCGGTTGGTTGAGCAATTGACTCTTGATTTGGGCTGAGGCCATGATCTCACGGCTCATGGGCCTGAGCTCCACATTGGGCTCTGCGCTGATGGCACAGAGCCTGCTTAAGAGTCTCTCTCTCTCCCTCTCTGTGTTCCCGTCCCCTGCCCACTCTTGCTCTGTCTCTCAAAATGAATAAATAAACTTTAAAAAATCTCCAAAAAACTAAAAAAAAAAAAAAAAAAAAGAAAAGAAAAGAAAGAAGACAGAGAGGAAAAAGAAAAATACGGGAAGATAAATTTAGCTCAGGGGGTAGCACAGAATATTCAATATAAACTTGTCTTTTCCTTTTTAAAGCTCAGGGAGAAAATGAAGGATCCTGCCTCGGAGCTCACAAGTTTTTCCTCGGTGCTTGTGGTAATCGCTTTCCTTCATACGTGTCCGTCTTTGCCTTTGCGCTCAGACATAATGTGTTATTTTTTAAAGGTTATTTAAGAGAGAGAGAGAGAGCATGCAAGCAGGGGGAGGGGCAGAGAGATCCACTGAGGCTCCTGACTTGGTGTGCAACCTCACCAACCGTGAGATCATGACCTGAGCCCAAATCAAGAGTCGGACCCTCAACTGACTGAGCCACCCAGGCGCCCCGTGTCATTTTTTAAATACAGAAACATATGTCTGTTTTCCAGGGGCAGAATTTCTTCATGATTCAGGCAGTGCAAGCCTTTAGGGGTCTTTTCCTCATGCGGATGAGAACAGGGGCCCTGACAAGGCCAGTCCAAAGTGACCAAGTGTTGCGGTCACAGTGGGTGACCAAGAATGACGGGGCTCTCGATACCACCATGACGCCTCCTGCCTGACAAAGCAGGATGGGCGGTGGGAAGCTGGCCCCCTCGTGTCCTGCTGGAGCGGGCCAGCCCCTGGAGCCATCCTTCCCGTGCCCCGAGTGAACATCTCAGAAATGCAGGGCTCTCTCTAGTGTCCCCGCCACACCAAATCACAGCTTATCATCAGCCTCTGCTTTGGGGAAAACAAGTCATGGAAGGGGAGGGGCATGACACCAGAACCCCTACTTCTCAAAGCCCCTCCTCTCCAAGCGGCCCTGGGGCTGTGACCAAAAGAACGGTGTCGCCAGACTTTTTATTGAAACAGAAACACCCGGAAAGGCACACACTGAAACTGCTCTTCACCAGGAAAGTTCCAGAGGGGTCTGCAGGCTGACCTGACCACGCACAGTGCCTTCACAGCCCGCCCAGGGCCCGTGCTGAGGACACAGGGAACCCTTAGGCATCACAGGTGATGCTGTGAGGTTTGGAGACTGAGTGCCACCCCCACGTGGTGCCGCGGCCCCTCCCTTTGCCGCTTATGAAGCAGGTACCCCCCCACACCCCCCGAACAGCCCTGTTCACACATCAGCAGAGTGCAAGAAGTCACCGGTCCACACCGCTGGGGAGAAAGAAAGCCACTGTCGGGAAAGAGCATGTCTGCAGGCAGCGATGTGCCTCCACTAAGACGTGACCTGTGGCGCGTCTGGAACCCAAATTTAACCGGGCGTCCTCTAGCTTTATCTGCCAGATCTGGCGGCCCCCCCATCTGTCTGCTTGACCCCTCTCCCCCGAGAAACAAGGTCACGCCAGACCTCCTTCCCGGGAGCGGGGCACGGCCTTGGTGAGCAGGCCCCCCCTTGCAAGGGGACCGGGCCACACCAGGCTGGGCCAGGGAAGAGGGTGGGCCAAAGCCCCCTCAGGAGGGGGAAGTGGGGTGGATGCGGGGAACCGGGCTGTGGACCCCCCTCTCTCCCTCCTCCTGCAGCCTCAGCAGGGGTCTCTGCACCACCACTCCCCCCCGCCCCCCTCCACGCGCTCTCCCTCCACACGGCAGGTCCTGCCAGCCCTGTCTCGGACCCCGAGCCGCGCTTCTTTGCCAGGATCCTTCTGTGATCACCACACCTGTGTCTGTGGAACATTCTCAGGCCTGTGCCCGGTTGGTTTCAGCCTCGTGCAGCCCTGAGGGCTCGGCCGGTGATCTGCTGTGTCCTGTTCCCGCCGGCAAGGCTTCGTGGCCTTGTCTGTGCCACCGCGCTGGCCCAAGGGGAGCAGCCCAGAGAGGGCACAGGGGGCCTGGCAGGGGCCTCCCCGAGCCGCCCGCAGGGCCATCCCCACCCCGGCTCCTGGCCAGGACAGGGAAATGGAGCAGCGTGCAGACCTCGGGCCGGGAGGCATCATAGGGGCACAGCCACGGCGGGCATCCTGGGTAGGTTCCGATCTTACGCAAAAAACACCATTAAGACTTTCTCACAGGAGTTGCACTGAATCTGTAGATCACTTGGGACAATACTGACATTTTAACAAGATTTTCTCCAATCCATGAATATGGGATACTTCAACCTACTTATGTGTTTTAAAATTCTTTTTTTTTTTTTTTTTACAAAGTTTTATAGTCTTCATTGCACAAGTCTTGTATTTCCTTGGTAATTCCTGAGTATTTTATTCTTCTTGATGCCGTTATAAACAGGATAAATTTTATATTTTGTATATTTTAGCGCAATTTAAATTTTTTTTTCAACGTTTTATTTTTTTTTGGGACAGAGAGAGGCAGAGCATGAACAGGGGAGGGGCAGAGAGAGAGGGAGACACAGAATCGGAAACAGGCTCCAGGCTCTGAGCCATCAGCCCAGAGCCCAACGCGGGGCTCGAACTCACGGACCGCGAGATCGTGACCTGGCTGAAGTCGGACGCTTAACCGACTGTGCCACCCAGGCGCCCCATATTTTAGCGCAATTTAAAAGAGAGACAGGGCTGCCTAGGTGGCTCAGTCGGTTGAGTGTCCAACTCTTGATTTCAGTTGAGGCCGTGATCTCACGGTTCGTGAGTTTGAGCCCCCTGAGCGTGGAGTGGAGCCCACTTAAGATATTCTCTCTCTCTCTCTCTCTCTCTCTCTCTCTCTCTCTCTCTGTCTCTCAAATAAGCGGCACCTGGGTGGCTCAGTCAGTTAAGCGTCAGACTTCGATTCAGGTCATGATCTCGCAATTCGCGAGTTTGAGCCCCGCATTGGGTCTGTGCTGACAGCTCGGAGCCTAGAGCCTGCTTCGGATTCTGTCTCCCTTCCTCTCTGCCCCTCCCCCCCCAAATAAATAAACATTAAACAAATTAAAAAAATAAAATAAATGGTTAATTACAACGAAGATAGATGATAGGTAGGTAGACCGATCGATCGATCAATCTTACACTCCAGGGATGGAGACAAGTAACACAGGCATCGAAATGGTGGGGTAGGTGCACGGGGGGCAGACTGGGCTGTGCAGGGATACCATGGATGGTCGCACAGGTGGTACACTGCACAACTCCAGAGGGTGCCGCTCACATCTACTATGATGTTGTATCGGGCAGGAGAGGCTCGTTATGCTGCATAACACGTGACCCCACAATCTCCTTGACTGCTAGCGATAAAGATTTCTTTCCTGCTCACTCCGTATGTCCATCCAGGTTGGCTCTGATGGCATCTCTCCAGCCTCCAGGCTGAGGCAGGAGCCTCTCTCTGGAATACTGTGGTCCCAGGGCCACTCCGCTGGCTCCTAAAGCTCCTCCACTCATGTTTCATTGTCTAAGGCACGCCCCAAACGTGTGCCAAAACCCACAATCAGCGGGGTGGGAAGGGTATCTGTCCCCAGAGAGGGGCAGCCTCCCCCAAATGTTAGAGGACCCTTGGGAATCACACACCATGACAGGCCTCCCTGGAGGACACCCCTAGGAGGGGCCCCAGCAGGGAGAGGAGAGGGAAGGAAAGCTTCGTGCAGGAAAGTACACCCGGATGGCCACCGGCCAGTGGTGGGGGGAGGCCGCAGGCCAGCACGGCTGTGGGAGGCCGCGAGGCCCTGGGGGCTCCACATGTAGCAGGGACCCCCGCAGCAGCAGCCCACAGGCTTCTCAGAGGGAAGCTCTCTGGGTTGGATGTTTGGGGCCTCTAACCAGAACAGGTTCTGGAAGCCATAGTCTCTCACTCACCGGCGACCAGCCTCGCCAGTGTGAATCCTTGAAATGGTCCCTGTCTGCTCCTAGAGCACTGGTCATTTGGGATGAAAGGACCTCGGACTTGGAATTGCAGCCGATAAACACAATGTCCTCTTGCGTGGGGACAATGACTCCAGGTTGGAGCGGTCACTGACCGCCTGCTGGGCACGTGGACGCTCCTCACACTGCGGGAAGCTTGGGCACCCGCGAGCCTCCCGGCCCACTCAGAGCGCACCCTTCACCTCTGCCCCACTGTCAGGACACCCAAGTGGCCGTGGGGAAGGAGCCGTTCAGGGGCGCGAGTCCCCGGGGAACACAAGACACTTCTCCAAGGGGCCATCCCTTCCAGAAGCTTCCGTTTGTTAAACTAAACAGCATTTAAGACAGCCTCTGAGGTTTCATCTTCTGGACGTCGTCCACTCACATGCTTCCTTTCGCTTGTCGGCAGACTTCCCTGACTTTGCCTCGCTGGTCTGCAGCTCCTTGCGTAGTCCGGAGACAAACCCCTGGTTCTCCATTTAGGGGACGCTGCACCCCAAGTACTGGTCTGACTTGGTTGATGGCGTTCTTGCTCCAAGAGAGCTTTTTCTCTTGTAGAAGCAGGCAGAGCTGTCCCCGTCTTGCTTTGCTTTCAGCGGATGGTTTCAAAAGCCCTCTCAAGCCCCATCTCCCTTCTCAAAACAGCCTCTTGGTGGATTCGGGGCTACTGAGAAATGAGGCTAACGACAGGTTTCCTGGCTTAGGTGTCAGGGGCCTCACTGAGCCTTCACATCCATGGGGAGGAGGCACTGCTCTCCTGTTTGGGGACACAGGGCGTAGAGGGATGAGCCCACCCACCCAACACCAGAAAGGTGGAGTCCGCACGGGCCTGTGTGGCCACCACACCAGAGGTCTTTCTCCCCCAACGCATATGGAGCCCAGTCCGTTCTGTTCCCGGGACCCAGCACGCTAAGAATTACACTTAGTCCCAACTCAAAGTGGAAAGCTGCCCAGAGTAAAAAAGGAATTTGAGGGGTGCCAGGGTGGCTCAGCGGATTGAGTGTCAAACTCTTGGGAGTTCAGCTCAAGTCGTGATCCCAGGGTTCTTGGATCGAGCTTCACCTTGGGCCCAGCATGGAGCAGGGGGGCCTAAGATTCTATCCCCTTCTCTGCCTCTGCCCCACACCCCCACTCACTCTGGACAAAACAAAAACAATCTGAATGGCCGCTCTGAATGGTCACAGGAGGGAAAACAGGATGAAGGCCCGAGTTTGGCAAATCCCACTTCCGGCTGAGATGTTCCACAGCCCTCAGCCCTGCGCTCTTGGGTCCCCTTGCTCCAATCCTAACAAAGCCCCTCCCAACCGGCAGAGCCCCCGCTAGGAAGCACCACAATCCTCCCTGCTGAAATGTGCTTCCCAGCAGCAAAGGCAAAAATGGCCCATCTGCCAGTCGAAATACTATCCTCCCATTTCAAAATTAAGTCCTTCCAAATTCCTAAGCTTCTTCAGTCTAGTTAACCGTCACTTCCCTGAGCCAACCTGCAAACGATAGACAGTAGTTTGAAAATCCGAAAAACCCGAAGACTGAGGCGTGCCATTAGAAGAACCAGGCCTGTGACTCAGTCCAAGGATTCACAGATGAAGGCTCGTTAGCCTCCTTCACACCTAAGACTAGTTCCTTGGTTCAGTAACCCGAACGTTTCATGGATTCCGTGGCTGCTTCACTGAAACTGGTGGGAAAAAAGCAACCCCCAAGCCCACGATCAAGGAACCTGCCCCTCAGGCCTCGAAGTGCGTCCCAAGTACCCGCAACACCGTTTTCCCCACAGCCACTTGCAGAGCTCTCCTGCACAGGATCCTTCACGCAAAAGCCCCCAAACGCGAGGGCAGGGGATCCCAAATCCCAAGCTGCTGTGTGCTGGGCTGTTCACTAGACCTTATTAAAATACTCCCAACTCCTGGTCTGCAGGACACCAAGCCAGTTCTCCTCCCAAACCACCCGCCCCTGCCACACCCACCCCCCAAACAGAAGCCAGGGCGCTTCACGGCAGCACTTTATTTTCCTCGCACAAGGACGCGTTGCTGGGGCCTAATGTTCTCACATGACAGTAGAAAACCAAAATCTGTTGTCATCTCTTCAAGAATTGAGAATTGTGTACAAAAACCTTACATAAATTAAAAGGATGAATAAATTTACAGTTGTAAATGCAAACCGTTTTCCAACTCAAGGCAATTAACAACCCACGGTGTTCTGGCAGGAAAACATCGGGTAAGAAAGGAAAGTGGGTCCCAAGGCTCGGACCTTCCCAACCCTGTCAGACCGGCAAGACAGAAATGACAACTGGTTCAGGACTCTTGCCAGCCTCTAGAGAAATCCTGGAATAGGCAGCTCTTAGACATTAATACCCTGCACAGATCGAGAATATCACGGTCTCGAAGATTCTCAAACCAATGGATTTCTCTTCCACGAACATGTTCTCAACCTCAGCCACGAAGTGACCGAGCCGCACGTACTAAGGATTTAAATCAAAGAGATGTACAGGGTATTAAACATATACCAAGGGAACAGTGAACTTGGATACAAGGTCAAGATCAGCAACAAGTTCTACAATCCAGTGCTGACATCAGATACAAGCTTCAAGGACAGATTTCTTTTCAAAGGCTTATTCCAGTTTCACGAGGCCAGCAGGAGGCGCACACACTTGCCAGGGCAAACCTAGACTTCGGAATTCACTCGTGCAGCAGACGCTGCGCATCTGCCCGCAGTCCGTTTAGAAGCATTTGCGGTGGACGATGGAGGGGCCCGACTCGTCGTACTCCTGCTTGCTGATCCACATCTGCTGGAAGGTGGACAGCGACGCCAGGATGGAGCCCCCGATCCACACGGAGTACTTGCGCTCAGGGGGAGCGATGATCTGTGAAAACAAAACCGCGGCGTCAGTTTAGGCCGCGGCCTTCACAGCGGGGCCCCGGGAGGCCCAGCCCACGGCCGCACTAGACTCACCTTGATCTTCATCGTGCTGGGCGCCAGAGCTGTGATCTCCTTCTGCATCCTGTCGGCGATGCCGGGGTACATGGTGGTCCCGCCAGACAGCACCGTGTTAGCGTAGAGGTCCTTCCGGATGTCAACGTCACACTTCATGATGGAGTTGAAGGTGGTCTCGTGGATGCCACAGGACTCCATACCTAAGAGACAATGCTCTCCCTTAGAGGGCATCCGCCCCTCTTCCGGGCCCAAAGCGACGCAGCCCGGACTCGCGGCTGCCCAAGACACCTACCCAGGAAGGAAGGCTGGAAGAGCGCCTCGGGGCAGCGGAACCGCTCGTTGCCGATGGTGATCACCTGCCCGTCGGGCAGCTCGTAGCTCTTCTCCAGGGAGGACGAGGACGCGGCCGTGGCCATCTCCTGCTCAAAATCCAGGGCCACGTAGCACAGCTTCTCCTTGATGTCACGCACAATTTCCCGCTCGGCGGTGGTGGTGAAACTGTAGCCGCGCTCCGTGAGGATCTTCATGAGGTAGTCCGTCAGGTCCCGGCCAGCCAGGTCCAGACGCAGGATGGCGTGGGGCAGGGCGTACCCCTCGTAGATGGGCACAGTGTGGGTGACCCCGTCCCCAGAGTCCATGACAATACCAGTGGTGCGGCCAGAAGCGTACAGAGACAGCACGGCCTGGATGGCCACGTACATGGCTGGGGTGTTGAAGGTCTCAAACATGATCTGGAAAAAGGCAACGGGCTCCTTAGTCAGAGACAGGGACCCGGAGCCACCCCATGCTCACACACCGCATGCTGGCATGCCACAAATGTGATGTGTAGAGAAAAGAAAAAAAGGTTGCAGGCAGAAACACAAATAAGAAACCTTGAGACTTCAGGAAGGAAATGCCAGGAGAAGAACAGAACCCTGGAAATATCGAAAGAAATACTTGAATTTCAGAAAATAAGGCGGAACAGAAAATGGCTAATGAAACAGACGAACGGCGGGCGCGTGGGGCAGCGCTTACCTGAGTCATCTTCTCACGGTTGGCCTTCGGGTTCAAGGGGGCCTCGGTGAGCAGCACCGGGTGCTCCTCGGGGGCCACGCGCAGCTCGTTGTAGAAGGTGTGGTGCCAGATCTTCTCCATGTCGTCCCAGTTGGTGACAATGCCGTGTTCGATGGGGTACTTGAGGGTCAGGATGCCCCGCTTGCTCTGGGCCTCGTCGCCCACGTAGGAGTCCTTCTGGCCCATGCCCACCATAACGCCCTGGTGCCGGGGCCGCCCGACGATGGACGGGAACACGGCTCGGGGGGCGTCGTCCCCAGCAAAGCCCGCCTTGCACATGCCAGAGCCATTGTCGATGACCAGCGCGGCGATCTCCTCTTCCATTGCGGTCTGCGTGAAGACGCGGCCGGCTTAGACACGGAGGGTCCGTCTGCCCGCCCCCCGCCCCCACCGAGCCTGGCGGGGAGTAACTGCCCGGAACTGGAACCCGGTCTTTCTCGGGGCGCCCCTCGCTCGCGGCGGCGCGACCGGGACTCTCCGCACTGCGGCCCTGCCCCGCCCCACCCCCCCCACCCCCCGCGCCAGCCGTGCACCGGCCGTCCGCACCACACCCCGCCCCGGCGCGGACCCCGCAACTCCCGAGGCAGTGTTGCGGGGACCCTGAGACAGGAGGCGTGGCGTGCACCTGCGGCGCCAGACTCGGGGACCCGGGGCCCGGGCACGCAGGCCGGCCTCTTACCGGTGGAAGTGGCGGCAGTGGACGCGGACGACAAACGGCGGGACGACACAGAGCACGGGCCGGCTGCGGCGAGTGAGACCGAGCGCGGCCTCCCCCGCCGCTATTTAAGCGAAGCGGGACGCGCGCGCGGGCCGGCGGCGCGCGCGGCCCCAGAACATGTCCATATATGGCGATCTTTCCGAACGCCGGGCGCCCATTGGCTCGCCCGGCCGGGACACGTGGGGCCCCGCGCCCGGCCCCGCCCCCCGCCCGCACCGCCCCCAACGGCCCCGCCCGCGCCACCCCCGCGCGCTCGCGACCCCACGCCCCAGACCTTGTGCGGACCCGCGCGCGTGCGCGCGCGCGAGCGGGCCGAGCGGGTGGGTGCCCCCCACTTGGGGTCGCGGGCAGGGCTGCGGGTTCGACTGGCCCGCCCCGGGACTGCCGCGCCGTGGGGGAGGGCCCGGCTGCGCCCCGAAACTGCCAGGCCCAGAGCTGGGCCGCGCCCCAAGCCGGGGTGTGTCCCCGCGGCCCGGCCTCACGGGGGGCTTCGCCCCCGGCCCCGCGCGCCCCCTCCGAGCTTCCCCCCCCAGGCTCCGCTGAGAGCGTGGACTGTGAAGGCCGACGCCGGGCTGGGGGAGGGGCAGGCGGGGGGGGGGGCGTCCCTGTCGGTCGCTCTTGCGGTGCTCTGGGCCCCGCGGCCCGGAGGAGCCCCGAGGTGTCGTGACCTCGTTTCGGTGATGGGAGC
Source organism: Felis catus (assembly GCF_018350175.1). Lineage (NCBI taxonomy): Eukaryota > Metazoa > Chordata > Mammalia > Carnivora > Felidae > Felis > Felis catus. The sequence continues at coordinate 60,417,559 of NC_058381.1, forward strand.
TAGGAGCCGCGTGTCCCCCAGCGTTGCCGGCCACCGCGCAGGCCCCTCCGCCGGAGGATGGGGCTCTCTGCCTGGGGTCTCTGGAGGTGCAGAGACAGAGGCTTCATTCCAGCCGTAGCCAAAGCTTCCCGCCCCTCAAACCGCAGGCCCGATTGTCCCCTTAAGCGAGCTACACTCGGGGTTTGGGGCCATTCCCCCATCCACTGGGGAGGGGCTTTGTTTTGTTTTAAATTCCTGTGAGCGTTATAAGGAAACTGAGGCAGATTAGGGAAGTTTTGACCTTCCGAACGGTCAACTCTCAGCGGGCACCATCTTCTCCGCTTTATGACACTAGAGAGAACCAGGGTGGCAGTGGATTTGCTGATCCCCGGGAACAGGAAGCCCCGCTGCTCTCCCGACCCCAGGTCGCCTCCAGGCCGGCCCCGCCCCAACTGCCCTGGAATTGTAGGTTCTCCTGGATACCGGACGCGCCCTTTTCTCCAGCAGCCTGAGTTGGAAGACCTGTCATTGCCAGCAGGGTCTTGGCCGCACCTGCTGGCGCCAATGTTTTCTGCCCAGAGGGGAATCAAAGGCTGGGCTTTCTTTGGGCTGATTTGTAGGCTTTCGGAATTGCTCAGTATAGATTAAAGGTCAGAGGAGGCGTGGGGAAGAGCACAGGCCAAGAGTGGGGGCAGCGGGGCCAGGCAGAGTGAGGCAAGGGACGCAAGGTCTCCCCCCCCCCCCCCCCGCCCCCGGCGCTCAGCTTGACCCGGGCAGGTGTCTGACGGGGGGGGGGGGGGGGGCGGGGCCAGGCGCCCCAAGAGCCCAGCGAGCTGAACTGGTGGCCACATCTGTGGCTAAGGACGCTAGGCCCAGAAGGTAAGGCAGCTGTCCAGCTCACCTGAGGACTGCGGTTCCCGAACGCCAAGGCCTTGTCTATGGCCACAGGCCTAGCTGGGTCTCCGACTCCCGGGCGCTTTGGGGGCGCAGGGCAAGACTGCTGTCCATCAGGTGTGTGCCCCACCCATGAGAGAACCCCGGGGCTTGGCCTCCGTAAAACCTATCCTTATTCGCGCCCTTGGGCACAATCACGGCCTGCTCAACCCTCAGGTGGGGGTGTCAGAGATGCGAGGAGGGCTTCCACTTGGGGGTCCCAAGGTGTCACGCACAGGCCACGGGGAAGGTGGGAAGGGCGGGAGGTCTCCACGTCCTGGGTCCGCCCACTCCGCGAAGGCGTCCAGGCCTCTGACTCGGGCTGGGGGGGCACCTGCCCCTCCTCCAACGCCAGTTCCCTCTAGAGCTCCTTTGTCTGGTGTGTTTAAGGGGCGGCCACTTCTGGGAACAGACGGGGAGGGAGCGGAGATCCACAGACCTCGGTCCCCGCCCCCCTTCCTCGTTCCGCACCTTGCAGTCCGCGGGACGCCGGGTGCCCGGCCCCGGGGTCGTGGAGGTTAGCGGGGCGGGGCCCAGGAGCCCCGACGTCCCCCCCCCCACACCCTCGCGGCGCCGGGGGGAGGGGCGGGGCGCCACTTCCTCTTCCGCGGCGTGTCACCGGCTGGGCAGGCGGTAGCGGGGGGGGGGGGGGGGGGCAAGGTGCGGCCGCAGGTGAGCGGCGGGGGGCGGCGGCGCGCGCGGCGCGGTGCGGCCATATTAGGCGATCTCGGCGCCGCGGGAGCCCCGCCCGCCGCCCGGGAAGCCGCGGCCCGGGCAGCCCCGTCCCCGCCCGCCGCCGGCCCTGAGTCACCGGCCGGGCGGGGGTGGAAGTAACGGACGGGGGGCGCCGGGCGCGCTCCTCGCCTTATTTAGTCAAGGAGGCCGCCGATTGGCCGGCGGAACAAAGGGGCGGTGGCGGGCGGCCGGGGCGGGAGCGGAGGGGGCAGCGGCTGGCCCCCGCCCCCACCCCCGGTCCCCACCCCCGGCCGCCCGCGACCCCACAGCTCCGCTGCCCGCGCGGCCCCGAGGATGGGGGTGGGGCTACCCGTGCCCGCGCCCCCCCCCCAGGTCCGGCGGTTGCAGGGGGTGCGGGGGATGCGGGGCTGGGTCGCCTCCCGGCGGGGGAGGAGGGGAGTGACGGCCCTTCTGGGAAGCACCGCCGGGAGCCGGGAGTACGTGGACGCGGAGGAGCCCTGCCCCAGGTAGAACTGGGCCCGCCGACCCCGGCGGGGGGGGACGGGGGAGCGCCGCCTTCTGTGCCGTGATTTTTTTGTTTTGCAACCGGGCAGTACGAGGCCTCGCCCAAGGTCACCTCAGGGCTGTGCACTTGGAAGCTCGGGGCCGCCCCCACCCCGCCTGGAGCGGGAGAGGGCCCGGCGTCCCTGGGGAGGGGACCGCGCGGACGCGGCAGCCCCTGGTTCGGGCGAGCGGGGAAGCTCTGGGGAGGAGGGAGAGGGCCAGCAGTTGCGCCCTTGCCCAGAAGCGGGTGTGTCCTTTCCATCTTGAGGACAGAAACTTGGGCCTCAGAGAAATGATGTGATTTTTTTTTTTTTTTTCCCTAGCTCAGTGCTGGCTTTGGGCGATTTATTGTGACTTTGCTGCATTTCATTTTATCTTCCATGCGTTTAATGGCTGAGGAAATAGCGGGACGGGGAGGTGGGGTCACCTTGCAGGTAACTGTGGTGGGGCTGAGACTTAGCTCGAGGCCTTGCCTCCGGGTCCTGGGCACTGCCTGGCAACCCCACGTCGCTGTCATCTCCCTGCTGTCTTCAGGGATGGTCCCCAGGACTTCTGCACTTGGTAGCGTGGCCACCAGCCCACCTGCACCCCCTCCTCACCCTGCTAGCCTCCCACCTCTAGCCACCTCCCAACTAGTCATTACTTGTCAGGCACACAGGGCAGGTGACTTGGTGATGGGTCGGCGCCCCCAGCCTTTGGCCTGGCCATTCCCACCTGCGAGGAATGCCTTGCCTTCTCCATGCAAATGCGACGTGGGATCCTGGTTTGGATCCTGGGACACAAAAAAGGAAGGCAGCGGAGGAAGCAGTGAAATCCGAGTAAAGTCTGGAGTTTAATACCAAGTGCCAAAGTTCCTCGCGGTGACAGCTGAACCACGCCTGTGTAAGTTGTTACCTTAAGAGAAACTGAGTGGGGAGGCTACAGCAAAGCTCACGCAATCTTTGCTACTCTTCTGTAAATCTAAGATTATAATAAAAACTTCATTTTAGAACATCTAAGGAAAAGCAAAGTTTCCCTACCCGTAGGTCCCTGTCTGGTTCTCCCAGGCCTGTGGACAGATCAAAGGCAGGATGATTCTTCTTCTGCCTGTGTCTGCGGGGCGCTGGGCAGTCTCCCGTGGAGAGGAGGGCAGGCTTGGGCGGCTATGTCTGTCTGTCTTTCTGTCGGGAACAGTGGTCTTGAGGGCTGCCGAGGTAGACAAGGCCAAGTTCCTGCTGGCGTGGCCTGCTTGCGCCTGAGTTTCAACTCCAAGGGCAAGGTCAGGGCCACATACTTCTGGCCTCGTGCCCAGTGGGGGCCGTTCTGAGGGCACCGTGTCTGCTGCGGCACACCTGGAAGCTGGGGCTCCAGATCCTCTCCCTGCAGAGCCTTCTGGTGGCTGGCCATTTGGTCACGTGCACCGCTGCGCGGGAGCCAGGCGCCGCCGGCTTATCACCGCCGCTGGTCCTGCAGCCGGAAGCTGTGAACCAGGCCTCTGCATGTGCCTGGGGAGGTGCCCTGAAACCATACCGTTTTGCAGGTGGGGAAAACAGGACTGCAGGGTACGCTCCCCACACGCAGTGTGGAGAGACAGGTGTACAGGGACAGCCAGGCCAAGAGTCCCTGGGCCCCTCCCTCCTTAACCTTACCCACTGCTCCAGCAGAGGAGGGTTCCAGGCATTTCAAAGCCGGGTGGGCCCCCGTGGAGTTTATCAGAGCTTCTGTCTCCCCATCCTGATGCAGCAGGAGCCAAGGAGGCCCCGGGAAGAGCACTGGGCGAGGAGTCAGGACCTGGGTTCTGGGCCAGGCTCAGCCTGTGCCAGCTGTGACCTCCCGCCGCCTCCTTCTGTAAAGAGGTGGGCTAGTCGTGCAGCCCATCGGAGGCTCTGAGGCTGGCGGCCCTCTTGCACTAGACGACAGGTCTAGGGACCGGAGGCCACTGGGAGGTGAATCTTCCCTCCGCCCCAGGCCTCACTGCAGTTTTCTCAGCCTCGGGCTTTGACGTCTCGGTGTTCAAGTTTTGGTTAAGAAACACTCAGTCGGCGCCTCTGTGTATCAGACCCAAGATTCCTGGGAGCAGCGGCCTTTGATGGAGCAGCTGGCTCCTGGCTCTGCTTCTGAGGGCACTCTTCCAGGCCTCACTTCCTGGGCCTCAGCAGGTAGAGTGGCAGCGCTCCCTATACCACAGGGTGGGGGTGCGGGGCCCGATACCGTGGCCCAGCAGTGGTCCGTCTGCCGCCCGTCACCTTTGCCAAGAAAAATTATGTCGTGGACGCACCGTGGGCCCGCCTCACAGCTGCCTCCCCAAGAGATCACCGCTCGGTCTCTGCACGGCCCTTACTCTCCGGGAGCTGCACCCACAGATTGCGGCGGGACCCCGAGGATTCAACCCAGGAGTCCGGGCCTCCGGCTGCTTCGCAACAGCCCCGCCTCCGCACGCAGCTCAAGCCAGACACCAGGTGCCCACCAGCGACGGCACATCCGCACGCCCCTGACCTGCCGTGCTGTCTGTCCAGCCGGGCTGCCCGCCTCCTGCTTCCACGGGATCCATGTTGCAAATCAGCTCGCTCTGCTCCCCGGGCCTGCCACTGCCTCGAGACAGAGCCTGAGCCCTTACCCTCGTGCCGGAAGCTCTCTGGTGGCCCTGCCTGACCGCCCCCCCAACCCCTCACCTACTGCCTCTCTTGTTCACTGCCCTCCAACCTCAGTTGCTGGCTGGCTCTTCCTCTACAAGTTCCTCTGGTTGGCCGCCACTGCCCTGCAGGCCCCCAGACCTTGCCCTGGCCTCAGGTCCAGTCCCCCACCTCCTCCCTGAATACTGGTTATTCATTGTTTGTCTGCCCCCACCCTCTGCCCCAGAGTTTCCCCGGGGAACAATGGTGAAACTGGTGTCCCCTGCGACCGGAATAACGCCTGGCACCTTTGTGGCTGCAGGACGCCTGAACGGCGGCAGAAAGAATGAAGACGGAGCAGCCCCGGAGGGACCGTCACAGGGGGGCTGGGCGAGCTGTCCCCTACCCTGACTCCGGGATATGGCTCTAGGGCTGAGAGGGAAGGGTCGGCCTACCCCGGCTGGTAGGCTCGCAGGGCTGCAGGGGGCAGTGCTGAAGTGGTGGGGTAGGGCACCGAGAAAAGTGCGGGCTCACCCGCACCTCCCGCTCTGGCCCCGGCCTGTGGGGAACGCGCCCGGCCGGCCGAGCTCTCCCCACTGGGCCAGGGCCCCGCGCGGCAGGTGTCCCTAACGGCGGAGGCGGAGGGCATGGAGGCGATCAGGGCGGGACACCGGCAGGAGGCGGCTGCCCTGGGTGCCCCGTCCTCCCCGCCACTGTCTCGAGGGCTGCAGGGGGCGTGGACAGAGTGGGCCAGGCTAGGGTCGAGCCAGGGCTCCGGACCGGTCACCCGACCGCTTGTTGCGCCCTCGCTCCTCCGCCCAGACTTCCCGGGAAGGCTGCGCGGCGCGCGGGGGCCTGGCCGGCGAGGCGTGGGCGTGGCCCCGCCAGGCCCCGCCCACCCTCCTGGCTGCTGGCTGGGTATCGGGCGGGGCGGGATGGGGGGGCGAGGGCCCGACGCTTCGGGGGAGCCGAGGAACCCCCCCCCCGGTGGGTGGGGCCGCGTGTCGTTATGGACAGGGTGCGGTGCCCGGCCACGAGACCACAAATTCTCGCGCGCCCCTCCCCGCGCCTGGGCCCGGCCTCGCCTCCGGGAGCCGAGTCCCCGCGCCCTTGGGGGACTCAAGTGACCCCCGCACGGAAATCCAGAGGGCGGCCGAGGAGCGCGGAAGAGGCTAGCCCAGAGGCCGCGCAAGCTGGGGCTGGAGCCCGGGGGCGCCCTGACCTGTCCAGACCCGCACCGTCTCCGGGGATGCGCGCAGGGGCCGCCCGCAGCCCTTCTGCGCTCCGGCTGTTAGCGGCCCTCAGACCTGGCGTCGGAGCCGGCCGCCGCACCCCCGCGTCTCCTCTGCCTCGGCGGGGTGCGGGCAGGCGCGGCACCCTGATTCCTAGGCCCGCATCAGCGCGCACCTCTCCGGGTGGGCCACGGGCTGGGAATCGGGACACCCCCGAGGGGCAGCGAACTTGAAGGCCTGGGCCAGGAGACGGCGCCCAGCTCCGAGGCGGGCCCGGTGTGATTCCCAGGTGGGCCGCCAGGTGGGTCCCGCTAGCGGGGTTGGGCGCCTGGGGCTTAGCGAGAAATCCAGGCTGCACCGGTCTGCGCCGCCCTCTCCCCGCTACGCGGTGGGCCGAGCCCTCCCCAGCGCAGGGAGGGACCCCTACAGCCACTGACGGGGTTGGGGAGGCGCCCGGCACTGCGGGCCAGCCGCTGAGTCACTGCCGCCAGAGAGTGAGGGGAGTGGCCGGTGACCTCAACCAGTGCCGACTCAGGGAGAGAAGGTGGGATTGGGGTCAGCCGGTACCCAAGGCAACGGAAGGGGGAGGGCCGGGGCCTCGACTCAGGCAGACGGGGCCAGCCCACCATGATGCCCAGGTACCTTCTGTCCAGGAACAGACAGCGGCCACAGGGGGACACCAAAGCCAGGACAGACCTGGACCCGATTCTTGGAATACACAGTGCTGGTACCCAGGGGATGGGGACGCAGGGGTCCAAGCAGCCATGCCCCGTCTGCTTCCTGGGCACACTGGGTTATTTTGACAGCTAGGCCACCCAGGCAGACGGCCAATGATAAGCAATTCAGAGAGAATGACATGGGGGCTCAGAGGCTGAGGCAAGTCCCAGGTCCCACGGCCGGAAAGGTGGGGCCTGGAGACAGCCAACTCTTTACTCACCCTGCTAGCTATGGGAGGCCCGCCCGTGTTGGAGGACAGAGGGGGTGAGTCCATTCCACTTGTCCAGGGGCCCTCCCAGGGCTGTGAGCAGCTGGGCTAGCCCCAGGAAGATGGCAGCAGGCGCTGGAGTGCCCCACTAGGGCAGTGGGGAGCCACAGAATGCCCTGGGGTGGGGTAGCGCGGAGGAACAGAGGTCGCCCTGAAGGTGGAGTGGGGGGGTGGGGGGTGCAGAGACAGCATACTGCGAGGAAAGACAGATGATGCTCTTGGGCACTCGGGACACCTCCACCTCCCTCGGTGACGGGTGGGTTGGCCCCACCATACCACGGGGGACTGCGGGAGCCCACCCCCAGGAGGGGCCCCTACCCATAAGCACCCGGAGCGAACCTGCAGCTTAGCTGTGCTGAGCACCTTCCCAGACCCCTCTCTCCAGGCCCAGCTTTACGCCAGGGTGGACGGAGTTTGGTGGGCCCCCTGGCAGGGCGGGGTACCTGCACAGGCCTGTATTTTACCCTACCTGGGAAGGGTAGTTTGGGGAGTGAGGAAAATCCATGTTGAAAATGTTCCCTTTGGGGCGCCTGGGTGGCTCAGCCGGTTGAGCATCTGACTTCGGCTCAGGTCATGATCTCACGGTTCGTGGGTTCGAGCTCCGCGTCGGGCTCTGTGCTGCCGGCTCGGAGCCTGGAGCCCGCTTCGGATTCTGTGTCTCCCTCTCTCTCTGTCCCTCCCCTGCTCACATTCTCTCTCTCTCTCTCTCAAAATTAACTAAACATAACCATAATAATAAAGAAAATGTTCCCTTTGGATTTTGAAGTCTTGACTCTGTGTCTTGTTTATGCTGTTGTTTTTCGGGAATGAGTGTCATTTGAATCCTGATCCAATGTTCAGGATTGTTTTGTGTTTTCTCTATGAAGCTTTAGGCTTCTCTGTTTCTGCTGATCTGAGCTCTCTGGGTGTGCTTCTGGTGAAGTCTCTTTGTCTGGACCACTTCTAGGCCCTGCCACTCAGTACCCTTCGGTTCTGGTGAAACGTCGAAATGTCTTGTGTCCCTTCTATCACAGTTTGTTTCTTTCCTGCTTTATTTTTTTCAGCATTTCTGTTTTGGGATTTCTGTTATTGGGCGTCTTACCTCTCAGATGAGTCCTTTAACATTATTCCTGTTTCTGCTTCCCCCCCCCCCCAACTCTCTGGGACATTTCTTTGCCTTCTTCTGACCCCGTGATGGAATTCTTTATTCTAGTTATTATACTTTTTAACCTTTTTGTTTTGAGATAATTTCACACTTACTGTTTTCACATTTCCCACACTTGCCTCATTGTTCTCTCTTCTCATTTCTCAACAGCTTGGGAGTTGGCCTCAGACATCCCGCCCTTTTCTCCTTCATATTTCAGTGTGTTTTTCCTGAGAACAGGGACATTGTCTCACGTAGCTACAGTGCAGTGATCAAAGCCAGGCGATTTAACGTGAATAGGACACGTTCATCTAAGCCACAACATATGTTTTAATGACGGCTGTCCCAACAGTGACTTAACCCCGGATCACCTATGTCATTGAGTTGCCATAAAGTCAGATAGTATATCCCCACGATCCCTGTCTTACTCTCTCGCCACTTAGAGCATCACCCAAAGGTGCGGAGAGTTTTACAAAAAGTGGACCAGCACAAAGGCCCGAGCTGATGATGCCCCTGGGAGCCATCTGACAGAGGACGGTGGGCACGTGCGTGGCTTTTCTCACGGTAGGATGAGGAAATGGTCCATTGCTGTTTGGTCCCATAAGTCCTTTTGGCTCTCTGGCGAGACTTCAGGCACACAGTAGGTACTTACTGTGTGTCTGTGCTTGTCGGCGTGCGGGGTGTGGGCTGAGCCTCTGCGGACAGATGGCAGCTATGTGCATGTGTGTCTGCGTCTTGCTGTGTGTGCGTGGCCGCGTGTGAGAGTGCCGGGCTGCCCTGGTCACCTTCAGAGTCGCGGGCTCCTGACTGTCCCTGCCAGGTGTGTGTCTGGAAGCCCAGGTGGACGGTAATTACCCCCGTCGCTTCTTGGACTTGATCTGGTCCTGATTCTGAGCCCCGTGCAGCCAGGGATTTACTCTCAGATATTCTCGTGAGTGCTCCCTTCCAGTTCCAGAAATATGCAAAGGCCCTGGGGTTTGGGTGCTGGAAGACAGCAGTGGTCACAGGGCATCTGGACTTGCTGAGAGGCCCGCAGTCCTGCCCTCATGGTCCCTTCAGGGATGCTCAGCCTTGCGGGAGCCCTGGACTTCTGGCCGGGCTCAGAGGTCTCTCTCTCTCTCTCTCTCCCTACACCCCTCCAGAAATAACCGCCCCCTCCCCAGGACTTGTACGATTTGACAAGAGACAAGAGACAAGAGCCGAGCCGGGAGACCACACCGGCTTCCTACCCAGACAGCGGCTCTCCACTTCGGGGGGTCGGGGTGGGGGGCGCACGCCGGAGAGGAGCCCATGAAAACCAGTATTTCAGTAGCTGCCCTGCCTTCAGGAGGAGGGGGGTTGGGGTAGGGCTGAGGGGGAGGGGCAAGGCCGGGGGGCTGGACTTTCATGGGGAGCAGGCAGCACACGGGCGGGCGCCCCCTGGCCCCCTCCCCACACTCTTCATCCCAAGGACTGCCCTGTCCTTTCTGCCCTGCAGAAGGGAGCCTGTCACCCTAAACCGCCCGCAGGCCTCCCGTAAACCAACCCAGGCCCCGCCCGTGTAAATGGAGCTCCAGAGCCGCAGAACTCCACCATGAAAGAATCATGAGGCAACCGAGCCTTGGGCCTGTTTTCAGGAACCATGCAGGAGGCCGGGCCTGGGGCGCCTGCCAAGCTGGCCCCCCCAGGAACAGATGCTGGGGCTGGGAGCATGAAAATCAGGGCCTTGGGCCAGGCCCAGCAGCCTCGAGGCCAGCGGGATAGCCCTCGCCTCGCCTTGCCTCGCCTCGCCTCGCCTGGGGGGGCCGGGACCAGAAGGGGGCCTGGCGGAGTGGCCTGGCCCCCGGAGGGCACGGTGCCCGGAACCGAGTAGGACAGGAACTCTAACCAGAGCAGCAACTGTCCCGGGGCTGAGGCGGGGGCACTGGAGAGCCGGTGGGGCGCTGGGGATTTCCTGGAAGGCATTCCCAGAGACTCACTGCCCTGCGGGGAGGGCACAACCGGCCTTGCTCTAGCAAGGGACCCGAGACCCGGGTCCGGGACAGGTGTGGCCCGTGGAGGTCCCTCAGGTGGTAGGGCTGCCCCGGTGTCCGTCCTGGGCCGTTTCCCGATTTCCAGGGCTCCAGGCCAGCCGAAGTGGGGACCCACCCCCTCCCCCGGCCTGTACACACACGGGGCCTGTGCCAGCTCACGCCACCAGCATCCGAATTGCCCGGGCACCCGGCCTGGTACACGCGCCGGTCGCCATGGCAGCAAGCCGCGTGCCGGCAGGAGCCCGGGCGGGCCTTGCGCATCCAAGGCCAGTGGTCTAGATACGTACGACCGAGAGTCCTCTTCCCGGCTGCCCCGGGAGGGGCCCGACGGGGTTGGGGAGGGAGGCCCTCCAAAGCCACCCCCCAGCATCCCAGGGAAGGGACGGCTTCCTGAGATCTCCGGGGTCGATGCCAGGGGCCGGGGGCTTCAAGGCCCTCTCTGCTCCTGGCCACAGCCCGACCTCACTAAGTGGGGCCGGCGGCGGGGGATCTGTCCCAAGCTTGTCTGCTGGGAGCTCAGAGCTGAGGCAATCCCTGCTTTGCAGGCCCGGCTTCCGCAGCAGGGTCCGCCCAGCTCTGTCCGTCTACAGCTGGCCACTCCCTGAAGGGGGCGCGGGGTGCCGCTCACACGAACAGCCCTTAAGCACCCATGAGGGAAAGGCACCTGTCCTCGAGTGACACAGGGCTGCAGCTGGTGCAGCAGTCGGGCTGACATCCATCCTGGGGCCTCGTCCGGAGGTCGCAGATGAAAACCCAGGTCAAGGGACACACACGGGGGGCACGCGCCCCCACCCCCCAGGAGGGCAGTTTCAGAGGTGAGCGGGGTCAGGGGGCTTTGGAGGCCCCTGAGGGCATCCTGGACAGGCCCCAGACCTTGTGTGCCCCCAGACGGTGGCTGTGTGGACACCCTCTGGCAGGGGGCGTGGCCACAGGGTGGCACGTGTTTCCGTGAGGAGTGCTCCCCGTGGCCCGAGGACACCTCCAGCCCACCGCAGGCGCTCACAGGGAGTCTCAAACCGACTCCCTTGTGCTGCACGCAGCCTGATCACCCTCCGGGCGGCCATGAGTGGGCCCTGAGGCTGGGGTCCAGGGAAGCATCTCCGGGGCCGGGGCTGGCCCAGCAGCTGCCCGCGGCTCACTCTGCCCCGCCCCGTCCGTCCGTCCGCGGGCACCTGCACACACAACGTCCACACTGGTGCGCGTGCTGCAGGGTCTCGGCGCATCACACAAGGTCCAGACCTTCCCAAACATTCACAGTACCTACTGTGTGCCAGAGCCTCACAGGGGATCCGGAAAGGAACCGTGACCCCCGGCAGGCATCTGGGCCTTGGGGCCGTAGGGGGGGTGGAGGGTAGATCCATGCAAACTACCTGCCTCCAAGGAAGCCCGGGCTCCGAGGCCCACCTCTCAAGAGTCCCTTTGGGGCCTGAAAGGTCACCCCTGGCTTAAACTCTGGGTCAGTGCCAGGCAGCCCCACCCCATGCCCACCTCGGGCTGTAGGGCCCCAGAACTGAGAGGCCACAGCCACTTCTGGCCCCGCCACCAAGAGGCCTCCTGGAGCCAGGCCCACTTAGCACCTGGCAGCTGGCCGCCCTCCCGCTGGGCACGTGACGCCCGTGAGCACCCTGCCAGCACCCGTCAGCACTAATGAGGCCTTGGTGCTAATCAGGCATCCCGCGCTCCGTCAGAGCTGGGAGTTGGGGGGACCTTGGGCATGCCCCGCAGGGCCCCCCCCCACAGATGAACTGAGCAGTGCTGCTGGGCACGTGTCCCATGGGTGTTCCCAAAGCCCTGGGAGGTGGCACAAAGTGAGATCCAGCGAGGAACAGGTGTGGACAGCATCATGGCTTGTACCCCCAGACCACGGACATTTCCCTGGCATCGCGGCTAGGCCCGGGCCCCCGGGGCTTGGGAAGATCTCATGTGGGCACTATCTCTGGGGGGAGGATACGTCTCCCTGCCAGTGGGTACCTGGCACACAGCCCAGCCAGGCACACAGTTGGTGCCCCCTCAATGCGTGTGGGTCGCAGAGATGGACGATGCCAGCCCCCAGGGAGGGCCAAGACCAGCCTCACTTGACCAACCCACGGCATGCACCGAGCTATTGTGAGGTTTTGTGTCCAGGTCTGTCTCCCGGAATCCCACTCTGGCCCCCGCGAAGGGACATGTAACCCTGTCTGTCTCCCCAGTGTCTGCATGTGCCTCCAAGGGTGCTGCCCAGGGCTTGGAGAACGGAGGAAGCACTCTTGGGTCTTGTCTGCCCTCCCCGCTCCCTGGGGCCCACACACGCCCAGCCCCAGGCCCTTTCCCCCAGTGGGGGGCCCGTCATGGCCTCCAGAGGGTCGAAGGGGTGCTGCCGGAGCATCCGGGACCCACGAGGCCGAGGCAAGGCTCCGGAGGCTTGGCTGGAAATGCCCGTGGCCCCGGGCCCGTTCCCCAGGGAGGCCCGAGCGGCACACGCTACAATGAGGAAGAGGGCGCCACGGCTGGCCCGGGCCCAGGCCGGGCAGCTCTGCTTTCACCGCTTGGCTCCCAGCCCCGGAGGCAGGTGCAGGAGACAGACAGGCAGGGTGCGGCTGAGCTGACCCCTGTACGTCCCCAAAGATGGCCCCCGTGGGCTCAGGGGGAGGGAGTCTAGCCAGGTGGTCCCAGCGGCAGGGGCCGGGAGGGGCTGGAGTCAGGGGTGGCCGGCTTCCGGCCTCCCCCAGCCCGCTCTTCACATCTGACTGCTGAGAGGGCTTCGGCCCCCACAAGCCCCTAGACCAGACCCTGTAAAGACCTCACAGACCAGTCGCCCCAGCAACACAAAGGACAGTTTAGGAGTCCCCAGGGCCACGCAGCAAGACTGGCTTCGGCTCCGCTCACCCAGGGAAGGGGGAGAGTGGGCTCCTTGTGGTGCCTACAGCACGGGGGTGGGCTCCAGGCCTGGTCCTCCGGCCCTGGGTCCACACGGCCTTCGGGACGCCATCTGCTCCACGCTCACGGTCCCATGTCACCTTCCCTCGGTGTGGTCCTTGAGGCGGGCATCGCTCTCTCCATCACACTACTGCCATCTTGGCAAACTGGGGGCCTCTCCTGGGCCCCGCACCACCAGGCCGCCCGGCCGGCCTCTCCACACTGCCTGCACCCTGGCTTGGGCCGGGATGGGGGTGCCTGGACGCACCTGGCCACTCGATGGCACTGACGCCCCCGCCTGCCACTCGCCCAGCCTGGGCCACCCTGGGAGAGGTACCGGGCGCGGGGCTGCAGGCTGCCTGAGTCGGGGGGCCGTGCTGGGCCCCTGGCACCAGGAATCAGAGAAGGGTAACTAGATCCCGCCGAGGATCTGGCGGCGGCTGCGGGCGGAGGGCTGCGATCGGGTTGCGGCCCCGCCGCGACTTTCCATCAGGCGGCTTTCTCTGCATCCGGAAGGAGCCGGGCTGGGCTGGAGAGTCTGTGCAGTGGGTCTGGGGGCCCTGAGGTGGGAGACACGTGGGAGAGAGGCCAAGAGGCGCAGGGGGCCAGGAGGCGGGGCACAGGGCCCGAGGCGTGGGCCTGGGCAGGGGCCAGAAGACAACAGGGAGGTGGGCAGCCCCCGGGGCGGGCGGAGCTCTCCAGCCGTGCAGGCCCTGGGGCTCCGGCCGCTCACTGGTGAAGTCCAGGAGTGGCTGAAATCCAAGCTGGGGTAACAAAAGGCAGCCGCTGTCCCTAAGCCGGCACAGCTCTGATCCGCCCTCCCACCCGCCCTCCGCTGCCCGCGGGCCATGTAAGAACGGCCCCGGGGGCCCCGCAGCCGCTGGTCAGAGGGCAGCGGGTCCATGACGCCGGCCAGGCCTCCGGGGGACCTCGGGGGCCGTGAGCACGCAGAGAGAGCTTCCCGGGCCCCTCGGGGGCGGGGGGGCGCCGAGGGCCGGCCCCGAAGATGCCCACCAACGGCCTGCACCAGGTGCTGAAGATCCAGTTTGGCCTGGTCAACGACACCGACCGCTACCTGACAGCCGAGAGCTTCGGCTTCAAGGTCAACGCCTCGGCACCCAGCCTCAAGCGGAAGCAGATGTGGGTGCTGGAGCCGGACCCGGGGCAGGGCCCGGCCGTGCTGTTCCGCAGCAGCCACCTGGGCCGCTACCTGTCAGCCGAGGAGGATGGGCGCGTGGCCTGCGAGGCGGAGCGGCCGGGTCGTGACTGCCGCTTCCTGGTCCTGCCGCAGCCCGACGGGCGCTGGGCGCTGCGGTCGGAGCCCCACGGCCGCTTCTTCGGTGGCACCGAGGACCGGCTGTCCTGCTTCGCCACGGCCATCTCCCCGGCCGAGCTGTGGACCGTACACCTGGCCATCCACCCGCAGGCCCACCTGCTGAGCGTCAGCCGCAGGCGCTACGCGCACCTGTGCCCGCAGGAGGACGAGATGGTGGCGGACAGCGACACGCCGTGGGGCGTGGGCGCGCTCATCACCCTCATCTTCCAGAACCGGCAGTACTGCCTCAGGTCCTGTGACAGCCGCTACCTGCGCAGCGACGGCCGCCTCGTGTGGGAGCCCGAGCCCCGAGCCCGCTACACGCTGGAGTTCAAGGCCGGCAAGCTGGCCTTCAAGGACTGTGATGGCCGCTACCTGGCGCCCGTGGGCCCCACTGCCACGCTCAGGGCGGGTCGCAACACGAGGCCCGGCAAGGACGAGCTCTTCGACCTGGAGGAGAGTCACCCGCAGGTGGTGCTGGTGGCCGCCAACCACCGCTACGTGTCGGTGCGGCAAGGTAACGTGGGTGCGACCGGGCCGGCCGCTCTGACCTCAGCGTGGGGGCTCGCTTGGGGCAGTGGCATCGTGTCCGCGCGGGTGGCGACGCATGGTGGCAGTGCACTGCACGGGGCAGGGGCGCACCTTGGGCCGCGTGTGGGGGTCCCGGCGGAGGGCTGCGGCTGCAGGGCCAGAAGGAGGGGGTCCCTCTCGGGACCACTGAGCCCTGGGCGTGCTGGGCAGCGGCTCGAGTGGGGGACGGGCAGTGCCCAGCAGGAGGCGGGCAAGGCCCAGGCCGGCTGCTGCGAGGGGCAGGGGGATGCCCCCGCTGTCCCCACCCACCCCTTCTCTTCCACTGCTCCATTTTCTGAACTTTACAGGAAATTGGGGAGGGGGCTGAGAAAAGGGCCAGGAGCCAGCAGGACTGCAGTGGGCAGGGCTCCGGTGCCCACACCACCCGTGCCTGACCAGTGGGGATCCTCCACCAACCCAGGGGTGGAATGAGGAGGGACCTCGGGGTCCCTCCAGTCTGGTGCCCGCCCCACCCCCCACCCCACCCCCCGCCGGGGCCTGGGCTTCTTGGTGGAAGGCACGGTCTCTGCCCGGTGGGTGCAGCCTGGTTCTCTGCATCCCGGATCATCAGTCACCTGCCTCGTGTGCCCAAGGGGCCTTTCCACGTGTGATCACACACCAAGGGGTGAACACGGGCAACTGCTGCTTCCTTGAGAAGCTGAGGTTCCGGAGTGGCCCCTTGCTGGGCCCAGGCCGGCAGTCATGGCTGGCCCTACTTGGGCTCCTGGGTGTGTGCACCCTGACCTGGCCCCTGGTCCCACTGGCAGAGGCCCAGCCACTAGCCCCCTGGTGGGAGGGGGGTGGGGGACAGCCCTGCTGTGGCTGTGGGGGCCCTGCCTGGAGTCAGGGTTCCCAAGGCCAGTCCTGTGTGGGGACGGTCATCCCGCAAACCCCTCCTGCACACCTGTCTGGACCGTGGCCAGGTCGCGGGGCACAACGGAGGGCAGTCAACCCTTGTCCTTCCCAGCACAGGCCCTACAGTCCAGCCGCACGGCTCTCTGGCCTGCGGGAAGGCCCCCGTGGTTGGTTCGTCAGTAAAATGCAGCCATCGGTGTGAAGGGCTTCCTCTGCGAGGGTCAGAGGAGGTGTTAGACACAAAGGCGGCTGTGCGTGTTCAGCTGGTGAGCAGGGCCGCGGTGGCACTGGAGGTGGTGACAGGGACAGTGCTGGTGGCGGTGGTGCCGTCTGGACTGTTCTCCCGTCTCGGGACCACCGTGCACCTGCCTGTCCCTTTCACGGGGGAATCCCCTACTAAGGGCAAGCTCTGCCTTCCAGGGTAGAAGCCGGACACGCCCCACGTTCGCCTGCTTGGTCCTTTGCAATAAGCCTGAGGGCATATGACCTGCCCGCCACCCCCCATGTTCAGATGCTGACCTGGCAACCAGTGGCTTGGGTGGGGGGGACACGGGGGCTGCCGAGGCAGCTGGAGCTGCAGGTTCTGCCGAGTGCTGGTGGCTTCATCCCAATGCTGTTGCCGGCCGGGCAGCCCCAAACCCGTCTTCCTCCCCATGGGGTGTCTGGGAGCACTCCACTGGCCTGCACGATCTTCTTTAACCTCCATCAACCAGAGCCTGCTTGTTTCTGCTGCTTCCACCGCTGGCCTTCAGTGACACAGTGTGGCTAACAGAAATATGGTCCCGAATGGCCCAAGGACACAAAGTATCTCATATGAGTGCAAGTCTGAGGCCCCGGGGTCGTGGGGTCGCAGGCAGGACACCACTGCCAGTCCAGTGGCGTCATCAAAGCCTTTTGCTCGCTTCTCATGGGGCTGCTCTCCTGGGACAGCTCTGACATCGGGCTGGTGCCCTCGTGGTCACAAGACGGCTGCTGACAACAGCCGTGTGAGCTGGAGCCCCTCAGCCGTGGTCTGTCTGGAGGGGTGTGTGACCGGAGATGCCCAGGACGCTGGCCTCAGAGGTGGCAGCAGCGTGCGGCCCCGGCCAAAGCCCACAGCGCCCACGGGCACTGGACACTGTCAGCACTGCTGATGGGACGGTGGCGGTGGAGACAGACCCCGCTTTGGAGGGACGGCCTTGGGAGCAGGCCAAGGACCCCAGGTCTCACCCTCTCTAGCACAGGCCCTGCCTGGCGCCCGTCCCACCTTCCTGGGGACAGGCGTGGACAGGATCTGGCCCTGACCCTCAGGCCCCCATTCCCTCTGGCCCCACCAGCCGGACACGCTGGAGGCCAGCCTCGTCCGGAGCTCTATGATGTGTCACATCACTGGAAACAGGGGCGTGGTTCATGGGAACATACCAGGGAGGCTCCGGTGCCTGCCCTCTCCCCCCCCACCCCACCCCGGCATGAATGTCCCCTGTGTCCCCCTTCCAGGAACCCCAGGCAGAGCCTCAGATAGTCTTGCCCTCCCTCAAGGCTCCTGGGAGACCACACATGTGAGAGGGGGGCTGGGGAGGTGACAGGGGGGCCAGCCTCTGCTCAGTGGACCCCAGGCCCCAGCTGTGTGTCCTGGGCGATGGCTTGAGGAAGAAAGGGACCCCACTGTGCCCACCCAGTGGCTTAGAGTGAGTTATAAATAGAGGCTGGTGTAAGGCTTGAGTTGAGAGGGCAGAGGCAAGCTGATTACCTGACGATTAGCAGAGGCAGGGGATTTGCCGGCACGGAAGGGCCCGGCTCCTGGGGCTGTGGCAGGAGCTGGGCCAAGGACCTTCAGGGAACCAGACGTGGAGATCTGCAGTGAGCCCACATGGCCATGGGGCCCCCTGCCCTCCGAGAAGTGCCTTCCAAGTCTTAATTCCAAAGGGTTCTGGATGAGAGCCCCTCTGTCTCCAGCGTTGCCCCCAAGCATGCTTTTCCCCACCTTTCTGCTCCCACCCCCCGACCCAGGGAGAGGCGTGAGGGGCTTCCCATATCCTCCCTCCAGGGGTCAACGTCTCAGCCAACCAAGATGAAGAACTGCATCATGAGACCTTCCTGATGCAAATTGACCAGGAGACAAAGAAGTGTACCTTCTATTCCAGCACGGGGGGCTACTGGACCCTGGTCACCCATGGGGGCATCCAGGCCACGGCCACACAAGTGTGAGTGTGTCCCCATCTCCGCAGCACCTTCACTTCCACATCTGCCACCATCACCACCTCCACCACCACCTCCGTCACCACAACTGTCACCATCACCACCATCACCTCCACCGTCACCTCCATCACCACCACTATTGTCACCACCACCACTGTCACCACCATCACCTCCGTCACAACTGTCACCATCACCACCATCACCTCCACCGCCACCTCTGTCACCACAACTGTCACCATCACCATCACCTCCACCTCCGTCACCACCATCACCAGCACCATTACATCACCCCCATCTCCAGATCCATCACCACCGCTGTCACCTCATCTGCACCGGGAGGACCACTGGAACGAATGCCCACTGGGGTGAGGGGCAGCTCCTAGTGGTGGTGGGTGTGCTAGAACAAGGCAAGTGCCTCCCCCTGGGGGGGTCGGTCCTGGACCTGAGGGGGACGGGGAAGCCTGACCCTGAGCTCCCAATGTCTTGCTGCTCCGAGGGGACCATGCCCTGCCTTTTCCAGTTCGGCCAGCACCATGTTTGAGGTGGAGTGGCGCGGCCGGCGGGTGGCACTCAAGGCTAGCAATGGGCGCTACGTGTGCATGAAGAAGAATGGGCAGCTGGCGGCCACCAGCGATTTTGTGGGTGAGCACTCCTCACCTGTCCTGCGGAAAGAGGGCTGGGCTCTCTGCGCAGAGACCCCGGTCCCCACTAAGAACCCGTTCCTGCCCCCTGCATCACTGCTGCCACAGTGCTTGGTAACCACAGTCATCCTTGCTGGTCCAGAAAAGCGCTCGGGACACCAGGGAGCAGTCGGAGCCCAGAGCGCCCTCATCTCCACTGTACATTTGGGGGGACCTGGGGCTCAGTGGCCGCGGGCCCCTTGCCAAGGTCACCGATGGCCGTGGCCCACGGGGCCCACAAGAGGCGCCAAGAGTCCGGGCCCTTTACGTGCCCCGCCCACCTCACCCAACCCGGGAAGGCGGCAGGCGCGGGGTCACCCCTCAGCCCCCGACTCCGCCCCCCAGGTGAGGACGAGGAGTTCATTCTCAAGCTCATCAACCGCCCCATCCTCGTGCTGCGGGGCCTGGACGGCTTCGTCTGCCACCGTCGTGGCTCCAACCAGCTGGACACCAACCGCTCGGTCTACGACGTCTTCCGCCTGAGCTTCAGCGACGGCGCCTACCACATCCGAGGTGCGGATCCGGACGGGAGTCGGGGGCGGGGCGCAGGCCGGGGACGCGGCGATCGGGAAGGGCCCGGGAGGACCCCCGCCGACCGCGTCCCCCGCCCCCAGGCCGTGGCGGCGGCTTCTGGTACACCGGCAGCCACGGCAGCGTGTGCAGCGACGGCGAGCGCGCCGAGGACTTCCTCTTCGAGTTCCGCGAGCGCGGCCGCCTGGCCATCCGCGCCCGGAGCGGCAAGTACCTGCGCGGCGGCGCCTCGGGGCTGCTGCGCGCGGACGCGGACGCTCCCGCCGGGGTCGCGCTCTGGGAGTACTGAGCGGGCGGCCGGCCTGTCCCCCATTAAACCGTGTCTGTGTCGCAGAGGCCGGCGGGCTCCGTGGCGCCACCGGGCGGGGAGGGGTGTACGCGGAGGGTCTGCACCTCGGCCCCGGGGGTCGTTCGGCCTCCCCATCCCTCAGCGCCGGAGACCCAGGGCTGGGGAGCTGGGCCGGGAGGAGGGTCCAGCTGGCGGCACACCACCCCTCCCTCCCGTCCAGGGACAGCCCGGACCTTCTCTGGCTCCACCTTGGTTTCCCCCCAACCCCCACCAGCTGCTGTCACGTGTTGGCCACACAGCTGCTCCCCAACACCCAGGGAGAAGAGCCCCCCTTCCACCCGGCGCGGGACGGGGTGGGGGTGGGCTGCCTGGTCCGAGACCCCGCGTGCTGCAGCTTGCAGGGGCTTTGGGGTGAGGTGTCTGCTCACACTTTTCTCCCCAGGGGCAGGGTTTTAGAAAGCCCTGGAAGCAAAAGCGACCCCACCCATCCCAAGCAGGGCTGTGTCTGGCTAACCCTGGGGAGAGAGCCCCTCTCAGCCCCTGCACCCACTTGTTGCTACCAGGCCAGGAAGGGGGCTCCAGGCCTCCTATTCCCAGGGCGCCCCCCCACTCACAGACCCTGAGCCTGGGCACCTGCAGGCTGGGCTCCCTGTGGCCAGGCTGGATACCAGGACAAAGTCTGTGGTTCACCAGCCAGCACCCAGAGCCCCCAGCCCTCCAGACCCCAACCCAGGCCAATTCCCCTTGGATGGGCTGGGTGACCTGGGTCATGAGGTGAGAGCCTAGGGAGAGAAGTAGAACCGGGGGGGGGGGGGGGGGGGGGGGCTGGGGGAAGGGGTAGTACACGGCCAGGTGGCCTAGAGCCTGAAGGGAGGGGAGACAGCAGACGCCCTGCCCCGAGGCCTACATCCCTCTCCAGACGGCCCCCCTCCCCGCCCCCCGAAGCCCCTGCCCCTGCCTGGGGGCCCAAAGCCCCGCCCTCTCCCCCAGTGAGTCCAGCCAGTGTGGGCCAGGGGCACTTTGGGGAGGGGGTTCAGGGCAGGGGGTGCAAGAGTGGATGTGCTGGACCGGAGAGGGGAGGAAGGGAACCCCTTTCCCTCCCCTCCCAGGCCCCTCCTGGGCCTGGCCTGCTCCTGGCCTCACCGCCCCCTCCCTCTGCCTTGAGTACAAGGAAGGGCAGGGACCCAAGTGGGTCCTTTCGTCCAAGGTGGCTGAGTTAACCCTTTTAAGACCACACACCAGAGCCTAGGGGAGGCAGAGGCAAGAAGCCACGGCCTGCGCTGCCCCCTGGTGGCATCCAGGGCAGGAGAATTGGGGGGCTCATCTGCTCAGGGCTCACCCCGTGCAAGAAGGCAACAGGCCTGCGTTCACAGGAAAAGATACCCTCCCCTCGGAGGTCCTCCGGCTCCCCTTTATTGACCTCCGCCAGAGAGTACACTTGGCCCCAGGCACCTGCTGAATGGAGCCCACACAGCGGCTGCAGGGGGGCAGGGAGGGAAAGTGCCTGGGTCACCGGGAGGGGCCAGCTGGGGTCGCAATAAGGGTGCCTCGGCACCCCCCGGTCTGAGAAACAGACTGGAGCAGGTGGAGGACAGTCTCTGGTGGCTCAGAGCCGTGCGCGGGGGACGGAGAACCACAAGCAACAGAGACGGCTGAGGGACACCTGGTGCTCAGCGTGGCGTGCCATCCCGGACAGGGAACCGAGAGGGCACCCGAGAACACGAGACTCCCCAAGCACCCGGCTGGGCTGAGGTCGGTCCCCTGGCCTGTGTCCCATTTGCCATCAGCCCCCTGCAGATCTCCGCCAATCCACGAAGGTTCTACACAGTCCCCTTCTCTCCGCCACGCGTAGTTTTTCTCCTTTTCCGGAGACTTCGTGGTCTGCCCGCCCTCGCCCCCCCCCCCCCCCCCACCGGGGGCCTCCCGCCAGCAGAAGCGCTTTCCTGCCACTGCTGCTTCTCCATCCCTGGAAGGCCCAGTGCTCAGGCCTCCTGAGGGCGACCCTTGTGAAGGGCCCAGCGGGACGGAGTGGGGGTGGGGAGCTGCACGCTGGGGACCAGGGACAGCCGAGCAAACGCCAGGTGCTGGGGTGGCGGTCCCAGCACTGCTCTTTCCACACACTTGCGTGCCCGCCGCCGCCGCCTCCGTCACTCCTCCCTCCTGCCCTGGAGCAGCCTCCAGCGTGGGGTCCGTGGGACGACCACCCACTCTCCCGGGCTCTGACTGGAGCACCCCACCGGCCCCTCTCCCTCCCCAGAGATGTCCTTGGTTCTCCCCGGGAGGGACTCGCGTGTCCTGAAGGCCGGGTGGCCACTTCACCCCAGTGCTGGGGACTCCCTACTGGCCCCCAGGACCACGGAGAGGCCAATGTGGGGTTCACCCAAGCATACCTGGGGGAGGCCCAGAAATCCCGGTCAAAGCTGCCACCCAACTGAGGAAGAGGGCAAGCAGAAATAAAACACAGCTGAAGCCAAGGCAGCTTGACAAACAGCGGACGTGTCTTGCAGCAGGGGGTGCCTCAAAGACCCCACGCGCACAGAAGAGCACCACGTCACAGTCCAAAGGAGGGTCGCCCTCCCCAAATGCTGTGTGTGCCAGCACCAGAATGGGAATCAAGCTGGGCCGTTGCCCAGGCTGAGGGAGGCAGCTGGGGGGCTGCAGCCCACCCCGAGGGACCCTGCAAACAATGCATAGTGCCCGGTGCTGAGTGCGGCCTCGGATGGGAGAATCTCCCGGGGGAGTGCTCCAGCCCCTGGGAGCGTCCTCCCAGCCGGTGAGCTCGGCGGCTGCAGAGAAGCAGGGCTGACGGGCCCACAGGTGGACGAAAGGGTCTGTGGGTGGGTGAGTGGGCAGCCCACCCTACGTCACACCCAGAAACTTTCTCCACGTGGCAATGCCACCGTTCTGGAGTCCAGACCCCGTTTCCGGGCGGAGGGGACTTCGCTGATCCAGCTTCCAGTGCTCCAGGGCAGAGACCGCCCAGCAGGACCACGTGCAGCGGGGGCGAAAGGAAGCTGTCGAAGGGAAAGGTGGGACCTGGGGCGTCTCGGGCCGAACAGGAACAGGGCCCAGTGGCCCTCAGGGCAGACCCCAGGGACCTGGCACTTCACACCCCACCTCCTCCGAGCACCCCCCCCCCCAGCAGCCAGGAGCCCTGCGTCCAGTATGCACCCCTCCCCCACATCTAGAGAAAGGGTCGGGGCTGGAAGCGGTCCTTTCTCCATTGAAGACCCAAGGCCCCCGAGCTGTGGGAGGTCCGAGGAAGGCCCAGAAGGGGTGGGGCTCACCTGGAGGGACATCACACCAGGAGGAGGCCGGGGCTGCGCAGCTGCCCGTACACCTGCAGGAGCCGCTCCGCCGTGGCCCGCGAGCTGGCCTCATCGTCTGTACTCAGCCGGTCCCGCAGGGTCTGCACCTCCCGCAGCAGCGTCTGCGGGGTGGGGAGGGGGGAAGGGGCGGCACTCAGACTCCCCGCCTCCCTGCTGCGCACGCCCCGGCCCCTCTGGGGGAGGCCCATCCTACTTGGGAGGACCGTCCCCACTCCCCGGGTGGCGTCCCCACTCCCCGGGTGGCGGGAGGAGCCCCCATCCCGACCCTCCACCCTCGGGCTGTGAGTCCTGGCAGGCTCCACTGTGCTGGGGACACCTGAGGCCCTGTGCATGTCCCCAGAGGAGCCCAGCCAGGTCCCGCGCTTGCCGGCCAGGCTGGGGGGAGGCCCAGATGAGGGACCTCACCTCGTGGTTGACCTGGATCTGGTGGAGACACTGAACACGGAGGTCGGGTGGGCTGGAGCTGTGGGCGGCCTGTTCCACAACCATCCTCTGGTGGGGGGACAAGGGGCAGGTGGTTGGAGAGGACACTTCCCACCTCCCATCTGGAGGGGGTGCTGGGGCCCCATCACCTCCGAGGGCCCCTCTGCATGGGCTGCTGCGGCCCCAGCAGGTTACTCGGAAGGAACGTCCTTCTCGCTCCCCGTTCCTCTGCTGCCCACTCCCTCCCTCGTCCTCGCAGAGCCCTTCTCTCCTCCTTGGTGTCAGGACTGGCGCCAGCTGCTGCCCTCGCGGGGGCCACCCCACCTGCCCCATTTGCTTTCTGGGGAAACCCAGGCAGCTCCTGGGAGCTCAGATCCAAGCCCCCAGACAGGCTCGGGCTCAGGCGGCGAGGCCCCACCAGCCTTTGCGGCAAAGCACTGACATCTGGCAGGAGGTGCCGGCCCGTGGCAGCCGCTGCAGGAAGACCATGTGTGTGTGTGGGGGGGCAACCGTTACGTGGAGCACGGTGTCAGCTGACAGGACAGACCGCGGCCTGCAGTCCGCCTGAATGCTCCTATTAAGGGAGCGTCTGCAGCTCCCTGTTAGGAGCCAAACCTGCCCCCAGATCCATACGTGGAAGCTGCCCCCAGCAGCTCAGCCCATGACTGTCCTCTGAGCTGTGGTCTTTGCCAACGAACAAGGGAAGAGGAGGCCACGTGGGTGGGCCCTAAACCGACGCGAGCGGCGTCCTTGTAAGAAGCGTGCAGACGTGCACAGAGGACAGCCGCGGAAAGACACAGGAGAACACGGCTGTCTGTGCACCACGGAGAGGCCTCAGCCTCCGGCACGCAGTTCCTGCCGTTCGTGCCCAGGCTGTGGTTGTCGTGGCACCTGGACACGAACGTCCCCTCCCTGCCAGTGGTCGGGTCAGCACGCTCCTTCCCGGGTGCCACGTTAAGCGTCAACCTCCTGGCTGCCGTGCTCGGCATGTCTGGAGACGGCCTGGCAGGAGCGAGAGGACGGTCGAAGAGGCCCCTCTCTGGGCACAGGGAACAAGAACCAATCCGGGGGCTGGTGTCCCCACCAGGCCCACACCCCTCTGACAGCTCGACACACTCAGGACTAGATCCCTGAGCCGCATGTGCCACGGTGGGCACGTGTGCCATCAGTGTTGCGTGGGGGGACCGCTGGGGTCACAGGCTCCTGAGTAGCGCCCACCTGCCTGGGCTGGTGAGGGCTCCAGGCTCCCCAGGGTGCACCGGAGAGTCTAGACCACCACCACTCAGGTCCTCGTCAAAGCCTAAACGCCAAGACCGCGGGTTCTCCGATTCCCAGGTCTGGGATGGGGCCTGGGAATGTGCTCTGGTAAGTTCCAGGGGGAGGCTGGTTCCCGAGCCATACCGCAGAGCTGTCACCATCGGCCGACGGTTACCACCGCAGACCCCTCTATGACTGTCAAGGCCTCGTTCAGAACAGGTGGGAGGAGATAGGCCGGCCAACCTCGGAGCCAGAGCTCTGTCCCGCCAAGGGCACCAGGTGGCAGGTTTCATCTGGAACCCGAGGACAGCAATGTGACAGCTCATCCCATGCCAGGTGGCAAAACGGGCCCCAAAGGCGTGTGAGAGGTTGGCCATCACTCCTGCTTTCTTGGCAGAGATGTGGAGGTTCAGAGTGTAGGCACCTTGTCCCAGGACCCACGTTCGGGGCATCTCGCCAGGGCACGGCCTCTCGGCACAGCCAGGCAAGTTGGGAGGCCTGCACGTGAGCGTGACAGGCAGCACACGGAACGTCCTCTTTTGATGCAGTGCCCACGTGGGTTCGCGGACGCGCTGGGGGGCCGCCGGCACACCAGATGGCGGTGCGTTACTGAAGTGCCATCAGCAAAGCTGCCCTACTCACCCCTCAGCTGCCCACAGCTCACCTGCACAACACAAACACGCACAAGCAAAGAGGAGGGAGGATCGTCCTGCAACACCCACGCAGGCAGCCACGGTCCGCCACAGTCCCCTGTTCCCACCACCGCACTCCGACCTCCTGAGCAGGCCCGTGTACCTGCAGACGCCCAATGACAGCATGGTGTGCCTGGCACAGATTGGCTAGAGAGGAGCTCTCCACTTGGATCTCCACGGCCTGCATGGGCCCTGCCGCGCACAGGTGGGTCACCGTCACCTGCAAAGCACGAGGAGCCTCGCTGTCCACGCACCGCCCTGCCCCACCCCGAGGGCAACTCTCAGGGAGCCCCAACTCCCGAGTCTGGGCCGCCCCTCCGCAGCCTGGAAGCGGAGAGGTGCGGGAGGGCTCCCGGGCCTGGGCCTCCCCACCTGCTAACTTGTACCTGAGAGCCCACCACCTGCACCCGACCAGCAGCATCCCGTTGGGAACTGCCGTCCAGAAGGCGTCCCGCTCCCGTGGGACGGACACTCACGGCTCCCGTGGGACGGACCACAGCCACGGCACTCACTCTACAATGCAGTGACTCTGTGCCCACTCCACTGTGGACAGCCCACACCGGGCATCCCGGGTCACCCGGCAGCAAGGTCAGGGTTTCAGAAGTGAAACTGGGAGGGGACTGGGTGCCCAAAGTCAGCCAAGTGCCCCCAGGAAGTTCTGGGCACACCGAGCTCAGGGTGAAGCCCCGGCACAGCACGGGCAGGCCGGAGGCCAGGACGCGCTGCCCGGCTCCCCACGCAGGACCCAACGGCCCAGGGGCGGAGCCACTGTCCTGGAAGTTCTTCCCTCCGCAGCCTGGGGATGTGCTGGGGTTGCGAGTGCTCACCAGGTCGACTACCCGGCCCTTCCCACCACCTGGGGAGCCACCGTCAGGGCTCGGGATCGGCCCAGGGATGCGCCAACCCAGGCACGCGGATCTGGCCCGAAAGGCTGTGCAGTGGGCGGCCCGCCACCTCAGGGACAGGTGTCTTGGCCGCCTGGGCCACTCTGTGAGCCTCCGACGCTGGATTGTGAGAGTCTGCTGGACGCGACCCCAGGCCTGCCACCGGGAGCATCTTGGGAGGGAAGGTGTGTGCGAGAAGCGTGCTGGCAGTTGGTTCCGGGGTCTCAGCGCCCCTGTAGGGCAGGGGTTTGGTGGTTCAGGGCCTGGGGTCAGTGGGGTCCCGGAGTACACACTGTCGCCAAGCAATGCTGGGGCACCTGGCCACGAATTCCAGCAGCGCGTGGGCCCGTCCCCACAGGGGCCTGAAACGCGAGGTCCACGCTGCCACTGGCCCCGCGAAGGCTGTTCCGGCACAAGCGTGCGTCGGGCGGTGCACGTCAGAAACCTCCGGAAGGTTGGGCCCAATACCCTGATTCCTCTCAAGCCCAGAGACGCTGTGGGCTCTCAGACGCCGCTCTGAAAACCACCACTATCGACACGACTTCCCCAGAGAGCTGACCCCTGGCTTGCCTCTCGGACGACAAGGTGGAGGTCAGTGCCGTCGGGGGCCACTCCCCGGACGGAGGACAGCAGTCGGGCCCTCACGACGTCCAGGGCGCTGTTCTCGGCAAGCAGCCACTGCAGGGTGGTACAGCCCAGGGACACACCTGGTGGAGAGAGGCACCGCAGGGAGCTCGCACAGGTCCTGGAAGAGGAGGGAGCCCCGCGTCCACAGGCAGGAGCCAGGCCGTCAGCGACACCAACCTGGCTGACCGTCCCCCAGGGCGGCCCTCAGAAGCCCTGCTGACACCTTGATGGTGGCCACCGACGGGGGCGGGAACTTGGCCCGCAGGGAAGCGGGTCCGGCCGGTTCGCTGCCCGGCCCGAGGCGCGCTCCCAAGAAGGTGTCCACAGGGTCGCCAGCGGGGCTGCGCGGGCTGGGGGCCCGCGTGGGGGGCGCGGCCAGGCCAGGAAAGCGCAGACACTGCAGCACGTCCACGGTGTGCTCGCTCAGGGGCAGGCAGACGCCGTCTTGCTCAGGCAACATGTCGGGGGGGCACCCTTCCAAGGAGGGGTCCTCGGAAGAGTCTGGGGGGGCGAGGGCCCCACCCACAACCTCCCTGAGGCTGTAGTGGAGCGCACAGGACACCGTCACAGGCAGGTCCAGCGCGCCGTCCTCACCGGGACCCAGGGGCAGCGTCACCTCCCGCCGGTCGCCGGGGCCCAGCCGGTCCACGGGGATGGTGTAGGTGGCGGCCGAGCCGGCCGAGTCTGGGTCTGAGGCGCGGGAGCAGGTACGTACCCGCACACACCAAGTCCAGCCCCGGTCCAGACTGAAGCCGCTGCCGTTCTGCAGCCGGCAGGTGGCCGTCAGCACGTCCTGCAGCTCCGCGCGGCTCCAGGCGGTGGCAGTGGTACACGAGATGGGCCTGGGGCCCTCGCGGCTCGCCAGCAGGACGCAGCTCACGTTCATGGCTTCATTGAGGCACATGAGGGCCCGGTTACGCTGGTCAACTGCCTTCTTCAGAGAAGACACCCTGGAAAGAACGAACACGGCACCTCGGGGACGGGCGAGGAAGCACGGGGGTGGGTGCCGCGTCCCCTCCTCCCAGGCCTGGAAGACACCAGGACCCGGCCGGCCCCGTGACGTGCGTCCAGAGAGGAGCGAGGGTCTGCCTCGGGGCGGCTCGCCGGCCCCACCCCTACCAGAGCCCTTTCGAAGGTGCCCCCGGCTGTCTAACTGAAGCCCGGCTCTCGGGCAGCAGGGTCACAGGGGACAGAGGCTGAAGCTGACGGAACCCCACTCGGCGGGCCTGGCCTAGTCCACCAGGCTCATGGCCACGGCCAACCTCGTCGGGGCCACACGGGCCAGGTGGTGCCACAGCAGGGCTGGCCTCTCCGCTGCGTTCCCGGCCACGTCCTGAGCTGGCCCCTCTGCTCCTCCGCAGCAGTGCTGTGACAGCCCAGGGGACGGCAGGCACTACGGAACGGCCTTAAGTGACAGGGCCCGGAGCCTACAGACCGTCACCCCGGGCCACGCAGAAAGGCGGGTCAGAGGACGAAACCGCCGCTGGGGCCTTTGTCGAGACGGAGGGGGCTGAGACCTCCGAGGAGAGGGGACCCCTGGGGGAGAGCTGAGGCGTCGGCACAGAGAGTCTCCCCGATGGCAGGGAAGATGTGCGAGCAGGGCCCAGGACGCGGCGGACGTCCCTCCCGACCTCCGGGATGGGACACGACACGGCATCTGGGGCTCTCACTGGGGTCAGGGGCAAAGCGACAGGCCTGGCCCGAACCGCCACCGCCACCCAGGATGTCGTCCCCCCCGAAGGATACCAACCCCCAAGGACACCGGCACTGGCCTCCACCTGGACGACAGGCAGCCCAGCCGCTCACCTCTCAGAGACGGTGCCGATTCCAGAGAGCAGCTCCTTAATTTTCTGGCCAGTGTTCACCACTGTCGCTCTGGCGGGGCAGGGCGCCTCGGAGCTCAGGTCCAGGCTACAGGTCATCAGGCGGCCCCTGGCAGACAAGGCCAGGAGCCTGGTGCCACCTGAGGACGGGCACCCACGGGGCCTGGTCAACAGGCGAGAAGGGGCAAATGGCTGGAGGCGAGGGACAAACGTGGCCAGAAGCCAGGACCCAGGCGAGAGAGGGGGTCCTGGCGACGGCCCTGAAGAGATGCCGGATGACCAAAGGGCCCTGGACGTGGGCCGGGGGGCGGACCCGCTGCCCACATCCACCTCACGCACGCGGCATGCGGGCCACCGAAGTCAGCCCGGTGCGGCTCTACCTTCGACGGGCCACACACGGCAGAGCTGCCTCCAGACCGAAGGGTGCCGCACACGCCCCTCGTCCTCACCCCGCGCTCGCCGGGGCCTCCCCAGAAGCCTGCTCTCTCCAGCACCTGTTCCGTCCCCTCCCGCACCCCCGGGCTCCTGGGGAGCCTCCAGGAGACAGGCTCCACCTCCTGCGACTTGGCCGCCGGTCCCCCAAGCCCAACGCCGCGGAGGCCCCGAGTCCCGGCCCGAGCTGCAGCAGCCAGAAGAGCGAGGCACAGGGCGCGCCCAGGCCGAGCCGCTGCTGGGCGCAGCCATCCACGCGATCCCCTCCCCGCGGTACGGACACCGGTGGGCACCGCCCACACTGGCGTCACGGGCCTCGTGCACCATGTTATCGAGAGCGCACGCTTCGCTAACCGCGGCGCCGGGCCGACACGGCAAAAACCCTCTGCGGCTCTATCTGGGGAGAACACAGGGGCAGAGTTCCGGGACGCCGCCCGCACCGGGGCACAGGAGGCTGGCCGGCAGGACGCACGGGAAGCAGGGCAGGCGCCTCCCACCTTCAAAAAACGCCACCTGCCCCTCCTTGGACCACCCACCGCAGGAGACCCGTAGGTCACCCAGGTGCAGACCCCACCCGGGGCGAGCGGCCGGCTGCCGCCGCGGCCCCCACAGGCCACACGCGACCAGACGCCCCGTGACCCGGAGGAAAACGAGTACCGACCCCCAGGCTACTCCGGGCAAGGAAACACCTGCCTGTCAGGTTTACGAGAGGCGCGAAGGAGACGGAGAGGGGAGGACGGGCCAGGTCGCAGGAGAGAAGACAGCCACACGGAAAATTCCACCCCCCGCCACGACAGGCTCCGGTTTTCCAGGTTTAAACCTCTGCTCGTACCTTCAGGCACCTCGGACAACACGGAGAGCGTGACGACGCTGCACACGCTTAAGCTGGCTGGACACAGCAGAGAGGGCAGGCTTCCCGGGCCCCTGTCAGGCTGCACGGGGTCCTGGGGGGCGCCTCCCCGAGCCAGGTCCACGACGCAGAGGTCCGAGGCGGTGCTGTGGTACACACGGCCGCCTCCGCCACAGGCTGCGCACAGCACAGGCCCTGGGAGCCGGTACTCCTGCAGCTCCGGCACCAGATCCCCCGCCTCGTCCCAGCTGGCCTTGACGGCCAGCACCCGGCCGTGGCGACCCAGCGCCACTAGGCAGTCTGGGTGTGCGTCCTCCACGTTCTCGCCCGAGGACTCTGTCCTCAACGCCCCGATGGAAACGACGGGTTCCTCCAGGTGATGGAGGATCTTGACAAGGGCCTTTGGGTCACCAGGGGCCAACCTGGAGGTGACCAGAGTCTTCAAGACCACACAGCAGAGCTGGCCATCAGGGAGACCACAGAGGATCGCAGGTGATTCCAAGAGGGAGGCGTCAACTCCAAAGAGCAGCCCGAAGAGGGCCCGTTCCAGCGTGAAGCCCCCAGAGCCCCGCATACGGCCACGCAGCCCGCTGCAGCCCGGTGGTGACACACAGCACAGCACTGGGAGGAAGTGGGGGGCTGTGGGCTCCCCAAGGCTCCCAGCCAGAGGGCTGGAAGTGGACAACTCCACCTCGCCGACCTGGCCTGGGGGCCTGGCGTCCTCCCCTGGACGGCGACACCGGAACAGCTGTACCTTCCACTGGGCAGGGCCCTGTGCCAGGGTGACCAGTATGTCATCGAGCACGACGAAAGCACACAGTGTGGCGTCAGGGAGGATGCAGGCATCT